>NW_028258343.1:17584865-18209865 GCF_053883595.1 Heterocephalus glaber | reverse complement strand
TACTGGTGTGATCTCTCCTTTGTCCTAAGAAATAAATAACTCACCCATGAGGAAAGCTTATTTTGTGACCTAATATCCTTCAAGAAAACAATGTTTTACCAAAGTAGTTGTTTCAATATTATTTGCCACAATCCTCTGCATATCAGAGTTGAATTCGCTTTCCTGCCTATCCACACATGGTACATATGTACTTTGACATTTGCTTCACAGTTGCTAAACTTAGTGAGAGAGACCATATTTCCCGTGTAGTCATTAAATTCCAAGGCTTGTTAAATGCTGACAAAAAATACAGAGGAGTTTGAACATCATTTGGAAAGCACATTTTGAAATAATCGTGAAATTGAATATGTTTTCATAATTTTGGTTGAATTTGACTCTGTATTTTGTGAAGGTTTAGACCTAAAATGTTCCCCGAAGGTCTCACATGTTCAGAAGTGGGGGTTTCTGACGACTGGCTCAGTAACTCCATCACCAGCTCATCCGCTGAGAAGTTCGTGGCTGACTGACCGTACCGTCAGGGGATGGCGTGGGGTAGAGCCCTGGGGGTTGCCTCTAAAGGATCTGCCTCCCCCTTGGCATCTTCCATCTCTCTCTTCTTCCAGATGCCATGAGACGAGCACCTTGCCTCCGCCATGCTCCTCCAATATGATGTCTTTGCTTAGGAGCCAGCAGGGCGTGAACTGAAACTTTTGAAACCATAAGTCTCCTCTAAATTGTGCATGCCAGGTATTTTTCCCAGTAAGGGAAAGCTGACTAACACAGAGGGGTATGGGTACAGACATACTTACCAGCTTCATCGTTACTATGTTCCTTATGTCCTGAACAAAGTGGACCAGTGCAGGCAATTGTGGTGAGAAGAGAGATTCTAGAAATTGTCCATCCATTTCTGGGAATGGGTATTCGTTCACATGGGAGGACCTGGTCTTGGTGGATAGAGTAACTGGGAAATGAGGGAGGATAATAACCCTACAAAATAAGTGATTATTACATAGGGAAAGAGGCTTTAAAGGTTTCTTTTCACTAGCAGAAGAAAAATTGAGCTCAATATTATCAAGTTCCTTGCTCTTGTCTCAGTTTGGGAACCAATGAATGTGCTTTGGCTTTTTCTAAAGTTGGTTATACAGTTTTTCTTGATATAAAATCATTGCATTCTTAATTTAGAAATTTTAGAAGATGCAGATGAGGATGACAAATAAACAAACCCACAGTTATGACTAACATAGAGAGGTAACTTCTGTAAAGTTACTGCTTTTGTATTCATTCTCTTTCTCTCTCTGCTTCTATCTATCTATCTATCTATCTATCTGTCTATCTATCTATCTATCTATCTATCTATCTATCTATCTATCTATCTATCTGTCTATCTATCCAGAGTCTGCAAAAAAAGTATACGCTCTTCAGGAAAAAAATCTTGTATAAATATTTTAATACTAAATTTACTGAAACATCATAAAATTAATACAAGTTACCTTTGCCCTCTAAAATGACAAGAAGTGCTCAAAGTGGTGGCCATGAGCTCCCAGACACTATTAGCATGCCAAAATGCAGCTCGGGTGACCTTGGTCATTGAGATTGCTGCATGTGCATCTTCAATTTATTCTCTAAGAGCCAGCAATGCAGTGGAATATATGACATCCACTAAGGTCCACCTTATGAGGGTAACACCATCTGTTGAAAAAAATCCTACTATTTTGCTTTTCTTGAAGTGTGCATACATTTTTTTTTTTTTGAGGCAGGGTCTCCCTTTGTAGTTCAGGCTGGTCCTGAGCTTACTATGTAGCCCATGCTGGCCTTGAACTCAAGGTGATCCTCCTTCCTCAGCTTCCTGAGTGCCGGAATTATAGGTGTACGCCACCACACCCGGCTGTTGTGTGCATACATTTTTTGGTGGAATCCATATATATATGTTTTTAGTTAGCAGAAAGACATCCATAATCTATCTCTATTCTTCAATATGTTTAATGAGTGCATAATATTTCATCTTGTTTGTATAATATTTCAACTTTCTCATTTTTAGACATTTTTAGCTTTTCCCCAAGTTTTTATTTTTATTAGTAAATATGTCCTCAGTAATCTCTTTGTTATTATATCTTCTTTCAGGCCAATGATTATTCCCTACCATATATCCCAAGAAATGTGCAAAAATGTCTATTTTTTTCCACACCTTTGTCAAATCACAGTATTATTATTTTTTATTCCCTAGTTGGATGAGTAAGGAAAAATGTACTACCTTATTTTTCTTTGAGTTTCTTTGTTATCCAATTATGGTAAAATTTAAAATGTAGTTATTTGTCATTTATGTTTTTTTTCTCTTTAGGTTTACTGTTTGTCATACAATTTCAGTAGAGATCCAAGAATTCTGTGAAGTACATAGAGAATAAAGAAGCCTGAAATGTTTCTTTTTTCTCCCCACAATATTTCCCTCTCTTCTATTAGGAGATCAAGAAACACTTTAGTTTCGGTACAGTTTCTTCATACCACCTTTGTGCTTCTCCTTCCTCCGACACCCTTTCTCACTTTGGGGAGAATTTCACCTCAGACTCCAAAGGCAGCTCATCTGCGCTTTGTCTCATATCCGGGAGGCCTTGGTTTTAGGGTTAGTGACTGTGTGTGTCTGTGTGTGTGTGTGTGTGTGTGTGTGTGTGTGTGTAATGGATTCATTAGCATTGTACCTTGAATGTATCAGGTGTGCAGTTCAAATTAATCTTATATTTACAATGAAGTGATCAAGGGACATACAAGCAAGTTCAATTTGGCATTCTATAACTCCCTTAAGTGAGATGAGTTTGTGCTCAAAAAGAAATGGATGACTTGTCTGGAATATAAACTCCAATTTAGTATTTTGATGCTGCTTACATACGATCTACTGTAATCGAATAGGGAAGATGGACCTACACATGCCAGTATTATTTGCATCATTACACCTTCCACTGCCACTGTCTCTGCCAGACATCAAGCGCTTTGAGCCTGCATGGTGTTATTTTGCACGTAAGCAGAGAGCCCTCCTCACTGTGGGCCCTGGTGAGGCACTGACGCCCAGTAAGTGTCCTGGGAGAGGCCGGATGTTGACATCTGTTGAAATGATTGTTTTGTTAATCTAGTGAATGTTCTATAAAGCGGTAAAAGCTGTGCATATTTCACTTTCTCTTCCCTACCTCTACGCTATGCTCATGCACAGATATGATTAAGCTAGCGGAAATCATTACCTTAGGGACAGGAGAGTTTTCCTTGTATTATATCTAAATATCCATAGGGCAGCCAAGGAGGCTGTTAAATAGTATAATATTTGGATTTTATGAGAAAAACACCTGTTGATTTAAAAGTACATAATTTCTTAACCCATTCAATGATTAGAAGGAGGCCCTTCCTCTGGGAGCCTGAGTTTGGGATATTCAACATTATCTTTGCCTTTTAATTCCCCAGTGCTCTGACTCCAGTGGTTTTCTAAAATATGTTAATGTTGGATTGCCATTTGAAAAGATGTGCAGTTGAACCAGTGAAATGAAACAGAGCAATGGTTGAGATTCTCTCATCCTTTAGTGATCTTTCTTGGCTATGCAAACTGTATGACACTTGGGGGTTGTTTTTCTGAATGCATCCGGGACCTGATCATATTGGTAAAGACACTTCAAACGCCTCTCCTTGGATAAGAGTATTTATAATCTGAGTAGCCTCCCTATCTGAAAGGTATTCTAGACTATAAACACATTTTTTTTTTCTTTACCTGAAATTTCTTCTGCTACTTCTACTCATCAGATCCCATCATTTCTTAACATTGTCAACTATGTAGGGAAATTCTAAGCACATAAATTATGGGTGAAACTTTATTTGGGATGAGCTCTCCCAGGGACAAGGAACAGAGAGAAGTCTGAGGATGAAAAATGGAATTTTGGACCACATGTAACTGAAGTTGTAAACAAAGGAGGAGAAATTGAGAAGTCTACCATGGAGTGGCTGGAAAGTTAGGACAAAACAGATTTGTAGGAAGAAAGGGAAATATTTTAATTAGAGGGGAGTAGACATTAATGCCAAGAGCATTTTATATTCTAGTCAATGTTGTGATCTACATCCTGCTCTAAAATGAAGCTGGTAATTTTATCAAGAAATATATGTTTAGGAGATCCTAATAAGTTGCTTGCTCTAGTTGGAAAAGCCAAAGAATCCTATTTTCCTGAGTTCTTGTAGTCCAAAGTGCCTGTAATCCTAGTTAATATACAGAACAAACAGGCAACCCATGTTGCTTTGGTCCACAGCAACCTGGAAGTGTTACAGACGTACATTATTACAAACGAGCAATATTTGACAACCTCTCTTCCCATCACATAGCCATTACCCTAAACGTGGTCAGACTTCGTATCTGAAAGTGCTTTACCCTACTACATCAGATCAGAAGGAATCATATCAGCGGCTCTTCTTTGTCAGGAAAACTCACGTTTAAGAAAACTTCTAGGGAAGAGAAGTCTTGGATTCACATTTGCCTATCTTGCTCAGTGGAGGCTTCTTAGCTCTAATTCTTTGCTTTGAGACTCACATCTATCTATGTCAATCCTATATACAGTCCGTTGTCTTCAAAATTTTATTTTATAGATTATGAATCATATATTCAATTTAGGAAAATAAATAATTCTAGTTTTTAGCAATTTTTATTTTGAAATAATGTCATTTCTTCTATTTGTATGGTTCTTCAAATTCTAGAAAAAGTGTTTCCATGTTTAACCTCTCCTTTCTTCTCTCTTTTCATATGTATTAGGTCCTGTGCTAGAAGCATCATAATAGTTTTTTCAAAAAAACCAGGGCTACCTGAGAGGTTGAGTGAATCCAGACGATGAAGTACCCTTGCAGGTATCAGAATCCAAGTGGTTGCCTAAGAAGAGTAAACTAAGCATTAGCTCATTATATGATAATTAAGACATTTTCCCAAGTTAATTTGTCTTACCAGTTTATTTGTACAGCACATCAGAAATAAGTGGAGTTATCCCTTAAACTTTGTCATTTCCTGAAGAGGACAAAATAAATTTAGTGAGTGAACAAGAGTATTCTTTTAGATATAAGGGATAAAATGTAAGTGGAAAATTGAATAAGTAAAAGGATTTTACAGATATATGCAAACCAATGCTTTAACTTGGTAGTGTAAGAAAAGTCAGTGTTAAAAAAGCCCTTAGCAAAACCTGTTATGGAAAAGCACAAAATAGCAAATTTCAACCTTCAGACTCAAGTTCCTCTTGATTTTTGAGAAAAAGAGCAGAAAATCAGGGCATTTATATAGACAATGATAATAATTGTGATTGTGCTATGTTACTCCATAACCTTTTGCTACTTTGGAAATACTCCTTCGTATGTATATAATAAACATATTATGTATTTCCAGTTTTATATGGAAGTCAGAGTAGAAAACTTTGAAGCTGTCCAGTGAAGTGGCAGTTGGAGCACTCTCTCTCTGAACACATCAGAAAAAGATGTTAATACATAGATTGCCTTCCAAGACAGGCAAGCACTTGTAGCAGCAAAGAAAGCGTTGCTATGCAATTTCAGAAATCTGTTGACTACATGTTCCCATGTGTGTTCCAGGAAATTCACGTTTGGATTTCAGTACAGCTCAGAGTTATGGCAGTGTAATCCAACACTTTTTTTGATGGGAATTTGCTTGATAACAACATTAGGCTTGCCAAAATTCAGCAGGCCAAATCCTGGTTCTGGAATATGTGGGAACTAAGAAATCAGCAGTCAAATGATGAAGGCTTTATCACTTTCAATTCTCTAAGGAAACAAATTCTACCTAATGGTCTAAAAAATCATTTAAAATACAGCGGATAATCTTTTAAAAATGAAATGTCTCTTTTGTGGCATGTTATAGCACATGTAACATTTAATAATGAAAATGTATTAATACATTTCTTCTGAATACTGGCTAAAAGGTTTCAGCTTTCCCAACTTCATTATGGCTGGCTAGACATGTGCAATTTTGCTTACCTTAAGAAATGAAAATACACTAGTATGTATTAAACCAAGTTAGAAATTCACTATGTACCTAATCTGTATCACAACTGCCCTGGTTAAAGCGATTAGATTGACTTTGAACTCTTTATTGAATACAGAGCTTCTTGTCCTCCTCTAAAACATTGCTATTAACTTGGCAAAAAATAGTGTGTTAAAATTGTAGTAAGTATAATAAAACAAGAAATTGTACCTCACAGTCAACTTAGGAATATCTCTTTTGGTTCCTAGGAATAAACTATAAAATTCAAGTGCTGGAAGGCACATCAAAGATCAGTGGTCAAATACCCAAGCCTTAGCAAAGGTAGAACCAAGCCATTGAACATGAAATGCTACCTATTCTGTTCCCTTAGGATCCAGGGTGGATGGTCCCTGTTTCTAGTCTGCTTCAATGTCTGCCACATCACAAAAAATTGTACAATAATCCTGACCATAGCCTCCCTTGGTAACTTTTAAAACTGTTTCTGCAAGTGTTTTACAATTCTTTCATTTGGTCATGGTGTACAGTGATTGGCTAACATTCTCTTCAGAACAGCCTGTCATGTAGTGAGGGTGTGTAGTTGATTTGTGTGTCCTCTTTCTAATAGTGCTCTCTTTGGCTATTATAAATTGTTAGTACCTATGTCAAAAGGGGAAAATTGAAATTTTATAGAGCTCCTGAAGAAAAGTGTGAAAAATGGAAGCACATTATTTTACCTTGACATAGATCCATTTTATTTAAGGTCATATTTGTCTTGTTTTTATAGTAATAGGTAGTTTAACCTCTCTGCCATTATGATTGCAATACCTTTAATATTTTTTGCTTTACTGGTGCTCTGTAGGACTTCATCCATGTGATATCTGAATAAGTCCGGGAATAAACATTATTATAACTGATTTGGTATATTGTCTGCATCCCCCTTGTATCTACATTTACTAGATAATGTGTGTAATCCTGCCTAGACTCAGAAAAGGCTACTAATCACCTTTGAATATTTTTAGTCTACAGTTTTGTAAAATTTAGTGATCAAAACCAGGTAATTTAAAGAAGATATTTTTCAAGTTGTCAACATTATTTGTTTTTCAATGTTGGTGTACATGATGACAATAAATCATTGTAATTAATTTAGGTAAAACATAATAGCTCTGCAATCTATTATAAAGTATCTTTTTGGAGTTTATCTTTAGCAGGAACTGTTAGTACATTTCTACTTCCTAGTTTCACTCAGATATGGTATTTCCTCCTAAATATTAGACTCAATTGCAGCAGCATGGAAATCTAATATTTCAAATACTTCTATGACATTGAGATGCAAATTGAGGTTCTTGATTCTGAAATATTAGTTCAATACCAAGGATGATGACTTTGAAAATTATTTTAAAAGATCTGTGTTCTTGTGAAGATTTCACTTCACTTTCGAATGTTTTAAATCCCTCTCACTTTTAAAAATATCTAGTCACAAGTTCCTTTTCTCCATGCAAAATGAGGCTAACTAAAAACATTCCTGTTTAATTTTTGGTTTGCTAATGGGAAAAGAAGAGAAATACAACATAAAAATATACCACTTAATTACTTTCAGGCATATGGTTTGCTTTCTTAATGATCTGGGTTTGCCCCAGATCATTGGATTAACTCAAATGATTGCCATTTATTAAGATGTAAGAAATGATAGTTTCCAATTGGAGATTTAGTGTTCTAATGACACATTACTCACAGGGCTATAATGGGTACTGAACTTTTTTTGTTCATAGGGTTTGATTTTTTTCATTGGTAAACCACATTGAGTTAACTTGTGTCAATCGTTAGAAGTTTTTTATTGTTTAGACAGAGCAGAGTTATGTATGTAGGTAATGTCTTTTATTTTAATATCAAAATTTCTCTCTGGGTAATTGGTTGTCTTGTTTGTTCTCAGCAGAAGTTCATGAACAAGTATGTTAAAAATTGACTGGCATGGAAAAAAATCAAATGAAATTTGTCAGAATTTTTTAAAAAATTAAATTATAGTTTACACTTATATATCTCCCCAAAGAATTTTTTCCTAGAACCAAGATACATCATGTAAAGGTACAAATTCCCAATGACGAATGTCATCATATTGTATACCTAAAATGTACTAATAAACTTAATCAATAAAAAAAGAATTTTTTCCATGCTATGAATTTTCACATGAAACAATCTGATATATTAGTATCTTGCTTGAGTTTTGAGTCTGACCCAGTTGAAATTGATTTATTACCAACTCTGGTGAAGGTGAAGGCCAGAGCCCCCAATACATGAACCAAATCAGACAGCAACCAGCCTCGTTGGCTCCTGGTTTGGTGGAAAGACTCCATAATGTTATAACCTCAGCTTGAGCACAAATACAGCTTCAAATTACTGTGTTTCCTGGATTTCTTCACCCAGATTTGTCTACAATGCTAATGGAAAAAAATTATGTATTTATTGAGTAATTGAGACCTATCTTAATAAAATCTTCTTTAATGTTTCCAAAATAAAGATATTATATGACAATATTCATAATAATTTAAAACTCATTACCTTTTATTTTTTCAAATTATTAACTTTAGTTTTGTTTTGATCTCATTTTATTCCTTTATAAGAGCTATTGATTGGAGCCCACATTTTCTAGCTTTATGTGTTCAGTCAGTAAGGCTAATTTTTCTACAGAATTTGGAATAAGTGACATCAGTGTAAAGTAGGTTACCCTCAGAAAACACTGTGGTACTTATCTTCATTTAAACAGCTGTATTTCCATGAGGTGTAGAGTTAGTAAGTACAATTGAAATTAAAATACAAAATCACTTTTATACAAATGAACATGTACTGATCCTCCATGAAATGAGGCTTTATAGTCTATTGGTCTCCTATTGTTAATGATCACTCTGGAAAGAAAATGTTAATGCTCAGCACAATGTAGTCTCTCTCTCTCTCTCTCTCTCTCTCTCTCTCCTCTCTCTCTGTCTCTCCCTTCCCTCTCCTAGTGCTTCAGCTATTCTCTCTCTGATTACTTTTAACATTGTAATTTATAAATTACAAATAAAATACCTTTTTAATAATTTTCTTTCTAACGAAATCCTAAATCAGATTATGGTTAACCAAGTAAGAGATATGGAGGAAGTTATCTAACTTAGGCATACACCGTAAGTAAGCATGTAGATGAAGGATATGTAACTGGTTGAGAACTAAAGCAAGGCCTCCACATGACTAAGGTAAAATCCAGGAAGACTCTTCTTTCAACATGACACAGAAAGAAATCTATTTGCTGATAAAAAAAATGGCAACGCATTAGCATCTGGATTTCATGTGTATATTTGCTCAATAATTAGCAGCAGCCCTTGTTCAGCTACATTCCTACATCTGGGAACAAAACATCATAGAGACTAAAAATAAAGACAAGGAGAAAAGTGAAAAACTGCCTGCTGTAAAATGGCGTTCTTATTCTAAGTTATAAATTAAAGGAATTTTGTCACCCTCTTTGGGAGTGAAAACACTTTCTCCAAGAGGTATATCCAGATACTACCCAGAGATGCCTTCTAAACTGTCATTATATTATGCATTCCGAGGGAAAGAGTGTTATTTTAAATTAAGTTTATGTGATATAGGAGCTAAAGAATGATTGAAAATAGTTTTAAAAACAATTGCATATAAATATGCTTTCAATTGAACTGACTATATCAATAGAATCACTATCTCATACGCTTTCTCAGGGCCTAATAGACAGAAGTGGGGGTTTTTTGGTTAATGTCAAAAATAGAAAAATTGCAGAATACCAATTACACTGGATGGTCTGTAACTTTTCTTTGTTAACAATGACAACATAAATACTGTGCCTGAGAAAAATCTGATGCTGGCAGGTTCCTTGAGGTTTTAATGCAGATTTGTATTCTCCGTTAAATTGTAGATTTTATGGAAGACGCACTATATGGTTTCTCCAAAGGCCTGTGGAATATGTACCATATGTTTTCTCAGGCTGCTTATCTTTTAATTGGCTGAAGAATAAGCCCATATGGTAAACACAAGCAGGGCCTCTAGTTCATCTAAGAATGGAAATATCACCCAGAGAGTAGAATTTTGGTTGCCAGGCCTGCTGGGCCAGTTGGAAAGAGACTGGTTATTGCCTCTGACATTGACTCAGTAACCTTGGAGTAAGAAGGAAGCCTGAAAACTTCCCACCTTTCTCGGGCTATCCAACTTGGTCATACATGTAGGAGGGAAGTTCTGGGAATTCTCTCTCCCATTTTAATTGTGAACAGAATTGTGAAATGTCTAAGTTAGCTCATAGCTGATAGGTACATTTTGATGAGGAAATGCATTTTTATTAGCACATTTGCTCTAGAGGAGAGCGTTCCTCATCTTTCATTGAGTTTATATATATTTAAATGATTTTATATTTATGTATGGCTGTTGGAAAAAAGAAAAAGACTTAAAGGGATTCATCTAGAAGTTGAGAGTATAAATAAATACAGTGTGTATGATTCCTTAACCCCTAAACTAGCTGTGAGTAATGAACACTGGTCTAAGAGGGGGACTAGTGAGCCTTCCAATTTAAAGAATATAAATTTAGGGCTCTCTTCTGTGTCATTTAGGGGTGATTATTTTTGAAAAATAATCTGATAACATTTATTTTTTCTACAATTTTTAAAAGTAGCTCCTATCATATTTTAAATATCCAAAAGGTAATTATCTTTATTAATTACCTTAATTTTAGTGACTTTAAAAGACAATCTAAAATCAAGCTATAGATTCAATTAAATACATTTACATTAACATATGAACAATTTGTTATAGATGGCTACATAAGAAAAAAATGTTGTTAAAAAATTTATATGTATAGACAAGATCAATTTATTTTTATAAAGGTCAAAATAGTGTCATATTTTGCATTGTCAACAGGCCAAATCTCAATGTAACCACTACTGCTCATTTATATGCAGCTGGTGTATGCCTTCTAAAAAAATCATCCTTCTACTATACTTTATTAATCGATCACATTAGATATGAAGCCAAGCTTAATAACATTTTTTTGTTTTTGTTTTTTGGTACTGGGGCTCGAACTTGGGTCCTTGCGCTTATGCAGCAGGCAGCGAAACCACTGAGCTAAATCCCTGGCCCAAGCTTAATAACATTTTAATAGAAGATTTATAAAGCCTTTCAGAGAAGCTTAGTAAAGATAAAGGTATTAAAAAAGAATAGTCCATTTAAGGAGTGTTAGAAAAATCAATTGTTCTATTCAGGAAGAAAAAATATAGGTTGATTTTAAGTAGTTTAGAAGATATTACTTTAGAAATATTGAGAATTTAGGACACAATGGGTGCGTTATTTGAGTTCACCTAGTAAGCATTTGACTTTCTTGTAATATAGCTTTAGCACAACAGAGAATAGAAGGCTAAGATGTATTTCTCAGAATCTTTTCGATGACCTCTGTTCCACCAAGAAATTGGGATTTGGAGCTGGAAAGTGAGCCAATAAAGGTTATGTTAGGAAGATTTGATCAGTCAGAAATTCTTGTAGTTGTAGGCATTTGTTTCTTCTAAAACAAGCAAAGGTCTAAGTTTCTGATGTCTTATGAATTAAGCAGCAAGGTGAGAAAAGTCTGGCAGTACTGTGGACACTTTGGGGAATTTTTCATAGATGCTCTATATCTAGCCTTGCAGTGACCAAGCTCAATTTTTTTATTCTACCAGAGATTCTAGAAACTGTCGAAATCTCTCTCCTGTCTGCAAAAATACCTTTTCTTCTAAAACCAGACATAGTAGGTTACTTATCCTGTGAAGTTTCTGCATGATTAGCTATTAATCGAATTCTTTTGCATAATAGCTAGTGAATGCTTTTTACATGGAAGCATTGCAAATACTACCTTGCTTAATCTTCACCTCAATTCCAGGAGGCTCTTGGTTTTGCAAAACCATCCCAATGATCACTGACAAAAAGGGAGTCAAGTCCAAGTCTTCTTTGATATAACTATTTATAAAAGGCTGAATAAAGGAAATGGTTCAAATGTTGGTTACAGAGAGTTCATTTTGGACATGAAAACAAGTAATTTAATGCAATGCAAATTATGTCTATGGAATAACCATTGAAGCCAGTTTCACCACTGAATATCCTTAAAATAATGAACTTTGGACCAAAGAATCATTTATTAGACTGAATTTGTCATCCATTCTATCATCTTGGTACTTTATTTTTGTACACAAGATTTCTAAATTTCTATTTGATTGCTATAATCTAGTGTTACCAACTACATGTTATTACAGTATAATTTTATGTGAGCATAGTAGTAGGTTCAACTGTAAGGCTATTTAATAGATATAGATGAGATTTTTATAGTCAGCTATTTACATTTTCTAAGAAACAGAACTACATGTTTCAAATTCTCCAGTAATTCCTAAATAGCACCATATATTCAGAAAGTATTCAAATTTTCTCAAATGTTGCACACTTTAAGATTTAAGTTTTTGTCAAATCAAGATTCAAAGTTTGCATATTGCAATTTTTGACATGTATTTTATGTCTCTTTTTATCTATAATTCTGTTTCATCCATTGTTCCTGCTTGCAGTTATTTGCACAAGAAATTGAGTGATTTGTCTTAAAAAATTTCCCAGAGTCTGGGTTTTGCTCATTGTATCCCCCTATGTTTACTTTATATGTTTTTTCCCTTGTGTTTTCTCTTCACTAGTGGGATTTGGAGACTTTTACAAATTTACACATCTTTCTTCCTTTCTTTTCTCCCTCCCTCACTCCCTCCTTCCTTTCTTTGGATTAAAAAACACACTTTGTACACAATGATGGGTACTTTTATCAGGAAGCACATGTGTCATAGTTTCTCTTTTTATGGTATTAACTGGCACTAAAAATGATTCTTCAGATTTACTATTTCGTTAAGGGTTCTTTATTAAGAGATGGTCTATGATGCCTTCATTTATTATCTGACAAATTCTATTTCGCAAGTGTACTCTATTTTCTAGATTCATTTCCTCCTCCCTGAACTTCTTCATATTTGCATTGTGCGAACATCATCTGAACCCATATCCATTCTGTACTATAATATTCTTCTTGTATCTATTATTTAATCTTAGTTGAATAGGCAAATATATATTAGATTATTACTAGTGCTCCTTATGCTCATTCTTTATTGTCTCCTTTTCAGTTATTTTTGTTCTCTGAAATTTGTTTCATAGTAGAATTCTTAGGGAGGGCTTCATGGAAAAATTATTTCCTAAATTCTTGTCTATTCACAAAATGTTCAACATTTTTATTGAAGGTCACTTTGGATGCAAATAAAATCTTGGCTTATATCCCAACTAGTGTAAGGTTCGACTGGAGCATGAGTGAGAGCACTGAGGCAGGCAAAATTTAAGCAACATAGGATGAGTTTATTGTCACCTGCATGCAGACAGGCCAAGGGCAGAAAGGCTGTTGGCATAGGAAAGAGGCCGCACGCAGTTTATATAGGGGAGTTTAAGTAGGGAAGGGGGTGTCAGCTCGGAGGGTGGAAAATTTTGGGGTCTCAGGACGGGATGAGGGTAGCAGGGCGATGGGAGGTTCAGCAAGGTACAGCGGGTGCCTTGTCATTTTTCGTAGAATCGGTCTCCTTGCAGGGGTGAATGAGTGAGGTGGCAGCTGGCTTCCTGCCATGGCTATTCTTGCAGGCAAGGTGTCTGTTGGGGTTTTTTCTCTCAGTGGGGTGGGGGTCTCACTCAGGGGGCCCGTCACTAGGGAGGGCGGCTCAAATATATTAAGAAGATTCATCGTTTTCTGCCCTACAATATTTCTGTTCATAAAGCATGATGACAATCAGGTTTTCTTTTCCTTACCAGTACTTGGTCTTTCTGTCTAGAATTTTTTGTCAAAGAACTCTTTTTCCCCTTAAAATCAGTTTTGTTAGAATATGTCTCAATGTGGTCTCTTCAGGTTAAAATTTCAAAGGTTTTTGGTTTGCTTTCAATATGTATGTTGCTCAAAGTTTTCATTTATTTCAGAAAAGTTTTCTAGATCACACATTTTAGTGTGGATTCTATTATACTACATTAGCTGTTTTTATTGGGAATACCTAATACGTAAGTGTTGGATTTTGTTTGCCTTTATTACTTTTTGTAAGTTGCTCTTTCTTTTGCTTTTATATTTTCAATTTCCTCTTTCCTGTACTTTACTGTTCATAACATATTATGTATATATCCAAAGGCTTTAAGCATTATTCAGATTCATTTGTTTTTATATTGTTCTTTGCTTCAGTCATCATTTCTAAAGATTTTAACTTTTATTTCTAATTCTTTCTTGAGTTGTTTTCTTTTTTTCCCCAGTATCCTTTTCCCTCTCTCATCATCTCTTTGACTATTTCTAATCCTGGCATTTTTCATAGTTCTATTATTTTCTACTTTTAGCTTGTTTTGAAACACAAGGAAGTATTTTTTACCTTTTTGGGGGATGTTTTCTGGCATACTTCCATTGTCTGCATGAATATTATTCTGCTCATTATTCTTTTTCCTTACAAAACTTCACCTAAGACCCACCAGTAATACATCTCTCTTTCTCATTTTAGTGAGAAGCATCTTCCTGCATTTAAATAAAAAGAAACTCACATGACCTTTCCTGGCCACATGGCTGTGAACTTCTCCCCAGTCCTACTCTGGAGTTTCTCTTTCCTCTGACTTTAGTGTCTCTACCCTATGTCTGCTGAGCTTGTCCTCCAGGCATTTCTCCTGAGGTTAAGCATTTGTTTTGAAATGATATTTAGATTGGTCAATTTGGGGAATTTTTGGTGTCAAGACTCCTCTCATGATCTCTCTATTTTGTGGTCCATTGAACTCATGAATACAGCCTCTGATGGCCCTTCCCAAGTGTGTCCACTGTTTTGTTTTGTTGAGTCATGGTCTTGTTATGGAGTTCAGGCTGGCCTTAAAGTCGCTATGTAGCCCAGGCTAGCCTTGAACTCAAAGAAATCCTCTTGACTCAGTCTCCTGAGTGCTGAGGTTACAGGCATGCACCACCACACCCAGATTTCACTGTCTTCACACTGGCTCACTGAGCTCTCAGCACCAGTGAAAGGGAAATGCCTGCAGGAGTTCCCTATTTGGGAGGTACCTGCCTGTTAGGAATTTGTTTTCTGGATCTCAGACAGATCAGAAGTGCTTTGTTTTTCCTCCATTTTCTCTCTTGGAGTTGCTGATACCATGTGGACACAATGACAAGCCCAAGTTTTGGGATTTCTGAAATACTCTTTCTTGGAATTTGGCTGAAGATGTTGGTCATGGAATTTTGTTTTATTATTCTAGCTTCTCTGGCTATTTTTATTGGAGGTTTGGGAAGATAGCAAAACCAGATCAGTGATACCAGTACTATCTTGCTGGAAACCAGTAATCCGTTTATTATTCTTATCTCATAGCTCTAATTGGATTTGAACTTTTCCTTGAAAAGTTTGAAAAATAGGTTAATTAGCAATCATTTTGCATATTTGGGGTATTGACTGCTAAAAGTCTATGAATTTAACTATGTGCTTTTTTTGAGGCCTTTTGTCATTGTTATGTGCTACGATATAATTTAGTCACTTTAGAACAGCAATAGCTAAATCACTTCCTAATAGAAAGTGTGCCCATTCTAAATATGTACATATGTATGCACACACACATAAATTTACTATATGTGATATTTATGCAGTATATACAATAAAAAGTATATCAGAAATTGATTTGGTTTACACATTTTTAACATTTGAGCATTTCAATTTTAAAAAGAAGATGTAGATTTAATTTTGCTTATAAAAGACTAAGGAATGTGCTCCCATTTTAATCATTTCTCCTTTTATCCTAAATGTTTTCTTCTCACCTAATAAAGAAGGGAAGGAATGTTTTACCAAGCTCAAGACCCATTTGGATCTGTGGTTTCTAAATGTCAAGCCTGAATCTAACACTCTAGAGTTTAACCTTGTTTGCTTTTGGGTAAAGTGGCTTCCTGTTTCTAAGAAAGGAAAAAAAAAAAAAAAGTTCCAAAAGTCTATTAAAAAGATTACAAGTCTTCTCCAAAACCTAGTGGCACACATGACAAACCACTTTGATGTATTAAATAAAAATCAATTTTAAAATGTAAATTAAATTTACCTGTAACATAAAATTGGCCTTATAAATTCAGAAAAGTAGCAGAAGACTGAGACAAAATGTCCTTGAGAAAAAGGCTGCTAGGTTTTAGCCAAACCCAAGCATTTGAAAAACATGGTTGCTGGAAAAGTGTAATGAACCCAATATTTGTGCAGTTTTTGTGTTTCTCATTCTTATGATTTTGTTGTACTTATTCCCACAGTCATCTTCAAATGACACCCCTGCCCGTAAAAAAAAACAACAAAAAAACCAGGGTGACTGAAAAATTTGGTTAAACTTTTTAATACTTTTAATCCTTACTTGTTATAATTTGATTACTGAGAGAGATTTTCTCTGTGGGCCTCCTATTAAATCACTTTCAAGTTGAAACAAACCAGAAATCCTTTAAGTAACACAGCAAGTATTCACTTTAAGCTGCTCGGAATTTATACAGAAACTGTAGAATGTCTCTTCTAGAAGGTTATAAATGTACCCAGAGGCTACTGTGATGGGCTTGTCCTTCCAACCCAACTTAAATAGATAAATAAATAAATAAAACATGATGTTCTAGGTTATAAAGTACAGGACAATGTGATTCAACTGTGTTTATTTATTCTCCATGTTCTTATATATCTGTGTTGTTAGGGTTAAGTCAAATCGACCTGGGGGATAGTTTTTTACTCTATGTACTCATTAGTATAACCCTGCCTAGTGTATGTAATATTATAAAGATCTGGTCCAATATAATCTTTACATCATATATATATATATATATATATATATATATATTAACATGAGGAAAATTATAATCATTTTACATGTTTTCCCCCTTTATTTCTGAGTGGTTTCCGAATATTATGTGTCTTTAAGAAGCAACTTTGCATTTTTTACCTATGGGTAAACCCAAACTAGAAAATCTGTGACAGCTGAGCCTATCTGTAGAGGTAAAGAGTGGAAAGGGCAATAATCACACCAAGTGACAACTTTTTGGATGTAGAGATATTTTGGGAAACCTTAAGAATCCATGTTTCAGGGGCTCAGTTTGTGAGATTTGGCTTGAGAAAACTTAGACTAATGCCTAGGGATTTGCATTTTACACGTGCAATGCTGCCAATTTTCTTCAACCAGTTTGATAAATAACTTTGTTAGATTTTAGGTACCAGGTTATGAGTCTAAATACAATTTGAGAATTTTAATGCATGGATAGAAATGTGTTTTGAAAAAAAGAAAGTTAGCAATTGTGCTTTAAATGGAGGCAGAGAAAAAGTTGGGACAAATAGGAGCAAAAATTATGAAAATGGTAGTTGGCTCGATGATTGGTTAGATAGAGAATGGAGTGTTTTTCAGTTATAAAAAGCTCTATTTTCAAGGGAAACCAGAAGGAGGACGTGCAGCTGTGAGTGCATAAAGGAACAGGAAGCTTTAGATGGCCAGGCCCTCGCCTCTCAGTTCTTCCAGGTAAGATGTCAGGAGAGTCACTTCCACCTCAAGCCGGGTCTCTGTCCTGAGCAGTTTGCTCTGAGCTACTTTACACTTCATGTCCTGACCCAATCCTGACTCCTTGGGGTGCTGTTCTATGACTCATGTCTCCACTGGGCCCTCAGAACTGGTCTGACCTTTGGCCTGCCTTCATTAGCCACAGTTGAGACAGCCCTGGCTACCTTACCACCCAGTGCCTTTGTCCGACCTGGCTTCCTCTCCTCCCGCTACTGAATGAGGTCCTGCCTAGAAGTTCAAGGCTTCTTGGAACTGGAGTCAAGCCTGGGCCTGCTCCTGTCTGTTCACAGCCTCTGCTGCCTCCACACACTGTTCCACTTCTTGTGTTGTTTTCCGGGCACCAACTGAGGTATAACTTGCCTTTGGGGAGGGAGATACGTACGGTCTACTTCCTGTTCCAAGGTCAGTCACCCATAGCCACATATGTTTCTGTTGGCTTCATGGTTCCCAAATTGTGTTCACTATAATTATCAGAAGAGTATGTTAAAATCAAGATCGCTCAGACACTAGTAGCTCTGTAGAACAACGCAGAACAGTGTTACCTGAAGTTGGGCCTCAGGCACCACCAGATTACCTGGAGCCTGTTAGGAATGTGAATTCCTGGGCTCTGCCCCGGCTCCAGGGGATCAGGCTCTCCATGGGGGAGCCCAGCAGCCTGTCATCACAAGAGTGATCCTCACTGTAGTGGGGTCCCCATGCTTACTTAGTGATTCTAGCTGATGTGACTGCTGGCTTTGGGGATGTAAAGATGGGCAGATCTCAGAGTTGTTGAGGCAGAACCTGTATTTTAATGAAATGTCCAGGTTTTAGAAGAGCTGGTTTGATAATGTTTTTAACAAGTTGCCTCACCTACTTTTAGGTGTAACAGAGTCAGACACCTACACTAACACATGTCCTACACTCAAGTGAGGACTGTTCAGTCTCAGCTTGGTGCCTCTTGAAGCATTTTCTGTTTAGATATACTTCTCCCGTTCCTCTATGGCGAACAGTGCTGGCCCTGTGTAATGTCTGTGTTCCAGAGCTGATTTGAAGCCTGACTACTTAATACCTATAAAACTTATGGAGATCCACTGGTAAATCCCAGGGTCAAGGAAGCACCCATATATTTGAGGTTTTGCCATCAGTGGTATTATAATAGATTTCACTATGACTTTCATATAACTTCCTCCAAGGGATGACTCCACTCTCAAATCAGGTCTTAAAACAAAAGAAATAAACCAAAAAATATAGAAATAAAGCAACTCTAATGCTATATCCTCCAGTATCTCCCCCAAATAAGATAAGAACCAATAAAGTGTCTGTATATATTCTTTCATTATTCATTTGAACTGAATATTTGAATTGAATATTCAAACTGCCTTGCTGCTAACAGGAAGCTCTGCTAAGTTCACAATATCTTATCTGTCATCCTCATACATTCTCAAGCATGAATGTAATATCTGAATAATGAATCAAACTAATTGTTATGGTTTAGATGTAGAATTTCCTTTCAGAGCCGCACATGCTCAGAAAGGGGGTTTTGGAAAGTGACTGGCTCTTGGAGCACTGTCCTGGATTCATGCACTGGTGAATCCAGGGCTTAAGCACGCTGTTGGAAGGAGGGGCCTGGTCCGGAGTGGTGGGTCAAAGGGGAGGAGACCTGGAAGACTCTCCCCGGCTCTTCCCTTTGCTCTGTGCCTCCTGGCCACCATGACACGAGCAGCTGTCTTCTGTCCAGGCTGTCCACCACGCTATGTCTGCCTTGCAGCCAGCCGACCAGACTGAAAAAAGAGAGCCCAAATAAACCCCTCCATCTGTAAGTGGTGGGTGTCCAGTGTCCTTTCTCAGTGACAAAAAAGTGACTAGCACACTAATGAACTGCTGTCCGCAGAGATATAAACTTTTAATTTTTACTTCATAATATGTGTAAAAAGCAAACTTACTTTGACCTCATTTAAAGATTTGACAACTTTGAGTTTTCTTAAAAAAAGAAATGAGAGGGCCAGGGATTTAGCTCAGTGGTTCCGCCACCTGCCTCACAAGCGTAAGGTCCCAAGTTCGATCCCCGGTACCAAAAAAAAAAAAAAGAAGTGAGAACGAATATGCTTCCACTTCTACTGGGTGTGATTGAAATGAGTAGACATATTTATTTTATTAGAGATGTTATTAAATCTTAACCTTTATTATACAAACTACCTTGTTGTGTATTTGCTAGTGTATATGTCTATTTCCCACTACTTATTTAGCATCCAGAAAACAAAGGCCTGGTCTTGTTTATATTGAAATCCCCATAGCATTTACCGGTGCTTTGCAAAATCTTAATAAATATTTATAGAATATAAAAAGAATAATCTTCTAACTCTTTCCTAAGACTTCCACAGGATGAAATTTGTCCATTCCGTGTCTCTTTAGTGAAATGTTATACAAACTGCTAGCCAGCTGTAGGACCCTGCAGAAGTATCTGTTTTCTCTGTGCTTTCAGAAGGAACTGTGGATTAGGTGAAGCTAGTAAATAGCTTCACAAAGAAAATAACTAAAGTTGACCTTATCCCTAGCATAAACATAACCTTCTCAACTGTTAAAAATAATGACTTAAAACCCTCATAACCACTTCCTGTCCATCAAGCCTTGTGAAAAACTTTCTCACTAACATATTTAAAAAGACAGAAATATTGAAAGAAACTATGCCCACTAAGTTATGGGAAAAGGGCAAACTAAAAGAAAATGACCTAAGTTGATTAATAGGAAATTGCTGTTTGTGTAGGTGAAAAATGATTGAATATTAACAATTTCCTATGGTTTAACTCAAGGGCTTTTTTGCAATTCCCAAGCATATTCTTTCCATTTGAAATTACAGTACCCAGTGGTGCTTTTCAAGTAACTGATTTTTTCAAGTAAAAGACTTCAAAGGATATGGTAATTTTTGTCAACTCCAACAGCTGAGTTCAGGAGATTCATGAGTTTTGTAAACTAAGGTTCTAAGGACATTTATAGTTATAAGCTCTGTGGATTTTGTTTTAAAATTGAAATTCTGCATTTAGTTGTTTTCTAATAAATAAGCCAGATGGAAATTGGAATGTTTTGCTGATGTGATGGCTGTGAATTGGACTGGATGGAGGGATGCTGCAGAGAACGGCATGGTGTAACTCTAGGTGTGTCTGGGAGGCGTTTCCAGTGGCACTGGTGTTTGGGCCAGCCGGGTGCGGAAGGCCCTTCCTGACTGTGGGTGGCACTGTTCAATAGGTAGGAGACCTGGATTGGTGGATGACCAGCTCTCACCTGCACTGGGCCCTTCGTGGGTGCATTTTTCTCGGCTGTCACCCGTGGACATGAGACTCCAGGTTCTTCAGCATTTGGATGATTGGGGAGCCATACAGCTGCTTTCCTTGGGGGCTTTAGAGCTGCAATACTGGCCTTTCTCTCAGTTTGAACCTTCCAACTTCTTGACTCTAGAAGCCGCCAGTTTCTCAGGAGCCATCATGGGACCATTTAGCCTCTGAGTGTGTGAGGCAATCTAGTAAATCTTCTCTTATAATCATATATATTTCATTGGTTCAGTTTCTCTGGGGAACCCTAATACAACAGCATTTTCTAAATTGTTGTTGGTAACCAGCAAGGATCAAATCATGTTTGCTAAAATGTGAATTGGTAGGGAAGACTTATTGAATCAGAATATTCGGAGTTTTTACTAAGTGTTCAAGATGAATCCAGCACCAAAGCTGCTAAAAGAGAATTATAGTCCAGTCCCTTTCCACAGATGAGGTAAGTCAAGTCTGAAGATGCTGAAGTAGGACACTTAGTAAACAGTGGAGCTGGTTCTGCCATCCTGGCCTCTTGATTCCTGGTACCACTTTTCCTTCTACCACATGAACGAGGCAGAAAATAAAGCACTTGTTTTTTTTCCCTCACTGCTTTTTCTAGTATTCTATTTTTCTCTTACCACTATATGTGTTATAATCTAAATGAAAATGCCAAGTAACTCATGGGAAGTTGTGTTCTTGGAATGTGTTTTTCTCATAGTGTCATGAATTTTCCAACTTTTTTTCAGGTTAATTTATTAGATTATGGAATATTTCATGTTAATATACATAACCCATTTTATATCATTAAGTTACCAACTGTATCTCTGCCTTCAACACACACACTGTTTGGTAAGTAAGTTTTAATGATATATACAATATAACAATTTAACCCAGAAACTTTCAAGGATGAAGCCTAGTTTTCAGAGAATGAATATTTCTATTATTTGAACTGTTTCAGAAAAACAGATGGAGATATTTGAAAAACACTGTATGAATTTGCAATAATTCTACATGCAAATATGATGACATGCATAAGAAGAAAATTATAAAGCCAATTATACTTGCAGCATAGATACAAAATTTCTCAGTGACACATTAATGATATTATTTTATCAAATTTAAGAATTGCTAAGAATAATTTACCAAATTTAAATGAGATTTATACTAGGAGCATAATCAAAGTTAAATATTAGAATTTTTCTACATCTTTTTTTAATACTAAAAATGAATGAAAATCTTGTTTTTGGCAAGTTAGAATAAGCACACCCAACCCTGTCTCTCTTACTGAATGTCACTATAATTCTCACACATAATGCATGCAAACATTATTTGAGTACTAAAAACGTGTCATCAGGAAGATTTAGGAAGACTGGAACTTAATATACCACCAAATAGGCAGTAAGGTTACTATTTTATCCACATTAGCCTTCTCCATGCTGAAGACACTGTTTGTAACCTGGATGTAGGCAAAGGATGTAGTCTGAGAAATCTCTTGGAAAAACCCTCTTGTTCTGGCTCAAGAAGAAAATAAAACTTCTAAATCTCAGAGACAGAGTATAGAGTTCCTGGGTTATTTTTCCCCTCTGTTTCCTGTATATCAGCCCCCAAGCAAGCCTGTAGTCATGGATAAAGAGACTTTGAAGGCAACCTGCTGGAGACAAAATCCTGAGGGGAGGACTTTTCTTGTGATTGGTGGAGCTGTGACCCTCAGAAGGTGACAGAAACATGGTCCTGGGCTCCTCTCTTCACTCCATACTCTTGTCATTTGGCTCCAGGTGTGGACGCAGTCAAAGGAGTGAGTGAAGAGAGGGGTAAATAAAATGCCAGAAGAGTGAAAAGGCAAGCCCTAGAAAATGGGTAAGTACTAGGGAAAGGTGCAGAGGGAGGTGCTTAGGAAAGTAATTCCATAAATTGTTAATTCCTGGACTCATTGTTGAGCTGTATGTGTGAAAGATCTGATCCTAATCATTATAAAAAATGACTTAAAGAAGTGATCACTGCTCAAGTCATAGACTGATCCCAGCTGACACACATGTGGGTCAGACACAGACAGTTCTGGAAGGCTTTGAAAACCAGACTGACATTGGGATCATAGTCTACAGAAGTCGAGTTAGAATTTGCAGCCTAAACTTGACCAAGCTGCTTACTAACGTAATGCTAACATTTACCAATAAAATTTAAACAGGACCTCCTGTCTCATAGCATAATACTCAAAGCACTGAGAATTCAAAGTAAGTTAATATCTGTGTTTTGTGCAGCTGTAACAGAAAAGTATATATTGGGTTAATTAAATGAACAGAAATTTATTGGGTCATGATTCTGGAGACTGGGAAGTATGCAGTTAATGGGCTGGCATCTGGTGGCAGCATTTGTGTAGGTCATCCAGTGGAGGAAGGACAAAGAGAAGGTGAGAGAGAGAGCAAGACAGAGCTGAAATCATCCTTTTATAAAGAACCCACTGCTGCTATAACAAGTCCATTGTATCAGTGATAGTAATAATTCATCCATGAAGCAGCCCTCGTGGCCCTAATCCTCTCTTAATGATGCTACCTCTCAGTACTGTTAAAATGGTGATCAAATTTTCAACACATGATTTTTTTGAGACACATTCATGCCATAGCACTCAGCACTTGAAAAACTAAGGCTATTTTAACATGCGTGGGAAAGACAATCAACAGACGGCAAAACTGAGATGACACAGGTCTTGGAATCATATGACAAAGAATTAGAAATGCTGCAGCAAGCACTGAAAACATTTGCAATGAATGGAAAAAATACATAGTTTTAGCAAAGAATTAGAGGATATGTATGTAGAAGTAATAGTTGGACGTTTTAAAATGCAAAAGAGATTAACAATAATAACAGTAACAAAACAGATGAAGCCCTTACTGAATTGGCTTGAGAGCAGATAGAAGGAAGTCAGCGAACTTGAAGATAGATCAATAGAAAGTACGTTACTAGGACAGCAGAATAAAGAGCCTCAAGAAAGTGGAACATCCCACAAGAACTTGCGGGACAATGATGAAATGTCTGAAATGCACGCCATCAGAGTCCTGAAAAAATTGGAGAAAAACGATTAAAGAATTCTGAAGTTTAGCAAATGACATGAAGCTATAGATTCAAGTTCCTTGAAACTCCAGCATGATAGCCCAAAGAAATCCATACCCAGATACATCAAAATTGAACTAATGAAAATTAAATTCCAAAAAACACCAATTGAAATTATCCAGACAAAAAATGATGACATCTTTATACAGAAACAATGACTGACTATCTGTCACTTTCTTACCAAAAGGTTGGAAGCTGGAAGGAAGTGGGACAGCATTTTATTAGACCTAAAAGAAAATATGTGTTGACTCAGAATTGTGTACTCGATAAAAACTTCCTTCAGCAAAGAGGGTAAAATAAAGCCATCTCAGGTGGAGAAAAACTAAGAGAAGAGCATCCAGAAGACCTGCTTTAAAAGAACTATGAACACAAATTCTTCATACTGAAGGCAGATGATATAGAGAGGAAATTGGAACCATAGGAATGAGGATGAGCAACAGACACGGTAAATGTCTGGGTAAATCACATAGACCATTCTTTTCTTTTGAAGCCTTTAAAATATATTTGATAGTTGGAAGTAAAAATTATAAGATTGTCTGATGGGAATTTCACTATGTGGATACAATGTATAAGACAGCTAAATATAAACAAGGAGGTTAAGAGGGCCTCTAGAGGGATATGGTTCCTACAATTAACTTGAAGTAGTAAAGTAAAGAAAAGCATGAAAAGTAAAGCATGTGTACTACAAACTCTAGCCAACTATTAATTAACTATGTAGAGGTACTCAAAATTACGATATAGAATATAAAGTGAAATACTGAAACATATTTAAATAACCCAAATAAAAGTTGTAAAAGAATAAAAGATCAAAACAAAGAAAACAAATATGAAAATGCTATATCCAAACACATCAACAATCACATTGAATATATATATATAATTTAATTTATCTAGACATATTATTTGAAAATAAGTCAGCATAGATTAAAAATAAAAACAATGAAACAAGATGCAACGAAATCTCAAAGAAAATGAAAATCCAACTTTTTATTGTCTATAAGAAACTTGCTTTAAAAATGGCATAGATAGTTTAGAAGTAAAATGACTTCAAATATAGGCCATTTGTATTAATTATCTCTTTCTGTATAACAAATTACTCCAAAAGTAGGACCTTACCCAACAAAGATATGTTAACATACAATTTCAGTAGCCAGCCATCTAGACTCAGATAAGCCTAGTGCTTAGGAAACTATATTAAAAAAATGTTGTTGTGTGATATGATACACTGAAGTTTGAGAGCCACTAAGTTAGCCTTCAAATAACAACCTTGATTCAGGGGAAATGTAGTTGGTAAAGTCATGCAGGACACTGGGGAAATGTGGCAGGGCAGCTACAGATACTGCTAAACATCTACTGACCGAAGTGGCTAATACCTCTCTTGACCTCCAGGTTAGAGAAATGCTTCTTTCTCACTTGAGTGCACATAATTTATATAAAATTAATTCATTCAAGTTTAACAAATTAATTAGGCACCTAACATATGCCATCAGTGATTGAAGGCACTGAGAGATGAGCAATGAGTAAAATGGACAATAATTCTGAATAAAGACAAAAGCAAATTCAACAAATAAATCATGGGATCTAAAAGTTGACAAAGCAAGGTGTGGGAATGGAGTCAGCAGCAGGAAGAATGAGGTGGATGCAATTCATTTATTTATTTTTATTCATGCATAAAACTGTACATAATGGATATATTTTGATTCACACATGCAATGTGCAGTGGAGATAAACAATGTATAACATAAACATATCATGTCTTTGGGGACGAGTACACTCAAAATCCTTTCTTGAGAAACAGCACACAGCACTTCTCTCACTCCTGTCTAGTGATCACAGTACCCACCGACCAGCCTTTTCCCACCTCTCTTCCCAGACTCTAGAAACCTCTGTCTATTTTCAGGTTTTTTGAGACTAATGTTTTCAGATTTCACATGAGTGAGATCATGTTGTGTTTGTCTTTCTCTGCCTGGTTTATTTCACTTAAAATGGTAACATCTACTTCCACCCACGTTGTTGCAAATGACAGGATATCAACTTTTTATGGCTAAATAGTATTCCATCATGTATATTTTCCATATAATTTTTATGTATTCACTATTTTGATTCGTATTTAAATTGCTTTTACTTCTTGGCTATTGTATAATGCAACAATAAATGTAGGAGTGCAAATATCTCATCCACATATTGACTTCATTTGCTTTGGCTATGTAATCAATAATAGGACTGCTGCATCAAGTGGTAGTTCTATTTCAAGTTTCTGAGGAACCTCTTTATATTTCCCACAATGGCTATAATGACTTACCTTCCCCACCAGGAGTGTGCTAGGGTTCCCTTTTCTCTACATTCTCATGGCACTTGTTATCTTTTGCTTTTTGATAGTAGCTATTCTAATTGGAGGGAGGTGATTCCACACTATGGTTTGGATATGCATTTCTCTGATGGTTAGAGATGTGCATTTTTATATACTTGTTGGTTATATTTATGTCTTCTTTTGGGAAATGGTATATTTAGGTTTATTGACTGACTGTTTTTAGTTGGAATATTTGTTGTTTTGGTATTGAGTTGAGTCTCATATATTTTGGACCTTAACTCTTTGTCAGATGGATAATTTGCAAATATTTTCTCCCCTTGTGTAAGTTGTCCCTTTACCTTGTTGATTGTTTCCTTTGTTTTACAGAAGCTTTTAGTTTGATGTAATTCTATTTTTGTTTTGGGGTTTTGTTTCCTGTGTTTTGGAGGATCTTATCTGAAGAATCCTTGTTCATTTCAACATCTCGAAACTTTCATCTGTTTTCTTCTAGTAATTTCATGATTTCAGGTCTTACGCTTAATTCTCTAATTGAGTTTGAGTTAATATTTGACTACAGCAGTCAGGAAAGGACTCAAAGAAAAAGTAACTTTTGAACAAAAACCTGCAGGAGGCATTGCCTGGTTAATGATACTGCTGACTGTTTCATCTGCTAAAAGGAAATCTCAGCATGGGCTCCAAATATGCTGTCATTCCTGGGTGGGGCAGATTTGGGGCAGTTATCCTGTTGGGAAGTTCGTTACGCTAGATTCTTCCTTATAGAGGAGCAGGTCTGCGTCGTCACTGGACGAGAGACATATTCTGGGTACGGACTTGCTTTCCTTTCCAGAAGTCAGTGCCCCTTTCCCAAAATCCTCTTTCCAGTAACGGCATCGGTGTGCTCAGAGGGCCTTTGTCTCCTGTCTTGGCAATTGCTACATCACTATGTTTGTCAGGGAATTCATTTTACACCAAGATCCATCATGATAGGATTCTGCCCGTGGTATGGACTGGTCCTAACACCCACCCCAGCATGTGGTACTGCTGGCCAAAGATGAAATGTCTGACTGAAGTCTCAGGGCACAATCCTCTGAAGGATAGTGTTCTTCCTTACAAGGTGCGGTGTACGCTCTGGCTCCCAGGCCATTCTATGGTACAGTCCTCTCTACAGCAAGAAATGGAGAGTCTGAGAATCAAAGAATGGAAGTTACCACCCAATAATCTCAACTTCATGCACGGGCCGCTCTCTTCATCACTCATCTTTCTAGCTCTTTCCTTCATCAATTTTTTTTTTTTGGTATCAGGGATCGAACTCAGGTCCTTGAGCTTGCGAGGCAGGTGGTGGCACCACTGAGCTAAATCCCCAGCCCTTCTTTATCAGTCTTTATCTCAACTTTTCTTTGGCCACATTGGGAATGCCAGTCTAGACTCAATCCACACAAAATCATTGTCAGCCTTCTCTTCCCTTTAAATGAGTTTATGTTTTATCAAGTCAGTGATAACATTTTCTTGCCTATATCAATGATTTTCTTGTTCTGCTTTTATTGTATCCTTCTGACAAACTCACATTTTATTTAAATTTGCCTCTTCATTCATTTTCTATATGCACCTGTACAGGTTGATATGAATGGATAAAATCATATAACAATCCAGAGTGAGTGACCTCTCTTGAAAGTCATGGTCATGATCAAAAAAGATTTCCTATTATGTCTTTTCTTAAACAGCAATATCTGCTCACCTGTTCTAATTCAGCTCCTTGATCCACTGAGAATTTCAAAGCATTCAAAAGAGAATTTCTTTCTTCTTACCACCACAACCGCAGTTTCCCAGACTCTGTCCTTATTCTGTGCACCAGCCTGTTCCCATTGATGAGCTAGCTCTTCACACCTATAGTTTCTGTAGGAGCAGTCTCCCCAGTAGTGCACTGGATCCAGGGACATGAAGCAATGAACTTTCAAGGACGCAATGAGACTTCTGGTAGAATTAATTTAATAAGAAAGTATATTTGTATAATGAAAATGTCTTTAACTTTGTTGCTTGAATCTTGAGGAAAACAAGGTAAGATTGGATAAAGCAATAGTCATTAGTTTCAAACAGTAAAGAAAAGAACTACATGCAATAGTGTACTTTTTGAAGAGTTTTAACCCACATATCCTGATGTCTCAAGGAACTAGAATAATAATACTGTATAATGGACATTATGGAATTCACTTAATTTTGTATTTGGAAATATGAATTTTTTGGCATAGGCAGGAGGTGATGAATCATCTAGTTTGCTCATCTGAGGGAAACCTACTTAGATTTCTTCATAGACAAGTGAAGGCCTTTTCTCTAGGATATTTTCTCTAGTTAATTTGGTACACAGAGATCTCCAGTATAGCCAATTTCCTGTAACATTTAGTATTTGTTCCATGACTTTTATCATTTATTCCCAAACCATCTTTTAATGCTATTTAATTCTTTCATTCCAAAACTCTGATGTTTATTCTAATTTCCACTGATCCAATTCCAATGTACTTCTTAGCATCTCTCTAAACTATGATTCTCTACTCAGATTTTTCAGTCATTAATAAAGCAACTTTGCTCTTGAGCCTACAATTTAGACAACTAGTAGCAGTGTAAGGTGAAATGATAAGGAACTAATGAGCTCCAGAATGATAAAAAGGAGGGACTGAAAAGTTGGTAATAATTTGTGGAAGCAAATATGATTTATCTTAAAAGAACATCTACAAAATAAAAATTAGAAAATATCCATCACAGTTAATGTGTTGAAGAAAGGATGGGTCATTATTTACCTTAGAAGTGGATTTGTAAACACAAAATTCACATAGTAATTTGTGAAGCAAGATAAAAAACTATAAAATAATGAAAATTATTTTTGAGGTACATAATTGAATGAAATATGGCAGTATATATTAAAAACACGTTGTGTATGTTAGAGATATCAAAAATATTGTGATCGTGAGAGCAAGTTCGTGAACTAGCTATCCTGTAAAGCACTTTTGACTAATATAAGTCATAGTATTAGACATAATTACTCAATGGACCAGTAAATGGCTTCTGAGTCTTCCTAACTTTGTACTCTTCACCAGTTCCCTTGAAATCCTGGGACCTTAGGATGGTTACCTCTTAGGACTAAAACATTCCATTGTAAACATTAACAACTCTTAGATGCCTCAAAATGAAGTCCAGCCAAAATGTCTTTTCTTCCAATCATTTTTTTTAAAGCAAAGCTTTATTCTTTGGTGGTTGAATTTTAATTATTTGCTTTTGAACAAATAAGTCCCATTCTTGAGAGTAATTTTTGTGTTTTCAATAAACAATGTGGGATTGCTGTTCAAATTCAAACTGGGGGAAAATATATCCAAGTGATGACAATTCTGAGTTTAAAGCTTAGGCCAACTTTTTGGTAACTTAGCTCATTATTTATATTTATCATGTAAGTCTCTAAACTTGCAACCACATGTGTTAACATGGAAACAATTTGGACTAGGGGTTCGTTTTAAATTTACTTAGAGAGGGAATCCTGAATTACACTGGAGACCTTCAATTGAGGAGCTTAGTCTTTCCCCTGGAGTACCAACATCAATGGGAACCAATATTATTCTCAGAAGCTTTTTATTACTTGAGTTAATGTTTAGAGAACTTAGCCTGAAAAATCATGGGATTTTGCCTTTGTTGCTCACATTTGCATAATTGCTTTCCTGTGCAATGCAAGCACCTCACAGAAAGGAGACCTTCACCCTATCTTTCCAGTCTAAAGTGTCAGTACTCTGCTTAGACATCTTAGCACCTCGGCTCGTGTATTGTAGTGTCTGTGAAAGAACCAAGTTTGTTTCTATCTTTGTTTTCCTACTAGAGTTAAAGAAAAAGAAACTAGTCAGTAGTCAGAGTACTAAGACCAGATTTGATTCAGAAACTACTGTAATGTGGGAAAGAGATGTTGGTATAGAATGGGGCTCAGTTCCTAGTACAGCATGGGTTGAGTGGGGCTTAATAACCAAGAAACAGGGTGTGCGTGTGTTTCCGGGGTAGGGCACGGGATGGAGAATTCCTCAGAGGAAGCACCGGAGGTAAGGGAAGAGTCTGGTTAGACCAATTTAATAGGATTCTTGCTGAGGGCAGGCTAGGATGATGAGAGGGAGAGCAAACATGTGGAATGTGGAAGGTGACCACTTACTGGGGGGTAAGACGACAGCAGGGCTGAGGGCGGTGTCTAAAGTGACACGACAAGAGCTTTGCTACAGATAGGCTGTGTAGGGTCCCCATGGACAGTGCCAAGGTGAGGCCTGCAGGGCTTAGAGGAGCCTAACTGAAGTTTAGGCGAGGAGACTCTTCCCTGAACAGGGGATTTTAAAGGCTCAGAGAGTGCCCACGTTGCCAGTTCTTCACGTAGCGTTTGGCACATGGAAAGTGTGGAATGAATGTTTTGAAGGGATACACCAGGGAGAATGTTGGCAATTGTTGTGTGTTAAGTATGTCTCCACTACTACAGTCTTTCAGAGAAAGGATTCTGGCTTTGGAGTCAAAGAGAATTGGGTTGAGCCTCACACAAGTTGTGTGACCATTTGCAATTTGTGTAGTTTCAGAGGATTAGTTTTCTGATCTTTAAAATAGAGGTAATATTTAGCTAAAATTTTTGATATGAGAATTAAGCACATGTAATAGTTTCAGGTAACTGTATTTTTACTACTTTATTACCTGATCTCATTTATCAAACTTTCTTCTTTTATTTATTAGCACATATTTGCAGTACATAATGACTGCTTTCATTTTGTGTATTTGGTACCTGTACCTGACACAGTTTAATTCTTTTTTACACCCACTTTACACCTTCCCTCGATCTCCTGGTGTCTTTCCCATTTGCAAAAGATCTATCTCCCTATTTCCTTGTATCTGTCTTTTATTTTGCTCTTCACTTTATTGATACTTTGGTTTTTCATATAAGTGAAACCATACAGTATTTAAGCTTGTGTGTCTCATTTATTTCACTTAACATTGTGTTTATAAGGTGCATCCATTTTCCTACAGATGACTCAAATATGTTCTTTTTCGTAGCAGAATAGTATTCCATTATGTACGAATACCACATTTTCTTTTCTGCCCTCAGAGAACCATGGCAGTCATACTGCTCTGACCTGTATTATAAATCATAGTACACAACTATAGAACAATGAAACATTTCTACCTATAAAATTAAAAGAGCCAATAAAATGATCTCTAAGAGACATTTTTAAATTATAGTCCCTGGGAAGGCTGGGGATTTAGCTCAGTGGTTCTGGCACCTGCCTCACAAGTGCAAGGTCCCAACTTCGATCCCCAGTACAAAAAAAAATTATAGTCCCTGGGAATCATCCAGAAGCAGGTTAATTTCTTACAACATTGCTGATGAAAATTATGCAAATCCAAATTGACCAGTAAATATTTTTTTACTAAAATATTAGGCACTTGCTCTTCTATCCTCCTAGGAGAATTTTTCTTTAAAGGAGAGAGAGTTGGGATGTTACCAAACTTGATAAGGGGTGGATTGGAGTACATATTGATATGTCAGTAGGGAACAATGATCTTGAGCAGGAGGGACACCTTTTTAAGGTTTTTTTGTGGTGTATATTCAAGTTTTAAAACATGATGTTTTGATGTATTCAAACATAATGGAGTGGTTGTTATAGTCAAGAAAATTAATATGTCCTTCAATTCATGAGGAGGAACATCTTTACTGTTCCTGTCAAACCATTTCACTTATATAAACCATAATGGAGTTACATCCCAAGTGTTTTTAGCTTGTCTGAAGGATTTTTTGATCTGGTTTAGAGTCTTTAAAATATTTTAAGACATCATTTAATATTCTTATAGTGTGTGCTGAAAGCTTCTCTTCTTCCTTGTCCCTTTGGTCTTCTCTCTCTGATGTGTGCATTTTCTCACTCCTTCTTCCCTAGTTCTAGTCCTGCGACTTAGGATAGCTGGCACGTCCCTTTGAGCATGACCACACAACATAAAACTGTCCAGCCTGAGACTGATGCCATGCTCTACTCCATCAAAAATATCTCTTTAAAAAGAAGTGACAGTGGCTAACCTTCTATTATAATATATATAATTTGCCAGCTTTGCCTATAACTGATACAATGAGCTCAGCTATATGGTGGTTTTGAGAAGAGAATTACTTATAAAATCAACTATTGGAGTGACTGGCTGGCATATATTTATAAGGAGAGGGTATAAGAACTGAAGGTATGATATCTACTTTTCAATAGATGATAAATTGCATTTTTATTGTTTCACAAATTTGGGTAACAGTTTACCTACAACATGCTGTTTCAGAGTAAGACATGAAAGTTAGTTAGCAAAGAGGACAGCTTCATGGCAAGAAGTTAAGAAATAGCATAATATAGCAGAAGGAATATTAGGTATAAATCTGGGGCCATGAGTCTTGACTGTGGATCTATTCTTGACTTGCTGTGAGACTTTATACAGACACACTTCACTCTTGTGGGAGATGACGTGATCTCCGTGTCTCCTCTTTACTGACATGATTTTACCTGGAGTGCACCTGCAGGGAGACCAAAGCCCTGGGTGTCACCAGGATAGATTGGGAAGCCCAGAAGCAGGTCGACTAGCTCTGAAGAGAGACACAAATAAAAAAATTCTGTCATTTAGAATCACAGCTTAGGAAATAGGAATGACAGGCTTTGTCTTATTTAAAAGACTACAGAATGTTAGCGCTCATCTTAAGGAAATAAAGGGGCAACTGAATCCGAATTAAGTAGAACAAGGGAAATAATATCCATTAAAGTTAAAATCAGTGAAAGAAAAAGCATAAAAATAATGGAGATAATCAAGGAAACCAAGTTTTTTTCTCTCTAATGAGATCAAGAAAATCAGTAAAGCCAAACTGATCAGGAGAAAAAGAAGACATGAATTATCAACATTAAGAAAAAGAGATATGATATTACTATGACTCTTCAGATATTAATAGGATAAATACTTGAACAAATTTATTCCAATAAAGTAGCAAATTAGAAAAAAATAGATCATGCACTAGGGGTAAGAGGAACTTTTGCCTGGAATGCAAGGAATTTTCAGCTCATGAAAAATCAATTAATGTGATGCAACACATTGACAGTAGGAATGTTAAAAAGCACATGAATATCTCAATATATGTAAAAAGGCATTTGACAAAATTCAATACCTTTTTGCAATGAAAACACTGAAGGTGGGAATAGAAGGAATTTGCTTCAACATAATGCAGACCATACACAAAAAGCCGACAACTAACATTGTACACAGTAGTGAAAAACTAATTTTTCCTTGTAAGATTGTGAGCAAAGCAAGAATGCCTGTTCTCACCAATTCTACTGAACATAGTTTTGGAAGCCCTGGTCAGAGCAAGTAGTCTCTTTTTTACTCTACTGAGAATCTAGAAAATATAATTTTCCACATGAAAATCTTATGAGTTTAAAAGCTTAGAAATCTTGGAGAGGGCTGGAGTCAATTATTAGATCCCTCGCTATGACCTGGCTTTCATATTCCCAACCAAGGGCACAGCGATTTGCTTGTAGGGTTAGAATATCTTAAGAGCAGGCAGTTCTCGGAGAGTTATTACAGCCAAGAGAAGAAATTCTCAACTTTTAATACAATGAGAATCATCTCTGCAAGTTTCTACTTCTCTTTAAAGCTACTATCATTCTTAAACTGGCTGGACTACTCTATCACCCTTGGAAGCAAATACTTTGTAATTTAAATCATATGCTAATAGCATCATTACTCTAAACCACACCAGACATCTACTTTTTCTGCCTCCCTGCCTTTCTGTTCACCTGTGATCTCTATCCTAGGGTTGTGTGTAAAGATTTTGAACATGTAAACGTGGCACCCCTGGAAGATTTTATTAGCCTTTGCTAGTAAAAATAAGGCAGTTTGAAATAAAACTGCTACATTATCCAGTTCCATATATTTTATTTTCCTGCACACAAAAGCAAATCTTAGGTGCATGCTTTTGGGCAAAGCTTGTATTAAACCAGCCTGTGCCTCTTACAAGGCTCATAATCACCTTATGCGTAACGTGTAGAAGGTGAATACTTTGAAACAGCTACCAGTTCTTTTGAACATCTGTTTCTGAAAGAAGCAGCAGCTACTAAAAATTCTGAAGTTAAAAAAATCTTTAAAATTATTTTGTGTTAAACTGAATTTATTTTAATAATAATAATATATATATTAAAATCAAAATTTGAGAGTGCTCTCCCAATAATACCAATTATTTAGCTACCCATCTCTATATTAGTCATAATTACTGGGGGATTTTTGCATTAAGAAATGAAAGGTTTTGCAAATCTGTGACTTATAGTCCACTTCCATTTTCTCAGCGTATAAAAGCTGGAATATAAAGAATCATTTTGAGCCAGGCTTTGTCAACTATTTGTAATTTGTGCAATGTATTTGGTTTGTTAGCAAAAGCCATGAATTTGTGTTTAGCAGTTGAAAGGTAAAAGCTGGTGGTTTTTCTGCCTTTCAGCAATTTAATAAGTCACTTAACCCTATGCTTAAATTTCTTATGTGTAAATGTGGATGATGATAAGTGCCTGCCAATAGAGAAATTTTAATAATGTATGTGAAACCTTTCACATGGAATGTTTGAAAATGTTGAAACTGCTTTTTAATTTTTAAAAAAGTTTTCTTAATATATATTTGCAATAGATAATGATTACATTCATCTTGGGGAGTTGGTACATGTACAGAACACATCTTAATTCTTATTGTATCTGTATTTGCTAGTACATTCTTTGGTATGAATACAATTCTTGATTAGATTTGATATTTTTATACACAGGATCACTGAGCTAAAAGAGATGTTAGAGATTATCTAGTTCCTCAAATGGGAAAACTATCACCATAACATTAGACTATCCAAAGTTACATAGTGAACTAATGACATGGCTAGTTTTAGAACTCAAATCCTTGGCACTAATTTCTGCATTGTTTCTAATTGACCATGGTACACTTTTTTATTTTTCTTAAGAAAGAAAAAATCAAGAGATTCAGATTTTCCCTTTTAGGGCCTCTACTCCTCTAATGTAGTAGAATATTCAGGTTACCTAGCTATTAATAAGAGCTTGATTTTGTGCTTGTTTAGGAGCTTATCTTGTGCACTGTGGTCATTTGCAACTGCAAACTATTTTTTGTGATGATATTCCTATTTTTAAAGTATTAATTTGAAAGGAGTTAAAGTACCATCGTGAGGATCAGTATATCCTTTATTTTTTATTGAAAGATTCTAAAGTTTTTAAAATATAAACATTAGTGACTATCAATTCTTTTAAACACTCCATTTGACTCAAAATTCTGAGAAAAGCAAGGCTTTGGTCTAAAACCTTCTCTGTGGTGTATCTGGAGGTACATTTTATCACTGTGGGTGTGATTTCATAAAGCTAATCTTGCATTCAAATGGCTTGAGTGTCCTTTAACTAGCGGAGTCATCTTATGTATTACTTGGAGGATTGCAAAATCCTCCCAAAAGCTTTGCAACTGTGACTTGGGTTGTACATAAAACCTCCCAATTATCCGCTAACTTACTAAAGTATTTATCATATCTCGGTTTGAAAAGATCAACACATAAGAGCTCTTTTGAGGGAAAACTTTTTATATGTTAGACAATCCTTTTCTCATGTGTAAAGACAAATGCTCTGAGAGATTGAGCCTGGCTGTTCTTATCTATTTATTTGTGTAATCATTATGAGCAGAATTCTGGATGTATCTAAAACCAGATGGGCTAGAGAGCATAAACTGAGCCTTACTCGTTTAAATGGATAAATATTCTAACTCAGTTGCCTATATACATGAAATGAAAAAAGAAACTAAGCTAAATTTAAAATGAATCTAAAGAGAAATAAAATATTTTAGTATATGTGCTGCCGAAGTAAGCACACTAAAGGGAAATAAAATATTAACTAATATTTCTAGATTCAAAATATGAGGATAACACACAGTAAGAGTTGAAAAAAAATCAAACCTAACTTAACAGTCTGTGTCACATTTTCTTCACTAACATTGATTTTGTTAGCATCCTCTTCTCCAACATATTTTTGAGCAAATACAAGCTCTCCCTTAAATGTAATATTTTAATATAGAATTTGCTTACTTTGCCAAGATTATCACTGACAGAATTAAAAATTAGCACGATAGGAACTATTAAGATCAATAATAGTATTACAACCAAAATAGGCTAGCCTGAGGACAAATCCAAAAGGAGATTGATAAATTCTAATATTTTAAAACTCTCTAAAACTTTTATTTCCTGTGGTGATGATATATTACATTTTTGTGAACAAATGTAAGGTATGTTATTGAACCAGTGGTTTATAAGAACTCTCAGCAAATCATGTATCAGTCTCATTCAGCTCTTAGACCCTACTCTGACAAGCACTTATTCTATTTTACGAATAAAGTAACAGACTCAGAGAAGCTAGATGACTTGCTCAATTTTATGGACTAGGATTTGAGCAAAGTCTAGTGGACCCTGTAGGCTGACACATAAAAGCCTGAATTTGAGTGAAAGAAATAATTGGTAGTAGGATGGCAAGTATTGTTAGAAACCTTGAAATTATAGCATTTAAAAAATTCCCTCAAAACAGATTCTCTCCAATTACTTTTGAACCTGCGTGTTTTCTTTGCTCTTATTTATTTTATAACTAAGATTCTGGGTTCTAAAAAGGATCCCTGTAAGGCTGCTCACTTCCTCTCCAGTTTCTTCCTATCTCGTGGCCATTTTCCTTTCGTCTCCAGAACTGCTTGAAACTGCGTTGTCTGCAGAAGAACATCGGTCAATGCTGTGGTTTAAATATGTCCTCCGGGGTTCTTGTTCTGGGATCTGGGTCACCTGTGCCACCTGGGTGCGGCCTCTGAGGGCTGCTGAGAGCAGGCAGGTGAGTAGTGCTGTTCACAAGAGCAGGTTGTCATGAAGCGAGGCAGCACTTGTCACTTTTTGTTCCAGCCTCAGGCATCTATCTCCTTTCCTTCCACCTTTCTGCTGTTCTGCCCTAGTCCTCGGCCTTCCCCCCAAGCCTAGCAGATGGGAGGGTCAGGCTCTTGCATTTCTGAGGCTCCAGAAAACAAACCTTTATTCTTCATAGGTTACCCAGGCCCAGGGATTCCGTCAGAGCTACAGAAAATGAACTAAGATAATCACTGATTACTTAATACTCCAGGCCCTTTCAGTCTTCTCCTTGGTTGTCCCAGGCAGCTCTAGACCCCTGTAATCCAAGCTTCCTCTCTCGGTGAGAACCCCAAGCATCGCAAGCCACTGCGACTGTGAAAATGATGTCCCACAGCCATGCTGTCGTGTGCAGAGACGGAGAACCTTCTAGAATTTCCCTCACTTTGCTTGAATAATCTTTTTTATGGTACTGGGGATGGAACTCGGGTCCTTGCGCTTGTGCAGGAGGTGGTGAAACCACTGAGCTAAATCCCTGGTCCCTCACTTTGTTATTGGACGTGGAAAGAAACATAGCTGGGCCCCAGTCATAGTTCCTGAGGAAAAATCTTCTCTGGCTCCTTCAGCTCCTCTCCATTAATAGGCTGTGCCTGTGAAGAAAGGAGCCTCACCGAGCCCTTGGATAGGCATCTCCTATGCCCGCCTACAGCTGCCCATCCGGTCCCACACTCGTCCAAGGCCAGCCTGGCCACACACACTTCACTCTTCCCCACCTGGCCTCCAAGCCTGGCAACCTCTTTGGGCCCTGTCTTCAGATGCTACATAGAAACGAATACCTTTCACATTTTTATCTACAATGCATGTCTTTGTCCTTAGCTCCAGACCCTCGCACTTGCCTACCTACGATATAAAGCCTCCTGAATATTCCGTGGCATTCTTGCTTCTTCCCCATCCAAATGATCTTTTCATCTCTTGTTTTTCTCTCAATTTCCTCCTCCCAGTAGGCTCTATGAATCATTTGATTACTCCGGTGCACAAAAAAGCTGAGCGGCACATCCTGAACTCTCTTTCCTCCTCCAGATTCGTGGTCTATTCATCTCTAGATGTGTCTACCTATGAAACTGTCTTCAGAACACTGAGAAAGGCCGGCGGTGTAGTAGGAGAGGGGCAGATTTCTTTCCCTTAAAATTTCAAATCTTATTTCCTGGCTTGCTGTTCTTTTCGGCCGACAAGGTTATATTTGGATCTTTAATTCCTCTCAGGTTTTCCTATACTACGTAATCTTCCACTTGTTACATGAGAATGCTATCATTTTAAGAAGTATCTTCCAGATTCCATCATTTCATTTTATTTTTACCCTCTTTTCCTTAACATTCTGGGAAAATGTTCCCAACACTTTTCCTAACTGCTCACACAACCACTTAATATATAACTTTCAATGTCTTAAAAATAAGTACTTCTCTGACCAAACTGAGCTCCCACCAGGCATGGAAGCTGAGCCCGGACCCGAGGCCCAGCCAGGTCAGGCATCTGAGGGTTCTCGGTGGTTGGAGCACTTTCCCCCTCCTCCCACCTCCCCTGACATCTTTACAGGATAAAATCATATGGCAAAAAGGACCTAATTTATTATTGAACATTGTGTTCCTTTTTCAAAGTCTTTTATCTAGCAGATGACTCAGAGATATAAAGTAGGAATAGTATAAAACGTTGCAGTGCCCAGGAAAACATTAGAGGAAGTAAAAAAGATTATTCTACTTTGCTATACTTAATTTCATCATTTTGGGTTATGGGATAGTCTTGTGGTCTACGAACATGGGACTGGGAATTGGGAGTTTCTTCATACTGGTGCTGCAAAGGAACTCTGTGGGTGGTCATGGACAAACTGCCCAGTACCTTGATTTCTCTTATTGCATGACTTCTAGTCTACACGGAGATCGTTCACTTGAGTGACAATTTTGCTTAAGTAAATAATGCTCCGAGGTTTATTTGGAAATTCAAAGAATGCTTATTTCTTTAGAATCTTAACATATTTAATTTGTTTTTGGTAGATCATCTCGAATACCACGCAATAAATGGGAAGATGAACGCTACACAAGAACCTATTTTAAAACATCCTCAAATGCTTGAGGAAAATCCTTAACATTAAAGAATAACTTCTTTTCTGGTAGAAAACTTTTATTTCAGAGAATAGACATAGACTTGCACTGGTTTTTAAATTTTATTAGATGTCATAGTTTACTTGGGCTATTTGATCAAGTTTGATTTTCTCAGTCCAACATTTCTGAGTGCAAAATATGATCTGTTCAATAAAATAAGTATATCTTCTAAAGCCAGATGAATGTCTTCCAGCAAGTACATTAACATTCAATGTGTTATATTTTACCAGAGGTGAAACATTTATACTCTAAGGTCTTCTACCCCAGGGAACAAGAGAATGCCAAAAATCTCAACCACTACACGTATTTTGATAATAAGATCATCGGGTCAAATGGAACCAGTCCAGTTTTGCATCAATTCTGTGTACATGTATTAAGAGTATGTTTAAAGGAGTCCTTCTTTAGTTAAATAGGTAATGACTAATTTATTTATAGTATCAGTTTAATATTGTATTTTTTTTCTCCTTGCCTCCACTATCTTTTCTTCATGTTCTGTGAGATGGTTTATTGAAGTCTCTAGTTTCACATGATCTGACCTCAGACATGAAATTCTGGACCGTTGAATGCTTTGGACTGTGCAATTGATGAAAGTCAATACTCATTTTTTGTTGGGTGCTTATTTAGAATGCAATTGCTATGTCTTTTGATAGGCGTGTGTTTACTGTAGAACTGCCAAACAGTGTAGCGAGTGGATGTACCAATTTTAAAAACTGACCCTCATCATTTGAGAGTTCTAATTGTTTGGCATCTTCACTACACTTGGTATGCTCAATTATTTTATTTTTAACACTATGATGAATATATAGTGATGTTAAATTTTAGTATTGATTTGCATTTCTAGGTGACTAATGAAATTGAACACATGCTTATATGCTTATTGATTTTTTGGATACACTATTTTATAAAGTTTATATTGTAGTCTTTTGCCCATTTTGTGTCTTTATCTTGCTGGTTTATAGGCATTATATATATCAATATGATTATTTTGTCAGGTGGATATGTATTGAAAGTAGTTTCTCTCAGTCTGTGGCGTATATTTTTAATCTGTTATTCATGACTTTTGATAAATAGATTGTATTGATAGTGGTATAATATCTCAATCTTTTTTGTGGTGATTGATGTTATATGTTGTTTAAGAAATGGTTGCTTACTCTAAGGCCATGAAAATAATTTTATATATTTTTTTCCAGAGGCTGTATTGTTTTCTTTTAACATTTAGGTCTGAGGGATCTTAAATATCAGATTTTGTGTATGGTATATATGGTGCACATAAAGATTATGGCTAATTTTCTTCTATATATACATACAATTAACCTAGAATCGCATATTAAAATAATAAGACATTGAATTGCAATACTGTTTAAAAAATTAGTGAAGTAGTTTTGAGTGGGTCTATTGCTAGACTTTCTAATTTATTCTATTGTTTTATTTTCCTATTATTATGCCAATTCCTTGCTCTATTACTTATTCTTAGTCTTAAAAGAACTTTAGTTTTTCTTCTCCACTATTTCCTTGGTGATATTAAGTCCTTCTATTTCTACATATATTTTAGAATAAGCTTGTCAACTTGCAGAAAATAACCAGCTGGAACTTTGATAGTGATTATAATGATTTGGGAGATAATTGGCATTTTATCAATATTAAGTCTTCCAGCCAGTGTATGCGATATATTCCTCCAACTATTTTAGTGTTCTTTAATTTCTCTCACCAGTGTTTTGTGGTTCTCAGAAGGAAGTCTTTCACTATTCCCGTATTTGTGTTCCTAGCTAGTTAATGCTTTTGGATATTATTGTAAATGATACTGCTTTTCTATTTTATTTTCCAAACATTTCTAGTATAAAGAAATACAGCTGACTGTCATTTTAGGCTTGTTTCTAATGATCTTGGACTAGAAATATTTATTTTAAGCTCACTAAACTTTAATAATTGTAGACTTCTGGAATTTTCTACAGAGACAATCAAGTCATGTCGGAATAATGTCTCTTTCATACCTGTCTTTTTATCACTCTTTGGACGTTCTAGGAACATCAGTGAAGTGCTAAATGAAAGTACTGATAAGGTACACTGCTTCCTTATTCCCATCTGATTACATTCAAAATTCACCATTATTTTAATAGATTACTTTATCAAATTAGGAAAATACCCTTCTGTTTCTAATTTTCTAAGTTTTTTAAATGGAAAACTATAGAATTTATAAAATGTTTATTTACTGAATCTATTAGCATTGTATGAGCTCTATTTTACTAATAGGTCTAGAATTTTATCAAATGCTTTTTTCCTGCATGTATTGAATTTGTCATATGTATTTTCTATTTTATTCTTTAGCTTGATAAATTACAGTGATTGATTTTTTTAACATACTGAATTAACTTTACAACCCTGACATAAAGTCCAATTTATTATCTATGTTTCTTTTTAATATAATACTGGATATAATATATTATATAATAATTATTATTTATTATATATTATAATTATAAATAATATTATAATGATAATTATATAAATATAATTATACATATAATTATTATATATTATATAGTATAATTATTATATATAATACTGGATATAATATATTATTTCATAATATATGATACTAGATAGAATTTCATAATACTATTTGCTAGTTTTGTGTTGAGAACATTTGGAATTTGTTAGTAATTTTGAAATGTGTGATTTACTATTATTAACTCTGTTCCCTACACTGTACAATAGTTCTCAAAAAAGAATCTTCCTCCAGTGAGGCTTTGAGTTCTTGAGTGCCATGACTCCTTTGTCTTCACCTCCATCCTCTGATGTCACTGTTCTACTCTGTTTCTATGGGTTAGATTGTTTTAGATTCCACATATAAGTGAGAAAATATGCTATTTTTCTTTCTATGCCTGGTTTATTTCACTTAGTATAATGTTCTTGAATTCCATCCGTGTTGTTTCAAATGACAGAATTTCCTTCCTTTTAAAGGCTGGATGGTATTCCACTGTTTATATACATCATACTTTCTTTACTCTTGCTCCTGTTGGAGACTTTTAGTTTGATTCCATAATTTGGACATAGTAAATAGTGCTACAGTGAACAGGGAAGTGTGGATATCTCTTTGACATACTGATTTCAAATCTTTCAAGTAAGTTAATTCTATTTTTCTGTTTTGAAGAATCTTCATACAGTTTTCCATAATGACTGTTACTAATGTACATTTCCAACAAAAGTGTACACACATTCCCTTTTTCCCACATCTTCACCAACGATTGTTATCTTTCATCTTTTTATAAACCATTCCATCACGTATGAAATGATATTTCATTGTGGTATTAACTTACATTTCCCTAATGATTAGCAATGTTTATCATTTGTTCATGTGTCTTTCGATCATGTTTATGTCTTTCTTGATAAATTTTTATTCAGGCCATTTTTAGTAAGCTTAGTTGTTTTCTTATTGAGTAGTTTGAATTCCTTATATGTTTGTATATTAATCCTTTGTTGGCTGTATGGCAAACAAATATTTTCTCCTAATTTTTAGTTAGCACTCATATCATTGTTTCCTATGTTGGGCTGAAGATTTTTTATTTGCATGTATGTTGCATATTTTACATTCCTTGTGGGAGTCAGTACTTGTACACAATACATCTTAATTCCTTTTTTTCACTCCCTTTCCCTTCCCATAGAATTCCTTTGTCCAGTTTTGCTTTTATTGCCTACATTTGCAGGGTCAAAATCAAAATAACATTTCCTGAACCATTTTGTGTAGATTTTTCCCTGTGTTTGCTTCTAAAAATTGCATATTTTCTAATTCTATATTTAAGTCTCTGTTACAGTATGAACTCATTTTTGTGTATGATATGATTTAAGGTCTAATTTTATTCTTCTTCATGTAGATACCCAATTTTCCCAACACTGTTTATTGAACACTATATGTTCTTTATTGTGTATTCTTGGTACATTTATCAAAAATCAGTATATATATATATGTGTGTGTGTGTGTATACATGTATAACATTATATATAATGTTAACTTTTGGACTCTTTATTGTGTTTCATTGGTCAATGTGTCTATTTTTATGACAGTATCATACTGTTTCAACTACTATAGCTTTGCAGTATATTTTAAAGTCAGATAATGTGATAACTCCAGCATTTTTCTTTTTGCTTCTGATTGCCTTCACTATTTTTTGTGGTTTCATATGAATATTAGGACTTTTTCTACTTCATGAAAAATGACATTCAAATTCTGATAGTGATTGAATTCAATTTTTGTAGATGGCATTGGGCAGTAGAAACATTTTGACAACATTGATTTTTTGAATCCATGAACATGAGATAGCATTTTATTTACATATATCATCATCAATTTCTTTTTTCAATGTTTAATAGTTTTCAGTGTATGGATCTCTCACTTGCCTCCTCCCCAGTTAAATTTATTCCTTTATATTATCTTTTTCTTTTTTTGTAATTATTATAAATGGGATTGTTTTCATTGTCTCTTTTGAGGGTTGTTTGTTACTACATTATGTAGAAACACTACTGATATTTGTATATTGATTTTATATCTTGCAACTTATTAGTTCTAACAGATTTTAGTGGCATCTTTAAGGTTTTCTATATATATGATCATGGAATCAACAAATAGTGACAATTTCACTTCTTCCTTTCCTGTTTAATTCTCTTGTATTTTTTTCTTGTCTAATAATTCTGTTGAGGACATACAATACTACAATAAATAGACATGGTGAGAATGTATACCTTTATCATGTTCCAGATCTTAAAGGAAAGACTTAATTTTTCACTAGCGTATGAGATATAATAAAAAATATGGTTAATATTTAAGTTAGTAAATTTTTTTGGTAGTAAAAAAAATTTGTTAGTATAAAAAATTCTTTGTTTCTTTTTGCAGTTTTTGATTTAAAGCTATTTTGTTTGATACATGTATAGCTACTCCTGCTCTTTGTTTAGGGTTTCATTTGTGTGAACTATCTTTTTCTATTCCTTCATTTTTGATCTGTGCCCTTGAAAGTGAGCTGAATTCATTTTGGCACCATATAGTTGACTCTTGGTTTATTTTCCTAAAAAATCCTGTCATTTTATGTGTTTTATAGGAGGATTTAATACATTGGAATTCTAATTATTAGCAGATAAGAACTTAGTGCTGTATTTTTGTTAATTATTTTCTGATTGTTTTGCAGACACTTTGATTCTTTCTTTTTGTCTCAAAGACCTGTGTGGTTTTGGTTTTCTATAGTGATTTCTTGGAATCCTTTCTGTGCTTTGCTTTGTGCTTTCACTAAGGAGCTTTGGTTTGTGTCTACCATGAAGCTTACATTTATATAGAATGTCATATAACAGCTCCCACTTTTACACCCACAGATACATTTCATAATATTGATATCAAAATTTACAATGATTTTAATATGAATTATTGAGAACTTAGTTTAGCTATAGTTGTTATTAATTTATGTTTTTATCTTTTAACTCTTGTACAAGGGATTAAATTTTCTTACATGCCATTATTGCAGTGCTAGAGTATTATAAATTTGGCTCTGCATTACTTATACCATTGAGTTTTGTGCTTTTGCATATTTTATGTTATTAATTAATGGCTTTTGTTCCAGTTTAAAGAACCATCCTTAGCAATTCTTGTAAGGCAGATCTGGCAGTGATTAACTCTCTAGCTTTTTTTTTTTTTTTTTTACTTTGGGGCTGTTTCAATTTACTTCTCATTTTTTAAAAAAAATTCTACTGAGTAAAGTATTCTTGATGTTTTTCTTTTCTTTTTTCCCCTTTAGCATTTCACTTCCATCATTACACTCTATCCTGTCCTGCAGTTTCTCCTGAGAAATCCACTCATAGGCAGATGGCATATTGGCACCCCTTGTATGTGATGTATTTCTTATCCCCTGCTCTTCTCAGAATTTATCTTTGTCTTTTATTTTTGACAGTTTTACTAATATGTATATTGGTAAAGACTTTTTTGGATTGAATCTGAATCTGAAGTGGTGACACTTGTCTTCCAATTAGGGTAGTTTCTGATAGTATTTTAAAAAATATAATTCTTCCTTGATCTTTTTTTTCCTTCTCACTCTACAACTCCTATTATGCAATTATTGAGTTGGTCACTTGATGGTGCCCAATAATTTCTATGGCCTTTCTTCATTCTTTTATCTTTTTTGTTCTTCTTAGTGGTTAATTTTATATGTTCTATCTTCTAGCTCAGGAATTCTTTACTCTGCTTGACTGAGTTGGTTGTTAAAACTTTATGAATTTTTAGTGGGCCTCTCTATTTCTCATTTATAGGTTCTTTTTTGTTTCTATTTCCCCATCTAATTTCTGTTTGTTCACATTATTTTCTAAATTTTATTTGTTTTTCCTTGTATTCTTATAGTCTACTAATTTTTTTAAAGAGGACTCAATTTTTTTTTTAAAGAGGACTCAATTTTTATCACATCATAGATTCCCACTTCTTCATGGTCCCTTGTAGAAACTTTATTCATTTCTTTTGGTGGTTATCATGATGCCCTGATTTGCTGTAAACTTTATGTCCTTTCATTGTTACCTATGCATTTGAAGAACACACCTAATGTCTCTTAGTTTCTCATTAAGAAGTAATAAATCATGGCAAACAAAATAAAACAGAACACAAAAACAAGGGGAAAAGCAACTAAGTTTGAGTGCTATCTTAGTTACTTTTCTCATTGCTGAGACAAAATACCTGATACCCAAAGTTAAAGGAGAAAAGGTTTATTGTAGCTCAGTTTGTAGAGGTTTCAGTTCATTTTTGGCTGGCTCCAAGGCAAGGTGGTATGATAGAGGACTATTGCAGAGGAGAAACAGTTCATGGTGGGCAGAAGGCCACAAAGCAGTGAGGTGGCCAGGAAGCAACAAGCAATGGTAGCAGCCCTCTTTCTGTCCCTTATATTCTATCCAGGATATATTCCCTTAAGGTGGGTAGCACTCATACCCAGCATAGGCCTTCCTATTATCCAGACCCAGAACTGTGCCAAACCAATCAGTGGACTAATTTAGTAATCACACATCCTTGATTCCAGCATCACACACTATTTCAGCATCACACCTTCTAGATCCAGCCACTTCTGAAAAGCCCCAACTATGACCACATGAGACTTTGGGGAGATATCTGGACACAAGTCATAACAAGTGCCTACTGTGTACTGACATAGTTCCAAGTACTTTAAATTATTTCATTTAATCATTATAATTTACTGTTCTGAATAATTTATCATTTCCTTTATGCAGTTGAGAAAAGAGACAAAATATATTTCAAAAAATGCTATACAGCTAGTAAATGGTAGAAGTTTGATTTGAACTCTACCAATTTGATACTAGAGCCCACATTTATAATCAGTACATTACATATTGAACTGCACAAGTTTGACTCTGGAAATTAAGGTTGTAGAATTACACACTGTATTTAGTGAAGGGTCATTACATTATCAGAATAGAGTACATACAGAAGTGGTATCTGGTATAAGGCATTTAACCAAACCTCAGAAGTGAAAGTAAACCAGGAGTTGTTAACAATTCCCACTTAACCTCTGAGCTTTTCCCTTTTCTTACCTGTCACCATGCTTCAGAATAAATGGATAGAAAATGAAAATCACAGCCCTAAACACTTTAGCTCATCCAAAAAAGTAAGATATTCTCAGATGAAAAGAAATTAAGAAGCCATCTACTGTGCTACAGAAATAGGAGAACAGACATTTATGATTCAGCAAGAAGAAAAATAGCATGACCGCTATGGAAACACAGTATTGTTTGCACAAGACATACAAAAGATAATTAAAAACTTCATTACAAATCCACACTGAAAAACTGACTGAGTGCATTTACTTTGACCTATACATTTACTCTTAAGAAAGTAGCAAACAGAAATGAATGCTTATATATTTAAAAAATAGATTATGAGTGTATAGCAGCACTATTCATAATAACAAAATATGAAACTACTATCAACAGTAAATGTATAAATGATTTGTATTATAAAATGCTTGAGGAAATTATGTATATGAATGTATATTAAATGATCAATATATGTGAATATATAAGAAATTTTTACAGCAAGGAGAATGAATAAAATACTTGTACATACAGTACAACATATGAACCTCACAAGTAAAACAAAACATTTTATCTGTAAGAATTTCAAAAAAGGACAAAACCAATTTACAGTGATTTAAATTAGGAAAGTGGCTACATCTTTGGATAATAGCAACTAGACAAACAATGAGTTGGATTTATGAGTTGCTGATAAATTTCAATTTCTTGATCTTTGTGGTACCATCAAAGGTAGATTTTGAAGAAATTACCAATTTATTTACTTATTATTTGTATACTTTTAGTACTTATTTTATACTTCAGTAAAAACTTATCTTAAATAGTATACCCATACAGAATGTATAATGTTAGATAAAAGCATGCTTTTTACTTATAAAACCTGAAATTTTATGAAACTAAACATGATAGCAACTAAATGACTAATATTATTTATAATGTAAAGAAATTTAGCAAAATATACTTATATAAATACTTTACTTAAGCTTGTCTCAGAAAAAAATTAGCAAATACTGATCTAGGAAATACTATCATTATAAAGAAATAGTTACATGGTGCTTAGAAATTCCTTCATATTTATTTAGGGTATCTACTATTTTATAAGGTAAAATTAAATTTAATTGTTTGTATTAAAACATTGTAAGGGATGTTCTATTTTAAAAGGAAGTTTATTTACCTGTCCAACCACACATCTATACCACAATCCATTTGTCTATCCATAATTCTGTAAATATATAAGAGTTAATTCTTCAAAGTTCTTTTTGCATTGCTTAAATTTCTTTAAACTTGGAATAACTATTTCTGTTCTATTCTAGTGATTTTTATTTTTAAAATGTTTAAAATCTCTTAAACTGAAATTACTTGATAGTTTAATTGAACTACATTGATCAACACATTTTTGATCATGTGTTCACAATTAATTTTAATATGAGAGCTTACTTTTCTGGAATAAGATATTTGAAGCTTCTATTCTAAGAAGTAAAATTTTATCATTATACTTATTAGCATTGCACTGATATCTTTTACTCTGTCTTCTTAAATAATTTATGACTCACAATTTAAGAACTGAGGTTCCACTGCTCCCAGCCCAGAGGAAGGGGCTTCTGGGCCTCCTTTCCACCACTCCCAGCCCAGAGGTAGGGGCTTCTGGGCCACCATTCCACCACTCCCAGGGCAGAGGAGGTGAGCTGTGTGGGTGCCAACAGCACTTCCCTCCCCATCGAAATGAGAAGACACATAAACAAGTCTCAAAACCAGACTTTCAGATCACCTACAGCTACCCCAAGGTGAAAGGAGATGGAACACTCTGATACTCAATCACCTGGACTCCCTCAAATGGCAACAAAAGAGGATCTGGAAAAAATGAAATCAGAAATAATGTCTCAGATAACAGCAGAGATTGTGCCCATAGTGTAAGACATGATTAATAAATCCAGAGAGGACACAGATAAAAAAATAGAGGAGCTGAGGAACATGATGGAATCCCAACATAGGAAACAAATGGAATCCATAAAACAAATACAAACAGATTTCCAGGAGATTAAAAACTCCACTGAAAGTCTACCCAGCAGAATGAGCCAATGTGAGGACAGAATTTCAGATATAGAAGATAAGATAGCAATTAGTGACCAGAAAAAGAAAAATTGCTTTAAATTGTAAGAGAGCATGAAAAATCAATCCAGCAGCTGCTAGATGATGCAAAGAAGAATAACGTAAGAATGACTGGAGTCAACAAAGAAACAGGCGAGCGTGCAGATGACATAAAAAAAACTGTTCACAGAAGTGATGGCAGAAAACTTCCCAAGCAGGGAAAGAGAATTTGACATACAGATAAGTGAGGCATATAGGACTCCAAATAGCCTTGATCAAGAAAAATCTACACATAGGCATATACTTGTTAAGATTCCAGAAACTCAACAGAAGAACAAAGTTCTACAAGCAGTTAGAAAAAAGAAACAAATCACATACAAAGGAAAGCCATTCAGAATCACAGTAGACTTCTCAATGCAAACCCTCAAGGCAAGAAGAACTTGGAGTGACATATTTCAAGCCCTAAAGGAAAACAGCCTCCAACCCAGATTGATGTGTCCTGAAAAACTATCTTTCAAAATTGATGGAGAAATAAGATACTTTCATGACAAAGAGCACCTTAGGAACTTCATGAATACCAAACCAGCACTCCAAAAATTTTTAGATAATATCCTAGGAACAGACATTGAGGATCACAACCCCAGGAAGCATAGCAGAATGAATCCATCAGGCACAACAAGAAATTGAATGTAAAGGGGGAGAATCCAACAAAAAGAAAAAGTTATGATAATGATAAGTCAATACATATCAGTTATAACCATCAATGTTAATGGTCCCAATTCACCAATCAAAAGAAATAGACTGGCAGAATGGGTCAAGAAGCAAAATCCAACAATATGCTGCATACAAGAAACACTCTTCATTCAAAAGGAAACTCATAGACTGAAAGTTAAAGGGTGGAAAACAATACTCCATGCGACAGGAACCCCCCAAAAAGCAGAAGTAGCTATCCTCTTTGCAGATCAAATGGATTTCAAACCAACACTGATTAAGAGAGACAGAAAAGGACACTACATCCTTGTAAAGGGAACAATCCATCAGGAAGAGATGACAATCATAAATATCTATGCACCAAACACTAGTGCACCCAACTATATAAAACAAATACTAACGAACATGAAAAGTCATATATGCACTAATACAATAGTAGTGGGGGACCTCAATACCCCACTGTCACAAATAGATACATCAACTAGACAAGAAATAAGTAATGAAATACTAGAACTCAATTGAACTCTTGAAGAAAAGATCTTCACAGATGTTTAGAGTGTTCCACCCCACAAAATCAGAATACACATTCTTCTCAGCTGCACATGGCTCATTCTCCAAAATAGACCACAAACTTACAGAACGTGTTTAAGGAAGTGCAGAGGAATTGAAGTTATCCCCTGTATATTATCAGACCATAGTGTGATGAAATGGGAGATCAATAGCAAAAGAAACTGCAAAAATTACATAAACACGTGGAAATTGAACAACACATTTCTGAATAACCAATGGGTCACACAAGAATTTAAAGAAGAAATCAGACAGTTCCTTCAATTAAATGACAATGACAATACAACATCGGAATCTATGGGACACAAAGAAAGCAGTCTTACGAAGGAAATTCATAGCAATGTATACACATATTAGGAAAACAGAGTGAGCCCAATTAAACAACCTGATGCTGAACCTCAAGCTTCTAGAAAAAGAAGAGCAGAACAACCCCAAAGCTCATACAAGGGAGGAAATTGTAAACATCAGAGCAGAAATTAATTCAGTAGAGACTAAGAGAATGAAACAAAAAATTAATGAAGCCAAGAATTGGTTCTTCAAAAGAATAAACAAAATTGACAAACCTTTAGCCAACCTTATAAGAAAAAAGAAAGAAAAGGCCCAAATCCATGCAATTAGGAATGAACAGGGTGAAATTATAACAGACCCAGCAGAAATCCAGAGGATCATCAATACCTACTTCCAGAACCTATATGCCAATAAGATGGAAAACATAGAAGAAATTCCTAGATATGTATGAATTACCAAAGTTGAATGAAGAAGATCTAAAAATTCTAAACAACTCAATATCAACCAATGAAATTGAAAACGTAATAAAAACTTATCAACTGAGAAAAGCCCGGGTCCTGATGGCTTCACTGCTGAATTCTACAAGACATTTAGGGAGGAACTACTGCCACTACTGTTTAAACTCTTCAATGAAATTGAAAGGGAAGCAATACTCCCAAATTCATACCTGGAAGCAAGCATCACTTTGATCCCCAAAGCAGAGAAAGACCCAACCCAAAAAGAGAACTATAGGCCAATCCCACTAATGAACATAGATGCAAAAGTCCTTAATAAGATACTCCAAATAGAATGCAGAAGATGATCAAGAAGATTATACACCCTGATCAAGTGGGATTCATCCTAGGAATGCAGGGATGGTTCAACATACGTAAATCAATCAATGTAATACACTATATCAATAGAGCCAAGGACAAAAACCATATGATTATCTCCATAGATTCAGAAGAAGTATTTGACAAAATCCAACATGCATTTATGATAAAAACCCTACAAAAAATTGGAATAGATGGTCTCTACCTCAATCTGATAAAAGCCATCTATGAAAAACCAACAGCCAGTATCATACTAAATGGTGAAAAACTGAAATCCTTCACACTAAAATCAGGAACAAGACAAGGATGTCCACTATCACTGCTGTTCAACATAGTTTTGGAAACATTAGCCACAACAATTAGACAAGAGAAAAAAATAAAAGGAATAAAGATAGGAAATGAAGAAGTCAAATTGTCATTATTTGCAGATGACATGATACTCTATATAGAAGACCCCAAGAACTCCATCAAAAGTCTTCTAGACTTGATAACCAAATTCAGTCAAGTAGCTGGTTACAAGGTCAACACACAAAAATCAATAGCTTTCCTCTACATGAACAACAGACTCACTGAGAGAGAAATAGGGCAAACAATTCCTTTCACAATAGCATTCAGAAAACTGAAATACCTAGGAATCAACCTAACGAAAGAAATCAAAGACCTCTTCTCTGAAAACTATAGCACTCTGAAAAGAGAGAATGGAGATGATTTCAGAAAATGGAGAGACATCCCCTGCTCCTAGGTAGGAAGGATTAATATAGTGAAAATGGCCATACTTCCAAAATTGCTATATAGATTCAATGCAATCCCAATTGAGATCCCAGCAGCATACTTCATGGACTTGAGAAAACAATCCAAAAATTCATTTGGAACATTAAGAGACCTAGAATAGCAAAAGCAATTCTAGGTAACAGAGACATGGCAGGGGGTATCACAATCCCCAACCTGCAACTCTACTACAAAGTTACTGTGATAAAAACAGCATGGTACTGGCAAAGAAACAGTTTTGAGGACCAGTGCAACAGATTAGAAGATGCAGAAACAACTCCAGACACACTCAGCCATCTCATCTTTGATAAAGGAGGGAAACACCCTCACTGGAGGAAAGATAGCCTCTTTAATAAATGGTGCTGGAAAAACTGGGTTTCAACTTGCCAAAGATTAAAACTAGACCTATATCTCTTGCCATGCACTAAACTAAAATTGAAATGGATTAAAGATCTAAATATTAAAATAGGAATGCTGAACTGGCTAGAACAGAGGTTAGGTAGAACCCTTGAAGACATCGGTGTAGGAAAAGATTTTATGAACAAAACCTCAGTTGCCCATGAACTAGCAATCAACAAGTGGGATCTCTTCTTTTTTAAAAGCTTCTGCACAGCAAGAGAAAGTGCCAGTAGTGTGAAGAGACAACCCACAATGTGGGGGAAAAAAATCTTCACCTGCTCTTTCTCAGACAAAGGTCTACTATCTCAAATCTATAAAGAACTTAAAAAGATCAGACCTCCCAAATTTAAGACCCAATCTGAAAATGGGTATCTGAAATGAACAGACATTTCTCAGACAAAGAAGTAGAAATAGCAAATAAATACATGAAAAAATGTTGAACATCACTGGTCATTTGAGAGATGCAAATGAAAACAACACTGAGATTCCACCTCACTCTAGAAAGAATGGCTGCTATCATGAAATCAACCAATAACAAATGCTGGGGGCGCTGTGGGGAAAGAGGAACACTGCTCCACTGCTTGTGGGAGTGTAGACTGGTGCAACCACTGTGGAAATCAGTGTGGAGATACCTCAAAGAACTAGGACTGGAAGTCCCATTTGACCCTGCTATTCCCCTGCTCGGTATTTTCCCCAAAGAATTAAAAGAATCATACCACAGTGATATATGTGCACCCATGTTCATAGCAGCACAGTTTGTAACAGCTAAAACTTGGAAACAGCCCAAATGCCCATCAACTGGAGACTGGATAAAGAAAATGTTTGTTTTTAAATAAAATGGAATACTGCTAAGTCATAAAAAATGAGATATTAGAAACATTTATAGCTAAATGGATGCAGATTGAGGCGATACCCTTAAGTGAAATAAATAGGACACACATGTATAAATACTGAATAGTTTCTCTAGTGTGAGAAACTGAAAGTGTAAATAAGGACTAAGAGGTATAATAGGTAATGTGAAATAGGAAAAAAAGTGGTAAAGGGGAAGGGGGAGTGGGAAGGATCAGAGAAAGGAAAGAAGGGATTGGAATTAATATGAAAAAATGGAAAAATGGAAACAAAGCCTTTGTAAATCGGGAGGGATGGAGGGGTTGAAGGGAGGGCTGGGCAAGGGTGAAAAATAAGAACCAAGAGAGATTATGTAAAAGTGCAAATTTCCAATGATGAATGTCATTATATTGTATACTTAAAATGTACCAATGATTAGAATGAATAATCGATAATCCAAAATAGGAAGAAAAGGTCCAAAGGGGTAGGGGTAGTGGGAGGGGCAGGGGAAAGGAAAGAAGGGAAAGGAAAAATGATGAGAAATGGAAAAAATAGAAACAAAGTCTTTGTAAATAGGGAAAGGTGGAGGGGGTGAAGGGAGGGCTAGGAATGGGGAAAAATTAAGAACCAAGATGCATCATGTAAAGGTACAAGTTCCCAATGAGAAATGTAAATGCGTTGTATACCTAAAATGTACAAATAAAAGAATTAAAAAAAAAAAAGAAGTGGCTATCTATTTGACTCAGCACTCAATCCTTTGATACTGGATTTTGATAATGATTATGACCCTAGACAATCACAGTGTTGTTATACAAGGGAGAACAACTGATTACAACATGTATGACACTCTGGCTAAAGTAGTACAATTAGCAATAACAATGGCATCAAGCACAGCTGAGAAACTGAGAAACTGGTAACCATTAATTTGGTACTTTTAACCATAGGAATAAGATCTGCAGCAACTTGTGAGTTTCCCCTTGGTAGAGTGATTTTACCCTGTGAGGGGGAATTTAAGTGGGGGTAGGGAACAAAACAGAGAGATAACTGAAGAGAAATATAGTAGCAGCAAGACTGAAGAACAAAGGATGATCACCAAACTTTGGGAAATTGGAGAAGAGGGCAGGAGAGAAAGCATGAAGGAGGAAGCCAAAGAATATTGAAGTGAACCAGAAAGACTAGAGATAATGTTCACTCAGATGTAAATGTAAAAAAATCAAGAAAGACAGTTGAAAGAGAAACAGGAGGGACAAAACTAAACAAACAATAAAAGTAAAAACCCAAACAAGAACAACAACTAAACTTATAATAAAATTCCAATAAATCCCAATAAAATTCCTCTGGTGCCCACAGTTCTGTGGTCGTGTCCAAGTCAGAGCCCCAGTCTGTGCTGTGTATCCCCACCAAGTCTGCAGTAGAATTAGTGCTGGGTGTGGGGCTGATCTTGGCCTCTGGATGTGGGGGCTGGGGCCAGTCTTCCACCAACAGCTTTCTAGATGTTCACTGGTGGCCACCCAAGTCTCCTTACCCTGTTTGTCTCTGCCTTGCTTTCCCAGTTGCTGTGGGACCCTCAGACCGATTCAGGCTGAGGCTACTCCCAGTCACATGTAGAGTTGGCTCTTCCTGGACCTTGCACAGCCTCCTGTGTTCTAGTCTGCTGGCTCCTCCCATGATGCTGGTTGTAGGGTGGGGGGAGTGTTGACTTCACTTCCTACTTGTCCCACCAGCCCTAGGCTGCTGGACTCCCCTGCTGCACTCTGTAACCCTCTCTTGAAACCTGTGATGCTCTCTCATGCCCTCTGGTCGCTGGAAAGGAGAGGTCCCGCTGTTCCACTCAGTACTCTCACTGCGCTGTTGTCCCTAACCTTGTTGTTGCTAGAGGTGTCTGTTAGCTGCTATGGGGGATGACAAAGAAAGAAAATGGTGAAACTATCAGCCTGTCTAGAGGGAGCAGCTTCCTGGACACTCACCCCTGTGTGTGAGGGCGAGATTTGTGGCAGGCTGCAGCGTCCCCTGTTTGCAGGAAGCCATCAGAGGCGAGGGCCTTAAATCCCCGATCTGCCTTGTGCAGAATGAGTTTGCCACACTTCTGCAGTCCATCGGTTTTCTTTTTAAACTTCCCACATGGTGGTTTCTAATCTGCTGCTAGCGGCAGTACAACTAGCACCCTTGTAGGCTGATTTGCCATTTTAAAAAGCCCTATGCCTGCGTTTCGGTTGATCTACAGGTCTCTTATTTCAGATTGATTTTGGCATCAGGATATATGTCCCTCCCCTTCTTCCAATTACCTGTGTTTTTAGTTGATTTTCTCAGAGTAACTCCAACGTGGCTCCTCTTCTATTCAGCCATGTGGAAATACTGCCAATGAGACTTTTATAAGGCAACACAATATGTTTCAGAACTTAATTGATTTTAAATATAATTATTTTAATTGTTAAATAAAATTGTATGAATTTATCACATATAATAAGATGTTTTGAAATATGTATACACTGTAGAATGACTAAATCAAGTTAATGAATGTAATACTTCACATACATATGTTTTTTTGTGCTAAGAGCCATTAAAATCTATTCACAGTTTTTTCAGGAACACCATACCTTGTTTCTAACTACATTCACATGTTTCACTGTAGATCTCTGGAACATATTTCTGCTATCTTACTGATACTCTCTTTCCTCGGGCCAAATCTGCCCATCCCCTCATCTCCCATCTACTTCCTGTTCTACTAATTTAACACTTTTAGATTCCACATATAAGTAAAATCATGTGGAATTTGTCTTTCTGTGCCTGGTTTATTCCCTTTGACCTAATGTCTTCCGAGTTCATCACTTCGATCATAAATAATAGGATTTTCTTTTGAAAAAAGCTGAACAGTAATTCTTTATGTGTGTGTGTGTGTGTGTGTGTGTGTATAACATACAAAATTTTCTTTATTATCCATCCTATTCACCCACTGGTGGTGATAGATTAGTAGATTCTTTACAATTTTTCTTCTTTTCCAAAATTAGTATATGTTTGCAGCACATAATAATTCACCACCTTGGGGAATTGGTACAGGTACATATTGCATCATAATCATTGTACTTCTCCAACTTCCCATATTTGCCCATCTCCAAATGCCCTCTTCATCTGCGCAGAGTCTACCTTCCAGTTTTCTATCATCTATCTTATATATATATATTTTAAATTATTTATATTTTGGGTTTCTCACATTAGAGAAACTGTGCAGTATTTAAGCCTGTGTGTCTGATTTATTTCATTTAGCATTATGGTGTCAAAATGCATCCAATTTCCTAAAAATCACACATATTTGTTCATATGTTAACTATTGTGAATAATCCTATGATGAGCATGAGAGTGTAAATATTTCTTCAACATATTGATTGTTTTCCTTTGAATATTCTTTTTCTTTTGTCAAGTAGTAGGACTGCTAACTCATAGAATAGTTCTGTTTTTTTAATTTTTTGAGGAACCTCCATGCTGTTTACCATAATGACAGGAATAACTTTTGTTCCCATCAATGATGTGTAAGGAGTCCCTGTTCCCCACATTCTCATCAACACTTATCTTTCATTTTTTGATAATACCCATTATCACAGGTGTGAGATGATACCTCAGTGTGTTTTTATTTGCACTCCCTTTTTCATAGGCCTATTGGTAATGGACATGTCTTCCTTTGACAAATGTCTGTGCAGGGGTTTTGCCCATCTCTTAGGTTTCCTTGATACTGAATTGTTTAAATTCTTTATAAATTTTAGATGTTAACCTCATATCAGATTTATGGCTTATAAATATTCTCTCCATTTTGTAGGTTATCCCTTTGTTTTGCTGATGGTTTCCTTGGCTGTGAAAAGCTGCTCAGTTTTATGTGATAACTATTTGTGCATTTTTGCTCTTGTTTCTCTGCTCTCGGGTTCATATTAAAAAGAAATCACTGCCCAGACCAATGCTATGGAGTTTTCCTCCATTTTTTTCCTAGTTTTACAGTTTCAGCTATTTCATTTAAGTCTTTAATCCATTTTTTGTTTGTTTGTTTTTGTTACCAGGGATCGAACTCAGGACCTTGCTCTTACAAAGCAGGCAGCAGAATCACTGAGCTAATCCCTGTCCCCAGTCTTTAATCCATTTTAAATTGATTTTTATGTGGTATGAGATAAGTGTCCAATTTCATTTTTCTGCCTCTGAATATTCAGTTTTTCAATACTATTTATTAAAGATACTGTCTTTTTTCCATTGTGTGTTCTTGGAAATTTTGTTGGAAACTAATTGTCCATAAATGTGTAGATTTATCTCTGAATTCTTGTCCTGTTCCATTGTTCTGTATATCTGCTTTTATATCAGCACCCTGGTGCTTTGATTACTATAGCTTTGTAGTATAGTTTGAAGTCAGGTAGTATGTTGCCTCCAACTTTGATATTTATGGTCAAGATTGCTTTGGTTATTGAGGATCTTTGGGGGTTTCAGATGGATTTTAAGATTATTTTTCTGTCTAAATGAAAAATGTTATTGTTATATGATAAGAATTCCAGTGAATCCATAAATCACATTGAGTAATTGACCCTTCAACAATGATAATTCTACTAATCCAGGAACACACAATATCTTTCTATTCCAGAGCTTGTTTTTAAAAGGTATTATAACTAGTCCCCTGTCTCTGGTAAAATCTCCCCATCTATGCATGTCCCAAATAATGTCCTTCTGAAAAGAAAGTATTACTTCATTTCACATTATTTTTACACAGGCAAAACAAAAAGAATTAAATACACTAAATACCAAATATTAATTATACAGTGGCACAGTATTACAAGTATTTTTCTATCATACTAATGGTTTTTATTTTATGAGTGACCATGGCTGCCCTTATAAATTATAGTAAAAAAAATCCAGAAATGGTTAAATATGTTTTTGATTCTGCTTCAACTAATATACAACCTTTGGTAAATGATATAAATCTGGATTGTTTTATGAATATTTTATTTTATTGAGAAAAGTAGATTCAACTCACATTGTTTAAATTCAGAAACCCTTTACAAAAGACATGACTTATTATATATAACCACTACCTTTTTCTTATATAGTAAGTTAATTTTAAAAATAATTCCATTATTCAGGTGCAGATTTTGCTCAACACTGTTGAACAAAACTACTTTTAAAAAGTTTCACTTTAGCAGGTGTAAGCATCAATTTATAGAGCAGCCAACTAGATGTTAAATATTTATTTCCCCAGGAATGCTTAGATGAATGAGTACTACTTTACTTTCAGAAAAAAAAAAATAAAAGAAACGAAATTTTCTTAAAAGTAGTTCTTAAAAGGATGAGGACAACAGAGACTATAAAAAATGCAACCTGCATTAGTCCCACTCCTTAGTTTTCATGCTGATTTTGAGGTTTTTTAGTGAGAAACAAATTGCCAAAAAAATTAACTCTTCTTCACATTAAAACAGTAACATTAAATAGTTAAACCTCTTTGGTAAGCCCTGCATACTGATCCAGTTTTCACATCACCTTTTCTCACAAGCACTTTTTACTCAATGGAATAGTCACAGTGAGGAAAATTTCCTTGCCAGCCTGCCTTGAGCATATTGGAATAGCGGTAATAGACATGATTGCACCAGCCCTTTCAGCTTGTAAATCCAAGCTGGAGCGCAGAGAACATCAAAGGGGTCAAAGGGATAGTAGAGGTTTTGTGTCCCGACTTGTCTCTATTCTCTGTGTGGGAGCTGATCCCATCTGTCTCCAAGAGCCGAGTGTAGTTTATTCTATTGTAAGTGCTGTTCACAAGTCACCTAAGTAGAGATTAAACATGTGGCCCCTTTCCCACACATTCAGTCTGATGTTAAAATGGAGTTAGTGAGCAGGAAGAAGTTCTGGTGTGCTTTTTGTACAGTGGAGGACTATAGGTGACAGTAACGAACTGTACGTTTCAAAAGGCTGCTTTTTACCACAGAGAAATAATAAATGTTTGGAGAGATAGAAACGCTTAACCTGCTTTACACTTTATGCACTGTAAAGTATCAAAACACCACATGCTACATCATTAATATGTATGCTTCTGTAAACTGGAAAACAAATACATTATTTAAAGATATCAACACTAGAAACATTTTGTTATGTACTCATCCCTTATAGAGATTTAGATAGCCAAATTTAATTAATAACAAGTACTCTGCAGGATGGTTGTGAAGCTAGAAATTTCACAAAACTACAGAAAATGCCAATGACAGTGCCTGATAAGCAACAAAGAGTTATGAATCATGATTAACTGAGCATCTGACCATAATGAGATCCACTAGCTACTCTCAATAGAAGAAGATATCTTTTCACATTTCCTAAGATCATTACTTATTTTCTAATTTTTTAGAGTATAGGACTGCAGCTTCCATATACTGAGAAAGTATCACAGATCAGGCTTTGTTGTTATCTCTTTAATTTTAAGATGTGATAGGCATTTTATGATATAATCCCTCATACCTGGGGATTGAAATCTTTGTAAGAAAAATAGCAATATTTAGAATGGAGAAATAAGAAGTTATTAACACTCAGGCCTGGGGAAACCAGAGTAAATGTCTTTTAATAAATCTTCTTGCAGTACATACATATTCTAAGATAGGACTACGTCACTGACTTAAAACATACAGGCAGTATCTAATGTGAATCAAGCTTTTTCTGTATACCTCAGTGTTCCTTCTGACTTTGACTATATTTCGCTACTTTGGCCACAGACCAATCATTAATTAACATGGGCAGTTAAAATATTTTTCAAAGTTAAACAAAACAGGTAAGTTAAATTGCTTTTATGTGCTGTGAAGAGCCCCATTTTGTTCATTCTGCGAATGGGGGAAGTACAAGATGTTTGATTGCTCTTTAACCTTTCATTATATTGACAATCTATTATTGCCTAGCATCAGTTCCACTCTGCTCAGAAGGTGGCTTGGCATTCTGTGGTATTCTCAATCTAGAGAGATAAATCTGCATATCCATTTGGATTGACCAGATGAGACTCCCTTCAGAGCCAATTAACACATTGCCGATGGGGTCACCTCTGCATGGTAGGAGGGGCTTTGCACCTCCAGGGCGACCGTGCTCTGCCTTCACAGCCCTCCAGATGCTCCAGCAGGGTGACCAATCAATCTTGTACGTAAGTGCTTAACACACCTACCCCAGGGTCCTGGAAGACACACTAAAAGAGGTGTATGGCTTTCCAACACAGAACCTCTGGGATATTCTTTTGTTAGCCTCTTCATTATTTACCCAGATTGAGGGAAGGATGTTCATGACACATGGGAAGTCAGGCCAAGGTTGGTGGATCAGCCATGAGCCCATCTGTTTCTGTTAAATTTTCCCGCTACTGACGCGTATTATAATACCCTCTTGACTGATTTGACTGGAGATTTCTCAACAACCTCAACTGGGAAGCCAAAAATGGATGTGAAAAACCCTCAAGTGCCAGTCTAGAGAAAGAGTTAAATGTCACACTCCTGTAAAAATATTTAAAGCATAGCCCTGGCACCTCTGATGCCACTGGAGGCTGGTGAGGGCATTTCTCTGAGGCATCCTGGATATACCTGGGATATCTGGCATTATTTCTGTAGGAGTTCAGATTGGTTCACAGATTTCATAGGTTTTTCTGCACAGGCCCCTCATTTAATGAAGCAATTCCCTTAACTGTGCTTTTTCTAGGAAAGAACGCAAATTCAATATTCTTTAGTAGTGAGGAAGGGAGGGGTGACAAGTGAAGGGGAGAGAAGGAGGCATGGGGAGCGCAGTGGAGCCGGGGTTCCCTCAGGTGGCTGGCTAACTAGCTCAGCCTTTGTGCAGAGCCTAGCTGCCTGTGGGATGGAGCTAAGAGACAGAAGAATGACAGTCTGTAGGAAGAAAGGACAGTAATTACGGGATACGTGTGATTAGTGCGGTAGCCAGAGAAATTAAGCCACAAGACCTAGGAATCTTCCCCTCTGTATGGTACCTGCGGAGGGAGAGAAAAGACCTCACTACAGAGTCCGATTGGAATCCACTCCCTGCCAGCTCAACTTGATTACTTTCTCAGTTACCTACTGTGGAGATTGAGCAGCTCGACCTTCCTTTCAGCAGAGCTATATTGTCCTTCCCGGAAAAAAGGCAGATTAAGAATTTACAGGGATCCCTCCATCACTGGCCTCTGACAGCAGCACTCAGGGAGCTGATTTTTCATGGTTCAGTTTGCCTGGGGCCAAGATTCTTATCAAAATATGTTCTGTTAATGTAAAGCACCATTGCACTTTTAAGAAATATATAACTTCGTATTAAACATTCCTTTTCGTTTCTTTCCCACCATCCTCTTGTTTCAGTGATGGCTTTCTTCCCCAATTACTGTAATCATTATTCTTAGAGATGCTCTAGATTTGAGTGGGTGTTTATAGGTAAAGAGTAAGTCATATCAGTCAAGAAGTTTATAATTATTTTGTAGGTGGGTAAACTGTGTTCTAATCATCTCAAGTCTGAAATTGTGCTGGCTGTCACTTAGGTCATACTTCAGTTGTTTTGTTAATTTAAACTTTTAATTGAAAGAATATGTTTGGAAAATAATTGAAAGCATGAAAGCTACTTAATTTCATCAAGCCAGGGACAAAAACTACCCAGTCTCTTCTTAGAGCGATGGTGTTTTTGAGGGCTGCTTCAGATGGCTAAGGGGAGAGGTTAGTCAGATTTGAAGCTATTCTGTATATACATACAGATCTGTATCTGTAGCCATATCTCTACCTACATCTGTATCTGTCAGTCTCTATCTCCGTCTACCTGTCTATCATCTATCATCTATCTGTCTGTCTATCTATCTATCACCTATCACCTATCTCATCTCAGATGTGATTAGGCATCAGTATTGCTGAGCCCCTTATTATCTCTCTTGATTATAAGTAACTGGACATCGATCTTTTTATCACACTTGATGTTTATGGTGCAGTTTGTGGTCATGTTGGTAAATTATGTAATTGTCCTATACTTGATCCTAGTGCTTCAAAACAAAACATTCTTTAATGCTGTATATTTTGTTAACGGAATCAGTAACTGGAAATGGTGTTATTCCACTGGAGATACGAAAGCTTAGCAACAAACTGTAATGATTTTCCAGGAAGATGGAACATTGTTGTCTCCTATTTAGATCGGTGCCACCTGACACAGGCAGGTCCACAGCGTAAGTGTGCACTGGTTCATTCAGGAGTAATGCCACTGCTTGCTGCTGAGTTTTTGCTATAATAGTTTTTGATGCATTGCATTTTGTTGTATGCTTTATTTACATCTTTTAAACAAGTAGTCCAAAACTACTTTATTCTCTGAAACACATTTATTGAAAACATTCAATGTGAAACACATGCAATCTTATCTTATATGTAGGGTAACCTTCCAGCCAGAGAGATTTGCATCATGCTCCATTTTATTACAGGATTCTTAAACAAAAATATTGTCCCCTGTCCTCATGAGACAGACTGGTGGTGTTGGGTCCAGGAAGAACGCTTCAGAAATGCCAAATCCTGGTTCTCCTGGGCTGCGGTATCTCACAGCATCTTCTCTATTTCGTTCTGACTTTTCTCCTCACAACCTGTAGGAGTATGAGGGAGGAAGACTGGAGTATGTTTGATATTTATTAATGACTTATTTTAGAGGCATTTATTAATGAATTATGGTCATTTCAAATGAAGATCTGGATTCATCACTTTAGTTATTCTGTAATATTCATTGATGATAAATCTGAGAACTTCAATAAGCACTCTCAATAAGTAACTCTTAATGATATTTTTTAATTATTTAAGTTTATTGGTACATTTTAGATATGCATAATGATCACATTCATCATAGGGAATTTGTACCTGTACATAATGTATCTTGATTCTTTTTTTCCCATTCTCCTCCCCTCCCTTCAACCCCTCTTCTCCTTCTTATTTACAAAAGCTTTGTTTCCATTCTTCCTTATTTTCTCATTTCCCTTCCTTCCTTACCTCTCCCCCTCCCTAGTTCCCCTTCCCTTTTTAACATTTTCTTCCTATTTTACAATATCTATTATACATTTTGGTTCTTATTTACACTTTTAGCATCTCACGCCAGAGATGCAATGTGATATTTACACATGTGTGTCTGATTTATTTCACTTGAGTATGGTCTCGAAGTACAAACAGCTAATAAATATATGAAAAATGTTAAACATCACTGTAATTCGAGAGATGCAAATTAAAACAACGCTGATTCCATCTCATCCAGAAAGAATGGCTGCTATCAAGAAATCAGCCAGCAATAAATGTTGGCAGGGCTGCTGGTGGGAGTGCAGACTGCTGCAACCACTGTGGAAATCAGTGTGGAAATTCCTCAAAATGCTAAAACTAGAGGTTCCATTTGACCCAGCTCTTCCCCTTCTTGGTATTTTCCCAAAAGAAGTAAAAGCATCATATCACAGCGATATACACATTCTCATGTTTATAGCGGCACAGTTTGTAATAGCTGAATCTTGGAAACAGCCCAAATGCCCATCAGCCAGTGAATGGATAAAGAATATGTGGGGGTTTTTTATACAGTGGAGTATTACTAATAAAGAAGGGTAAACTTGAGACATTTCTATGTAAATGAATGCATTTTACAATATTTTTTGTTTTGTTTTGTTTTGTTTTGTTTTTGGTACCGGGGATCAAACTCGGGACATTGCGCTTGCGAGGCAGGCAGTGGAACCACTGAGCTAAATCCCCAGCCCTACAATATTTTTTACAATACAAATTTGTCAGTGAATCAAGCTATCCTGATCTCATTACACGTTAGCACATAAAGCTTTTGAGCCTTTACTTTTTGTGACCTTGAAACCTTTAATATCTTTTCTGGTTATTATTGAGAAAATTTTATTTTAAAGCATTAAAACATCTAGCTGTGGCGTTTTTCTAGTAACAAATGCTTCATGAGATGGGTGGATTAGAGAATCTAAAACAAACACGTGAGTGGAAGGTGATTTGAAGCTAAAGATAAAATAAGTAGGATGGATAAAAGGACTGAAAGTGACTTAGGATCATTCATCTATCAAATGCTGAAGAATCACGTTAGGAAAAATATCAAAAAAATTATACTGGGAACAGATATAAAGCACAATGATTTGACCAGAGGAAAATGTCGGGGCTACTGAATTGCTGCCAAGGGTGAAGGAAGGAGGAGCGGAGCTCTCAGCCCCGGGGGTGGGGACAGACAGCTGTGTGGAGATGCAGACAGTACCTGGAGAGCAGCGCTCAGCTGTGAGGCTCCCAGTGGGCAGCAGAGTGCCGGCACGGTTGGAACCGAACCACAGTCATCTCAAGTCCCCGTCACTGTACCAGACAAGGAAGAGAAGAGCCAAGAGGCAGAAGGACAAATAAGGAAACGCTATAGTAGCTTGCAGGCACTTGTGTGCCATAAACTCCTTTCTGAAGTTCTAATAGCAACAGTCCCTGTGGAACCGTGATAACAGGAGAGACAGACACTGATGTGTACATGACATCATCACCAGAGCCAGAGCCCCGGAACATGTTGGGGTTCAAAGGGACTCTAATCTGACTCTGTTCATTTGCTTCCCCTCCTAAATTCTTGCCAGAAATGAAAGAAACCAAGAGACGCTTGTTCACGGCAGCTTTTCTGACCTGACCTGGAAACTGGAAGTCAGGGAACGAGACAAATGCTGCCTAGAGGGAGCACATGGATTCGAGATTCAAGTTTGTGAAGAAACTGGCTTAGGCTTAGATAAAGACAGTAGCTGAAAGGCACATTACACAAGCTCTGACAGCTATCTCAAGAGCTCTCCAGTGCTTTGAGAGAAACACGAAGTTATATCAGCAGTTTGTAAATGCACGTGGTTTTATCGTAATGTTGTTAGAACTGACTGTGAAAGGAACAAGGCACCTTCTCCTGGCCTGGAAATGCTATCTTTGCTTTTTCTGAATAATTTGGGGCTATGTAACTTGATCTGGTATAGGTCATACTGATCAATATTGTGTCACTTTTCACTGGATGGTAAACCTGTTTAGCAATATGAGGAGGGTGCCCCCAATATCTGAGGGTCATTAGTTAGAATTCCTAGGGATTACCATTCCCAAAGAACTGAATATTAATCACTATTCCATCTAGCTTTATATATGTAGTATAAACACTCACTGAGTAATGTAAAAACCAAGAGTTATAAAGCCCAGTACAGGAAAACTCACACTGAATGGACAAATCAGACATTAGTATTTTGCCTAATCTTACCCTCTTTAAAAAGGACCATAATTTGCAATGTCCCTAAATTCAAATGACAAAGCCCTTTCTCAGTATAAAGTGTTTATATAGGCCAAGCTAATTAGTATTAGAAATATCTGCCTTAGTTCCTTTTCTCTATAACTTAGACATCTATCTGGGAGGGGACTGAGTACATCAAATGTTCTTTTCAATGTAAGCAATGAGTAGTTCACTTCCTGAACTTTGCAATGGTTAAATGGAGCTATATTCAACATAAACTTGTGAATACTTCCCTTTTAATTTTTTTTTTGGCTAGGAGTGAGCTCTCAATAGAAAATAGAAACTATTTGATTTTTTTAACATCATAACAGGTTCTTTTGTGGCTAGTAATATTAATTAGGTCCAGCAACTCATCATCATAGCTAAATGAGAACTTTGTCTCTGTTGAATACTGCATTAAGTTCATGTTGTTCTGGATTCCTCAGCTGTTAAAATATTATATGATAGTTGTGGAGGTCTTTTTTTTTTGCAGGTTGGCTACCAGTATCCAGTAAGTCTCTGGGGTGTTGTCTTTGGTTATATTGCAAACGAAGAAAAAATATAGTTGCCCTATAAAAGAATGTGTTTATGCTCATTTGAAATGGGTATATGTTTGGCCAGAATTGTAGTTGACAGTTGGATAATAAGTTAAATGCAAGGTTCAAGGTTCTTATGTAAAGATTGACTAAGCAGGAGATACAAGTGAAAAATTAGCAGGTAGTAGGTGGTAATTGGAGGAAGCTAACTTTGAAAGTTGTGAAGGAGTTATATTAGAGTTCTCCAGGAAAGCAGAACCTATGGATGGCTGGATGGAGAAATAGATAGATATAAACTATAAAGAGATTGATTATAGGAATTGCTTCACAGAATCATGGACTCTGAGGGGTGCTACGATTGCTCTCTTCAGGACAGTGATCCAGAAAAGCAGTAGCGTTAACTACATCTGAGTCTGAAGGCCCGAGAACCAGGAACTCTGATGTCCACGCAGAAGACAGATGACCCAGCCTAAGAAGAGACAGAGATCAGCCCTTTCTGCACCTCGTATTCTATCTGGGGTCTCGATGGACTGGGTGATTCCTACCCTTATCAATGAGAGCCATCTTTAGGCAGTCTACTGATTAAATATTAGTCTTTTCTAGTAACGCTCTTGGAGACACACACATATATAATGTTTTACCAACTATTTGGATATCCCTTAGCCGAGTCAAGTTGAATCATAAAAAATTAACCACTGTGGGAGTGATTCCTGTAAACAAGCTTTCTCCCCCTCTTGCTGCTGCCCTTCCCTTGTGCCCTTTGATCTCTTAGCACTGCATCATCTTTTGCATTCTTCTTTTTTAATGAAACTGTCCATCTTAACTCTACTCCCTGGACACTTTCCCATTTTGTCTTTGTGCTATCATCTTTTTCCTGTCCTTTATCCTTTATCCTGTCAAGTTCAACTCCGAAAACATTCTCTGAATCCTGTGCTCATCTTTGTATCTTCTTTCATTGCCTTTGTTTGGGGGCCACTCATACTGCTTTCCTCTGGTCTGGGCAACGTCATCTGGACTCTAGTCTCCCTATTGCTAGTCCATCCGAGAGACACAACTGAGAAACTGTTCTAGTGCATCTATGTATCTCACTACCCATTTAAAGATAGCTTTGCATTGCCTAGAGGGCAAAGTCAAGCCACTATTTTAATGTTTTTAAGATGCTTCAAATCTGGCTCTTACTGATCGTTGGAGCCTCATCTCTGTCCATTCCCTGCCTTCAAAAATGTCCCAGCTTGCAAACACTCACCTTCAGAGGCTAGATAATTAATTTAAATAAGAGAAGTCGGCAGCGTGGAAGAAATAAGCAGCTCTGAAAAGCGGCAGTCTGAAATATGCAAGCCCCACCTGAAGAATTCAACTTTATCTCTGTTAGGCCAATAAAACAAGAGTTCAGACAGAGTGGGCCCTAGATTATAAACCTTGACCTGTGCTGGCAACACCAGGCTTCTGCTTGCCTGCTGGCATCATGGTGTTTGGTTCTTTCTTCTTCTTTTTTTTTTTTTTTTACTTCCTATCTTTATTCCTTTTATTTCTTTTTCTTTTTCCCCATTAACTTTATTGGTACATTTTAGGTATACAATACAGTTACATTCATCATTGGGATCTTGTACCATTACATGAGTCTCTTGGTTCTTATTTTTTTCCCCTTCCCTTGCCCTCCCTTCACCCCTTCCACCCTTCCTTATTTGCAAAGACCTTGTTTCCATTTTTTTCCTCTTCTCATACTTTTTCCTTTCCCTTTTTTCCCTTCCCCTACCCCTCCCACTTCCCCTGCTCTTTTAGACCTTTTCTTCCTGCTACACAATATCAGTTATACATTTTTTAAATTACAATATTAAGATCTAGGAGATATTACCACAGATTTTACAGAATTTAAAAGGATATAGAAAGCATATTACAAAAATCTTTTGAAATAAATTTGACAACTTCTAAGAAGTACCTTGGAAGACAAATTAATGAAACCAACTCTGGAGGAAATATAAAATTTGAATAGCACCTATTAAAGAAAGTATATTCCTAGCTTGAAAACCTACCTATATGACAACAGCAGGCTCATATACATTTTAACTGACAAATTATATCAAACAATTAAAGCAGAAAAAAGAAGGAACACTTCTCCCCTCATTTTAGGAACTCAACATTGTGCTAATCCTAAAACTGGATAAAGATAATAGAAGAAAAAAGTATGAACATAGATAGAAATTTAACAAAACAAACTATTAGAAGTCAGATCTGGCAGGATGTAGAAAGTGGTTTTGTTATAGGGATGGCAGTGTTGGTTCAGCATTGGAAGATCCACCCCCAAAGTCATCATTTTAACAGAGGAAAGGAAAAAGCCACATAATCCTGTCACTAGTTGGAGAAAAAGTATTGGACTAAATTCTACAGCTGTTCATGGTAAAAGCTATCAAGAGCCTAGAAGTAGAACAGAAAGTTCTCAACAGATTAAAGACATGTACTCCATACTTCTAGTGAGAACACCTTATATGAATGGAGAAGATACAATGCTTTCTCCTTAAGGTGTGGAACAAGGGAAGATATGCTTACTCTTTATCTGTCCATTAAACTTTGAAACCTAGTCCCCACCAAAATAGTCTGGCAATAAAATGACACAACTAGGATAGGATTGGCACAGCAGAAGCAAAATCTTTATATGTAGATGAAATGATCATCTACAGAGAAAATACTAAGAAATCTCTAGGAGCCCCTAGAACTTGTACTTGAATTTAGCAGGATTAGAAAACCCAAGGTATATATAAAAATTCAGGTCTGTGTATACTTGCTATAAATGAAGAATTGGATATTGAAATTTAAAAGTTGTGTAGGAGTACAAAGGACCTAGAAAAGTTAAAAACAAAAACAAAAACCAAACAGTGTTGGAAGATGTTTAGTACATAATTTTAAGACTTCTTCTAAAGCTACAGTAATCAAGGCAGTGTTGGTCTAAGGAAAGACATATGGATCATTGGAATAAAACAGAGAATCTAGAAATAGAACCAGACATATATGGTCCACTGAGTTTTGAAAGATTATTTAACATTAGCATTTTATAGAATATAAACTCAATTCAAGAGCTGAGGAAGAGATAGTGTTTTCAGCAAACGACACTAGAACACCTGGTATCTGTATATAAAAAAATTAACCTCAACCCTTTTTTTCCATACATGAAAATAACTTGAAGGGATCTATGAACCTAAATAAGAAAGCCTAAAAGTATGAAACTTTAAGAAGAAATTATAAGGGACAATATTTATGAATTCAGGGTAGGCAAGAACTGCCTAGGATACAAAAGACATGATGTATAAAAGAAAAAAATTGATGAATGAGATTTCATCAATATTTAGAACTTTAAATGACATCATTAAAATGAAAAGTAGTCCTTAAACAGGCCATATTTCCATTGCATATAACCTATGACCAGAATATATAAAGAACTCTTACAGCTCATTAATAGACAACCCAATTAAAATGTAGACATAAAATGATAAATAGCCAGTATAGCACAAGGAATGGTGTGCAACTCTGGAATCAGAAAAATACTAATCAGTACAATAATAAGATTGAATTATACACTCACTAGGGAGATGAAGTTAAAAGTTTTAAAAGCCTTGTCATGACTTTTTCTTTTTGGTGGGTTCTCCCCCTTTACATTTAATTTCTTGTCATGCCAGTTGGCTTCATTCTGCTTTGCTTCCTGGGGTGTGATCCTCAATGTCTGTTCCTAGGATATTGTGTAAAATTCTTTGGAGTGCTGGTTTGCTATTCATGAAGTTCCTAAGGTGCTCTTTGTCATGAAAGTACCTTATTTCTCCATCCATTTTGAAAGATAGTTTTGCAGGGTACATCAATCTGGGTTGGAGGCTGTTTTCTTTTAGGGCTTGAAATACATCACTCCAAGCTCTTCTTGCCTTGAGGGTTTGTATTGAGAAGTCTGCTGTGATTCTGATGGGCTTTCCTTTGTATGTGATTTATTTCTTTTCTCTCACTGCTTGTAGAATTTTATTCTTCTGTTGGATTTCTGGAATCCTAACTATTATATGCCTATGTCTAGATTTTTTTTGATTAAGGCTAGCTGGAGTCCTATATGCCTCACTTATCTGTATGTCAAGTTCTTTTCCGCTGCTTGGGAAGTTTTCTGCCATCACTTCTGTGAACAATTTTTTTATGTCATCTGCACTCTCTCCTGTTTCTTCATTGACTCCAATCAGTCTTATTTTATTCTTCTTTGCATAATCTAGCAGCTGCTGGATTGATTTCTTGTGTTCCCTTACAATTTTAAAGCAATTTTTCTTTTCCTGTTCACTAATTGCAATCTTATCTTCTATATGTGAAATTCTATCCTCACATTGGTTCATTCTGCTGCGCAGACTTTCCATGGAGTTTTTAATCTCTTGGAAATCTGTTTGTATCTGTTTTATGGATTCCATTTGTTTCCTATGTTGGGATTCCATCATGTTCCTCAGATCCTCTATTTTTTTATCTGTGTCCTCTCTAGATTTATTAATCATGTCTTGCACCATGAGCAAAATCTTTGCTGTTATCTGAGTAATTATTTCTGATTTCATTTTTCCCAGATCCTCTTTTGTTGCCAGTTCAGAGAGTCCAGGTGGTTGAGTATCAGAGTGTTCCATCTCGTTTCCCTTTGGGGTTGCTGTAGGTGATCTGGAAGTCTGTTTTTGAGGCTTGTTTATGTGTTTTCTCATTTCCACGGGGGGGTGGGGGTGGTGGTGGTGCTTCTGGCACCCATGTGGCTCACTTTCTCTGCCCTAGGAGCTTGGGATGGTGGTGAGGGAGCTTCCTTCCAGGTGCGGGGACCAGCTCAGCTTCTCTGCCCTAGGAGCCTGGGATGGAGGCGGGGGAGCTTCCTTCTGGGTGCTGGGACCGGCTTACCATCTCTGCCCTGGTTCTTTCTAAGTAGATCTGCCTATGCTATTTCTTTCATGGGTGATCCTCACATGCAGAATTTTTCCCTTTGTTCACCTCATTCTTCTCAAGTTCATCACTTCTCATTACTTAATATTTAGGTTAAATAGTCATCTCTTCATAAATCTATACATAATCCCTATTTACAACCTACAAATTCCCACACAATCTCACAACTGTATTTATTTTAATTTAGCACCTGCCTCTCCCACTGTGGCATTTTTGAGGAAAAAGATTACTGATTTTTGTATTTTGGGGCACAGTGGTGACATGAAATCAGGAAGAAAGAAAGAAAGAAAGTCAGATACAAAGTCTTCAGTTAGATTTAGTCATTGAATATAGATGTTTGGGGAAATCTTGGGCATTGACACCATTCAGAAAAAGATAATGGAAAAACCTGTCCTGTGTATCTTTCTATCCCTAGAATTTAGAATTATATCCATCACACTGTGGAAGGAAAAAGGAGGGATGAAAGATGGGGAGAAATGATGTAAAGGAAGAAAAGGTGTATGTTCTTTATGCAGAAGTGCTGTGGAAGAGCCCAAGAGGAGGGGCAGCAGGGATAGCTTGAGCAGAAGTGAAGAAGGAAACAAGGCCTGTTTTGGAAAAAGGAAAATTCGAGATACATCGTTATACAAGAACAAGGCTGGACCAAGCTCAGGTTAGACTGGGAACATGCTGAGCAGTTCTCAGCTACACTAAATATCCCACCCATCAGCCCCTAGACAAAATCTCTGTTTCTGGGTAGATTTCTCCTAGAATAGGATGTGTACTCATACTTTTTGCATGTGGCAATTCATTTTGATTCTTCCTCATTCTTACTTTGAAAAATGATTTATGGGAGAGAAGAGGGATATTGTCAAAGTGCGCAGTCCCTAGTAAGGGGCCCATGGCATTGGCACCAGAGTGACATGGAGGGGAGCTCACCTGAAGGTGGTATTTTACCATGGTGGAACTTCTTGTCTAGCTGGTCATTCTCATCAAACAGGATGACACTTGCAGTGTTCCTGAGAGAGACTTCCTAGAACAGTGATGGTGAACCTCTTTGAGCTTTCAGTGATACAAACAGGTTCCCACCACTACCCTAGCACCATTCCCAATAAATTCAAAGTTCTCAGTAACAGGCCACTCTTTAAGATTGTAACTTAATTATGTGAAGGCTATATGTCCATTCACTTCAGTGTGCAGGGTGGTAAAAGGAGAGAAGCCTCATTAGTATCATGTGATATTTCTAGCTTGAGTAGAGTGATTTAACAGGACTGCCTGAAAAATACTGACAAAAATATCTTTTGTGTTTTTACTATGGCAAACACTATAGTAATGAACAAGACAGAAACCATTTTCAAGCTCTAGCAAAAAGATAAACAAAAGGATAAGCTTCCCTTTTTCCTGTAACCCTTGCCCAAAGGTCTGCCAAATGACTCTACTGTTGGCCTCCCACAGGGGTGTGTCGACAAAGTATTTTCACAAGCGCTTGAATACGGAGATTAAAAAGTATAGTGTGAGTGTCAGAGGTGGAACTAAAATACAAAGCTCTATTGCCTGGCAGTTTGCACGAAGATAAATAGTTTCACTTTGTAATAACAAAGGATTTCCGTTTCTCCAAGTCAGCTACCTGACAGATCAGGAAATTGTTCCCAAGGAGGGTTCAGATCAGAGCTGAGTGACTGGATGGTGGGTGGGAGGTGTCCTTCTTCTGTAAAAGGCAATGTTTTGTTCAACTCTTCACATTTTAAATCAGGCCTTGCAGCACTTTGCAACTTGGATTTGAAATATAATCTTAATACTCCTCAGTACTATACCACCATGTTTTCTTTACATGCCTAATTCTACCCCAGACAGTAGATTTGTATGATAAATGGAACATGTACTAGCCAACTTCACTTTGACAACTCAGTAGAAGAAGTCTGATGGTCCTACCTTTGTTATAGCAAACAATAAGCTGGTAAAAAAAGAATATATATATATTCTTTATATATATGTATGTGTATTTTACTCTGTATACATACAAAGAAGACAATGAATAGAAAACGTTGTTATGAGCAAAAACTCTCAATACAAAGTTTCCAGTATTTAAATATTCAGAGTTTCCATAGAGTTATAGGATATAGGCACAAACATATTTGTAAACTGAGGTCAGAATAAAAATTGAGAAAAGCCTTGGGATTCAGAATCATACAAGAACGGCTAATCTGTTGACAGAAAATGTTAATCTAAAGGGATTTAAAAAAAATCAGACCACACTGTGGGCTAAGGATGGGGTATGCGTTATGTGCTGTCATTAAAGTGTTCTTTTCTCTGTTAAGCAAGCGTCCCCTGCTGGGACATCTCGTTAGTTTGGTGCGAGTCTGGAGTTATACATGGAGTGTGTGTTATCAGCTAGAAATTACTTGGCATAAAATTTAGTGGTGTTGTTTTAGCTGTTTTTCAATTAGTGCATGTGTTTCATTCACATGACTTGGATTATTGAAGACATGAATTATCACTGTGGTAAACATGATCAGAGGTTTTTATTTTTCCCTACTATCATCTTATAACTGGTGAAAAACTATTAGCAACAGCAAAAAAGAATATAGTTAAAATAAATCAAACCTTATTGTTGGCAATAATTCTGAGCTGCTGAATTATCTCAAGTTGGTTAGTTTAAGACTTTCCTTTGGATGATGTTGAGAAGTCTGCTCAGTCACCACACTGCACATTCCTTTTTGCTCCAGGCCGCTGAGTTTAAATCCATCAGTGTCATGGGGCAGTGAGACTTTAAAAAGTACTTGGAAGGGCACCAAGCCTGAATGTTTCAGAGTGCGAACCAAGATACACACACAGAACTAAATGTATTTTCAGGGAGAGTGAAGCAGATTGTTCTTTTCTTTCTATCTGAGAACATTATTAAAGAAAAACCTGGCTCCTTACAAAGGGTGGTAGAATCAATCAACACGTAGAGCTGCTTTGTTTAATTAAATCCATATCTCTTCTCAAGGCTTCTGAAATACAGCAGTCATGGAAAGGCCCTCAGCATCTCTTCTGTGGTGGGAGATACTCATTTTCTTCTTTGTAAGACAAATTGTTGCTGTTTCTTTTAGGGCATATCTATCTCTGAAGAGCAATAAGGCTGTGAAGTTTTGAAAATGAAATTGAATAATCTCTTGGAGGTTACTCTGAAATTAGATCTGAAACTTGGTTACATGCGTGCTAGTCCTTTTGTAGTCTAATTCATACTTATGTTATATTTTTTAATATTGTCATCTCTAGGAGTAATATAATTTTTGTAACAGTTCGTTCATTTATTTTACATTTCTCTGAATATTTTAACACTATAGAATGTCCTCCAACAACTAGAATTTATCTAAAACTCACTTTAGGCAGATTTATTCTCCGTAATATGCACAAGTCAGATGAGTAATAGCTGGATATATGGAGACCTTTTGTTCAGAATTCCTTTTGTGAAGAGACTGACTAATGAAGAGGGAATCCTCCAGCGGGTTCTCACTCCTACTCTCTCAGCATATTGATCTATTTAAAGTCTTTCTCATATGTGATCAGGACAATAATTTCGAGTCTTTCTGATAATATAGCACCAGGCAGTGCTGTCATTAAAACCTTACTCAGAAGGATTCATGGATAGATATAGACCTAGATATGGTGTATTGCGAAGCGCTTGAAAATTTATCTAGTCTAATTTACTATCTCCACAAACCTAAACATACTGTCTTTGCACTGTTGCATTATTTCCAGTAACTAGTGTGTATGTGCACAAGTGCATGCATACAAAGTTCTTGGTACTCGTTAGATATGTTTGCATTGGGCAGGCAATATAGTATACTTTCTTTTTACAAAATTTCCTTTGAGAAATTAAACAACTATAGAAAGGTTCAAAGTAATTCAGAAAACATGCTATTACTGCTGCTCCAAGACATCAATTATGTGTTGCTTTTTGGTTCAGAGGAAAAATTTCAATCTCCTAAAATATGGGTTTTATAATAACTAATTAATAATAAATGAATTCTTGTTTTTTGTCCTTCATTTCTTTAGTGGTTGAATCTATAATGTGAGTTTTACTATTTTTCTGCAAGGGAAATTTAATAAATTTGGTAACGTTGGAGATTAGAGAGCACTTAGCTGGAGTTCAGCACAGAGAGCTCTGAGCTGGAAAATCTCACACAGTGACATGGAAGGGACCCAATTGGATGCTGCCACTTTTCTTCACCATTTTATTTCTCTTTCACAAATCTGGCTGTTTTTGAAAGCATTTTTCTATATTGCTTCATTGTACTTTTTCTAGTGAGTCTATGTCCTGTTAAAGTATTGTAAATAGGTGCTTGAATAAAAATGCTTTTAATTATTAATAAGATGCAGAATTCTGGTAGTGAAGTAATCACTGCTTTGAAGTAGTCAATAAACAAATGTCAGATCACTGGTCTAAGTCAAACTCATGGCTGTCTATTTGGAAGAGGAGAGAAGTCAATTTGCCAACTTTAGAAAATACAGTTCACTCAGAGATTGTCAGGTCTAGGTTTGGAGGACATTTCAGAGTTATTTTGGCTCAACACAGCTATGTGGCTTTTGGTTTGCATTTACTTTCAGTTCTCATGGTAGTTCCAAAGGAAAGGATGAATTTTGCAAAAAATTCTTGTTTGCACATTGTAAACCACCTTTACTTTCTTTCTCTTTTCTTTGTTTCTTTCTTTCTTTTTTGTACCAGGGATTGAACTCAGTACCTTCCACTTGCAAGGCAGGCGGTGGTACCACTGAGCTAAATCCCTGGCCCTTAAACCACCTTTTCTGCTAACAAAGTGTAACTGTGTGATTAATGTTTTTTTGTGTGTGGGGGTGGGGTGGGGCGCCTGACTAGGTAAAAGGTAGCTAAAATTAGAAAAACAGTTATAAGTATGTCTTCAAAATGTTTTCATGTAGAAATTTCTATTTCCACTTTTCAGTATAGATGGTTATATATGCTTGGTAATCACTATTGGATTGAAATGCGTATTGTCACAGCTTTTAATTATATATAGGCCATGCTATTGCTGCTAGGATAATTGTAGCTGATATTATTTTTCTTTTGTCTTAGTGAAAGAGACAGGAGAATCTTCTTTCCAGTTTGAACATAAATGAATAAATATCTCCTTTAGTTCTTTCTCTGTGATTGCTACAGTTGGTCACAGGGCTTCTTTACACAATTAGATCTCCCTCATCCTTGCTTCAAGGCAGGTGGCTTCCTATTTTTCAACAAAACCAAAGGAAAATCTAATCTTGTTGTCAGCTAATAGATCATTAAAAATAATTTTTGATGATAGATCACCATGTGAATGTTGGTATGAAGTGTTGACAGAGTTCCAGGAATTTTGCAACATTTCCACAAAAAAACCTTGTTCCAGTCTTTTTATTTTATGAACAACTTTTCTTAGTGTTGTATTTATAAAAGTGAAAAGTAAGATAGAAATGGTGACATGCTCTGTTTCATCCTAGCAAAAAAGATATTATACAATAACAAACCAATTGAAAAAAATATTACAATGAGAAAATAATTTCCAAAAGTGACTTTTTGTTTAATAACTATTTATCAAAATTACAAGTTTGGTATTTTGACAGACTGTGTACTATAAGTATTGATAACTCAATACTGAACATTTATTTTTAATCTTAGAGACTTTAAGGACAAGGGACATAGATGTCATTACTTTCTACTTATATATGTACTTTTTGTTATCAAAGTGTTAAATCAATAAAAGACTTAAGCATTCAAAGAGATGAGATAAGATTATGTTGTAGAAATAGAAGCAAAATAAGTTCTAGATGAACTATTAATAATGTAAAAGTCAAAGGAGAATCTATCCATGTTCCTAAACAGATGGCAGTTGGTGTTTATCAAAGTACCACCCAGTTCCATTGGATATGTTAAAAGAGTGACATAACAATTTTATTTTAAAAATCAACATGCTTTATTTTCCAGAATTTGTATCCTTTGTGACTATTTAAATTTATAATGACCCCCCCCCCGATAGGTGCTAAAAATATCTGGCTTTCAAACTTCTTTGGAGGTTTCTGAGCAGAATGTTTGAACACCCCTATGCTACTCTAAATCCTAGCCTATTTGCCTGGGATTGACGTTTGCTCCACTCTTCTTTGTCGTTTTATTCCATTACTCCCTGTAATGACTAAGGCCCAGGTCATTGTGGATTAGCACCATTCTCCAGGCACTTAAACTGGTAATTAGTCATCTCTTCTCCATGGTCCAGCCCTTTTATGATCCTGGGCTAAAAGTCTGCCTCTTTTGTATATTGTCCGTAGTCATCTCTCCTAAAATAGATTGTTTTTTCCTCTGTAGTGTTTTAGTTTGTATAACTTAGATAATATTTATTACACACTGCCTTTTAGATAGATTCTCAATATTTGTCTCTCCTACATGCTGATGTGGGGAGACTAAGTCTTCCATTAGTGCCAAATACAGAACCTCTTATGCAGAAGACTCCCTCATTAAATGGATATATCAGTGGATTTGATGTGCTAAAGGGAAATGGGTTCCAGTATTACAAACTTCTTTTGATGTGTTTTCTTGCTACCTCTGAATTGGGAATCACAGGGGATATTGAAATCAACTCAGTAAGGGGGGTGGGATTAAGGTTGAGGAGCCACACTGGAGCATTATTATAGGTAAATATATTGGGAAGAAATGAAATCTGGAAGAGCTTGAGATTGAGAAAAAATAAAAGCATTTTCAATTTAATGTGCTGCAAAATCATGTAGGAGTGCTTTTTTAATGAGATGGGAGGGAAAACGAATGATCCACAACATCACAGGGACTGAGGGAAGCAAGGGTCTTGGTCAACAGAATTTTTGTTTGTCCTGATCCAGCTCGTAGGAATCCCATCCAAGAACTGTATAGCCAGAACAGCTGTACCTTTAATTGTTTTATTAGTTATTTTTTTCACAACATGAGTTCCAAAGTAATCAAATTACTTAGACAAATAGAAAAGGTTTTTTTCCATCCCATTTTCTCTTAAGATATTTGTTTTGTTTAGTTTTTATTGGAGGATAAAATATTTCTCAACTTTCTTCATTATTTTAAAATAATGTTCTGGGGGATAACTATCTATAATCTAGAACCCATGGTGATTTCATTCCTCAAATAGTGCTTTTATAGTCTCATTAACTCTTGCACAGAGGTGGCTTCCAGAGACAGAGTCTGCTCTGCTCAGTAGCATTCTCTGGGAATCTGCCAGCGCCACAGTTTGGTTTTAAACATAGAGAGTCCAGATGCCCGATGTGGAGAGCATGTTTTGGGAGCTAATCATCCACATACTACTGTATTTTTCTGTTTGTGAAGAGAAGAGTTGATTATCTCAAAATCAATTTTGCTTGCTCACTGATAATGCATTCTTTTTTCTTCCCAAGTTTTATTTGTTATTAGTCCATGCTTGCAGTAAATAATGATTATATTCCTATGAGGAGTTGGCACACGTGCATAACACATCTCAATTAGTTTTTCATCCCCTTCCTTTTCCCTCCCCTTCCACCTTCTCCCTCTAACTTTTGAGTCATTTCCCATTTGAAAAAGACCTATTTCCCTATGTCCTATTACCCATATTTTATTTTGTTCTTTATTTATATTTTGGGTTTCTTATATAAGAGAAACCATGTGGTATTTAAGCTTGTGTGTCTGATTTATTTCTCTTAACATTATGGTCTCAAGGTGTATCCATTTTTCTACAAATGACATAGTCTTGCTTTATGGTAGAGTAGTACTGCTTATCCATTTATCTGCTGAAGAACATATAGACAATTTCTAAGATTTAAGTATTATAAATTGAGCTGCTATAAACATGGGTATACATGTGTCACTGTAACATGATGTCTTTAACTCTTTTGGGAAGATTTCTAGAGAGGAAATTGCTGTTATATAAGTCAGTGCCTACTAGAGAACCAGATTCAATACAAGATATGGAAATATGTAAGAGTTACAAGATTGGCTTTCAATACAGTAGGGTGTAGAAGAGTGCAAAAGTCTGTCTGCCCACTGGAGATCCAAAGGATCCAGTCGAAGGCCTGGAGCTCACTGTAGTGTTGCATGCGAGTCCGTATCAGGAGGCTGAAGAGTCTTCACTAGAAGGATGAAGGGTCTATGCTGGAAGCCAGGAGACAGTGTTCAAGGTGCAGGGGAAGACTGGAGCTCCTCTGAAGAAACAGAAGTGAGTCTCCCATTTTTGGTTCCCTTTTGTACCATTCACACAAGCCTATCCAAGGTGGTTCTTCTAACTTCAGTAAATCCTCTCAGACACACCCAGAACTATGCTGATCCAATTTACTTGGGTGTTTCTTACTCAATTTGACACAATCAGTTAACAAGCCGGAGCAAAAGAAATTTCTAGTTTCAATTTTGTGAGGAATCTCCATTCTGATTTCCATAGTGATTGTACTAGTTTACATTCCCACCAACAGTGTAGAAGGATTCTTTTTCCCTGCAGCCTCAGAAGCATTTGCTCTTATTTGATTTCTTGATGATGGCCATTCTTTCTGGAGTAAGATGGAAACTCAGTGTTGTCTTAATTTGCTTTTCTCTAATACTCAATTCTATTAAACATTTTTTCATGTATTTGTTGGCCATCCGTACCCCTTCTGAGAAGTGCCTATCTATTTCAGTTGCCCATTTTTTGAGTGGGCCTTCTGTTTGGGGGGGTCTAGTTTTTTGAGCTTTTTATATTCTAGATATTAGAATTCTGAGAATGGCTGCAAAATATTTTTCCCATTCTTTACTATTTTGGTTGTTTCCTTTGCTGTGGAAGAAGTTTTTAATTTGATATGATTCCATTTGTTGATTCTTGGTACAATTTACTGTGCCACTGGGGTTCTGTTCAAAAAATCCCAGCCAATGCCTATGCATTCAAGAGTTTTAACAATTTCATCTTCCAGCAGATTAAATGTTTCTTTTTTAACATTTAGTCCTTGGATCCATTTTTATTTTAGTTTAATACATGGTGTAATACTGAGAATGCATTCTTGAAATGAAGTATAATTTGGGCAACTGATAGCAAGAAAAATCAATGATTTGACATGAACTTTTAATTGTAGGAAAGGTTAGATTAAATATTGGGAGGAGTATATGATATTTATAAGTGAGCAATGATAAGTCCTCACTCTTGAACAGAGAAATTACCTCCAGAAATACATAAGCGCAACTTATGTAGATTTTATGGTGAGGTTTGATCTGTGTTTTAAGAGAGAAGCACACGTTCTTCTTTTGTTCACCAGAGAACTGCGGAACTAGAAGCTCAAGGAGAGAGAAATATACTTGTGATTATTTATATATGTCATTATATAAAAACAATAAGCTTATTGTCTGGTATTTAAATTGAAAATAGGTAAAGCCTATCAATATATTTATCACTTACATGTATAAAGTATATGTATGCATAGACAATTATGTTTGGTTTTAGGACTTTTTAGACAGTGGAATTAACATAAATCAAGTTGGCTTTTGCATGTAGGTATGACTAGAAAATTATGCATACACACCAATGAAGTCTCATTCAAACCTGCATTGAGTTAGCATGATTGCGAGAAACACTTTTTATATGAGGATTGAGTCAGAAAAGAAATTTATTTTATTTTTATTAATTTAAAGGCCACATTTTTATTAAAATAAAAATTGGCTTAGCTGAATTCCCATGAAGAGTCATACTCATAATTTAGAATAATTACTTTTTTGAATAGAAGAATATAACAAGATACTAATATTCTCAAAGACCATTGATGTATTTAAAAGTTATTTATTGTCTAGTATTTTCAGGGCACTATTCTAGATGCTAAACAAAATTGATGCAATTTTTTTCTCCTTTGTGGTTTATATTCTTAATGCTAAGTGAAAATGGCCAACAGACAAATGAGTATGAGCTATGTGAATTTGGAATAAATAGTATGAAGGAAAAGACAAAAAGCTAAAGACTGATGGTGTCAAATGGCTGTTCTTTCCTATAGGTTGGTCAGGGAAGATGTTCCTGTATTTCTGGACAGCGTGAGAGAGAAAGCCCTGAGAGTATCTGAAGGCTAAGATTTCAGAAGAAAAGAACAGTGAGGGAACATTTAAGCCAGAATTCTAAGAAAAGAAAACTAAATCAAGAGGCCCATAAAATTGAAATAAAGTCTCAAAGGGGAGGACTGAAGGAAACAAAACCAGAGAGGGAGCCAGGAGCCAGATGCCTCCAAGAACATGGATAGGACTTAGTAGTTTATTCAGAATGTGCTGGAATCATGGAAGAATTATATACTCCAACTCCTTGCTGCATAGAGAATAGATTAGAAAGAAAATAAAAACAAGATATGCAAATTGGGATCAAGTAATATTTCACAGGAGAGAGGTGTGGGATGTGGGCAGTGTAGAAGCAGCAGAGATGATAAAAGTAATAGAATTCAGGATAGAATTTGAAAGTAGAGCCAGTAGAATTTTTAGGATAGGAAAATAGACATAGACTATAGCATTTAGGTGCTAATTCTGAAAAGAATATGCCCCTTCCACAAAGTACTTGTGATCAATTCTAATAAGCAATGAAGGAAGTTACTACAGTTGTACCAACGAGAATGAGTACAAGTGAGAGAGTTGAAATGGGGAGGCTTACTAGGAAGTTACTGTAATTAACCTGGCAAGAAATAATGGGTACATAGATCAGAATTTTAGCAATACAAAGGATAAGAATTGTCCAGATAATGTATTTTGAAGTGGATGTTGACAGGAATTCTGATGGAAAGGCTATAAGAGATAACAAAAAGTGAAGACAAATATATGTTCACAATTTTTCACCATGTTATATAGTAGAGCACTAAAACTTTCTCCTTTAGCCTGACCAAAACTTTGTGTACACTTTGATCAATATCTCCTTTTTCTTCATCTCTCTCTTTCTCTACTAGCCTCTGGCACCCAATTTTCTATTCTTTATTTCTGAGACCAACTTTTTAAGATTTTATTTATAAGTGAGATTGTGCAGTGTTTATCTTTCTGTGCCTGGATTATTTTACCTACCAAAATGTCTTCCAATTCCAACCATTTCATTGTGAATGACAGAATTTTCCTCAGTTTTTGAGGCCACACAATATTATCTTGAGTGTATATACCACATTTTCTTTACCCATTCTTCTACTGATAGACACTCAGTTTGCTTCTATGTCTGGCCATTGTCAGTAATGCTGCAATGACCATAGAAATGCATATATCTCTTCAGCACATTGATTTCATTTCTTTTAGAGGCAGACCACATATGCCCAGATATAGAACCATTATATGGTAATTGTGTCTTTAGGGTTTTGAAGAACCTCCACTATTTTCCAAAATGACAGTCCTCAGTCACATTCCTACCAACAGTATACAGGAGCTTCCTTTTCTCCACATCCTCTACAACATTTGTTGTCATTCATCTTTTTTGATAAGAGCCAGCAATGAGCCACTGATTTTGAAATAACACAGGAAAGCTTTATACCAAAAGACCATCAAACTTGAATTGTGATGTTATTCTTTGGAACCTGATAGATTTTTTCAAAGAGTGTAATTTCTTTTAAAAGTAATATTCTTTTTAATTTTTATATGTAAAACACTTTTTCACATTACTACTTCATTTTGTATTATATTTTTCTTAGTACATGTTTGTGGTACATAATGATTACATTCCTTGGGAGTAGTTGGTGCATGCATGCAGAAAATGCACTTAGCTAAAACATAGATGCCATAGAATAAACTGATTTTTGGTAATATACTGCTTGTAATGTTTATGTGCTGTTTAAAAACATCTGCTGTCCCAAAACTCTTGTGAATGATTACCCCTCATGATGGTGTCAAATGACTCTTGTTTCCTATAGGTTGGTCAGTGAAGATGTTCCTCTATTTCTGGACAGCATGAGAGAGAAAGCCCCACTGAGTCCCACTGAACTGTCTCTGAGGCTTATGTTTAGCACTAACCAATGAGGCTCTCTAAAGTTAGATTTAGATTATAAACTCATCAGTGAAGCTGAGATGCCATATGCTTTTTCTTATTATTTTTACCCTCAAAATCACGTTTTAAGCACTTATGTTGTTTTTATACATTGGAGAACACTTCATTTGAAAAAATGTATTTGACTAGATGCAGGGGTTTATAAATTCAGATGCACAATATTAAAAATAACTTACATTTGACACATAGCTACCATAGACACATTCCGTGAACATAGTTGACTTTTTTGGAATAAACAACTGTGCCTTACAGAAAATGACAGTTTTATCCTTTCTTCCAGGTTAGAAAGATCCTTATAACTTGTCTGGGATGTTCCCACTGTGGGCAGAGTGCTCCACCCTTGTATGGTGTTTGTGAGGAGAACTATTTTCATGGAATACGAAAATACTCCAGTTACTGAGTTTGGCTCATATCACATGCTTTTCCAAAGAGTCTGTGTTTACTTTTTACCAATCAAAAACTATGATGTTGTTTGGAAAAAACCTATCACAATGGTGCTTTTAGCACAAGCAAGGATTTCCACTGCTTTCTGGGCTCTTACTGGAACTATGATCTTCTTCTACTGAATGGACATCATATGCATGTTCGGGAATGTATACCAGCGATCACTAAAATGCCTGTTCTTGTAGGAAATGTACTTCCTTCACCCTCAGAAACTTCCCTTATGCCCTATTAAATGGTGTGTGCGTGTGTGTGTGTGTATGTGTGTGTGTGTGTGTGTGTAAGTGAGGGTGGCTTGGACTGAGTTTGATTTAAGGCCACAGACCCAGTGATGTGTGTGGGCAGGAATTCATTTCCTTGTTGTTATGTATTACACCATGGAGTGATGCTATTTATAACAAACTTGTGCTGTGTTTGGGGTATAGTGAGAGAACATCGAGAGAAACATGTTTCCCAAATGAATGGGTTTTGGCAGGTACATGTCCTGAGTATCATCCTGAGGGAAGGGAAACCTTGCTCTGATATTAGACTGCTTTTATGAGTCTCCTTCTTCCTAGCCATCTTTTGTATGTGTTGAAGTAGCCTCGTCTGAGACATGGAGTGGAAACTTTGGGTCATAAAAACCAGAAATTCCTTCCTACACTTGTTAGATATGTTTATGAAGTAAAATTATTTGTTGGGCTGCTATTTTTCATTACATCTAATATATAACTTTGTTAATTTGAGACATGAACTTAAATTGCACTTGGGTTTTTGCCCAGGTGTAAGGAATCCTTTGAGATTAAGGATGGGTGATACTGAATTCACAGAAAACTTTGTCAGCTGAAAGAGCCTCTAATTCCTCAAGATGCTTTCCTAAGTCTGGTTAGTAACTAGTTCATTCTGTTAATAAACAAACTTCAACAGATTCAGAGCTTAGGCTCGTAAAACAATTCCCCAAATTTAGCTCTCTTTATCTTAACACGGATCTAATCTTCAGATAGTCTAAGCAATAATTTCTGCTTCTTCCTAATTCCACAAAGTATTAAACTTCAGAGGAGAACCTCTTGTAGCTTTCTTGTCAGTTCTGTCCTTGCTCAAGAATGAAGATTAACCCACACGTGGTGGTTTGTGCCCATAATCCCTGCACTTGGGAAGCTGAGGTAGAAGGCTTACAAATCTGAGATCAGCTTGGGCTACTGAGTTTCTTCACTTGTAGGATTCTTCCTAATTTATGTCAGCACACCCTCTACTTTGCTTCTATAGACAGAAATAACTTGTGCTGTTTTCAAAGTAGCTAATTTATTTCATCTCATTTTCCCCCAGCAATTATTTTCTAGAATCAAAATTAAAATAAGAATATATCAGAGGCCTGTGTTTCATTTCAACTAACGCCATTTGTTTTCTACAACATCTATGGTCAGCTAGTAACACAGATTTTTTTTTTTTTTACAAAACTGTCTGTGAAAGAACAAAAGAAAGAAAAGAAAGAAAGAAAGATATAATTGATACTGTGAAATAGGAAGAAAAGGTCTAAAGGAGTAGGGGAAGTGGGAGGGGTAGGGGAAAGAAAAAAATACAAGAAAGGGAAAAAATGGAAACAAAGTCTTTGTAAATAGGCAAGGGAGGAGGGGATGAAGGGAGGGCAGGTGAAGGGGGAAAAATAAGAATCAAGATGGATCATGTAAAGGTACAAGATCCCAATGATGAATGTAACTGTATTGTATAGCTGAAATGTACCAATAAACTTAATGGAAAAAGAAAGGAAGAAAGGAAGGAAGAGAGAAAGAAGAAAGAAAAAAGAAAGAAAGAGAGGAGAGAGAGAGAAAGTTGTAGTCAGCAGTCGGCCAGTGGGAGTCTGAGCCCAAGGAAGCTCAGGGGTTGCTGCACCCACTCTGTGGTAGCAAGGTCAGTGATGACTTTGCAGACAGCACAGCAGCACAGAGTCAGCAGTACAGGTTCAGAGAGCTCAGAAGGTGCCAGTGAGGCAGCACAGGGAACTCAGTTTCCCAAAAGGATAGCAGGGGGCTGGAATGCAGCTCAGGGACAGAGCACTCACATGAGGGAGGTCCTCGGTTTGACCTCCAGGACCACAAAACAGCAACAAAAATGAAGAGAAAAACAAAAATAAGATAAAATGCAGTGGGGTTGGAACAGCAACAAACAAAAGTATTTCATGATGCTATAGCAATAGTGGTAGCTAAAAGCTTCAGATAATGACAGAAGAGAGTAATTCTGTCATAAGCCTGTGAGGCTTCTGATATTTCTTTAAAGAAGGGTCAAGCCTATTTGATCACTTTGGAAGTCCAGTAGAGGGGCCCAACCGTGTGACTCGCCTTAGGGAACTCAGAATGATGTTCCCATTCGCTCAGGAGACCCCTTCAGTTCAGAGGTCGTGTGAGGAAGGCCTGCTTCATGGAGAGCCTTAATGTGTCCTTTGTGGCTGACTCTCTTTCAGACCAGTTGAGACCACACAGGCTGAGGTGGTCAAGGGAAGGCTTGAGCTGCTGAGAGAAAATTAGCTAGTGAAGCATGGTCCACAGTGATACAGCCCAAATCTGGTTCTGTAGAATGGCTGTGAAGATGGCTCATTCTTCCACTCCATTTGTCTATCTGGTTTTTGTTTTTCTTCCACAGCAACCACCATTCACCTATTTGATCATCCCTTAGCTTGGCTCTCCACTTCCAGTCAATCATGGCAGAGCTCTGCTAACCAAGTCAATGTCCATTCAATGTATGTAGATTGTAACATCCCCCCCCCTCAGAGAAATGAGAAAAAAGTTGATTGATATGCTTACTGTACCAATGATCATCACTAAAAATGTCAAGTTGCTTCTAAAGAAAACCATAGCAACTTTTTTTTTTTGGTACCAGGGATTGAACTCAGGTCCTTGCACTTGCAGAGCAGGCAGCGAAACCACTGAGCTAAATCCCTGGCCCCACAACTTTTGAATGTAAATCTTTCTTGAAAAATTAATTTTGATTATTCCTATAGTTGTTGCTTAAGTATTATTATGATTTGAATATCAAAGTACCTGGGGATATTAACTTGATCATTAAAGACTCATAGAATCTCAGAAAAAGAAAGTCATGGGGTTTTAAGATAGCCGATTGCATTTTTCAAAGTTCTAATTTCAGAAGAGCCTTATTTCCTTTAGGCCTAAATCTGTCTCTTTAAAATTTTGTAATTTATTCTAATTCAGCCTTTGGAATACACGGAATATAATCATCATATGATTATTTTTTAGATGTATGAAATTTTCAGGTTGCCAAGATTGTTCCCCTAAGCTAAACAGTCTTATTTATTTCAGTCATTTTCTTATATCTTTCAGAGACTTTATCTGTATTTACTCCTAGAATCATCCTAGTCTGTAATTTTCTCTAAAAATGTATTATTAGAATGGAATGCCGTTTTTTAGACAATGTAATGCCATGTTCTTTGTTGTGGATATGCTACTTTTATTTGCTTTATTTATTTGGCATTGGTTTTCAGGACTGATACTACTATTTTGCCTATGTTAAATTTATACTGAATTTTCTTTTTAACATCACATTTGTTTAGCTGAATTTCTTTATCTTGAAGAGATGTTAATGTGGTCCTTAAAATATAAGTTCAGAACTGGGCCTTTAATCATTTATTTATTCATTCTTTCATTTAAAAACTGCCTACTGTGTTTCAAGCACTGATTATAAAAAATTAAATCAGAAAGACAGTGTGTTCTTTACCCCTTGAAGCATTTTTATTAGTTAAGTTTCATCTTGTGAGGTTCCCTTTGTGATTCTAGCCCAGGAGTTCTAGGGGCAGGTTTTGCTCCCAGGGGACATTCTGGCAGGTCTGGAGAAATTTTTGTTCCAAAATTGGAGGAGAGAGGTAGGAGTCGCTCCTAGTGCCTATTCTATAAAGGATAAAGGAACTGCTCACCAGCTATGGTGCACAGATAGCCTCCTACAACAAAAAAGAGTCCAGCTCGATATTTCCATAGTGTTAAGCAATGTATTTCTTAGAGTTCCTCAGAAGAGATATCTCTTGGTATTTTATCAGCAAATATAATAAAATTATATCCCATGTACTTTTTCAGGTTGCTGATAAAAATGCTTAGCAGAAAAATCCAATCCAGATCCCCAAGACACAATGCTAGACAATCCATTATCCTGGCTGAGTTTGCACCACTGATCTGGACTCTTATTTATTTATTTTTTGGTACCAGGGATCAAACTTGGGTCCTCGCGCTTGCGCAGCAGGTGACGAAACCACTGAGCTAAATCCCTGGCCCTGATCTGGACTCTTAAAGGACAACCTATACCCAGCCCTGGGGTTGTCATCCAGCTCACATTTCTTTTTCTTATCAAGGACATCTAAAGAATTTGCCAAGTATCCCCAAAATCAAGATATGCAGGGCTAACCTCCTTAAAGAGCAGCCATCATGTATTCGCCAGGCAGTATTCTTTTGTAGTAAGTGCATACGTTGCTGGTCACCACAGTGTTCTTCAGAAGTAACACAAAGGTGTTTGCTCCAGAGTCTTCCATGGGCTGATGTAGAATTTATACCCATAGAAAGATTTTTTAGAACATTTTATCACCTTCCATATGTCAACAAGTTTTCCTTTTCCAAGATTGCCTATTAATTATTTCATGTTGTCTTTCTACATCAGTTCCTGGACTGATGCAGTATCTCACTCTGTGCTTGGCTGTAGACAGAGATGATTAATATAGGGTTGCCATTCGCAGAGTCTATGGAAGGCTCTAACTTTTAACAACTAACAAAAGAGAATAATGATAAGTGTTGTAATAAACCTATGAATTAACAATGGAAGTCCAGAGGTAGTATCTAATTTTCCTGGGGATACCAACCAAAGTGAGCTAGAAGAGAATATAGTCAAGTAAGTCAACATAGAGTACATTTCTTTAGATGGAATTGTGATTTCAGGCATAACAAATGCCACAAAAAGTCAGAGTGCAATAAAGTGATAAGGCATGATGGGAAGTGTAAGATTATCCAATGTAGCTAAATTACGTGGGTTGTAGAAATAGTTGAACTTGCAGTCATAGTTGTGAAATACCCATAATTGCCCTCCTGGGAATTCAGGAATTTGGCTTCACCCTGCAGTGTGCCCTTCCATATTCATATCATTAAAGAAGGAAGGCAATTAAATTAGCCCATGTATCACTCTAATCCTCAAATCAATACATTTAATGTATATTAGTCTCAATTTTTTAGAGATAAGTAAGCCAAGACTTACTGACATGAATGGATTTCATAAATTCATGTCAGTTTTGAAGATAGATTTTAAGAGTAAAAGACATCATATCACATTGACACAGACACACCCATGTTTATAGCAGCACAACTCATAATACCTAAATCTTGAAAGCAGACTGTATGTCCATCAACAGATGAATGGATAAAGAAAATGAGGTATTTACACACAAGGGAACACTACTCTGCCATAAAGACAATAAACTTAAGTCATTTGTAGGAAAATGGATGAACCTTGAGACTTTAATGCTAAGTGAAATAAATAAGACACATGAGCTTAAATATTACATGAGTCCTCTTATATAATAAACCCAAATTATAAAGAGCAATATAAAAAATAGATAATAGGTAGATGATATATAGAAAGACCTTTGCCAAATGGAAAGGGACTGAGAGATGGAGAGGGGAAGGAGAGGAGGGAAAGAGAGTGAAAGAAGAATTGAGATGTGTTACGTACTTGTGCCAGCTTCTCACAAGGAACACAGTTATTATTTACTGCAAACATATACTAATAAAAAAACAAAATTAAAGAACACTTCAGTGTGGAAGTTCACTTATTATATATTTGAAAACTGTTAATTAGAATAAATCGATCCAAACTCTGGTAATTAAAACTGTTTGGATTTTGTTTTGGAGAAAATATCAAGTAAAGTATTGGGTGGCAGCAGCAAAATTCATTGCCTCTTGTTTTGTTCACCCCGGTACAACCTTTAGTTGGTCAAGATTCAACTATATAACACTTTTCAAATAAAACTTGTAAAAGCTTCAACCTAGAGCATTCACTTACACATTCATTTTTGATGTCAAATTATATATTCAAGCATCTGCACATTTATAAAATAACATTCTGTCCTAAATGGCACAATAACACAAGCCGATGAAAGCTTTTGAAGAAATAGCAAAATTCAGAATCAGTGCACCTGGAGAAAGATGATTATGTATATATTGGAAAATTTGCCTAGGTGCTTGCATAGATAATCCATGGAAGACGTGAACAGGGAAATGTATTGCCTATAACTGCTTGTTGTGCATTCATTTATAAAGGTATTTGAATGGTTAATTGATGTGAAATAGACTAGCATAAGCCTGCATTTATTTCCACCACTGCTACTTCAGGGTTCCCTTCTTTCCACCTTCAAGTGGCCCCCAGTGATTCTGCAGGCTTTCTGATACCCCCTCGTGACTCCAATTTCCACACTACAGATGGCTGGTGTATAAGAAAAGAATATTGAAAGAATGAGGCCTTGTGATTTTTGAGGCTGGTCATAAAAGAACAGCAACTTCAGATTTGCTTCTTTATGATCAGCAGCTTTAGATGGAGCCAACGGCCATGTCCTGAAGACATTCAGAAAGCCTGGTGGAGAGGTTCAGGCAGAGAGAACTGAAACCCCCTGCATGACTAGGACTGATTTGCCAAGCACAGGAATGAATCTCCTTGGAGACAGACAGCAGCATCCCAGTCAAACATTCCCATGAGTACAGCCCCAGTGTACATCTCCACTGCACTCTCATGAGCCAAGAACAGCCAGATGAGCTGCCCCAGAGGCCTGAAATGCAAACCGTGAACTAATAAATGTTTCTTGTTTGGATGCTGCTGAGTTTGGGAGTAATTTGTTATGCAGCAGTAAACAACTGGTACAACTTGCCTAACTTCAGGTTAGAATCTTGCACAAGGGGACATACTCACTTTCTATTAAATGTCGTAGTCATACTGAATGAGTTTATGTAGAAAATATCAAGTTTATATTTTATGTAGAAATGTCTCAGGTCAGCCAACAGTCTCTTAACTACTTCAATGTGTTTCTCAATAACAATAATAATGCCACTTACTGAGGTATTATTGTTGCTTAAAATTTTATTATGGTTCATGTGATGATGGATTTAAAGCAAAAATATTATTCTTATGTTTAGAAAATGTGGTCCCCGTTTTCATGTTATTCTAACCATTATATCATGGATATTTCTATACAAGCCTTATAAACAGACACTGAATGCCTTCTTCACTCTTATGGGTCCTTCCTGACTTGTAAATTATTTCACCTTTCTTTTTCTTGGGTTAGGCCCAGACCATGGTCTGTATTATATATTAGAAAAATGGGGATGATTTCCCTTGTATTATATCCAGTAGAACATGTGTAATGCTCCTGAAATGGCTCATTACTTTAGAATGGTTCCAGAAACCACACACACACACACACACACACACACACACACACACACACACACACGGCTGAGGGATGGTACATAGCCAACGCTGAGATTTTGTTTTAGGAATAATCACGACTTGATTCCAAGAAGATAAATGTTAACTTTGAAAAATGATAAGAAACTAAAGCCATTATCTATCTATCTATGTATATATATATATATATATCTGACAATTTTTGAAGAAGCTATTTTAATAATCTATAATTAAGACATGAGTTTGAGTGAAAAGAAAAATTTGATGTGGTCAGAGATGAAAATGTCTTTCCCTGTCATCTTCAGGGGCCTGTGGCTGGGGAGGGGCAGGCCTGGAGGGTGAACTTTTCCTTAAGCCACCAGGAGCAGCGGCAACCCGCGCTCACGGTCCGGGAGCAGGGCAGGGAAGAGCTGAAGAGGAGCCCGGACTGTGTCTCTGCCCGGCTGAGCTGGGCTCTGTAGCACCAACCTCACAGCGCTGAGAGGCCCCGTCCCAGTCTGCGTGCTAATCCAGAGCAGGGCCTGCGTGCAGCCTCAGTGCTTGCTCTATACTGAGCACTAGTGAGGAGACGCCAGGAAAACAGAATGAAAGATAAACAGCGGGACAGCTGTCTAATGAGGAGAAGGTTACAGAGTCTTAAATGGTGCTAGACATTTCTATTTGCTGGTGTTAAATCATGCTGCCTGCTCTAAGTTCTCTCTCCGTGAAAGGTTGATGCACTGCGTTGTTGGTCGGGGATTTATGAAGTCTAAGCACGGTGCTCATGTCTGTCTTTCTGGGAGGTAAACTGCCTTGTCGATAGTAACCCCATAATAAACCACAATGAACAGCCGTCCACACAATCCATCTTCCCACTTGTCACTTATACAGACTCCACAGGCTTTTTCTTTGCAGTCAGCCATGACTTGTCACATTGTTGGTTGACATATCCCAAGAAAAACAGAGTATTGTACAGATGTGTAGAAGGTGGTGTCTCTTAAAGCATTACTGCTTCATTACCTTGCACTGACTGGAGAAGAGAAAAGCTTTGACTTTCTTTTCCCCAGTGCTAGAGATAAGGGGAGCACTGATCACTCCCATAAGCAGCTCAGGGCCAAATGGAGCAGAATTTACTCCATCAGTCGACATGGAGTTGGTGAGTCTCTATAGTATGGTAGGTGCCGTGGATATCGTGGGACAAAGGCTATATATGGTCTTTCCTTGTGTTAAAGTTTCAAGGTGGTGGAGGAGACATACTTTAAGTCTAATACCTGTTACCGATTGAAAAATTTAGGACTCCTGGTGAATAAATGACAAGGGGAAAAATGAGGCTCAGCAATTCCAGCTTATTCACATCCAGTCAAATGCTAACTCTTTTGTTGGTCTTTACACTCACATGGGAATCATGACGGAATGGTGAAGTGAGGGACAGGAATCTGCTAATCGATATGCTTTACATCAGACTCTGTAATCACAAAGCATACCAGCATCTGTTGGGGAATGTTTATCCAAAGCAAAGTGAGTAGTGTGGCATGCCTTCAGTAACAGTTTGCAGCATGATTCTCAAAAGTGGCTGCACATTTGAATTATCTGGGGACATTATCTGAATAATCTGATGGTGAGGCCACCCCCAAAAGCAGTGAAGAAGAATCTCTAGGGTGAGTCCCACACACCACTGTGCTTTAAAACCCCCTGGTGGTTCCATTGTGCGCCCGATTCGATTCAAGGACCAGAGTTACAGGCTTTGCAGGTTTCCCAAAGCTCCCTACAAGGACTGACAGCTGCCAAGTTTACCACCGGGAGAGGGAAACCAGATGCTAGCCGCTGCTCTCTGCTATCCCGTGGAGTTTGTAACTTCATTTTAAAAAGCCAAGGTATAATTGCACAGCAAAATGCACGAATCTTAAATATGGAGTTCAGCAGGCATGGCAAATTCTATACCTCACAGGCAGGACAGGAACTGAAATACAGAAGACAGGCGCTACCTTAGCATGTTCCTTGGTGCCCTATGAATTTACTGCCTCTCCCTGATGGAGGCAAAGATTATTCAACTTTCGGTCTTATTAAGACTGAAATTCTTGCACTTCTTAAAAATGAAATCAAACTGAATATTCTTTTCTGGCTTTGTCCCTTGTAGGTGTTGTGTTTCTGAGATTCTCCACAGAATTGATGATATCAGTAGTTTTTCCCTCTTTATTCTTGAATGGTATTCCATTGTCTGAATATACCGTAATGTGTTTATCTCCTGTCGATTCACATTTGGTTTGTGTTCAATTTTTGTTCATGTAAATAACCCTTGCTTGGTAAACATTTTAATACAAAATGATGTATTCATAGGTTTTCGTTTTATTTTTGGTAAGTAGTCAAGACTGAAGTTGCTGAGTCCTAGGATAGCTGCACATATAATTTTAAGAAACTACTGATTTTTCACAGTGGTTGTATCATTTTGTACTCTTTAAGCAATGAATGAGAAAACCTTGCTGTTCTGCACTGTCTCCAACCTTTGGTGTCGAACATTTTCTTTATTCTTGTAATTTTAGTATCCTCTCATGAAGTAGCAGTAATTAAATGTAGTTTTATCTGCAGTTCCCAGGTGACTAACAGTCTTGGGCATTTTGATATGTATTTATTGGCTATTTGTGGATCCTTTATTGATGAAGTATCTATCTAAAACTCTTCCCTGTTTTATATTTCTTTAGATAGTGGTAACAAAATGGAGGAGACAGTAGGCTCAAGTTAGACTTAAAATTGTCTTCCTTCTCTGTTACACATTGCAGCTACAGACACAGAGGCAATGACCATTAGATATAAAATCCCCAAGAGCATTAAGTTAGCCAAAGAATAGTGGAAGCAGAACACCCTTCCCAGTGATTATTATGAAGAAGGCACAGGATGGGGCTCAGGACTCATCAGCTGCTTTCTGATCCCGAATTCTGTCCTTTGTCATCTCATCTCATTGTTGGTTCTTATGTGCTGCGAAGCAGTGTTTGATGGAAAGCTTTAGAAAGCTTTTTCTAAGTCCACATAAAAATCTCTAAATAGATCATTAATATATAGCAGCTATTTTATCATTTCAGTTACCTCACACTGTTAGATGTATTTTTGTTACATTCTTAGAAATACTGTAATGAGTGTAATGAAGTTATCCAATGAGGTTTCCTAGGTGCCTAAAAAGATTAATTCACAATATGAGCTTAAGGTATTTTTAGATGTGCCTTTCTAAAACCTAGTTTCAGAATTTGCTTTATTGCATCTCCCAAAAGTCTCTTATAATACATCAAGAGAGACAGAGAGGGAGGGAGAGAGAGATAGAGAGAGAGAGAGAGAGAGAGAGAGAGAGAGAGAGAGAGAGAGAGAGAGAGAGAGAGAGAGAGAGAGAGAGAAAGAGAGAGAGAGAGAAACAAAGCTTAGGCATAAATTGACCAATGAGATGAAAGACCTGTACATTGAAAAATCACAAAATATTGATTAAAGAACTCAAAGACATATATTTTTAGAAAAATATCCTATATTCAAGGGTTAAAAGAACTATATTGATAAAATATGCATACTACTCAAAGTTGTCTATGGATTCAACACAACTTCTATCAGCCCTCCAAAATTTTTTCCACAGAAATAGAAAAAAATCTTTAAATACATATGGTACCACAAAAAAACCTGTAATAACCAAAGTACTCTCAAATAAAAAGGACAAAGCTGGAGGCATAATTCTGACTTCAAAATATATTACAAAACTATAACAATCAAACAGCGTGGTAGTGGTAAAAAAAAAGAAAACACATGGACTACTGGCACAAAATAGAGAAATCAGAAACAAATTCACAATTTATAGTCAATTGGTTTTTGATAAAGATGTCAAAAACACATTAAATAAGTGATAGAGGGACAGTCAGATGTCCATAGTCCCCCCCCACAAAAAGAAATTAGACCTCAATTTCATACTATACTTAAACATTAATTTAAGATGGATTCAAAACTTCAGTGTAATACTTGAAACTGTAAAACTGCTAAAAGAAAACAGGAAGCGCAAGGTCCCAAGTTCGATCCCTGGTACTGGAAAAAAGAAAAAGAAAAAGAAAACAAGAGAAAAGATCTGTGGTACTGGCCCAGGCAATGATTTTTGTTTGAACCCAAAAGCACGGACAACAGGAGCAAAAATTAGACAAATTAAAAAGCTTTTGCACAGTCAAAGATTCTGTCATCACAGTGGACTCGGCCGACACAGCAGGAAAAATGATCTACAAACCATGCATCGATAAAGGGTTAAAACACAAAACATATAAAACAAGACCAGTGACAGCCAGAGATGACTGGTTAGAAACTGCGGAACCACTGATGGCCTAAATTATTAAGAAATCCTTTTACCTTTTTCTGCTATGAAGTAATTATCATTTCATTTACTATTGGCCAATGACAGTAATTCTCTTTTGATGGAACAAAAGACAACAGATAGTATTGTTCATAATGTGAGAATAGATCAGTAATAACTGACCTCCTGTTTCCCTTTGGTTTCTGTCTCTAAGGGTGTAAATAAAGCCAACCCAGGCAAGAAATAGGACCTTTGGTATTTTGGCAACAGAGGACAGATCCAGACAGTAGGGGATCCTTTTTCAAATTCTTTTGCCTGCTGTTTCTTTCACTAATGAGTGAATAAAGTGCATTCTGTGTGAGAGGAAATGATATAAACGTTTTCTAACTTTTATAAATTAACAGTAAAAGTCTAGGTTAAGTAATAGATAAAAAACAATTTGGGGAAGTGCAAGCACTATGTAAATGGAAGCTACTGTTATCATTTCAAGGCTTATATTATGGATTGCAATTTCAGAGATAACCCGAAGTAAAAGATGCGTGCTTTCAAAGTGAGTAATTTTTAGGCAAGCATTACCACGGAGCCGCCCGCCCAGCTCTCAAAATAGACAACTTTGTATCTACTCTCTCTATTTTTCTACATCAAAGAGAAGACATTGTTAATTTGGCCACAAAAATGAGGAAACCAAGGCTCTCATAGAAAATTTAACAGAACTAGGAGTAAGTAAATCATATGCTGGTATCAATACAGATATTCGTAACTAGTTGGCATTAATTTGTATTTAAGAATTTGAATTCATCAGCAAAATCAACCGAAAAATTATTATAAAGAGATTCAACACAGTCTCTCTTGCTTAATATGCTCAAGTAAAAGAAATTTAAATCTATAAAGTGTAACCAGGTCACACTGATCAAGTCTATACAACATCCACTTCCATTAACTACTTCATCTATTTCTGTCAAATATTAAATACTATGCCGTTTACTGGTGTGTAGGAGGATTCGTGTTCTGATGACCGCCAAGAGAGAGTCTTGCTGGTGTCAGAGGTCAAATACTTATGTGAGAAAGATTTTATTCAGTATCAATAAAAAATTAACTAGGCCTAATACAGCCCTGTGGGGCTATGTAAGAACTGTTCCTGGTGTGTCATGGAGACTAAGCATTTCTTTCCACGTAGGTACTGAAATGTTACAGTTAGTAGTTTTCCTTTAGCATTCTTCTCATGCAATCTGCTCAAGAAAAAGAATGGTAGCCTTTTTTTCTCCTGATAATTCACACACAAACCAGATAGTATCATAATGCAGCAGCAATTTGTTTTAAAGAAAAAAAACTGAGCAAAGTCTGAGCATTTCTAACTCAGGTTAGAAAAAAAGCATATATGCTACAAGCTGTAGTGGCTAGGGAATACAATTCCATGGTTCTTCTACAACACTTCTCATTAAGAGGCTGCGGTGATTCAGCAAAGTGGGGATAAATTATATAGAATGTCTTATTGCAGGTGGGGATATTTTCACTTAAGTAAAATCAATAAACATTAATTGACACCTACTAAGTTGGCAACTGAAGTCAGAACAGATCCTTCACATGAAATAAAACATGGTCATCCAAAGTGGGGTTCAGGGACCTGCATCATCAGCTTCATCTAGGGGTCCCTGGGAGTGCCGGGAGGGGAGACACCATTCCTCTTGGTCTTTGAAGGAGAACCAGGATTTTAATATGATCGCTACGAGATTTCCATGCACTCCCATCTGAGCAGCAGGGCTTTCCTTTTATTTGCATTGGGAGAAGATATTTGGGCTTTCTACACAACTCAAAAACTTCCGCATCAACTCATCTTTGGCAAAATTGGGAGAATTTGTGCAATGCATTTACAAATAAAAGCATTTCTTTTAGCCCTCCCTCTTCCAAAAAGGAAATGAGACCTTAGGGAATAATGAGCTTTTGTTTTGTAGAAAAACAAGGGTTCATGAAGAGAGCAGAAGAAGGCAGAAAACCAGAGGTCAGAGAGTGTCTGTGGTTCCTTTCCAGTCCAAATCTTAGCTGCATGACTCATCCTTTGGATCGAGAACAGATTTCCACTCATTCGGTAGCACAGGCAGCTCCATGGAAGAGCTGGTTGTGGTCCACTTGCAAGGTGGTGATTTGAGACTTTGAAGGTCACCCCAGGGAAACAGTGTTGTTCTGAATAGCAAAACTTATTTAATATATAATGTAGTGAGGGGTGAAATGTGGAGAGGAATTGGAGCAAAGCATGCACATTAGAGTGACACACACCCAGGTTCACGTTTTGGCTCTTCACCTTGAGCTAGTTTCACCTGTCACCTATAAAATCAATATAATCATTACCCTCTAAAATCCTTTGTAAGAAATGCAAGGTGCATTAGGTCATGTATTGTTGAATTCAGTCATTGTGCATGATTGGGCCTGTAACAAGATTTTAAAAGAATTTTTTAATACAATACTTCTGAGTATGGATTAGATACAGCGCAGACAAAGGTGGTAAAAAGCCAATAGAAAACTCGCTCAGAGTGAATGATGCCTTCAAGGTGCTCAGTGGAAATCTGTACGCAGTGCTCACTAGAAATTTGGGAAAGGGTGTTCAAGGTAGACTTTGTGACCTGGTTTTACATAAAAGCATGTGGTGCTGAGTAGGAAGAAAGATGTCCAGTGCCTTTGGGTGAGAAACACTAAGGAAAGAACTGCTAATGGCATTTGCCTTGTTTTCCTTTCCCAACTTTCTCCCTTGCCTCCGTGTATCTTGATATTGCTGATCTTTATCAAACACACAGTTGGATCAATAAAAAACAAGAGAAAGGTTTGGATCAGAAGTATGACAGTCTTAGTCATAGTCCCAGTCACAAGGAAGAAGAAGGGAGAGAGACAATAACTGTCCTGGGTGGAGCCTAGAGGCAGGGCGGCCCGGTGCCCGTGGCCTCTCCACCGCCGGCGCTGAACACCCCTGTGTTCCACGTAGCGGCTTGGATGACAGTGCCTAGACAGTGTCTGCGCTCCTTCTTACCTCCGCCGTCACTGTGGTGAAGTTGCACCTAACATGACAGTTTGATTTGAACCCAAGATGGCTGGCTATGGGGCTGCGATTATGTTTGGTGTTACTTCATCTTTGATGGTCGACTCTCCTGGAGCCGAGGTGCTGTTCTTCTCCTGTCCTTTCACCCTGCAGCCCCAGCCTCACCCCCATTCGTACTCCGGGACTTACCCAAGAGGCCTCTCAGTTTCTCTGCCCATCAGCTGCCCTGGCTCTATGACTTTCAGCCCTGGACTGAGGCTGCTACCAGCATCCCTTGGGACTTCTCAACCTCAACAATGGCACCAATCGATCTAATAAATCCCCTCCCTTTCACTCTCTCCTCGGTCTCCTCTCCATTTTCCTGTTGGTTCTCTCTCCCTCTGGATAAATCTAATGTAATACAGTACCAAAGTAGTTTACAAGGGAGTCAGATATTTTTGTAGTTAAATCAATTTATTTAGATTAGGTAACCATGATTCTTTTACTTCCATAGATTTGCCTTTTTTGATATTTCATACAAAAATTTATAATCTTTTTATGATAATTTCATTTATTTTCAGATAAGTTATGTAAAAATATTGGAAGGAAAAAAAATCACACTTGAGATTCCTGAAGCTGGGGGGATTTTTGACATTGCCATCTTTTCTGAGTTTCTTTCTTTCGTCTATATAACCACTATGTGACAATAACGAAGAGGCAATGCCTTTTGCTCTAATTTTAGAGGTAAAATGAAATTTTCACCTCTTCTTTGTCATTCAGTTCCTATCTCATTCTCAAGTAATTAGACCCTACTTTAACTACTAATCATAATACCTGACAACCTCTTATGCTCATTTTATTCTCTCCTGCTCATGCTGATCTCATTTCTGTTTTTTCTACGCTTCTGCTTGCATTCAGAAATATCAAGTAGCTTTTATGTCATCTGCACTCCTGTTTCTTCATTGACTCCAGTCAGTCTTATATTATTCTTCTTTGCATCATCTAACAGCTGCTGGATCGATTTCTCGTGGTCCCTTACAATTTTGAAGCAATTTTTCTTTTCCTGGTCACTAATTGCAATCTTATCTTCTATATCTGAAATTCTATCCTCACATTGGCTCATTCTGCTGTGTAGACTTTCAGTGGAGTTTTTAATCTCCTGGAAATCTGTTTGCATCTGTTTTATGGATTCCATTTGTTTCCTATATTGGGATTCCATGATGTTCCTCAGCTCCTCTCTAGATTTATTAATCATGTCTTGCACTATGAGCACAATTTCTGCTATTATCTGAGAAATTATTTCTGATTTCATTTTTTCCAGATCCTCTTTTGATGCCAGTTCAGGGAGTCCAGGTGGTTGAATATCCGAGTGTTCCATCTCATTTCCCTTAGGGGTTGCTGTAGGTGATCTGGAAGTTTGGTTTTGAGACTTGTTTACATGTCTTCTCATTTCGACGGTGGTGGTGGGGGTGCAGGGGGGTTCTCCTCTGGGATGCGAGTGGTGGAAAGGTGGCCCAGAAGCCCCTACCTCTGGGCTGGGAGCAGTGGAACCTCAAGTAGCTTTTAATAGCTGCCAGCTGACCATGTCATATTAAAGGATGAAGGTTAGACTAAAAGATCTACATATGCCCCACAGTGTATTCTGCCTTGCAATTTGTAAAGTAATTAGGAGTGAAACATTAATTGTACCTTCAAGTTTTTATTTTAAATTAAACCTTTTGAGTTATAGAGGCCCTGACTTATGAATTCACTGCACGACTCTGGGTCCACTGAATGTATTCAGTTGAGGAGCTCAGCATTCTTCTGCATCCTGCGTCTGGTCCTTGGTCTTAGGGAGGTGCTGTGGCAGAGCCAGGGTCCACGGGAACTGACTCTGTTGCTCACCGCTTGGTCACTACATGAGTGACTAAGGAAAAATTTCAGTTATGTGCCTTAAACTTATAGATATTTAGGCTGAAATTTTTTCCTTAATCTAATTACTTAGATAACTAAGGCAAACCTATAGAGATAAAAGATAGAATAATGGTCCCAATATTATCATGATCTTTCCTTCATACTCTTATGTCTTTGCTTAAAATTCAAGTCATTATATCAATGCACATTTGCCCAACTCCATTTTTTCTATCCAATATTGCTTTAGGGGCAAAAAAGATTAATTAGAGCAAAAATGAACTTACTTTCCTGAAGAAGCTTAATATATATGGTAGCAGTGATTAGTCAATGTTCTTAAATAATTATACATACAAAGTAATAATTATAAAAGTTGAATGAGGCCCTGAAGTTTGGCTTTGACCTCCATATTTGGGCATAGCCTGCTACTCAGTTCTGTTAAACTGGTGTAGTGTTATTTTTGATAATGCTTTGCATATTATTAAGATGCAGTTTCTAATATATAGTAATTTAAAAACAGGGCTATGTTCTAAGAAATGAGTCATCAGGTGATTTTGTCATTGTGTAAACGTAATACACTGTGCTTACACAAAGTCAGGTGACACCACCCCTCTATCTGGGAACACAGAGGTCTGCAGTCTGTTGTTAGGTGGCACCTGATTGTGGTTCCACCCTGGGGAGTCCGATCTAGTGCGCCTAATTAGCATAGCAATCCAGTAATACAAAGAAAATGCATCACTCAAGAGATTCAGATTGAGGATACAAATTTGGAAATAGAAACACCATGTGGGTTTGAAGCTATGAGACTGGTCAAGATGGCCAGTAAAGAGAAAAACAATAGTATCTGAAGAACAAGACCTGGACACACGGACACTGTAGGGAAGAGAGAAATGAACACAAAAATGAAAGAGGCTGAGAGGTTTGGAGATTCTGTTACTTCCTTCAATGAGTTCATGACATGATTTTAAATATGATTGTAGAAGTACTAGATTTTTTATTATAATGGACACTTAATATGAGATCTGCCAGTTTTTAACCAGTTTTCAATGTACAGTGCAGTGTTGTTAACTACAGGTACAATGTGTAGAGCAGCTGTCTAGAAGTTACTCAGCTTGCATACCTATAATTTTGCTCTTCAGTAGATGTAATGGCTTAACCCAGCTACTGCTTAGGGTCTTCTTGAACAAAACTGGGCTCACAGGAATCTTCTCAATAATACTACTTGCATGTGGCATCAGGATGTACAGACATAGTGCAATTTGAAGGCAGAGGCTTTGGGTTTCTACTAATGCTCCAGCTGTGGCTGAGGTAATGATGTCATCATGGCTGCCACCAAGTACATAGTGGGTAGCCTCAAGACCAACCACATGTTTGTCACAATCCTTGGTGGTCTCGGAGTGTTCTCAATTTCTCTCATTATCTTGTTTATTTTTCTTAATTTTAAGCTTATGCTTCAGGCTTTCTGCTTTTAACCACTTTTCACCACAAATCCATGTTCTTCGGATCCTAATGTAGTACATATATTAAGTATAAGAATACATACATAAGATGTATGCATATCTACTAAACTTAAGCACACAGAAACATATACTTTAGCAACTGAATATATACTCATTGTAGTATTCCCTTTCCCAGCTCAGGGCAAAAATGCTCTGTACCCACAATCCACAGGAGAAAAGGTTTAGTTTGTCTCATGGTATTCAAAAGATTCAGTCCGTGGTTAACTGACTCCAAAGCAGAAATCGCATGGAGTGCATAGCAGAAGAAAGCTGTTCAACTGTTCATGGGAGCTGGAAGCATCCTGAGAGGGAGGAGTCCAGGACAAGGACACACCCTTCCAGGTTATGCCTCAGCGACCCCTCCAGCCTTGCCCCAGCTCCTAACATCTGATTCAGTCATAAGCTCATCTGTGGATTGATCCTCTGGTGAGTAGAGCACCCCATGATCTAATCACATTCCAAGAGTCCCACCGCTGAATGCATGGAACTTGTGGGACATGTTTCGTCTAAACCCTAACACTCTAACCTGAGAGATCCCACCCGCACCCTGCTGGGGACCGAACTCCAAACACTCTACCGCTGAGCCACTTCCTCAGCCCTCGATCTTGGAAAACCTTAAGATCATTAAAAAAAAAAAGCAAACCAGGGTTTTTGCTATCTGGTGTTACTTGGAAAATTGTGGTGAGAAATAGAACTAAGTGCATTTTTGGAGTTTTAAACAAAACAGCTTAGGGAAGGTAGGACGTTATGGCAATTTATGGTTGCCATTTTTTCCATAATAAAATATTAACTGAAAATAATGAATAGTATCCACTGGTTCCTAAAGTGACATCTTTCTTTTCCTCACTCCTTCTCACCTTTCCTTCCTTGCTTTCTGATTATACTTGGACTATATAGCCAATCTCATAAAACTGTGATTTCGATCAACTAAACCTTTGTTACCTACAGCACTATTCCCTAAGTAATTCACATGCTCAATAAATGATGTTTCAGATTGCTCGAGTCCAGTCTTCTTGATGTGATTTTTTTTCCAACTTGGATTTTTGACTCCAAGTCTATAGTTCTATTATTTTATTCCCTTATGATTCATGGTTTTTAGTCAACAGATGCTCCAAAAACTTATTTTTCTTTCTTGAAGGCATTTATGAGATTTATACTCCTAGCTTTTGTAATGAAGCCTAAATACCTTAACTCACTGGAAATTGCCCTCATTTTCCAGGCTATTGGCAGCAGTGAGAGATAAAATCATAAAACAGACACATGCCATGCTTGAGTTAACGGGAAAAACAAGTTATTTGGTAAAATATTTTTGTTTATGTAAAAGTAATATCCAAAACAGAATAACCATATTTTTCATTTACAATTTTTCTGTATAAACTCATGTATTTTAAGTAGTGTTTTGGAATTTAGATTCAGTCATTGCAGGTAGTAGTATTTTCCCAGTGTGTGGCTGAGGACATCAGATATTTTTCAGAGTCCTCCTCCCTCCTCATGGTCTCTTTCCCTTTGGCTTTTGTGGATCCCTCTTCTCTCTGATCTCTGCACGTAGCAATGCCCTGCTCTTGTCTTTCTAATCTCCCACCTCCTATCTTCACTCCACCACCAAGGGTAACTCATCTGGGCTCCTGGTAATCGACATTATGTTTGTGTTGACAAATCTCAATAATTTGTCTCTGGCACAGTGTGAGCCTCCAAAACCTGACTTCCTATCAGTTTCCCATTTGTAGTCTCCACTGTTTTTTAACCAATATTTCAAACCCAGCACTGAGCTCCTGATATAGTCCTCCCCAAACCTATGCCATATGTTGTCTTTCTTTTCTTAGGAGAAGCAACTCAGTTCTTCTGAGTTGCAGGCCAGATATTTGGGATGCATTCTTGATTCCTCTATTCACCTGCAAATGCCTTCTCATCCTTTTCACTATATCCATTTTGGGCCAAATCACTTTCTTTCTGGATTATTGCCATAATCTGTAGACAGGTTTTCTCCTTAAACTCTTTGCTCTTCTACTATGTATTACCCATGCAGCAGCTAGAATGAACCTTGAAAATCTGGAATCATGTAATTTTATTCCTCTGCCCAAAATTATCAAATTGTCTCCTTTCACTGTAGTCCTTAAAATAATCTATAAAGCCCTCAGATGTGTCAGTTTGTCTCCTTATCAACTTGTTGCTCACTCTGCTTCAGCCCTTCTGTCTTCTTCCTGTGGCATGTTGGGCCTTCTGCAGGAAGACTGTGGCCAGAATCCTCTCTCCCTCAGGTATCTCCTAACACACTTTGTGTTATCCGCTATATTAAGGTCTTTCTCAACCACACTGCACTCCTGGCTCCTACACCCAGCTTAATCTGCTAAGGTAAATTCATCATTTACTTATTTTCTAGATATATTATTTATTGTCAGACTTTCACTAGGATGTAAATTCTGTGGGGGCAGGGAATCTTTCCTTTTTCTTCCCTCATACATTCTTTACCTCAAACATTGACCCGTATATAGGCATTCAACAAATACTTGTTGGTTGAATGAATGAAATGTTTCAAACGCTTTTAGTATTTTATAGAGAAATTCTGACATTCTTTATGTCTAGAAAATCAGAAGAGTAACTTTTTATTGTGTACTATTTGCACAATCTCTTTACCATGGTTCTCAGATGTTATTTCATGTATATAGGGTCATAATATGGCATCAATTGAAAAAGTAATTTATCTTACAAACATCTGATATTAACAAAATTGGTCACCAAGTCAATCAATAAATAGCACATACAGAAGAAAATCTACCTTCAAAACTGGACATAGTCCATCTATCATTGGTGGCAGTCATCTCTTATCTGTGTGTATCTCTATATATTTATCTATATTTATATCTAATCTTGTCTATCTACCTGATATCTAGGAGTAGTCCAGCGAATTGAGAAAACAAAAGAAATAATAACTGTCTGTCTCATTGTTATCTAAAAATTTCAATCAGAGCCATCCTGCTTTGATTAGAGCCAGTATCCAGAATCTACTGTTTCAGGGGCATTCTTTTTTTAAATCTCCTGTGAGTTTATCAATTCAGTCTTTTTCTTGTTGTTGTTCTGGTACCAGGGATCGAACTCAGGACCTTGTGCTTGAGAGGCAGGAGTGGCACCACTAAGTTGAATCCCCAGCCCTTCAATTCAGTCTTAGTATTTTTCTTATTACATAATTTTAAATGCTTTGTCATAGGAATGATTGTTAATATCCAGTTAGAAAATTAACAGCATGTTACAGTTTCAAACAATAGATTGAACTTTACATGGTTTTGCAAAACAGTCCTTGTCTGTAAAAACATAGTGGAAAATCATGGATTTTACAAAAAGTTGTTAATTATATCATGAGCTAAAGGTGATAAGGTTTTAAAATGAGGTGTGGAGCTGAGACATATATGCACAAATTCCTTCCAACATTGTATGTAGGTGGACAAGATTTGGAAAGATCTAATATTGAAATACGAAACCTAGTTGACTAAAGTTTTATGTGAACAATTGCTTATCAGTTTTATTAATCAGTTCTTTAATTGTAAATGTTGTGTTGTTTTCTCGCAGCAGCAATTTAAAATAGAAGCTTTTTTCCTCAGGCTCTGCCTGTTTTTGTTACATTTAACCTGAGAAATAGTTCTTTTTTCTCTCTCTTTAAGTTATTCAGATAATTTGTCTAAATTATCCAGATACTTCATGATTTTCTTTTCTTTCTTTCTTTTTTTGTACTGGGGATTGAACTCAGGTCCTTGCACTTGCGCAGCAGGTGGCGAAACCACTGAGCTAAATCCCCGGCTCTGTCTCATAATTTTCTTAGATTGGGTAGAAGATTTTAAATCCATTGAAGTATTCTCACCTTCACCTTCTCTGGAATGTTTCTTGTAACACAAATTAGGTAAAACCACACAGTTCCTGAATTGCTTCATAAAAGACATCAGCGCCTATGGATTCTGCAATATCGGCATCATTTTCTTTTTCGAGTTGTCTAAGTAAGCAAATCACTTGTCTTCTCAAAGACAGCCGAGATTCCTAGTTACAGGGATACCTTGGCACTTGCTAATGGCTGCAGGAGGAGTGAGGAATACTTCCCCCAAAATTACTGTTGCTGGAAAGGGCAAAGAGACATGAGGCCGTAGACGTTGACAGGTTTTAGTTTGCGCCTGGGGTAGCAAACAGACAAGTACTGAGGCAAACTTTTTGCAATGAGTTTCAAAGCAGGAGAATAACAAGTTCTGACTATCTCTTTCCTGAAATACTAAGTCTTTAAATTAGTGCACTGAAGAATGCCATCAGCTGTTTCTTTTCAAACTACCCTGTTTACCTCTAACTTCCCTCTTGGGTTTTCTGAGGGGATTTTTTTCTGCACAAGACAGGTCCCCGTGGTATTGCCTAGTGAGTGCTGTATCTAGAGTGATGTCCACGCTGGCGGTTTGGCCACGAGCTCCCTGGGACTCACTCCGCTCACTGTCCTTCCTCATCTTGCTGCCACCTCTCCACTCGCCATGCAGGGCTGTGCTCACTCAGGCACACCACACTGCCTCTCCACCCTGGTTCTTGCTCCAGAATTCTGTGAATAAAATATAACCCCAGACTGTAACTGTATTCATAGGCAATTTAGCAGACACTGGTCCAGCCCTCTTTGGAATTTTATGTATGTATCAACTTATTTAAAATTCTCCCACCCTGGATAGGTTCATAGTATTGTTTTTATTTTGCAGGTGAAAATCACAGGGAGACAAATACATAAAGACGTACATTTGGTGTAGAGTCAGGAGTGGAATTCAGGTAGATGTACCCAAACTATCAGTTGAATCAGTGCCCCAGTATGTGATCGTCACATGCCTGGAGACACTGTTGACCTCTAATGCCTCCAGTTCTAGTTTCTGATTGGAGCCTTTTAGGAAAGTTATTTCTATGAGGTCCACAGACTTCATAGAATTAAATTTGATAGATCAAAAGTTTTCCAAAGATGTTGTTACACCCTGGATATTAGTTAATAATATGCTAATTTCTTCATTTTTAGAGATTGTCAACTTCATTTTGTATTGAATTATTCTTACCAGTAATGCCTGCTTTGGATTTAATAAAGATGCTGATAATAAGAAGAGAGATTTGTCAAGGTGGCCCTAGAGGAGACTCAGGGACCATGGGACCAACATACCAGGCTAACTTCAACACATTTTTGAAAATGAATGTGGAAAATCATGAGGTTTTCTCATCATTATTCAGTGGATATTGGTTTCACATCCAAAGATGCACTGAACTTCAGTGAACCCTTGCTTCTTTCTCAGCTAACATAATTTCCTTTATAAACATTCAAGATCCATTCAATTTAAAGGCTTCTTTTTCTTCACATTACATGAGTATATTGTACCTGTTCTAATTTTTTATTAACTGCATTTTGATAAAGCGACTCTGTCATAAAAATAATATTGAAAACTTAATACTCAAATGCAATAGTTTTTTAAATTACTAATGCACATATATGGATCTATATTGTTAAGACAGTAGGAGGATGTCAGTAGCTGAGAAACTAATTTTACGTGGAATCGTGTGAAATACAAAGGGAATCATGACTTGGATTTTGATTTTGGTGGTTTTGATTGTTAAGACTTGTCTTATTAACTGTTTTAGGAAAAAGAGTCAAGATTTAGCCAACAATCCTTTGTATATGCTTGAATTAAAAAGAGCAAATTTGGGGAAGTGTAATTAAATTTGACTGACCAACTAAAGTAACCAATATTTAACCTGTCGAAGCTGAGGGCACCAAAATGAAGCAGTATTCTTTCCCATCCAATGTTTACTTTTGACAATGGAAAATTTCCCATCTCTCAATGACATTACTAGTGGAACCTGTAGCTTTAAATTTAAGGTATAAAAATCAAATCGAATCCAATGTAATCCAGTATTTTTTTTCATAAACTGAAAATTAACCCCAAGCCAAGGACCATGGTGGGTAGCAGTGGGGGTTGTTCCTTCTCTCCTCCTTCATCCCCTTTTCAGGGTCCATTTTTATCACGGCATCGAGGGGACTCACAGAGAGGCAGCACACTTGCTTTTCCCGCCCTTTCCTCCAGGCCTGCTTCGTGGCAGGCATTTACATGATGGTCTCTTACCTGGGTCAGGGGTTGGTTTTCTGGAGACATCTCTGGGGTATCCTTCTTTTCATCATTCACAGATGAGGAAGGTTGTTTTCTGACCTGAGCTCTTTTGGACACTTGATGAGACCCTCTCATCTCTGCTGTTGATCCCTAAACTATCGGCAGGATCTCTTGGTGAAATGCCAAGCACACGGCGAAAACCTGCTTCCTTCCAAATAGCCCACTGGGCCACCATGAGTCACACACTTACTGCTACCCAGAAAAGGGGGTTTGGACCTCCTCACTTCCATCCTGTCTGTATTGTGCCTCCCTCCTCTCTCTGGCAGGTAATCAAGTTCCTTGCATTCCCACTTCCTCCCAAGTGACCAATAGGCAGACATTTCAAGGGGAAATTAGGTGATTGCTTTTCATTGCAGCCAGATTAGTGTGTATGTATGACTCCAAGATATGCTGTTAAATATCTTAGTCTCTTGTTTGTAGGGTGGTGGGGATTCGAGTTAGGGCAGAACGATTTTTGCTGCTGCTTAGTCGATGTAATGTAAATGCATCTGGTGGCTTTTCTGAATCTGACTTAAATTCATAGATCATTTTGAAGGACATAAATTTTGGCATGAACTTCTTGTTTGTAAGATCCCATTGCCCTAAACCTAAGCTTTCTGTTACTGAAGAGTATACCCAAACCATCCTCATTTTAACCCCGAAAGAGACAAGTGTCAAACATTTCACTTAGCTTTGAGCTTTCTTTCAATCTATTCATCGATGAAGCTTTACTTTTTAAATTAGGACCATGATGGGTTTTGAAGTTTTTTGTTGTTTTTGTTGCTTTTTCCATTGATAAAAAGCTTTTTTTGTAATTTTTGGTCTTTTTTTCCTCCCTGAAAACAGCCAACACCTTTTCAGGATTGGCCACTTTTTTTTTATTGAACACCTCTTACTCTGTCCAAACAACTTATTTCCATAGAGCTTTCATAAATAAACTTGGAACATTTTTTGTTCCAGCAATCATTGTTGGGCAGCATATGTTACTTATGATCAATACTTTAGAAAACAAGAGACTGAAATAAGGCTTAGCAAATCTTTTAAAAAAGAAAACATTTCTTCATTTAAAATTATTATAATTTGTTTGAAGATATTATGTTGTATGTTACTTAAACTTTTGTAAAAAGTCTAACAGTATAAGAAAAAGCTGCAGAGTTTTGTCTTTTCTTTCTTAAAATGATATGCTCACTATTCACAATAAGTCATTTTTGTTAAAGTGATTTTATTTATTTTAAATATAATATTACCTAATGTTTAAGTATAAGCATTTAGGTCATTTATTTGTATTTGGTAAGAATATTGAAACTGCAGTGACCACTTGGATTCCAATTTTGAAGAACAAATAATGTATAGATTACTATAAAAAATTTATTTATTGAGCTCATAATAATAATCTTTTTTATAATGTTTAATGATAAATATAATTAATTCCCTGAGAGATCCGAGTAGTTACATTTTTATCTTTTCTTTTTTCTTTTCCTTCTTTTCTTTTAGAATCAAGATAGAGTTGAATTTCATGAGTTTCCATGAGTAAACATGTATGTATCCTCATAAGCCATTTAGAGATTTCTTGTTAATAAGTTTAACAAAATTATTTCTAATTAGAGGAAAAAGTTTCCATCTTGGTGGAATAGATTGTGAAACTGATTTTCAAATTATCACGATCTACTGGACAAAGAAAAACTATAGAGAAAATCAGGCACGTGTTGGGTTCTTTCCATAAGTCACCTCATCTGACCCTCGTCGGTCTGAAGCCCCACAGAAAATATAGATGACTTATGGAAGATTACAGAACCGGATTACAGAACCAGATGCCAAAGTCTGTATGTCTCAGAGACAGTGCTCTTGCATTTGGACAGCAGGGGATTCTGAAGGCAGCTGTGTTCTGGGCTCCATGTGGTCAGAACCGCAGAACCTTGCAGGGGAAACTCTTTCATGGTCAGCTGCATTTATGTCTTCTGGCCAGTTATTTCTGTATAATCTTTTAAAATAATTTTAAGCCAAGTCACTACAAGAGAATCTAGAGCAAAAAATCTCAAGAAGTGAAACTAGGAGCAGCAGCAAAGACTCAATGTAGTGCTGGCCTCCTTTGCATGTATCAGTTGGAGGATACGTTTTTGGGGGTATTTTGGTAAATCTTCACCTGAAGTGTATTACAAGTTTCTGGTCTAATATTTATGCATTTTTAAAAGGAGCACATTATGTGTGCTTTACCTCATCTATCTGTAAATGTTGAAGTCATAAAAGAATACTTGCTCTTGAATTATTATACTGAATTGAGTGTCTTTTTCCGTTCTCCTATTGGTTTCATGACCTAGGGGGTTATTAATTTGCCACTTCTGAGACAAAATATATTTAAAAATATATAATATGACTGCCTGCATTTTCCAAATACAAACTGCTTTCTTATGAGTTATCTTGCCCTTGGAAAATTTGTGAATTGTTTTTTAAAACCTCGAGCTAGTTTGTAAAATGACTTCTCATCTACACATTTGAAAATATATGCACATATTTTCTGATAGCTGTGTTAACATAGTCATAAATATTACAGGGAGTGAGGAAATCAACATTGCTGGAATGGTAAACGGAATTATGACTTCGTAGGGTAATTCTCACTTTAGTGAGACATGCCTGTAAAGATGCAGCAGGATCCACATGAAACAAAAGCAATCCCTCAGCATCTCTAACTCATCTGCTCAGTCCTAAAATATTCCATCATGTCAAAAATAAGTTTCCAAAAATTCTGGAAACTATGTGCCTACATCTTACATTCCCAATTCATATTTATGTAACGGGATTCATCCTCTCCTCAAAATTTGCACTTATTTCAATCTAAACCCTTTTAAATCTTACCATCCATCATTTAGAGATCCCCAGGACCCTTTTCCCTCAAATGCATCCTTTTTTTTGCTTCCTCTCCGACTCTTTCATTATGTGTATGTCAACATGCTTCCAAAACAACCACTTAATTCAGTCAATTCAATGAGAAAAAGAAATCAGTCAGGTCAGTTGCTGGGTTCCCTGTAGACAAAACATCCCACTGATTGACTGGAGGTTTCAGCTATCGGCTGTTTGTTTTGGCACTTTTTAGACACAGCTTTTGTCTCCTCCTTCTCTCTCCCTGTTGAGTCTACTCTAATTGCTTCTGTATTATCTTTTTTGGCATTCTTCTAGCTTCTTCCTTCCACTCTGGATTGTGTCAACAGTTCTATTTATAAATGCATTCTTCAATTGATCTATATGATACGTGTTCTAAATGGTTTATCCAAAGTATATAGGCTATTTATCTTGATATTCAAAGTCTGTGCTGAAATAACTTGAGTCAAAGTTTGAATTGGAGTAGGGCTCAAGGCCATGTGTACCAGCTTGTTTATTTTCAATATCTGAGCCAGACATTTTACTATTTTTAGAAAATACATGAGTGATAGCAGAGATAAAAGAAAGTCAGTTATTACATATTCAGGTGTGGGCTCCTTGCTGCTGTAAGATATCACTGTCGTCCTTACTTCTCTTGGAGGTTGTGGCACAGCCCTGGGATGTCTAGGTGACAAAACTCAGGGCAGATTCAACCTAATTTTTACTTTCTTTCTAGTGCAGATGGGCAGGAAAACTGGGCTTAAAAAAAAAAGCATCTGAGTATTCAGACTGGACTCACATCAAATCTAGAAGGGACTTTCAACACATCCAGGACACCACAGTGTTTTTCAACTCTTTCTCTCCTTTTCTCCTTCTATCTTCACCCAGCCCTTCCCTTCAGCATCTGTGGGAGGCCTGGCCAAGCAGTCCCAGGGAGAACCGTGCAGTGCAGTCCGGTGAAAGCAGCATCTTGCTCTCCACCCTGCTTGTGCACAGCTGCCTGCAGCTGCCCCTGTGTCTTCAGCCCCTGTGTGGTTCTGAGCCGGGGACTGCGTCTGCTTCTAGGCCGGCTCCCCTCGGCTCAGCCCCTCCCTTCTCCCCTAAGGCTCTGCTCTGCAATTACGCGGCCCTTTGCCTGCAGGACCAGCCCACGTGCCCCTCAGACTGGCCTCTTCCAAAACCCTAAACAAAGCCCACCTCTTGACCTCACATTCTCTGTGCTGATCTCGTTTTCTTCCCTCCTTAACCACGAAGCTGCTCAAAAAGTGAACCCGATCCTGCGATCTCCACTTTTGTGCCTTCCATTCTCTCTTCAACTCATTCCGAGGCTTTTTTTTTAATTGTTGTTATTCCTTCTTGGCTTATTTTTCCAAACGTTAATTGAAGCAGAAACAAGTTGGTCAGATTTTTTGCTGGGAAATCAGCCGTTGTAATGGTGTTTGATGAAATACGCCTTTTGAAGCAGTGCAGCACTGGGTGTGGTAGGGCTCGCCTGTAATCCTGTCACTTGGGAGGCTGAGGCAAGAGAATGACAGTGAGTTTGAGGCCAGCTGGCTAAATAATGAGCCCAAGTCCAGCCTAAACTACACAATAAGAACTTGTCTCAAAAAATCAATCAATCAATCAATCAATCAATCAATCTATGTAGCATAGTACAAGATTTCTTCATAGATATGTTTTAAATTTTTTTCACTTAAATCTTTTAAGAATGCTGGTTCTTCACACTAAAGAATCTTATTTCAATTCACAATCTATCTCATACCATTGTAAACGTATAGAAAGTAATTTGAATGGTATTTTGAAGGAGATGGGTTTCTTATTTATTATTTTATTGTTATTGTTTTTGTTTTGTGGTACTGGAGATTAAATCCAGGGCTTTCACACTGAGGTACATGCCCAGCCTTTTATCATTTTTAGAATTTTGAGGCAGGGTTTCACTAAGTCACTGAGTTGCCCAGGCTGGACTTGAACTTGCGATCCTCCTGCGTCAGTCTTTCAAAATGCTGGAATTACTGACCTGTGGCACCATTCCCAGCTATTACCATTTTCTTTCACTACCGAGAAGTGCCCAGAAAAGGACCATGTTTCTAAAATATCTTCCTCCGTAAGCGTCTGATATTCCTGGTTCCCCTCCCTTGTGCTTCTCCTCAGAAGCCTTTCCGGGCTCCCCCTTCTCTGTCCTTTGGATCCTGTCACCCGTCTTCCCCAACTGTACAATCTCCTTCTTTCTTGAGCCTTCAAATTTTAACCATAGATTGATTCAAAATGTCTGTAGCGTCCAGATCTCTTCTTTCAGCCAAAAATCTGCTGTTCTGCTGCCTGTCAACTTCTTCCTAGAGGGACAATAGACATCTCACACTGGACATGGGCACAAGAGAATCACCTGATTTCTCCTGCGAACCCATTCTCTCTCAAGCTTTCGCCATCTCAGTAAGCTAGAAAATCAGTCAGTCTGCAACGCAAGGTGCCATCCTCGATTAGCCTCTTTTGTGTATATATTTTTTCCAACCTGCTCTTAAATTCAGTCATCATCACCCTGAAAATATATCCTGAAACCTGACTGTGACTAACCCCCTTCCGTGGCTGAGATCCAGATTTGATCTACCATTATCTCTTACTCAAGTATGTTCAGTGGTCTCAAATTTATATTAGGGTCAGGAAATTAGTTGATTTGTAGAGGTCAGGGTTACTTTTTAGACATTTAAAAGAAAGCGTACAGGTGCAGGTTCATAAGATGATGTGTTTCTTTAAAAATACAATTGTGGTTCTGGTTCTGTTCTTCATGGTGGATAAAGATAGCTTAGCAATAGCCACGTGGGCACAGGACTTCAGCCGAATATAACATCATGACACTTTCTCTGAATTAGTGTGACTATTGGCTTCAGCTGTAAAAACAGGTTTTACCATAATATAAAAATATGAAATAAGTATCTCATGGTATGTTGTACATTTTTCAGTCTAAAAGTGAATATTCTTTAGACCATAATCACAGTTCAAAGCAAGATAAGTCTGGGCATTAGATGGTGTCATCATATATAAAAACAAAGATGGAAATAGGGTAAAATTAAAAGTTCTCTCAGAATGTTTAGTTGAACATCACTTTCTTATTTTAACATTACAACTACTGCCAAAATGATTTTAAGCACACAGCTTAACAATGACTTTATGAAGTCATATCGGCGTGAGGCCAATGAGCTGCCAGAAGAATAGAGTTTTGTGCCATTCGTGTCCAGTTTTCACTAGTTGTCAGTAGTGTTTATCTCAATCTCATAACAACACATAAGTGTGTGCTAATGTAAGCGATCTCCCATTTCCATATCCCGGAAGGGGACAGAGAGACAGGGCTGACATCTCCAGCCATTGATAGAAAATGAGTATTTTTTGTCACTCGAAGAAGAAAATTATATTGCATTCACATGGAGTAGGTGGTAAAGCCCCACTGACAGTGGACTGTGGACAAGTTCACAGACAAAGCACCACGCCGAAGACTCCCTCTGAACAGTCATGCCACAGCTACTTCTCATGCAGTGAAGTGAAAAGGATTCGCTGAATGGTGAGAAAGAGAACAACCTGGCGTGGGAAGCAAGATTAACCGATCAGTCACATGCTGTGAAGAATTTTTTACTAGGTTTGTAGTGAAAGAAAAAATCAGAACTCTACTACGTAGATTTTAAGCAGTGTTTTAATATTTTGTTCTTAAATAAATAGCACAGTAAAATATTTTTTCAGATTGTATACTTCAAATTTGGTCCTTTTCAATGATTCATTAGGTTCCAGTTTGAGTTTCTTTCAAAATTCTGAACCAAGTGCAGTACCTACCATTGCTGTTAAGTTTTTGGTATACAAAATGGACATACCCACATCAGAATTGGTCCATAAGTACTACAATATTTATTTCTGACCTCTTGTGTGTATTAAAACGTGTGTTCACACACACACAGAGTCCCTGGCTAATAGCACAGTAGATAATCATTAGATACAGTCTGGATCACCAATATAATTGCTTTTATTGTCATTTGAGATGTCTGGAGTGTATCTAGTCCTGAGGAGTTGAACTTTAGCAGAAGGCAGCAGGAGACTTACACTCTAAATTTATTTTCCTCTCTTTGACTGGGTTAAGACACTGAAGTTCTCTGCCAAAGTAATCGCAATTACTAAGTCAGTAAGTGAATGGATTTCCAGGGCTCATCAATTTTTGTACCTATTTCCTAGTGTCCCAAATATTAATCATGTGGAATTTCAGTTTAGATTATCTAAAATTTGGAGGGCACCAAATCTTGGACGGGGTGTTTGGGTGATAGCTGTGCTGAGAAAGGCTCCTAAAAGAGGCTACCTCTGGGGTTGAAGTGGTGTCTGGGTGTTGGCCTCTGGAAACCACATTCACGGCTGTTTGTTTGCACACTGGAGCCTCCTGACTATGGTCCCAAATAGCAGCTCCCTCTCTGAAAGCTGAGCATCTGTGAGGGACAGGGAGAGTTCTTTCTATTGGAGGAGAGGTCAGTTACGGTGCAGTACACACTATTAACAAGAAATAAACACGATTCCATTCTGGGATAAATTCTGCTACCAGGCATGAAACATGATGAAAATATCTTTCTTATAAACTTCATGTCATGCTTGTTTTACAGAAAGCAGCTTTCTTGGTGCATGTAGCTCAGCTTCCAAGAAGGTGAGACCTTTAATTCCTGTCTCAAACAAATAAACAGTGAAATGTTATGTGAGAGTTTGTGGCTAAGCATCTCTGTCAGTGGATAGTGAAATTTGCTTTAATAAAACGAGTTATTTAATTTAAAAATGCTTTTACTGGATGCTTTGTGAGGGTCCTTGTGATGTGCATTTGACAAAGGAAGGGACAAAACCATCTCGGATTCCATCTCCCCTCATGTGGCAGTTTTGGAATGTTCATTTTGTACTATAAAGCTTGCTGAAATAAAAGGATCAAAGGCTTTTTAACCAAAAGATTGTCCTCATTTCTCTTGAATAAAAAACTTCTGAGTAGAGAATATTTGTCTTTTAATTGCAAAAGTGGGCGGTAAGAAACAACAAAGTGTCTGTGTAAAAAAAAATTTGAAGAACAGTGAAACCATATTTAAAACATTTCAAAAATTTTATTCATTGTATGTGTAATAATATTTTAGATATTTGCAATAATAATTGTTCTAAACAAGAGCTCAATTTATATACTATTATGATGATGCATTGGAATTTTGAAATATTTAGTTAAATCCTTTGTGAATAATTTAGAAAATAGGTAAGAAATACTTCCAGCTCTAAGTTAGACTTACAGATAGTAACAGTTTTTGAACTTGCTATAATTAATGATGAGTTAGAAGCAAGGAATATGTGTTTATTTTACTGTCTTACCTTAGAGAAGTTTAGGCTAGTAAAGCTTTTGTAATTCTAAAATGTCCTAAAGTATAACTGAACCAAATTTATGCACCACATTTGACAGTCATAATCTTCCCATGAGGTTTCCCAGGTTGCAAGATCCCTTTTAGCCTAATCCATTCTTCCTTCACCCACCACCACTTCTATTGCCTGTTCCTCTTCACCCCCACAACCTTCATCCAAACACATATGAAAAGGCTCCTGGAAATAGGGGCTACAAAACCTGCTAGCCTGCTAGCATTGGTAGGTGGCATTGGGATAAGCCACGATAACCGAATTTATCAAGTAGGGAAAGTATATAATGTATGTATAATGAACACGAAATATAAGAATGCTAGCATCCTGCCAAAATGTCTTCTTCTCACTGATGGCACATTATGCATATATAACACATTACCACAATTAAGCGTGGGTGCAGAGGAGTAGAGTGGTGTTTACTGTCCTAGAAGCTGGAGACTCAGTGTTCTTGATTATAGGACTATCCTCTGCTTCAAGTTCAACATCTACTCTTTGGGCTTCGTACTGCTAAGCTCTGTATCAGTGTTCTGACAGTTATTCACATACTGCTTAGTACAGCAGTTCTGAAAGAATCTCACTCCGATATCTGGACTTCTTGCTATTTTTCTTCCCTTTTTGCAAGGACTTCTTAGTTGCCTTCATTTTGGGAAAGGAGAAAGGGACAGGTGAGGAGCAAATTTATCATGCTCTTCCAGGACTCTTGCATCAGGCTGTGTGTGTGTATGTGTGTGTGTGTGTGTGTATGTGTGTGTGTGTGTGTGTGTGAGAGAGAGAGAGAGAGAGAACATTCTTTTTTTTGGCACTGGGGATCGAACTCAGGACCTTGCGTTTTCGAGGCAGGCGGTGGAACCACTGAGCTAAATCCCTGGCCCACTTTTGCATCAGTCTGTACTCCTCCCTGGGTTAGTTTACCCTAACTAACTGCCCCACCCTCATTCCCTGCTTAGCTCTGTTCCCAATCCTTACCCCATCCTCACTTCATCTGAGTTTGCATGTTGTGCATTTACTCTTATATCCCTTTTTACTTCTTTAGTTGTTATAGCTACATAATTACACAAATTTAGATAGTGTTCAAAGGCTCTACCACGATTCACATATTCTACAAGAATGGAGATAAATTGCTGCTGTGTATTCCTAGTTGGGGCATTTTATTAACTCTTACTAGTTTAACTCTTCTTGTCCTAATGCAAGTAACAGACTAAGAAACAATTTATGGGATAATCGGGGGTAATGAACAACAAATACTAATGAAAAACATAGCTGTGATATATCACACGTTATATTTCACATAATATTACAACATTGTCACAATACAGTTACTTGAAAGAGTCCGGCTTCTTTTCACACCACATTTAAAAATGCTTCTGTGGAGTGCTGTGTCAGTACTTCTCCATTGCTGAGAAAGAATGTCTGACATCCATGGTTTCAAGAGGAGAGGTTTACTTTGGCTTACAGATCCTGAGGGTCTAGTTCATGGTTGGCTTCCTCCACGGTTGCAGAAAGGTAAGACAGAAGAAAGCCACTCAATCTATGGCAGCCAGGAAAAGAGAGAGAGGGAGGAGCTGGGATAGAACACACCTTCCAAGTCATGTTCCTAATGACCCACCTCTTGCAACCAGGTCCCTGCTCCTAACGACACATTTAGCTGTGAACTGAGCAATGAAATAATCCACCAATGAGTATAGCACTGTCATGATCCAATCACCTTCCCAAAGGCCCCTCTGAACACATAAGACTTTTGGAGTGTGTGGCATTTTAGATCTAACCCACAAGGGCTAACTGTATGGTGCTGTTTATATTAGGTCCAAGAGCCAGCAGAGGTAATCAGTGGAATGGGATTTAAAAAGTTGTTTATGGGAGGCAGAGGCTGAATGCAAGGGGACAAGATGGAACTTTCTGGGTGATGAGAACATTTAGTTTTTTGGTGGGTTATGCACATATACACATGTAGTGGAAACTTGTTGAACTATACACACAAAGCTCCTGTCTTTCACTCTGTAAATTTTACCTTGTAAAAATGTGAAAAAATTCTTTGGGAACTTTAGTATTAATTTTTAAAAATATCAGTATTTCCTTCCACCACGCTGTATCTTTTTAATTGATTTAGCCATTTTTAAAGCATTGGAAAAATTCCTGGCCTTTATTTGGATTTGAAATGATAATTTTATTGGGCATAGCGTTTTCTCACTATTTTGCTTAGAATAGAAAATGAGTGTAATGCTATTTAGTGTGAAATAGGTATTCAAGATATTCAACTCTGCCTTTTCTAAGCTATTTTCCACCTCTCATTTTTTTGGACAAGTACCTTCATCCTTTGTAAATTAGACAGCCAAATATTCAGTTCTGAATACTCATGTTGCAGCCCTAAAGCAAGTGCTAGACCTTCTGGGTAAGCAACTTGATGTTTGTCCCGAGATATTATACACTGAACTGAGGTACTACTGAGTTCTTTGGGGTAGGCATCTAGGAAAAGTATGTTCTGAATTGCTCTTAGAAAGAATGGTTAGACTAGAGGACCATGGGAGAGGCTGAGAGAGAGAACATTGTTTTAACACTATTTCAGGGTAACAATAATTGTTACTCACAATGTTGTGATGAGACAATGGTGTTATATTGTTGGCTGCAATAATGCTAACTCTGAACCATTACTGTGAGGAGCTCTTTTAAATGTTATTGCATTAATCTTCTGCCCAGCCAACAGAGATAGTTACTGTTATCATTACTGCAAAGAATAAGAAACTAAATCATTCAGGTTAATCAATTAGGCATGCTCTTCTAGAGCTCTTTTAAGAGAGCTGCAATTAGAGTACAAATCCCCTAAAGAACCCTGGATCAGAGTGAACCAATTTTCATAGAAATTGAAGTCACCTGAGAAGTTCTGTTCATGTCATCCTGCATGCAGTCTCTTGCTGACTTTCTGTGGTTAAATGCAAACAAACAGCATAGCACTTGCAAAGAGAGAGCTTGGTGTCAGTTGTTGTGGATAAAGGAGAAGCACTGAGCCTACAGAAAGAGATACGGAAAGAATATTTGAGAATTTGAGAAAGGCCAATGTTTCTGAGGGGATGTTCACCATCATTTTCTAAACATTCAACTAAAGTTTCTTAGTAGAATCTGGACATTCAGCGAGGTGTTTGATACAATGGGAGAAACAGTGAAGCGCTTCGATATGGTCTATTGTAGGATTTTATTATTAAACCAAGGCAGAAATCTGGTTAATATTTAAAAATAATTAATATTCCTAGTACACAGTAATTCTGGATTATTATCACATAGATCGTGGTTTTTCAGGAATGTCAAGAAGGGGAAACAGTTGTGGATGAGGAGTTTGCAGAAGGCTGGACTTTGAAGAAAAGAAAACACAAATATAGGAGAAGATAATGGTTATTAAATAGATTTAGAAGGGAGAATAGAATAAGCAGGGGAGTAGAAAAGAAGAGATGAGATCTTAGTACCTGTTTTCTTAGAGACTTTATGAGTCACCGCTGGGTAGCAGTAGCAGAAAACGTTCCCTTTCCTAAGATCTGGGAATGTGATTGTTGCCTTAATTCTGCTCAGGGGAATTAGCATGTGTTTGTAAAGCTTATTAGAGGTGCATGTGTGTGGGGAAAACAAAATGAAACACTGTGTTGACAAGAGCTGTCTGTAAATGTCTAGGTTTGGACTGTCTCCATGGCTCTTGGCTTAATGCTTTTGGCATATACAACTCAGGTCAGAAAATGTTACTGGAAGATTTAAGCAATCATTTCTAATATGAAAATGACAAATATATTTCATCAAATAAAATGGGAAATGTGTTGTTAACAATGCAGGTAGTTTCCTTCTTGGCGATTTGCTCACATATTTAGAAAACCTTTAGTATTTTCATATTAGAAATGTTTAGATTTTCATTTGAATATTGTGTAGAACAGTAGGAAAAATCACCGCCACATTGCTTTTCAAACACAATGTCAGTTAACATTGTCTTGAACTTGTAACTAGTTTTGTAGCCTGAAGAGAAATTTGGAGAGCCAAGATGAGCATGTATTTATTTGGGGAAGCTAAGTGTTTATTGGAGTAGAGTAACAATGTACAAGAAAAGGATAAAAACAATTTAAATTTCTTACAATTCTCGAGTGTGGGAGCTGGGTAGATATCTATGTCTTTATACATAGAAAAACTTTGGCAAAATTCACATCAAACTATAAACAATGATTCTCCATAGGGAGAAGAAGTTTGGAGTAGGGAGAAAGTACACACACGCGCGCACATACACACACACACACACACACACCCCACTCTCTTACTGGAAAGAGCACATAATACCTTTGAAGATAGAAATAATGTCAAGAGCCAACAGTTAACTCTGTATTGCTGTATTGTAAGTTGTCTTATTGATTCAACAAGTTAAAATAAGAATAAATCTAGTAACTAAACATTTATTTATTTATTTGTTTATTTATTTATTTATTGGTACTGGGGATTGAACTCGGGTCCTTCCACTTGCAAGGCAGGCGCTGTAGTAACTAAATATTTTATGGTCTCTAAACATACAAAATTATTTATATGAAAATATCTTAACTAAAAAATAGTGGCAGTACATGGAAAATATTCTTTAGTAAAGTAATAACCCTCATCTTCACAGCATCGTCTGTCTGCACTAAAGGATTGGCCTCTGCCAACAAAGGCAAGATAATCTGAAAACAGCTGAGTTGAAATTGGGTGTGTATTAGTAGGAATTTTTGATTTGAGTAAAAAAACTTAAGCTTTAAAAACTATCAGATATATAAATGTACTAATTCAGTTCTTCCAAATGAATGTTATAGCTTGTAAGTTATTACTGTTTAATGTTTTCTTTTAAAGTAGAGATGATGAGGATAAGTCTTTGCCAGTAGGGATGGTCTTGTCACCCATGGGACGTTGGAAATGCCTGATCACAGCTGTGATGATCACAGCCGGGAGAGGGTAGGCTTGGCCACCAGTGCTAAACACTTGCATGCGCAGTGCAGGTTCCCACAACACAGCCTTACCCAGCCATTCAGAGCTATTTCCGTACACCTTGACTCCCAATTTAACTGGTTTATAATCTTCATCTTTTAATGTTTTGGGTACTTTCCTTTTGTTTTAATTTAGTCTGGATTTTAGTTAGTTTTGAAATCTTAAACTTTTAAATGTATTTTTTAAAATAATAGTACTTGGCATATGGTTATGGGTCTGAGAAGTGGGGACTCACTTTAATGTTGGCTATAAATTGACACCACTATGAGGTGTGGATAGAGAGCTTTAAAATATACAGGCTTTTGACTCAGATTCATGCACTTTTTAGAATTAAAACTTCATCACATCATTGAATCAACTGAGCATCTCTCTCCAATCTGAATTGGTCTCTCCTGGACTCATGCATCTTGGGAAATCTTTTGATGGCTTTTATAGATGGACTTCATTGTTCCTTGATTCTCTCTCTCTCTCTCTCTCTCTCTCTCTCGTATCTTCTGGGATCTTCTTAAAAATGGTGGTAAATTTTCTGATTTGTTACTTGTCCAAATTCCTTACAATAACTTACTAATTGGTGATGACAGTTTTCTTTTTCATTCTTCGTAATCATTCTGGCAAGCTCTTTCTATCTCTTCAGTTGGTAGACTCTCTACTTGATACTTTTAAAAAATTTTATCGTTTGAATATGTAGTTTCCTATATTGGGTCTCTTATATTCCTACATTGGATCTACTTGGATCTTTTATCATCTGCAAAAGTTTCTTAATGTTATTTAGCAACAAGTTTTATGGAAATTTTTGCTTTTGTAAATGCTCCAAATTTTTGATGATTATTCTTAATCTCTTCTTACATCATGGTATCAATAAAATTCTTTCTATAGATGCACTATTATTCTAATTAGAGATTTTTTATTTCTTTAGTCATCTTTTATTTTCCTCATCCTGGATTTTCTCATAAACTCCTGGGTTTTCTCAAATTTATGATTGTACTTTTTGCCTCTTCATTTTTCAAAGACTAGGGTACGCAAAGGTTATATGTTGACAAGATATTTAAATTGGTGAACTTTGCTTTCACTTGATTAGGTGAGGTGCTGGTATGTGGAGGATTCCTACATAACAGAATAGAAATGTGTCCTCTCAGACTAATTACAAGAAGGGACTATTATACTCTTCATAAAAAGAGTAGACAAGAGATGTTATCTTTATTTTTCTCTCTTCTTTGGGAATGACCCGTAATAAAATCCAAGAAAGACATGCTACCCTTAGTTCAAAATAGTTACCATTAACCAAAATACTGTATTTAGTCCTCTTCTAGGACCAAATGACTGGCATAGTTGAGTGAAAGTAACAGATTTCTACAAGCTCATACGTTTTCTACCCAATGCTCAAAACACTCCGAATCCTCATTTAACCTGTGGACTCACTACAGTTGGCAATTTTACTCCTTCCGTCCAGCTTGGGAAGAAGAGAACTTGTCTTTCATGGGAGAGGGAAGGACTTGAGACCGTTTATATGATACAATGAATAATTCTTAATAGTACCAGAGAAGGAAAGCTTGAAGATAACAGAGTAATGTATTGGGCAGATAAAACAGAATGGGATATGATATTGGTGTTTGACTTTATGGGTAAATCATTTGCTTTTGTGGTATAGGAAGGAAAGAAGACCCATGTGATAATGCGAGGTCATTATAAATTTTCTGGTCATTATAAATTTACTCAAGTACTTCACATTTTCTTGATAAGTAGAAGTGAATGGTGCATCATTGTTGGTTTCCATTGAAAATGGCAGCCAGTAATAAGGCACTTGTCTTTGGTACTCAGGTAGGAAATCGGGCAGCCTATATGGGGCCATAAATACTAACCAGTTACAGGAATAATCAGTAGGTAAGTAAACAAAGAGGTTAGACAAAAACACCTCAAACATAGTTTAAGAAAATTAGTTGGTTTTATAATTTAGTTGTATCCAAAATAGTGATGGTTTAAGAGTGGTGTTTAGAATTTGGAGATTCAGGGAGGAAGCACAGCAGAAGTTACATTCATACATACCGAGGGCTCTGGTCTTTTGGGTGAAGCAGAGCTTTGATCCAGTACCCTGGAGAGCTCCCCGAAGTCTGAAGTCTGAAGTTTTATTGGGGTCTCCATTGGTTCCTCCAAGAGGATGAAGTCTTTGCAAGTGCTCTAGGCAGTTACCCGGAGGCAGGTCATCATTTTCTTTTTTACCTATGTACTTTTGCTTTTATCATCAAACTTTAAAGGCCAGATCTTCAGGATTGACTTTAGGCTGGATAGAGTAACTTCTCCCCCAAAACTTAGCACATTTGCCGGGGAAGACAATATATTCTCCAAATCATAGGATGATTTATTGCTTGAGATTTTTCTTGTTTTAAGTTAGGAGTATAAAAAATTAGCTCCTGGAATATGGACTCAATCTTATTTCAAATTAAAGATATGTGAATTAAAGCTACACCTATTTATGTTCATATCTTTGGGAGAAACATGAAATGATTGAGGTTTTGGAAAACAGGACCTCATACCCAGTAGAGGCAGTGAATTTCAACTGCTAGAAGGTAATTTGGAAATGTGTGTGCATATGCTTTTTAAATCAGTTAATCTAGTTACCATACTCCAAGTTGTGAAACTGCTCAGAAAAATATACAACGAAATATAGATATGGAGAATAATTACAGATTTGTTTTATCTCAAAAATTTAAATTATCCCCAGATTATTGGTTAAAAATTATGGTACATTCAAAAGAGATTCAATTGGTACTATGCAGTGTGTGTAGATGATAGATAGATAGATAGATAGATAGATAGATACATACATACATACATACATACATATATACATACATACTTAGGACATATAAAACCATTCCTAGTGGATTTTAAAACATAAAGTTTGGAGCATTCTTTGATATTCTCAACCATATCTGTTTCATCAACAGTACAGAAAGTCACTGGGGATTTGATAAATGCTAGGTTTTTATGTTCAGTCTACTGATCAATCATCTTCACCATTAAGAAAGAGATAAGTTTTTTTTTATTAAATTCTTTTATTGGTACATTGCAGGTATACAACACAATTACATTTCTCATTGGGAACTTGTACCTTTACATAATGCATCTTGGTTCTTATTTTTTCCCATTCCTAGCCCTCCCTTCACCCCCTCCACCCTTCCCTGTTTACAAAGACTTTATTTCCATTTTTTCCATTTCTCAGCATTTTTCCTTTCCCTTCTTTCCTTTCCCCTGCCCCTCCCATTACCCCTACCCCTTTGGACCTTTTCTTCCTATTTTGCATTATTAATTATTCATTCTAATCATTGGTACATTTTAGGTATACAATATAATGACATTCATCATTGGAAATTTGCACCTTTACATAGTCTCTCTTGGTTCTTATTTTTCACCCTTGCCCAGCCCTCCCTTCAACCCCTCCAGTCCTCCCTATTTACAAAGATTTTGTTCCTAATTTTCCATTTTCTCATATTAAACCCATTCCCTTCTATCCTTTCCCCTAGCCCTCCCACTTCCTTCTCCTTTGCCCCTTTTCTTCCTATTTCACATTACCTATTATACATTTAGTCCTTATTTACACTTTCAGTTTCTAACATGAGAGAAACTATTCAGTATTTATATATGTGTGTCCTATATATTTCACTTAAGAGTATTGCCTCAATGTGCATCCACTTAGCTATAAATGTCTCTAATTTCTCATTTTTTATGGCTGAGTAGTACTCCATTTTATAAAAAACCCCACATTTTCTTTATCCAGTCTCCAGTTGATGGGCGTTTGGGCTGTTTCCAAGTTTTAGCTATCACAAACTGTGCTGCTATGAACATGGGTGCACATATATCACTGTGGTATGGTTCTTTTAATTCTTTGGGGAAGATCCCCAGCAGTGGAATAGCAGGGTCAAATGGGACTTCCAGTCCTAGTTCTTTGAGGTATCTCCACACTGATTTCCACAGTGGTTGCACCAGTCTACACTCCCACAAGCAGTGGAGCAGGGTTCCTCTTTCCCCACAACCCCACCAGCCTTTGGTATTGGTGGATTTCATGATAGCAGCCATTCTTTCTGGAGTGAAGTGGAATCTCAGCGTTGTTTTCATTTGCATCTCTCGAATGACCCGTGATGTTCAACATTTTTTCATGTATTTATTTGCTATTTCTACTTCCTTATCTGAGAAATGTCTGTTCATTTCAGATACCCATTTTCAGATTGGGTCTTTAAATTTGGGAGGTCTGATCTTTTGAAGTTCTTTATAGATTCGAGATAGTAGACCTTTGTCTGAGGAAGAGCAGGTGAAGATTTTTTCCCACATTGTGGGTTGTCTCTTCACACTGCTGGTGGTTTCTCTTGCTGTGCAGAAACCTTTTAAAAAAGAAGAGATCCCACTTGTTGATTGCTAGTTCATGGGCAACTGAGGTTTTGTTCATAAAATCTTTTCCTACACCGATGTCTTCAAGGGTTCTACCTAACCTCTGTTCTAGCCAGTTCAGCATTCCTATTTTAATATTTAGATCTTTAATCCATTTCAATTTTAGTTTAGTGCATGGCAAGAGAAATAGGCCTAGTTTTAATCTTTGGCAAGTTGAAACCCAGTTTTTCCAGCACCATTTATTAAAGAGGCTATCTTTCCTCCAGTGAGGGTGTTTCCCTCCTTTATCAAAGATGAGATGGCTGAGTGTGTCTGGAGTTGTTTCTGCATCTTCTAATCTGTTGCACTGGTCCTCAAAACTGTTTCTTTGCCAGTACCATGCTGTTTTTATCACAGTAACTTTGTAGTAGAGTTGCAAGTTGGGGATTGTGATACCCCCTGCCATGTCTCTGTTACCTAGAATTGCTTTTGCTATTCTAGGTCTCTTAATGTTCCAAATGAATTTTTGGATTGTTTTCTCAAGTCCATGAAGTATGCTGCTGGAATCTCAATTGGGACTGCATTGAATCTATATAGCAATTTTGGAAGTATGGCCATTTTCACTATATTAATCCTTCCTACCTAGGAGCAGGGGATGTCTCTCCATTTTCTGAAATCATCTCCATTCTCTCTTTTCAGAGTGCTATAGTTTTCAGAGAAGAGGTCTTTGATTTCTTTCGTTAGGTTGATTCCTAGGTATTTCAGTTTTTTGAATGCTATTGTGAAAGGAATTGTTTGCCCTATTTCTCTCTCAGTGAGTCTGTTGTTCATGTAGAGGAAAGCTATTGATTTTTGTGTGTTGACCTTGTAACCAGCTACTTGACTGAATTTGGTTATCAAGTCTAGAAGACTTTTGATGGAGTTCTTGGGGTCTTCTATATAGAGTATCATGTCATCTGCAAATAATGGCAATTTGACTTCTTCATTTCCTATCTTTATTCCTTTTATTTTTTTCTCTTGTCTAACTGCTGTGGCTAATGTTTCCAGAACTATATTGAACAAGAGTGGTGATAGTGAACATCCTTGTCTTGTTCCTGATTTTAGTGTGAAGAATTTCAGTTTTTGACCATTTAATATGATATTGGCTGTTGGTTTTTCATAGATGGCTTCTATCAGTTCGAGATAGAGACTGTCTATTCCAATTTTTTGTAGGGTTTTTATGATAAATGCATGTTGGATTTTGTCAAATGCTTTTTCTGCATCTATGGAGATAATCATATGATAATCATTTTTGTCCTTGGCTCTATGATATAGTGTATTACATTGATTGATTTGCGTATATTGAACTGTCTCTGCATCCCTGGGAAGAATTCCACTTGATCAGGGTGTATGATCTTCTTGATGATCGTCTGCATTCTGTTTGCCATTGTCTTATTAAAGATTTTTGCATCTATGTTCATTAGTGAGATTGGCCCATAGTTCTCCTTTTCGGTTGGGTCTTTCTCTGCTTTGGGGATCAAGGTGATGCTTGCTTCCAGGAATGAATTTGGGAGTATTGCTTCCCTTTCAATTTCATTGAAGAGTTTAAACAGTAGTGGCAGCAGTTCCTCTCTAAATGTCTTGTAGAATTCAGCAGTGAAGCCATCAGGACCTGGGCTTTTCTTAGTTGATAAGTTTTTAATTACATTTTCAATTTCATTGGTTGATATTGGGTTGTTCAGAATTTTTAGGTCTTCTTCGTTCAACTTTGGTAATCCATATGTATCTAGGTATCTGTCCATTTCTTCTGTGTTGTCCATCTTATTGGCGTATAGGTTCTGGAAGTAGATATTGATGATCCTCTGGATTTCTGCTGGGTCTAATTTCACCCTTTTCATTCCTAATTGGATGGATTTGGGCCTTTTCTTTCCTTTTTCTGATAAGGTTGGCTAAAGGTTTGTCAATTTTGTTGATTCTTTTGAAGAACCAACTCTTGGCTTCATTGATTTTTTTGTATGGTTCTCTTAGTCTCCATTGCATTGATTTCTCCTCTGATCTTTATAATTTCCTCCCTTGTATGAGCTCTGGGGTTGTCCTGCTCTTCTTTTTCTAGAAGCTTGAGGTTCAGCATCAGGTTGTTTAATTGGGCTCGTTCTGTTTTCCTAATATGCATATTCACTGCTATGAATTTCCCTCATAAGACTGCTTTCATTGTGTCCCATAGATTCTGATATGTTGTATTGTCATTGTCATTTAATTGAAGGAACTGTCTGATTTCTTCTTTAATTTCCTCTGTGACCTATTGGTTATTCAGAAGTGTGTTGTTCAATTTCCACATGTTTATGAAATTTTTTTAGTTTCTTTTGCTATGGATCTCCAATTTCATCGCAGTATGGTCTGATAATATACAGGGGATAACTTCAATTCCTTTGCATTTACTTAAACATGTTCTATGTGTAAGTATGTGGTCTATTTTTGAGGATGACCCATGTGCAGCTGAGAAGAATGTGCATTCTGATTTTGTGGGGTGGAACACTCTGTAAACATCTGTTAAGTTCATTTGTTCAAGAGTTCGGTTGAGTTCTAGTATTCCATTACTTATTTTTAGTCTAGTTGATCTATCTATTTGTGACAGTGGGGTGTTGAGGTCCCCCACTACAATTGTATTAGTGCATATATGACTTTTCATGTTCGTTAGTATTTGTTTTATATAGTTGGGTGCACTAGTGTTTGGTGCATAGATATTTATGATTGTCATCTTTTCCTGATGGATTGTTCCCTTTACAAGGATGTAGTGTCCTTCTTCATCTCTCTTAATCAGTGTTGGTTTGAAATCTACTTGATCTGCAAAGAGGGTAGCTACCCCTGCTTTTTTTTCATGTTCCTGTCACATGGAGTATTGTTTTCCACCCTTTAACTTTCAGTCTATGAGTTTCCTTTTGAATGAAGAGTCTTTCTTGTATGCAGCATATTGTTGGATTTTGCTTCTTGACCCATTCTGCCAGTCTATTTCTTTTGATTGGTGAATTTAGACCATTAACATTGATGGTTATAACTGAAACGTACTGACTTGTCATTGCCATGACTTTTTCTTTTTGTTGGTTTCTCCCCCTTTACATTTAATTTCTTGTCATGCCAGATGGGTTCATTCTGTTTTGCTTCCTGGGGTTGTGATCCTCAATGTCTGTTCCTAGGATATTGTGTAAAATTCTTTGGAGTGCTGGTTTGGTATTCACGAAGTTCCTAAGGTGCTCTTTGTCATGACAGTACCTTATTTCTCCATCCATTTTGAAAGATAGTTTTGCAGGGTACATCAATCTGGGTTGTAGGCTGTTTTCTTTTAGGGCTTGGAATATGTCACTCCAAGCTCTTCTTGCCTTGATGGTTTGTGTTGAGAAGTCTGCTGTGATTCTGATGGGCTTTCCTTTGTATGTGATTTGTTTCTTTTCTCTGACTGCTTGTAGAACTTTGTTCTTCTGTTGAGTTTCTGGAATCTTAACAATTATATGCCTATGTGTAGATTTTTTTTTGATCAAGGCTATTTGGAGTCCTATATGCCTCACTTATCTGTATGTCAAGTTGTTTCCCCCTGCTTGGGAAGTTTTCTGCCATTATTTCTGTGAAGAGATTTTTTATGTCATCTGCATTCTCTCCTGTTTCTTCATTTACTCCACTCAGTCTTATGTTATTCTTCTTTGCATCATCTAGCAGCTGCTAAATTGATTTCTCATGTTCCCTCATAATTTTGAAGCAATTTTTCTTTTCCTGGTCATTAATTGCAGTCTAAGATAAGAGTTTTGTAGTTATTGTCTCCCTCCTCAGCTCCTCCAAGAGAGATTACTGAAGTATAATATCACAATCCTGTTCCATTTTTGATGGCTTTATTGTTTATATTTTTAACCTTTATTATTTATCCTTTATCCTTTATTTATTTATCTATTATCTATCCTTTATTTCTTTTTTTTGGTACTGGGGATCAAACTCGGTACCTTGTGGTTGTGAGGCAGGTGGCGGAACCACTGAGATAAATCCCTGGCTCCTTTATCCTTTATGTTCAGAGAATTTGCTGTGTATAGGCAAATATTAAAAAATGCCCACCCAGACAATTTTGATAGTTCATTTTCTCTCCATTTTCTATGATTACAGACTTATCGTATACTCTCTGTTGCAGCTATATTATAATCTAGGAAGCAAATAGATGTGGTTGCCCCAGAGAGCCCTTATCTGATTCTCTGGTTAGTCACCATGGCTGTCACCATGTTTCACTGCATGGTATACAGGAAGAGGCTGCAGCACTCATCTGAGAAAGCATAGCCCATCCTGCAGCTCCACAGCGATGTTTTCCCAGAGATAGGATTACAGGGCATCTGTGCCACTCGTGGAGCTTGCTCTCTTGCCTTTGGCACATCACTGAGTATGACAGTGGGGACCAAGTACAGCCTGTTCTCCTGGAGCCAAGGGTTTGAGAAGGACCCACCTCTGACTGGAGATAGGCCTCCTATGTGCCAGTAGCAGTCTTGAAAGCTAGAGGATGTCTTGACCACCTTCTGGCTTGCTCAGAGGTACCTGAGTTAGGGGTCGCCAGTGAAGACTGATGGAGACATTGAGCAGTTCATAAAGCTGCCTTGTTGGAGACTACTCCATTGGAGAGGAGCTGAGTGTCCCGGGAGAGGTGTTCATGCCTTGGACTAGTGGTCCGGAAGCTTATGTAGTTTAATAAGGGGCCCATTTGGGAGCTCAGTGTTGCCTTTAATTATTAACCATTAACCCAAGAAACTCTCCAGGTCATGCAAGATGAAGCCAGTTGGGGTGGGGGGGTGAGAATCCTTATCTGTATGCATAGCAGTGCATGAAGCATGATGACATTTTCCAATTCTCCAGATCCACACCCTTAAACTAAGAGGAGAATGTTGCCCAGGACACTCTGAGTCCAAGGAAGAAGATCGAACACTGCCCATTACTTTTAATACTGTTTTAATGGGTAACATGAGTTGTATTTTAATGGTCAATCTGTAACATTGTCCAGCCCTTCGGTTTGACAGAGACCTTGGTTGATCAGCCTCAAGTGAAAAACAAAACAATGATACTGATTATTTATAATACTATTTTTATCTGAATCACATGCTTACTTATTACCCCCAACAAACTACCAAGAGAGCCCTTTTGTTGTAGGGTAGCGAATTTGGAAAATTATGACTAAATTTTTATTTAATGACTTTGATTCCTGTCATATAAATAAATTACTTCTTTTTTCCCTTCACTATTCTCTAGCTGTTAAACTATGATGGCAACAGAAAACAGAATTCACATGAAACCCTTCACCATGAAATAAGACAATCACAGGAAGACCTAAAATCTGAGTACCCTGGGACACTAGATTGGAATTGGAAACAGGCTTTCATTTTGTCCTTTATTTTGTGCCAAACTTAAATAGGGCAAACTATGTTATAAACATAAATCAGACATGAATTATTAGTATCCAGATGGCTAAAAACATGGTTTGTATGATTCAAACTACACTATAAATAAGAGGAATCTTCGTGTCAGATGCTAGAATTTTATGATTTCTGGACCCTCATTTCTAAGCGGCAAGGAGCTCACACAAGCTGTCCACTCCCTTTACTTTCCTAGCTGTCACATGATGCTTCATGTGTTGCAGGTGGGGAGAAGAGTTTTAAAGAAGTCATGGAAAGTATAAGGATAAGTAATTTTAACTTGAGCTTTCTGGAAGTTGATGAAAAAATTCAACTTGAATAAAAAATGTAAACATATGAAATTTTAGTTTGCTCATTGTTATTGCTTGAGGGTGCTCTTATTATATCTGACTAAGTTTAAAATAACTATGAGAGGAAAGGAAGTAGGAGTATACTTTTGATCTTAATATAAGGATGGAAAAAAAGAAGAAGAAAATCTATGTTCCTAAACTGCCCATGGCACACAAAATATCATTAGTCTTTTCTGGAAGATAATCTTACTAAGCTTATTTATCTAATTTTTTCCTTGCTGATTGACTTTAAGATGCTATTTCTTGTTTTTATCTTATGTAATACCTCTGTTTTGACTATAAATTACCCTGTGGCAGATATTCTTCAGCCTGCAGTCTGCAGATAAGAACGAGGACACCATTGGTGTGGCTATGTTACATGAGACTAGTCGATTTAACCATGCTAAGATGGAGCATTTCCTATCTGATGTTTTGCTAAAAATATATTTTTAGGAACATCCATAATGTATGGTCACTATCTGTTATAGCATAAGAACTTATATGTTGAGATGTGTGGATTTTAAAAGAAATTTATCTGTTGTGTACTGGGGAAAATTCTTCAGCCAGGATGAATCTCAGGATGAGATTCGATGTTGATTTTAGGGACCTTCTATCCAGCAGAACACTACATGTGGTTTGTCACACTGGGGTTGATTAAGTAATGCTTTCATCCACTAAGCCTTAAATATGTTCTGAGATGTGTAGAAGTAAATAAGATACTTTCTCCATAATCAATAAATTCATCATCTTCTGAGGGTGGTGAGTACTGAAATGAAGATGAAGAAGATGATGATGATGTCCTCGACGGCAACAACGGAAGTGGAAGGGGAGGAGAGAGAGAAGGACAGAAGGATGAGGAGAAGATATAATAGCCCTAACTATATGCCAGTCCCTGAGTTAGATACTTCATCTGTAATTTTTCCCTTTTAATACCCTTGGAGGTAAATTCTCTTATTCTCATTTTCCAAAGGAACTGAAGTTCCAAAAATGAAGTAATTTTTTCAGTTACAAAATTGGCGGTCTTACCTCACAGCTCAGATTTAAAATTCATGTTCTGTCTATCTCAGTATGACAGAGAGAGATCACAGGGCTAGAATTCTAGGCAATCATACCTAATTCCCAACAGATTTGAGAGGTTTAGCTTCTGTTTTAAAATTCTATCACTGTTGTATCTGATATGTGCTAGTTGGTTTGTTACAGAATCTTCCCATACCTTTTAAGTAATAATGATTTTTATATCACATTCATTTTTTATAGGACATTCAGGAAATTGAGTTAAAACAAGAAAGTTAAAAATCATGTTCATTTTTGGCAGTAGTCCTATTTTTGCTTCCTTTTCACAAGGTCAAAATTGTTACTTATGCGTTGTCCTCAACTGGAAGCCCTTATTCAGTCACTGTGCTTTCTAGATTTTCATGAAGGCTGTAGTTTTGGACCCACCATGTGCTAAAATTTATTAAGCAAAAAAACTGACTCTTGGTGTTGAAAGCTATATTGGGACAGCTAAGCAGGTCCTTGAATGTCCTAGTTATGCCAATAAATCCAACCAGAAAACCATTTTTAATAGTTGGATATGTGACTGGTATTATGAGAAGACACCCACACAGAGGGGCTAGGTATAGAGAAAGATCAGACTTTCAAGGCCTAATAGGGGACTTTGCTTTTTCTGTAAACTCCACCTGCAGTCTAAGCAAGGGGCTGGTGCTATTGTGCCGTGTGCTGCCTTTATGTATTATGTGGGATCTGATAAATTTTTCAGGATCCCATCCAGCTGTGCTCTCATCACATTGATTTAATGGTCCTTAAGAGAAACCATAAAAGTGTTTTCTGGTTAGTGGGGCCCAGCTGTTTCTCATGGTATTGCATAAGACAGCAAGCTTAGTTAGCTATAGATTAATGATATTAAAAATTCAGTTTTTTATACCAAAAAAGAATAAGTATGTGATTTGTTAAATTAAATTGTTGACCTGAAAGGGGAAGGACCTAAAGAGATTATTTGATTTGTTCCATATAAGCTAATTGGGGCCCCCAAATAAACAGTGAGTCATATCAGCATATTATATTGCGAGTGTGTGTGTGTGTGTGTGTGTGTGTGTGTGTTTTCTGAAGAGGTGATGTGAAGGCCAGTGGCTAGAGAGAAGGATCTATTTTCATTACCAGGCAACAGTGCAAAAAGCCAACAAAATTATTTGAGGATTGTCAATTCTCTGATGAGGTTGGGAACAATGAAAGTTGGTACAAAATGAATACCTGTATAGATTTATAGTGACATTCATGTTACCTGAATCTTTGAGTTTTCACAAGCAGAAGGGTGACTGGTTGAACTACCAGGAAATCCATGAAGTATTAAGTCAGAGTGTGAAGAAGCAGGACACAAACTGCTTAGGGTTTCTGCGTTTTAAGCAATGGAATCGTCTGGCTCGAGTTCAATGTTTTCTTACCCCTTTTAGGCAGTGAAAGGTATGGATGTGAGAAGAGTTTAAAAAAGTATTAATTGTAAAGCCATGCTTTTAATACTTAACCAAATTGTAGCTTCTAAGTTCAAGGAGTAAGCTCACTAAGTCTTTTAAAATTAAATGGCTGGAGAATTAACAATTGTTGATTGACTAATTTTTGATAATCTACATCACCCCTTTGGAGAACACACACACACACACACACACACACACACACACAATATGATATGCTGATGTGACTCACTGTTTATTTGGGGGCCCCAATTAGCTTATTTGGAACAAATCAGATAATCTCTTTAGGTCCTCCCCCTTTCACTACAACAACTTAATTTAACAAATCACATACTTGTTCTTTTTTGGTATAAAAAGTTGAATTTTTAATATTAATCTATAGCTAACTAAGCTTGCTGTCTTATGCAACACCATGAGAAACAGCTGGGTCCCACTAACCAGAAAGCACATTTATGGTTACAACCTTGCCTTTATTTAGATAAGACTACATGGAATTGACCCAGCGTTCATCATTGTGGGCTCACAAGATCATGCCCTATTGTAAACTTGAAATACTTGTTGTTTCGAGTCACCTTTACCTTGTCAGTGAAAAAAAATCTTGTTAAATAAAGGACAATATTTTCAGAAGGTGCTCATTCAAATCGTTTCGAAGCACCCACTTAAAGTTGGAGCTGACATACATATTCTTACTCATTTGTGTGTGCTATGGTTTGAATATATCTCTCACACTTTTGTGTATTCAAAACTTGACACACAAATCCACATGTAGCTGTGTTTGAAGGTGGGGCCATGGGAGATAATTAGAGTTAGATGAGATCAGAATGGTGGAGTGCCCATGAAGGGATTAGTGGCTTTATGGAAACAGGAAGAGAAATCTGAAGTGGTGGCTCCTCAGTTCTCCTCCTGTGATGCTGTAGGAGACAGAGAGAAGGCCTTTCCAGATGCGAACAGCTGCTGGAATGAGGCCTCTGGGCTTCCTCATCTCCAGAACTGTGAGAAATAAATTTCTGTTCTTTACATGTTATCTAGTCTGTGGTATTCTGTTAGTGCAACAGAAAACAGACTAAGATCATGGGGTTTCCAATAATAATACTTTCATAGCTTATTTCAAGCTTCATTTTATTTAAAAACATCTGAAAGTTGTATATTTCCAATGCAAGATTCTTTTCCTTATTTAAACACTGTACATAGATACCATGGTTCTTTGTTTTTTAAAGGTTATTCATAGCTTAAGATAATTATTTGTCTTAAAGTAATACCTGCTGAATGTCTATGGGAAATCCAGGAAGGAAACTCAGGGACCTGTTCTCCAGATGGTGAGAAAGTGGCATGTTTGTATAAAACTAGGAAATGATTCAAGGTCACATATGTCCTACAACGTTTTCCTCTTGAGAAATGGACAGAGGCATCAGGGTCATTAGGAGAAGTCTGCACCGAGAACTGCAGCAAGCAAATACTATTATGAGGGGTATTTTAAGGTCAGTATTTCATCTCTGTTTTTGATTAAGTGTCATGTAGACTGCTTCCTCTACTGAATAACATCAACTTGAGAAATCAAAGACTTAGTGGTCTAAGTAGACAGCAATAACCAACATATTAACTTTGCCAGATACTTTCGTGGGAAACACTAAGCCATATCAATATTTGCTATTATCACTGTCCTAGCCAGCACTCTAAAGGCAGAGTAGTGCCGCTTTGTCGTGGTGTGGGAGCAGTGAGCATACGACATCATTCTCTTCTGCTGATTGCCAACAGAGTTGAGTTTTTCTTTTGCTACCAGGAGCAACGTAGCTTAGGCACTCTGGTTTGTTTTGAGTCTTCGATTCTGAATCCAGGATAAGAAAGTTGTTGGCAACCAACACAGGCAAGTCTGAAAAATTTCGGGTTGATGTAACACAGGCTTCTATTTCATTTCACAATGAAAATGTAATGTTCCTTGTGAATTTGACACACAGGAATTCATTACAGTTGTCTTATGAATGATGGGATTTGAAAAACAGTGCTTGTGTTATGTGTTTTTGCGCTATTTCAGGAAATGCGTTGCAGGAGGCAAAGAGCCAACAGAACAAATCATGCCTGAGACTAATTTAGAAGTAGAAGTGGTTCGGCACAAGCTGAGTTTTTGTTTATTTCTTTAGTTCAAAGGTAGGATAGGCTTTGTCATATAGGGCGTGTGGTTTGGGAAGGGTCCCTGGTCAAGCACTTTGGAAAGCTTATTCTCTTTCTCTTGTACCCACCTGGGCAACTGGATCATCTTGAAATTTTTCTAAGGGTTATTTATTTATTTATTTATTTATTTATTGGTACTGGGGATTGAACTTGAGACCCTGTGCTTGTGAGGCAGGTGGCAGCAGCACTGAGCTAAATCCTTGGCCCTCTAAGGGTTATTTTTTATATGGTCATGAAAATAGAGAAGAATAAAGCATGAGAAAAAGCCATAAATCTGATCCCACAAATACAACTATAGTTTACATATTGATGAATCTCCTTCCAAGACGATGCATATATATACATATACTATATATATATGTTTTTTTAAATAATGTGATCATGATAGAAGTAGAAGGTGCCGCTCATCAATTGCTGTGTTTTGTGAGCTTGTGAGGTCTCCCACATGCATCATGTCCGTCCTGTCTGCTCCACCTTTAGCAATGAGCACAGCTACGTTTCCCAAAGTGGGAATGCCAGGCAATGAAAAGACAATCATATTTTTTTAAATGTTGGGGTTATGAGGATAATATAATGTAAGAAGGAAAGAAAAACTAGAAATATTTTAAAGGCTATTTAATAATTCTATGATGAGGGCAAGCTAAGCTTTCCTATGTGCCTATTGTTGAAAATTAGGATGTCTCAACTTTTCACTGTTAAAAATAATCCTTAGATATGGTGCAAGAGTTGTTATTTTACATACTATCTCCATGACAGAAAATACTATTGGCTCTTGAAATCTATTGGAACATTTTGTGGATAAGTGCTGTAGAAAGAATTTCTAGATTCATTTACTTTAATAGTCAGTGATAGTTTGTATTCTTTATTTCCACTTGAGTTCATTTGATAAATTATACTTTTCTAGGAAAAAAATTTACCTTTTCATCTAAGTTTTCAAATTTACTGCCGTAATCTGTTTGGAGCATTTTACCTGCTTCATATCATTAGTTATGACTTCTCATTTTTTACTTTTGATATTTTGTGAGTGTGTATGGGAGTGTGTGAGTGAGTGTGTGAGTTGTGAATGTGTGTGCATTGTTCTGTTCTCCTTGATAGGTATTCTCAAAGTTGTTCTAACTTTAACCAGAGAAATTTGTGGTTTTATTTTTATATGTTATTAATTTTTGCTCCTATCTTTAATTACAGCAATAGATATTATAACTAAATATGATGTTACATATGTAGCAATGTATACTCTATAGCATATAGTAGTCAAGTACATATTGTATACTAATATTTGAAAGCAACGAATATGGCTTGTGTCCCACTATATGCTAAACTTAAAAAATGATTCTTACATGCTTGAAAAGAATGTGTTCTACAATTGTTGGGTGCAGTGTTTTAAACACATTTCTAATGATTCAAGTTTATTAATCATATATTCAAATTATATGCTTCTTTGTTCTGGCTGCTCAAGAATATGTTGAAATCTTGTAAAATGATAGTAATAGTGAATAATTTCTTTATTCTTAGAAAACCTATTTTAAGACACTATTAAGTGAAAAAGAGTATAGAATTCTTAGAAGTTTTTCAGTCTGTAAATTGAAAGCTTCACCATCATGCATTAGGGTCTCTCCCCCTCTCTCCCTCTCTCTCTCTCTGGTTGTGTCATATAGGCCATGTGGTTTGGGAAGGGTGCCTGGTCAGGCACTGTTTTGGAAAACTTATTCTCTTTCTCTTGTGCCCATCTGACAACTTAGTGCACAACCTTCATCTTCAGTCTCGAGGAAGGATGACATGGGTTAGGTAAATGTATTACAAGTTTTTGACAGACACTTCTGAAGTGATTAATGTGCTTATGTGCAGAAATGAGCAGGGATCTGGATCGAAGTTTTAAGGTATTAAAGAAAACAATATAAAATGAAGGCAGAGATGTAAGCTTTCTTTTGCCATGGTTACCTAATTGGGCATATTCAGACCCAGCCCAAGTCCCTGTTATAAAAATACTTTGAGATCATGTAGACTCTAGTTGTTATTTTTCGTATCTAACTTTACCATCTTCAGAGGTAATTGCTTGAAACATTTATTAATTATAGGTTTACCTAATGGTGGTTTTTAACTTCCATCATTCCCTGAACATTAATTGATTTTCTGAAAATAGCTATTCTTACTCATTCATTGACTTATTTATTCATTCGCTGACTTATGTCATAATGTACTCTTGCATGTTTATTTTCCTCTATAAATGTTAGTACATAAGCATTATTTGTTTAGATAGGCAAATGTAACTCATTGTCTACTGTCAAGAATTCCTTCAAGTTGGCACCTGTATCTTTTGACTTTCTTTCTTTCTTTCCTTTTTCTTTCTCTCTTTCTTTCTTTCTTTCTTTCTTTCTTTCTTTCTTTCTTTCTTTCTTTCTTTCATGAACTGAGGCATTACTGTATTTCTCCCAGGAGCCCTCGTTCCTTTTACTGGAGAATAATATGAAGAAATCAAGATTTTGAGGATGCTTCATACTTCTTGGAATCTTATGTAAAGGAATTTTCTGAGGCCCAGGTTGAAAATGGTTTTTTCCAGAGAGTTTCAGTATTTGCTTTAGTTAGATACCAAAGATTCTACCAGCCTCTAGTTACTTTAAATTTAATTATTGCCTGTCAGTTTTTACTACACTCATGTAGTTTAGTTTCTGTGTACACATCTAGGGGAAGGCTAGTTTGTGATTAGCAATTCTTAGAGGCACAATTCAATAAAGGACTATAGGGTAGGCTCAGATTATTTTCTGGCTCAACATACCTTGAGGATGTACTTTTTGGGTTGTCTGGCCTTTTGTGAGAGACTCCTTAATATGTCCAGATCCTGAAATTTTTCTTCCATTCCTCAATCCCTTTGAAGGCATGATAACTGAAGTTGAAGCCAACAGGTCTGATAAATTCTCCTCAAAAAGCAGACAGGTTCAGTATTTAGCTTTACTTTCCACGTTCCTGATTTCACATCACTTTCAGTCTTTGGATATCATTAAAGTCATTTTTTAATATCAATAAAGAATGCTATTTCATAGACTTATTCCAGAATTTACAGTTGTTAGTAGATGATTGTTTATGTTACCTAATCCTCCATGTTCTAGAACTTGAACATGCATATGTAGTTTTAAATTTCATTAATTTTTAATTAATTCTGTAGAATATTTTCCCGAGAGAGGAATTATAAGGTTTAAGAACACTTGAAGGGTTTGTATAAAAATAACCATATTTATTTTATTTGGGGAGGTTTTTCTTTTGACACAGGATCTTGCTGTGTAGTACAGGCTGGCTGGCCTTGAACTCACTATGTAGCCCAGGCTGGCCTTGAACTCATGGCAATCTTCCTGTCTCAGTCTCCTGAGTACTTGGATTACAGGTGTGCACCACCAAGTCCAGTTCAAATTTATTTTTATAATTTCAAAAATTGCTTTTTAAATCAATGCAATATTTTGTGCTACCATCAATGGATGATCAAAAGATGATTCTGATCCATGTAAAGAGAGAGCCGTGGTATCCTCTTGGAGCCCACAGAAAGGGATGGATCCGTGACCTCCACAGGTGCATGCCTAGCTGGACTCTCCAACGCAGGAATGGCGAACAGGGTAGGATAAAGTGAAGACAGCCAGTCGACAAGGACGACTGAAAGGCAGAGTGAAAAGCGAGGTGTATCTGTCCCGACCTGGTCAGAAGACTGACACCCGGGGGCTCTCCTTGTGGTGGGTGATTGATGACAACACGAGGTGTCACGCGACCCGTTGTCTTCCGTGGTTACTTGGTCTCAGTCTTTATCAGCTGTATGGATTTGTGTTCTGTCTCAACTGTTTCTTGAATGTCTTATCTGTCTTTTCACTTTTCATAGCGGTGTTGCTGAAAGTGAGCTGAAACAGATTCATTGCTCTATTGTAACCAGGGTCTTTATTAGATCCTTTTCATAATTCTCACTTTCTTTTAATGCCTGCAGTTTAAAACACTATTTTGTTTGACACATTTGTAGTTTCTCTTAACAAAGTTTAAGGCAAGTTCTCCGTGAGTTATAGAAGGAAGAGAAAAGCATCCTGTTACAAACGCTTTAATGAAACCCTGTGGGTCTGACTGCTAAGGTTTATGCCTGCTGGTCATTGCTTCTCATAAGTCATGTCCATCTCAAACAAGAAGATCCCAGACGGGAAGGTGCAAAAGGAAATTGAAAACTGGAATCCTTTCATTGCTGAACTTTCACTGCACTCATAATTCAGGAAGACCCATGCAATAGAGAGCAGGGTGGCAAAATAATTTTAAATTTACAGCTATTCTCAATTGTTTTGAATTTTAGTTTTTTTGTAAAGTGAACAAAATATGTTCAAACTCCAACAAAACAAAGAGTTGAAGTAAAAGAACACTTACATATGTTGTACCTACATTTGCTACTGTACTCTTAGAGACTTAGTTGGTTTCTCCTCAACTTGATATGCTGTTCCTTGTACACAGAACATCTTTACCATTTGATACACAGTTAGTCAGTCTTTGGGAATAGAAGTTTGTTAATTTCCCAGTAACATATGTCAAAGACATAAGCATATTCTCTGCCATGTGTCCAAACGAAAAGCTCAGTGACTCCTATTTTCAAAAGAAGAATTTACTTCATTTCCTCAAGAAAACAAATGTTATTTTTAGTTTGTTTCTAAATGTAACAGTTTTAATAGATTTGTAACATTTATGAGTGGCTCTGGAGTTTTGTGCTTTCTCCTGTCTGTTTGGTGTTCCCGTAACAAAATGCCTGAGACTGACTAATTAATAAAGAGATTTGAAGGCTGCAGGCCCAATATTGAGGCACCTCATTTAGTTGGCCTCCACTGAGGTCATTTGGCTGCATCATGGCATGGCAGAGAAGTAGATTCGAAGATGGCCACAGGCAAAAATGAGAAGGAAGTGAGTAGACCTGCTTTGCAGCAACTATGAGAGCTAAGCTGGTCCTGGCAGAGTCACACTATCCCCTACCCAGAATGAAGCTCATACCATCTAATCATCTCCTAAAGGACCCACACATCAACACTCTCACCTGGGAAGCTGGAGTTTGGAAGGCACGCTCAAGCTTTATCCAAACACAGAATTCACAGACTCACCAGGAAGGATCTTAGATAGGGAAAGTCACCAAAGAGCACTGGAAAGTCATAGATAATATAACATTTTATTAAAAGATGCTGACAATGCGCAAGATGTGAAAGAAATAATGGTAGAACAAAGTAATGAAAGTGCTGAATGATGAAGAGACATTTCCCTCCTTACCTATTAGGAATGGAAGGTAAAAGGACAAAGAAATGAAAGAACAAAGGAATGATTGAAAAATATTATATTTTGAGGTTACATACAAAAATAAGTTAAAGTTGAACTTATGATCAATTTATCTTATTTTATTGCATAAATTTAGTCACGATTTCCAATGGCATTATTTCCAAGTTTTCTGTAAATTTTGCCTTACCATATGTAAAACCCTGATTGAGGCCTGGAATAAGAAGTAAGTGACATCATACGTGTCCTCTAACATAATGAATGTAGACATTACCTAATATTAAAAAGTAATATAGTATTGATGTCAAATGTGAATCACTGTTAATAATAGCGTAATTCAGAAGGAGAGAAAATCTTGGGGGCCAAAATGATGAGGACATTCTTGATAAAGGAAAAGGAACATTAGGAGATATGTATAAGTTTAGAAATGAGAGGAGGCAGGTTGCTACCAGGGGAACACATGTTTCCTTTTTCTTTCCGAAGAATGCACGTGTGGTGGCTGTAGCTGTAGTAACTATCTTGAAAGTCAGTATAGCTGAGGCATTGTTAGTCTTGAGAGCAAACAACCTATTTTTAAGCCACAATTACTTGGGCTCTTGATAGAATCAAATGCAAATTCTCTTCTTGCCTAGTTCTATTAGAGGATAATCCTTTTCACTTTTCTTCCATTGACTTTGAAATTTTACATTGTCTTTTTTTAAATTTATAAATTGTTATTCTTTAATTTTTAGAAAACAAGTGACTTAAAATTGTTAAAAATTTGCATTTATCTAATGGGCAGGAATGTTAAGATTCCATCTTTCCCCCCAGAAGAATGGCCTTCATCAACAAATCAAACAGTAACAATACTGGGGAGGCTATCGGGCAAAAAGGAACCCCTCTATGTAAAACAATACAAGCACTTTGGAAGTCTGTATGCAGATTCCTTGAAGAGTTAGAAATTCCACTTGACCCAGCTATTTCCCCTCTAGGTTTCTTCCTGAAAAAGTTAAAGACATCATATAACAGTGATGCATACCTGTGTTTATAGCAGCACAATGCGTAATAGCTAAATCTTGGAAGTGGTGTATACCTCCATTAATGAATGGATAAAGAAAATGTGATATTTACAGACAATGGAGTACCCTTCTGATATAAAGATACACTTGAGTCATTTGTAGGCAAATGGATGCACCTTGAGACCATGATGTTAAGTAAAAAAATTAGACACAACAAGCTTAATTATGCATGATTTCTCTTATATGAGAAACCCAAAGTGTAAATAAAAGATAGATAATAAGTAGGGAGATAGGTCCTTCACAAAGGGCAAGAGGATCAACAGATGGAAGGCGGAGAGGGAAAGGGGATGAGCAAAGGAATGAAGCTGTGTCATGTAGTGCACCGACTCCACACGAGGAAAGAAATCATTATCTATTGAGGAGATATGCAAAATAAATGAAGAGGATAAAGAGATGGATGGAGGGAGGGGAGAGAGGGAAGGAAAGGGGACCAAAAAGGCAGGAAGCTGTGTTATGTACATGCACTGACTCCACACAAGGCCTGGAAACATTAGGTAATACAAACCCATACTAATAAAAATTGTTAAAAATTAAAAATATTTGATATCTCTCCCCTTATATATAATAATCAAGAGTACTTTGTTTTTAGTCTTGCTCATCATTCATTGCTATCTTCCAAATGAGGTCCTATATTTTTCTTCTAGCTTGTGACTGATATTATTTCATTGATAGTCAAGTCAGAGTTGCAAATAGTTTTACAAATTTACTTTTGTAATATTCCTTTTGGCTCTACTTTTTTTTTACTGAATTTTATTCTGTATCTGTGAGGTCTAGAAAACAATCTATGTAAGTGTTTACCTAGTAATATATTTATTTAAGCTCCACTCTCTTCTAATTATTTCTTTGTGTACCTTTTCTCTTTGTCACTTTTTCTGATACAGTACCTTCCTTATCTTTGATTTTCTTTCCTTTATTTCTATTTTTGATAGTAGCTACCATCCTCAATAGCTCAGGCTTCTGGCTCCAATAGTCAGTCTTGCACACAGTTTTAGCAGTACCATGAAACTTTGTAGCATTACTGTCGCCATAACAGCAGTGGACCTATGGGATCCCAGATCTTCAGGGTCCTCAGGATGGATGATCCATTGACTCCTTTTGATATGGCTGTGCTGACAGCTCCAATATAATAGCAATAGTGGCACTTTGCTGATATCATTTTCCCTTTTGCTCCTCTTGCCCTTCCAACCATTATAAACAAATTTCTATTCTATACTTCTGCTTGAAATACCTTGAATTGTTTTTGTATTCCTAACTGAATTCTTATTAATAAAGTCTAGGTGAGAATATCAAAGATTATCTTAGTGTGGAAGGATGATACAACCTGGTCCCATTGATATCAGTACTGTCCAGATGACTTACTTTGATCAGTGAAATGGAGGTAGAAATAACATGCATCATATTCAAGCAGAAGATTTCAGTGACCAACAATGCTCCAAAGAAGGGAGGATCATCCATTCGAATTTTGGAAAGCAGACATGAATCTGAGGCATATATTGATGGACATATAATATAAATAAAAACATACAGCTGTAATTGTAAGCTATTAAGATTTTAAGTAATTTCTTATTGTAATATAACTTAGCTGAGGACAACATAATTTGGGATTATTTTCATTTATTATATTGGAAAAGAATTAGCTTAAAATAATGTATAACTTGGGGAATTTTCACTTATTTAATGTGAAGATAAATAGACTCTCATTTATTATATTAGTTAAAATTATATTATCTTCGGGCCAGGGATTTAGCCCAGTGGTTCCATCGCCTGCCTTGCAAGCGCAAGGACCCGAGTTTGATCCCTGGTACCAAAAAAAAAAAAAAATTATATTATCTTCAATTCCGAAAATTATTTCACTAACTTTTTAAATATTGCCTCTCTTTACTTTCAACCTGCTCTGTCTAGTAATCAAATTAGAAAGATGCTCACTTGCTTATCATATTTTCCTTAACTTTTAACCTCTCTTTCCTATCTTTCACATGGATAACTCTCTGTGTTACAGTGTAAATAATTTCTTCTGACTTCTAGTTCACCCGTGTCTATTATCCTGATTAACTCTCCAAGACAGGATGATTTTGTTTTTCCTTCTGTAATTTCTATTTTGTTTCCTTTTATTGCTGTTTGCTGTTTTTTCCTTTTGATTTATATTCTTTCTTTTGTCTCAACTTGTGTAAAATACACTTATTTTGTAATCTTCTTAAATTTGTTTCTATTAAAATAGATTTAAAGTCTGTCTGTGAGATTCATTCTGTTAGGTTTGGTTGGTCCATTGTGTTGTTCTTATCTGCCTTTTGTTGTTGTTGTTGATTTTCTCTCTGGACGCTCTGTCCATTATGGAAAGTGGTTTTGAAGTCTCCTACCATTATTTTATTGCTGTTTGTTTTTGTAGTTCTGTACATGTTTGCTTTATATATTTAGTTGCCCTAAAGTTGGTGAATATATATTTATTATTATTTTATATCTTTGTGGCCAAACTCAAAACATTTTAAATAATTTTGCTGGGCTCTTTGCTCTTGAGTCTCCACATAGATCTGGCTAAAAGCTCCCAATAGTAGCCATGCCACTGCCTCAATACTGGACTGCCCTGAAATTTCTTCTGCAAGATTAATTAGTCTACCACCCCTAATCTCAGTCTCTGGAAAAGTTTCTGGATACAAACAAAATGCAGACAAACTTTCTGCCAAGCCATAACACATATTGTCTGGAGCCCAAGAGCCGATGCAGTCCTTCTTCCTAGCAGAAACCTCCCTATCCTGGTCTTTACAAGCTTTCTGGTCTTCTGAGCTCTGATCATTTGGTATTTGGTCTGTGGTTACAATGACGATTGTGTAAAATATTTTATACTTATAAAGTAAATATATTAAGCTGATAGTAGCAACTTAACTTCAATGCATATAAAAACTCTACACTTTTATTTCTCCTCTCTCACACTGTTTTAATGTCACAATTTATGTATTTTCTATTATCCATTAACAAATTTTCATGTAGTTATTCTTAATACTCTTAGCATTAATAATAAAATTAGAAGGGATTTTTCATTATGCTAGCATAATATTCTGCATTTATTATATATTTACCTTTATGACTTAGCTTTATAGTTTCGTAAGCTTTTTCTGCTTACAATATTTTCATTTGCACCTGAGCAAGAAGGCCTTTAGCTTTTCTTTTAAATCAAGTTTAGTGACTAGCTACTTATACATATTTTTGAAGTTCTTTTCTTTTTTTCATTTTTGAAAACAGTTTTGCTGGGTACAGTATTCTTGGTTAGTGCATTAGTCACTATCTCATTGTGGGACAATATACTTGACACTTGCAACTTAAGGGAGGATATATTTGTTCTGACTCATTATTTCAGTGGATTCAGTGCATGGTTAGCTGGCTCCAATGTAGAAATGGCATCATGGAAGGGCATGGCAGAGGGAAGCTGCTCAACCCATGGTGGCCAGGAAACAGAGAAGTGAGAATACACTCTTCCAAGTCACACCTGCAGTGACTTACCTCGAGGCAAGCTCAACTTCCTAATAGCACATTAAGGTAGGAACTCATCAATGGATGAATCCACTGGTAAGCATAGTTCCCTCATGATCCAATGAGCTTCCAAAGCCTCCATGTCTGAATGCATGAGACCTTAAGGGTACATATTAGATCTAAGCCATAACATTACAACCCTGGTTCCCAAAAGGCTCATGTCCATTTCAATATGTAAAATGCATTTAGTCAATCTCTAAGAGTTGCCAAAATCTTAACAGTTCCTGCATTGCCAAAAAGTCTAAGTCCAAGGTCTTCTCTGAGACTTAAGACAAACTCTTACCTGTGAGCTATTATAAAAAAATTTAAAGAAAGCTAAATTTTTCCAGTGCACAGTGACAGAAAGTAAGCATTCTCATTCCAAAGGGAAGAAATAGGGAAAAGAAAGGGTTTGGACAAAAGCAAGACCGAAAACCAGAAGGGCAAACTAGAAGGGCAAAAATAATTTCAGATGATCCTTTAGTTCCATGGCCACCACCTTGAGCAGTCTGTGCTGAGACATGAGCTCCAAAGGACTTGGGCACCCCCTGAACCCATAGTGACCTTGCTGGTTGCAGATCTAATGGGCCTTCCCTTGGGGTGGTTCTGCTCCCGGCCTGCTGCTTTCTTCAGCTGATATCCCACATACCTGGTGTTTCCAACTTCCTGGTGTCTCCCTTGCACCTTCTTTTTCACTCTTACAGCTTAAAGCATTGCCCTCATGGGTGCTCCTGGAAGGGACTGTGGCACTGCTACACACTTTCCTGGCCTCCTACCCTTTCTTCTGAAATTTGGATATAATCACAGCAACAAGGTCACTTCTGGGAACAACTTCTATATTAGTCACTTTTCTGTCACAGGGACAAAATACCCAACATCCACAACTTAAAGGAGAAGAGGTTTATTTTCACTCACTATTTCAGTGAGTAGAGTTCATGGTTGGCTGGCTCCAAGGCAGAAATGACATTGTCACCAGGAAGCAGAGGAAAGAGAGAAGCCGGGGACAAGAACACACCCTTTCAGGAGACTTACCTCCAACCACTATCTACTTCCTAACAGTACATTGACTGGGGAACTCATCAATGGATTAATCCCCTCAGTAATGACCAACCACCTTCCAAGAGCTCCAACGCTGAACATATAAGATGTTTGAGGGACATTTTAGATCTAAACCATAACAGGTAGCTTTTTTTTCTTTTAGCATTTTGGATATATTATATTCTGGCCTGTAATGGTCCTGATGGAAAACTTGTTGATTATCTTATGAGGTTGCTCATATATGATATTTGTTTTTCTTTTGCTGCTTTCACAACAATTGTCTTTATCATTAACTATTGACAATATGATTGTAATGGTTCTCAGTCTAGATTTGGCTCCTATTTGGAGTCTTTTCAGATTCAAGGATCTGAACTTCTACTTCTTCTCACACACTTGGGAAATTTCAGACATTTTAAAGAAATAATAAGCTTTTCTCCTCTTCTTTCTCTCTCCTCTTTCTGGGATATGCATGTATTGCTTCATTTGATAGTGATCCATAGGTTCTCAGACTTTGTTTGCTATTTGTCATTATTCTTTCTTTTTCTTTCTCTTAATGAGTAATTTCAGATGACCTGTCTTCAAGTTTTCTGAATCTCCTACTTGACCAAGCCTGCTGTTGAAGTTTTCTAATAAGTTTTACAGTTCATTTACTGTCATCTTCAGCTCCAGAATTTCTGTTTGGTTCTTTTTTATGGTTTCTACCTCTGTTGATATTCTCCTTTTGTTTATATATTATTTTCTTGATTTATTTTAGGAAGCTTTCTGAAATTCCTTGTATCAGTCTGAGCTTCATGAGCAACATTTTGAATTATTTTTCAGGAAACTTATGGGCCCCCATTTCTTTAGGGGTGTTTCCTGGGAATTAATTTTGTTCCTTTACTTGTGTCATCTATCCCTGATTATTCATGCTCCTTATAGGTTTGTATTACTGTTTGAGCAACTGAAAGAACTGCCTCCTTTCCTCATCTTCATCGACTGGCTTTTCCAAGGAGGTAACAACCAATTAGCCTGGTTAGAGATTCTAGGAGCCCCTTAGACCTTCATGTCGATGTGGTCTTTCCACTCCTCTCCTTCCCTCTTGGAGAAAAGTACCTTTTCTCATTCTCATAAAGTTGTGGAGGCTACAGTTACCTTCCCACTCCTTTTCTCTAAAGCAGTGCACTAAAAATCTGAGATGTCTGGTGAACGCTTCACTTCTCTCCCTTCCTCCTGGGGGATAAGTCTCAGAGTTACATGCCTTTTCCCTGTCTTGCAGAGCTGTGCCAGCATAGTAAGATATCCCCCTATTTTCTTTGTTCTTAGCTACCCTCAGACATCTGAGTTACAGTTACCAGCTTTGGTCCCAGAGAAATTCTTTTCAAGTTCTTTGTGTCTTGAAGAAAGAACAGGACAAGACATTAAAAAGGAGGAAAAGATTTACATTTACTGAAAGTAGAAAAGAAGTATGCTCTGCAGAGTGAGATTGGGCTGGTAAAAGCCTCACAGTGACCACGAGGATAATGTTGGGGATCGTTTTAGTCTGAAGTTCCTATATTGCTTTTCCCTCATACAAAAGGAATGTGGGATGGTTGTCCTATCAGAAACTCCTTGCCTGGTGCCAGAGATGAGCTGTCCTATAGAAGACTCACTGGGTTTCGTGCCAAGTGCAGATGAGGAATTGAAATTGGCACTTTCCTGATTCATCCTATGTCCAGGGAGTGCAGAGTCATCCCGGATTCTGTGGTCTGCATTGGGTCTCATGACTTTGACAGATTACACCTACTTGCTTGATAGATTTGACCAAGCCCTGATCTCCTACCTCATTATTGCAGTTCCATCACTGTTCGTTCTGAGGAGAGATAGAAACAGATTCCTGTGGCAGTGCATTGAAAGACCTGAACATGGAATACAAGCTCCACTTTCTTTTCCTTGAGGAAGAAACCACAGCCAAAGACAATTTCTCAAGATGCTGAGATGAGCTTGAGTCAGGGGAAAACTCATGTGGGCAAAGTGCATTTGCTTTTCGTCCATATTTCAAGAAAGATGCCCTTAGTTTGGGGGTCGTCCAGGCACTGCTACATCTCAAGTGGATTCTGGGCATCTCAGCACATGTTTTTGGCCCATGTATAGTTGTTAGGTCAATGTTTCTATGGAGTCAACGGCTGAGAATTCCTGTTCTACTATCTTGATGCCACTGCCTCTCACATTCTTCTTGGTGGAACATTTCTTAAATCTTTGTATATTTAGTCTTTATCCAAGAAATTTTTACTTGAGGTCAGTAGCTTTTCAAAATTAAAATTGGTTCATGTATGTCATTTTTATTTAGTTGCTCCATTTTGGTAGAAGTTTTACCCAAGCTAAAAGTATAATTTTAAGTGATGTCCAGCCCCCCACCATGTGAAACATACAGAATTTTAAATACTCATTAATTATAAGTTAGTGTTATTATAGGGGATTAAATGTGAATTATCTTCAAAAAATGTAATTTTAAGCAATCTTAACTATCAGACATTTTCCTAAGTGATTCAATTAATTGTTCTCAAAGTTGGGAACTAGTAAGCCCTGAGAGTATGTCTTTATTGGCCAGAGGAATTCACACTCTTTAGTTTGAGAAACACTGTCTTAAATGTTGATTTCCATGAAAGCCTCCTAAAAATACTTTACAAAATGTTATACAGCTGGACTTGGCTGAATTTTATTATTGTAGGAGTTTAAGACAGCTATTGTTAGAGATAATGATGGTTGTGTTCAACTTAATGGTAATTGTATGCAAATTTTAGAATTTGCCACAAGCTTACTACTTGTGGTAAACTTGTGGGAGTAGTTGTATTTCCTTTTTCTTTTCAGGAAAACTGCCAGTATCAGGATTCACTGGCTGCCTCAAAATTGCAGCTGTGGTTGTTTTCTCAAATTACTAGGAAATTAAAGCAGAGTTTTCAGCAAACTTAAAAATTATTATACAGCAAAGACTTTTTACTTAGAAATACAGTTAATAAATGAGGACATTTGGAGGAAAAGATGAAGTGAAAAGAAAATAAGGGATGAATCAGGAAACTGTTAAATTAACTTTAAATTAACTAACCATTTTTATAAAAGGCAGGAAGAAAAGGAAAAAAAAAATCTATGCCTGAAATTTCTCTTCCAAGAATGAAATTTGTCCACTTTCCTCTCGTCTTTTTAAAAATTTAATCTAAATTAAGTTTGAAGTAAGTTTAAAAGCTAAATATAAATAATGTGTCTAATAAGTCACTTTAGTGTGAACAGAAATCAATAATAGCTCACAAGATGGAAGTACAGATAAAGCTATTACTCTGTAGAGGCATTAATAGAGATCGCTACTGTAATTCAATTAAATGAGATAATACATAGACAAGTAGGTAAATGTTTTAAAATAATAGTAAATTCTGCAATCTCACTTCTGTTACTGTCCATAAAAATGAATGTGTGTGAGTTCTTATCCAGAGTTAGATTTCCTTATGTAAAACTTTTTAAAGTTTGCATGGTACTTATTATCTTTCTATCCATTGTCATTATATCCATAAAATTAACTACTCTAGAAAACTTATTTCAGTTCAAGCAGAGATTTTAAATGTGTTATGAAGATTCATGATTCATGCTACATAATTCTCTCAAGTAAAATTAAAGACAAAATACAACTATGATTAGTATTCTGAGATGAATTCATCATGAATTCATCATGAAACTATATAGCAGTCATTTTATGCTCAGGCTTAACAGTTAATTTAACAATTTTTAAAACTACCTTAAAAAATAAGACATTTTTCTCCATATTATGGATTGAGTTTTCTCATTCTTCATCCCTTGACTATACTTTCCTAGTACTTGGCAGAGTGAAACTTTAATATCATTCTCCTTCCTGCTATTAATACTTCCAAGTCTTAATACTTAATGCTGACATTTTTCACAAATTTTCCTGGACCTGTTGGTTGCTTAAGACCATTGAAAAATCATAGTCGGTTTTTGGAAAGTAAATCAGAATGCAGTTTCTTAATATGCAATTGTCAGTTCTGATTAGGCTTTGTATTTTTTCAGAAAAACAGTTAACTTGCTTTATAAATGAGCAGTTCTTTAAAAAACACAGAAGTTTTGGTTAGTTGCACACATAAAATAATTTCATTTCTAAATTTGTAAAATGTATACTTTCTAATATTCATTGAATGATTTTCCAGGAAATTACGCAAAAATAGTTTTTCTTATAAATCATGCATATGGTAGATATTCAAAATACGTGAGTTGTGCTTACATTAGATTGAGAGTAGCAAAATAAATATAAGAATAAATCTTTTCTGGAAAAATATTGAAATCCAAATTTGATCATACACTATTCTCTTACATATTAACTATGTGGATTAATTTATCATATCATTTTACATACACACTTTCAAATAAACACTAATTATACTTGCATATAGAATACAAAAATAATTTAACATTTTTTATCTAAATATATTTGCATCCTGTATAATAACTACATAATACATTATAAGTGTTCTGAAACTCTAACCCAAGCTCAAACATCCTAAATTTGTCCTTTATTCTTTAATACTGCTTTTAAGCTTATGATATCTTTTGCCAAATTTTTGAATTAAAAGCTTTCAAAAATCTTGCATAACAGGAATGTCTTATCTATGAGAATTTTAATAAGTATAAAATTACCTTCATAAAAAGCCTAAAAATAAAAACAGTGAAATAAAAATAAAAACAGTATCCTAATGATTTGGCATGTCATAATGTTATTTAATTTGAATATTTGTAAGGAGTGTATAAAGAGAAATGTAGAACCTATCTAAGAAAGATTCTCAAATGTACTGTAAATGCTGAAAAAAGAAAGAAATTTCGCTTGGAGTTTTAAATGCCTTGCAAAAATTCCATCAGGAAGTTCATATTTTCATAAATGGCATGATGAACTGAGAGGACATCCTCTAATTTAGCAGTAAATGTGGAGATAAATGGTCTAATTAGTTACGGCAAAGTGATTTGTGCTTGATTATACCATGAGTCCTTGATTTTCCTCCCTACAAGAATCATCATAATGAATAATTTTTAGCACTAATTGCACAAAAATGATAATACTCATAGTGTTACCCTGGAGGACTGGTTATCAAAATTTGATTTGCTCAGAAAACAATGGTGGTGCCATTGAAACTAAGCTAAGGCTGAGCCAAGGTCTCGAGCCAGCAGATGTCAGAGATTTGAGCACCAGCACTGCAAACACCACATTAGTGCAGACAAGGGGAACAAGAAGCCTAGCAATTAATGATGGCCTTGTGCTTGATTGATGGAACTGGAAAATTCAAAATGTTGAAATAAATCACCAGAGCAGGGGTGAGGGAAACGAGAAAGAAAAAGAGATATGGAAAGAGCGTGTAAGGAGATTCATAGACTTGACACAAGTAACTCTTTTCTGTTAAACTTTCTCAGATTTCAGGAATTATGAAAAGAGAGAGAAAACCATTGGGATGAACCATATATTTAATTGAATAATTTAACAATTTTGACATACGATTATTACATTTTTATAAATCAGATACACAAGCTTAAATATCACATGGTTTCCCTCATATGAGAAACCCAAAATATAAATAAACAGCCAAACAAAAGATAGATAATAAGAAGTAGGGAGTTATCTTTCTCAAAGGGGAAAGGATCAAGATTTGGAAGCAGAAGGAGGGAGGGCAGGGAAAGGGGATGAGAAAAGGGATGAAGATGTGTTATGTGCATGCCAACTTCCTATGAGGAATGTAAACATTGTGTACTGTAAACATGCACTAATAAAAAATAAAAACTGAACATATACACACACACATATATAATCAGTGGTAAAAAAATTACATTTTCATATATTTCAACATAACCTAAAGCACCTAATTTAGTGTCTACCTCTTAATGAGGGTTCAACACAAGACAATTTTTCTCATTTCCTCATATAGTGCAGTTTGCAATTATTTTCACCTTCCCACATCAGCACTCTTCAGTTCAGCAGAGATGCAGGAGTTGCAGAGTACTGATGTAAAAGGAATAGGAAAAGAACTTCCTATAGACAAGAACAGGAAAATGAAAAAAGCCTGGCACTCAACAGATGTTTATCGAAACTTTTACAAATGTAAGAGAGGACAGAATAGACATGCTTGGGATGGTGGCAGAGCAGCCATTAAGGAAAACGAACAATTTCTGAAACCTAAGCTTTGTTCTTCAACATCATATGACAATTTCAGTCCAACCTACAATATGTCTCCCATTTGTTTTTCTGTTGCTTCTCTGCCCTCAGCATCTTTGAGGAAAAGATCATTTCCATGAACATACATAGCTATGATTAAAGCACCCTTAAGACTTCTAGCATCTCTAGATTCCAATTTTTGTACCTGCATGGCCAACTCTGACATGCATCTGAGCCATCTCCAGAAACTGTGAATGGATGAGGTCTGAGAAGCATAAATGTGGAGATGGAGGAATCAGAAGAATCCCAGAACAGATAGAATTGAAGGTGATCTTGGAAAGATGGCTAGATTGAGTACAGAAGGTAGAGAGAGGAGTCCAAATCGGGAAAGGGAACATCGAGACTTGGGTTGGTGCATAGCATGAAGCTAGCCAAAGAGATAGAGAAGAATGCATTAGGATGATATGATGATATAATAGTGCTAGTTAGTGCATACGCCCATATGACTTTGCCCTCTTTATGTTTATCTTGGATTTGCCTTGATGTCTAAATTATATTTGTGTGCATTTATGCACTTATATGTAAGCTTCTACTAAAAACTAATCTTAAAATGAAAGGTACTTAGCAGAGAATAAGTGCCATCACTCTTTCCATAGCTATATGCCAGGTGTCAAAACAGTTAAAGTGGAAATAATGATTAAAATAAGAGAAATTTGAAATATAGTATCATGCTTAAAACATGGTTTGCATTGGATTTTTTGTCTATTTATTTTGGAATTTTTGCTTTATCTGTAGCATATTGTTAAAGAAAATTCTGATTTTCAATCATTTTGGAATTGTTTGAGTAAAATAGTGACTTTAGCAATTGCTCAAAAAGCCTAGGGTATATTTATTTTTCTTTAATATTACAATACCATGGGTGTTTAATCCTCTGAAGCCCCAAGATGTCTTTTACTTTCATACTTTATGTTTTTGTAATTTGCTTTGTGTGGAATAGCAATATTAACAGATTTGTTTTTACACAAATTTATTTGCTTGATATAGAACCTACCATTACCAATAACTCTAGAAACCCTTTCTCGTTCCTGCATGCTTTTCTCAAGGAATCTTTACCATATAACTAAAGTTGGGGTCAAAAACTAGAATTGAAAGGAAGATGGATTGTTATGGCTTTGGCCTAAACCTTTATAACAGCAACATGACAGTCATGGAAGCCTTTGTCAGGCATATTATGTGGGAACAGAAGGTGAGGAAAATAAAATTAAAAGGGAGTATGAGAAATTGCTTTGAGAAAATAGAAGATAAATGAATAGTAAGAGCAAAAGGAAAGGCAGAATAGAGATTTAGTAACCAGGGAGACACAGTGGTGGGCTTCCACGTCAGCTCTCCATGCCCTCTCTCACTAAGGGCTAGGCTGGGATTTAGGCAATAAAATAAGAGCCAGGCCATAATTTAATGATCTTCGCCATCTCCCTCTGTCCCCGTGTGCACGTAGCTCCCTCTGTTGGACTGGTGCTGTTTACACACAAGTGATATTTGCTTTTGGAGGATGCAGCCAAACAGAATTTCCTTCTGATATTTTACATCCAAAAGACAGAAAAATGATCTCTTCTTAGTGTTTCTACATATGTATTAGTGTTCTAAGTAGTGATAACCAAGACAAATTGTTCACACAATTTAAGCCTTTTCCTGCAGGCCTTTATTCTAGTACAGAAGTTTGAGTATTTTGTAGCTCTACCACAAGGACTCCCTCACACCAAGCATTCAAAATTGCAGCCACATTAAAGGGGAGGTTTGGAAACCTTCCTATTAGAAAGCAATCACAATAATTTTCAGCAACCGCTGGATCTCTGTGACTCTGATTTTAATAACAAAGCCCCTTTTCCCAAATGGGTGAAAGGTACACATTTTTCTAATAGTTGTGTTTGAAGATAAAACGCAAGGCCTAGGAATTTCAGAGGTTTGGACCATTTGGGGGCAGCCATAATGAAGGCTATATAATACATTCATCTGTAAATGCTTCTTAATGTGCAACATGTAAGACTGGACGTTTGATCCATTGCTCAATATTTTATTACACAGCACACTGCGCTTCTTAAGCTGGAGTGTGGGTTTTGAGAGATTGTGGAGATTGGAACCGACGCAGTTATATTTCTGAGGTGCCTCAAAACTTAAATGTACATTGGAATCTCCTATGTTGTACAGAAAGGAATAAATGGGTGGATTTAACCCTAAGGCTCTTCTGAGGGTTCCTGTGTTCACCTTATTGGTAATGACCATGGCCTGTTGTAAATTAACTTTTCCTTGACCTTCATTACAGGACTATGTAGTTTCAAATTCATATCCCTGGGAATTCTCAAGAACTAGGTTGCGTGTCTGTCTGTCTGTGTAGGAAGGGCAGGGTAATCTGAAGATGAGCTAGGTAGGGAGAGGGATGGAAAGCAATTCTTAGGACATTTTATAGAATTTTGATCCTATTATTTTTCTTGAGTAGGATTTATTTTGAAACACACTATAGAATGTTGAAATGAAAGTTACATTGCACGCATTGTCTATTGTTATAGTATTGTATAACAATAAGGAAAAAAGAATCTCTGAAGCTATGACTAGTAAGTAATATTTATTATAGAAAACTAATAGAACATCATAGAATTCAACAGGAAAGAATCTGAATTAGGCCTAAAAAGATTCTTTAATGAAGGATTATCATGTTTCTCACATGCCAAGGATGTTCCTGTCCTGATTGGTTTCCTTCTGGGGTTGCGTGGTTCTTTGGTGACTCAGGCCTTTGTTTATGTCCCTCTGTTGTCAGAGCTGATTTTACTGCATCCTGAAATCTGCCCCCAGCTTCTGTACTGTTCCACTCCTGGTACCGCAGCAATTTAAAGCTGTTTCCGTGTACTAACTTCACATTTCCAGGGGAAGGAACATGTTTACCTCAGGATGCCCTCTAGGTTTAAACTGAAAAGTGGGCATTGAGGATAGTCCAGGGATGTTCCCGATCTACTTAATATAAAGTTTGTGTTAGATTGTCCCCCAAAATGTGTAGAAAGGACACCAATCAATGGCAGATTTAATATTCCTACTTCAGAGTGCAGACAATTCTCTGAAAGTTAAATTAAAAATCAAACCTTTTTGTAATAATATTCAATATAAATTCTCTTGAGTGCATTCCAGAAATTAAATTGAGTGGATTAACCTGACAGTTTGTTTTGTTTTCTATGGTGCTTTGAGATTTCTAAAATATTGGAGTTGTTGAGAATGGTTTTCTTACATGTAATATAGATGATCATCCAATTTCTATTAAATTCATTGTACTATTACTTGTACTCTAGATAAAAGAAATTGTAACAATAAAAGGTTATACTATAATATAGCAAAGACAACATTAAAGTTATAAAATATATATTGAGAACTCGACACCATTTACATGGTGTATAAAAGGAGTTTCTAAAGGATTTGATCCATTTTAGAGTTTGGATCAGGTTTCAGTATTTGCATGAATACAAATATTCATTTAACTGCACAAAGAGAATTTAGACCCAGGAACTAGATATCATCTCCAAGGTCCTGCCTACATGGTCTGCTTCCTCTAACTTGGTCCCATCTTCTAAGGGTCTGTTCAGCTGTGAACTCATCAATACATTAATCCATTAGTGGAGTTAGTGATCTCACATTACAGTCATTACTTTAAGATTTATTAAAAGCAAGTCATCCTCTTAGTGGTGAAATAGTTTGGGCTAAAAGCAGAAAAATAGTTCTCTTTACCAGATTTGATAAGACTCAAGAGTACAGGAATGGTTTTTGGAAAAGATGCTATGTAGCACTCAAAATATTTGTAAAATCAAGTATTGTCATTTTTCTAAAATAACAAGGATATTTATTACATAGTACCATTTATATAAGTGAACTGTATGTGAGGTTGAAGTGAAATGGAACTGTTTTATATTGTTACAATCTAGTTCTGTTCTAGAGACAAGACCAAGTTGTAATAATGCCCATTAACTTTTCAGTATATTAAATACTTACCTTTTTTATATTTTTATCTACTCATTACTTGCACTAAATTTAATCTCAAATATTCCTCACTAACTAGTCATTTGTCTTCATATTCCTATTTTCCAAACAACCCTCCTAAAAAGGAAGATTAAAAGAGGATAAACTAATCATCATCTGGCACCAATAAAAATAAAGAGCTGTGTATATTTAATCCTTTAACAATAGTACGCTAAAGGCATTATGTTCTTTAGAGAAGAAAAATTGAGCATGTGAGAGATGAAAAATTGTTCAAAAGCAAGTAGCCTGTAGACTTTGGAACTGGGAGTAATGAGGCCTTTGTGTTTGCTTGCATTTGGCTTCCTCATTTCCTATATGCTAAGTCAATAGTTCCTGCTTCTTATAGCAAGTTGATTCTACTCAGCTTGGCTTCTGTGGTCTCTCATTACCTGGTCAGCCTCCCTTTTCATCTGCTTTCCAACTCTACACCTTCATTCTATCTGGAGCCAGACGGCACAGTCTCTCCTTTATATAAATCCAAACCCTAAACTCTCCATGATAACTCTACTCCTTATTGTAAATAAAATTCCCTGCTCCTGTTTGTCTTGACCTTATAGTCTGTCTGCTATTTTCCCACGTATTTCTTCTGTATTGTGGTTTGATATATGCTTGTCCCTGCAGGCCTATTTGCCTGTTTTCTTTTCTTCTCCTGCATCTTTGATAGCATCCATGTTACTTCTGTGACTCACTACCTGACTTGAAAACGGGCTGCTTCTCCTCTACATCTGTTGTTTACTGAATAATCAGTAACCACGAAGCCTTACTCAGTGTGCAGCACAGTCCACAGAAGTGTGTGGGATCTAACAGGATTGACTTGGAATCAACTTTTATGACCATTTTCTCAGAAAAAACAAAAAAATTGTTTATGTTCAGGAAAAACAGAAAATACAAAGGTAATCTTTTATCTAAATGTAAAAATATAAAGTAGAACCTTTTTTATTTCCTTGTGATACATACACACAACTTTTGTTATTTTCTATGACAACAGATAATGGAAAGGAAAAAGAAAGGAGAAAGAGAAAGAAGAGATCCTGTACCTGGCAGAATACATCTTTTAAGAATTTTATCTCTTTTCACCAGTTCTGGTGACATCTATGTTTTTATTTCATGTGTTGGTCAGCTTTCTATTGCTGGATCAGAACACATACAACTTAAAGAAGGAAGGCTTTATTTTGGCTCACACTTTCAAAGGTTTCAGTCTGTGGTCAGCTGGCTCCAAGGCAGACACATCATGGCAGAAGAGCCTGGCAAGAGAAGATTGCTCAACTCAGGACATCAGGGAAGCACAAAGGATGGGTAGAGCATGATGGAGGGAGGGCAGGAATCACACAGCCTGCTTCCTCTGACGTGGTCCCACCTTCTAATTGCCCATTCAGCTCCTAACTAATCAACAGGTTAAATTCATTGGTGAGGTTAATGCTCTCATGTTCAAATCATCTCTCTCACAGCCCCTTAATCCACTCAGGTTGACAATCAAGGTTAATCAGCACACTACATCTGAATTCAAGGTGCAGAAAATGAGGTACTCAACGAAATGATATTGCACTTACGAGCAGTTGAGGAAACTAATGGGTTTTAACCCTCACTCCAGAAATAGAGATTCTATGAAAAAGGTCAGGCCCTGGATCTCATGATTCTGCTGCCAAATTGAACAATCATCAAATGCTCTGTGGTTTTATACACCATTTCCCCCAGTTAATTACTACTTACATGGGGCAGTGTAATTTATGTTTTCATTTCACATTTAACTGCATTCCAAAGAGTTTCATAAGCATTTCCCTGAGCTCACATTCCCATCTCCAGTTAGATGGCATGAAGCAAGAGGGGATTTTGTACTAATATTTTGCATGTTGGAATGTAGAGCCGGAAGATTTTCATAAAGAAGTGAAGAGGAACTGAGAATGATGGGAATAAATGCATTTTCTTCTGGGAATCCTCACTGTTGCTAACAAAGTTGCTCCACTGCATTAGTGATCTACACATCAGGAGACACAGGGTGCTTCTCCTGCATGCTTCTTTCCTTCTAGCTTTCTCTTTATCTGGACCTATATGGACAACTATCATACCATATATGACAAAGGAGAAAAGAAGTCAATTATTTTTTCACAATTTATCTCTCACCTTGACCCCAGTTAGGGCAACTGATATTTATGAGACGCTTGATCCAAAAATCCTCTACACTTAAGGTTCAATGACTTCAAAAAACAGTGCCAGCTTTCCTTGATTCTGATGTCTAGTTTTCTGAGGTTGTTCTTGAGACTGTGTCTTCTTCAAGGGCTGTTTGAGGGCAAGAGGGGCTCTGCAGCTCCCTGGTCTCGGGTCAACAAGGTTCTTGGCTCCTGAATCCAGGTGCCCCTTAGGTTCTGCCCTAGGTGCACATGTCCAGTTCTTATCTTTATTTCTTTAGATGTTTGTTCCAGTACATCTTTGTGTAAGTAAAAACTTTCCTATAATGCTCCCCATGAAATCTCATCCAAAGCAAAATGACTCAACTCCAGCTGGAAATTTGATTCCAGATATCAATATTTTTACATCTTACAGCTGATTTGTACTTACAGTTCCTACATCCTTTGGATATTTTTTTCTATTCTGTCATTTATCTTTTACAATAGAATATTTAATGGAATCTGAGGCCTTTTAGATATGTATCTAATTTCTATTTTTTCCAAATAATCACCTTGAAAATAAATTTAAAACTCTGTTGGTTCTGGATATATGTTATATTTCTTTGAACTGCCTTTCCCTAAGTTAATACAATTTTTATTTGGTTTTGTTTGTTTTACATCACAGGAAATAGATGCATTTTTGTTGAAAGAATGGATGAATTAATTTGGTGATCTAATTCTGAGTTGGAATGCTCAAATAATGAAAAACACAAGATTCTTTTTTACCCTGTCAAAAATTTTAGTTATGATCTGATGTCAATGAATTTACTCATATGACTTATGGGAAATAAATGTACCCAGGCAAATGCTAAGCATCTTAGGTAACATAAAATGATATTGGACTCAATTCTTGTCTTCCATGAGCTTTCAGTCTAGTTGTGAGTTCCTGGGAATAACTTTAATTGTGACCACAGAGACATCTCTTGCTGGGTATTTCTGTCAGTACCAATTAAAGATATTTTCTCTCAGTTTTCCAGGGGCAAAAATATACAAGATCTGTAAATTACCTGCCCTCAGAAATGAGACCTAGAGTAAGCATTATAGTGAAATCCCAAAATTACCAACCAAAGCATTTTCACAAATCAAACATCCCTCCCTGGTGCCCCAAGAGATACTCAAGGAGTCCGAGGACAGAAAGCAGCATTCTTTACCTGTCTCCACATGTTTGCTTGTTAGGGCTGCTTGATTTGGCTTTCAGAGAATGAATGTGCCCAGCTTTCGGAAGGAGAAGTGATGTCACAGACCTCCCAGTCCAGGAAGCCTTTACGTCAAATGCCTTTGTATCTCTCAGTAGAAGTGATGCTGAAGATACATAGATATGCAGTTTGTCATTTTAAAAATTGTGACTTTGTTTCCAGTGTTAAATAGCAAGAAGTTACTGACATAGATACCAGTAGCCTGGAGGTTATGGACAAATGAGGGGGGACTTCTGGCCTCACAATTAGATGGGGATCAATAGAAGTTGAGCCATGGAAGCCCACCAAAACCACAAAATGTTCATACTGCTGCTCGGTCTTCATTTCTGCTATAGAAGCCATGTGAAGTATTTTTCATACAGTTCTCAACTTGTGGTGAGGAACTAAGCCCCAAATATCTTACTAAACCTTGCATGTTGGTTTACTAAATATTCAAGAATACACATTTTGTTCTTCCTCCCATAGATATGTGTCATGATTTATTCTAAAAACACATGGATTTGTCTCTCTTCACACATCTCCAGAAGTGGTTAGATGCATACAATATGTTCACAGTTTTCTCTTTAGTTATCTGAGAACTGTAGCATGCTGAAGGAGAGTGAGGGTACTGTACTGTGAATACCAAACCAAGCAGTCTCTGGCCATCTGAACAAGGCTGCTCTGGGGCCTAGTAAAGATAAATACTCATCCATCTAATGCCTTCATTTCTGTAATGTCTCCCTGTCCAACTTAATAAATGCTTTCTTGCTGGCTTCTTGGCATCTCTTTGAATGAGGAATGTAAACTGAAAAGGCCTAGGAGACTAAAACTGGCACAGAACATTATGATGAATAATATCAGGAGACACAGAGACTAGTTCAGTAGGCCCATGTGCGGTGCCACACTCCTCACCAGAGGACAGATGGATTTGCCGTCTGGGACAGAGCTGTCGCGCAGTCTATAGATACATGAAAATGCAGAACAAAATCCTCTCCAATGTTTTGCAAATGGAAGTTAAGTATAAAACAAGATATTCGTAGAAAGAACAATATAGACCACAATTTAAAAGCCTAATAAACAGAATCATCTACATATATTTAATCCCTGGATATTGAAAAAAGGAAAACATGTGGGTTTTTCTAAGAACACTTCACAATTTTGAGAGAAACTGCCAGCAAAATTAGACTGAAACTATGATTTAGTTATCTCCATATTTACACTATGTCATAAACTATTACTGTTTAAATACCAAAAAAAAAAAAAAAAAAAAAATCCCCTGGAAAATCCGGCTCATTTTCCCAAGAGAAATACCATTGAAAAAACTTTTTTCTTGGTATTAAACAATCTGACTAGACTTTAGTTCAATTACATATTTTTTAAGGTTTCTCTTTTTATTTTCACATATTTCAGACTTTCTCCAGGCTTTCATGTTCAAATCTTTGCATGTAATACGGAAGCCATACAGCCCATCATGGGAAGTGTCTATTACGTCTGGTGCACCCCGGAAGTGGGTAGTTTTTGTTACTCACCACCTTTTAAGCCTCTAAGAAACTAATTTTGAAGTATGTTGCCGCAAGTGGAAATGGGGAACCAGAGACTGCTTGCTGGAGGAGGGCTTGATGTGGTGGAAATAAAGGAGGCATTGTATCTGGGGCTCTACCCAATCAGGAGCATGGATCCCTAATACAGCTACAAAGCTTTAAGAGGATTCTCTTTTATCTTTAAGAAGGGCTGATAAGAAGAAAGCAGAAATGCCCTTTTTCTTAAGCAGGTTCCCTAGTAATTGTCCCAATTTTCTCCTCACCACCTAATGGACAGGCAGGCAACTGGTGACACCTATTTGTAGGAAAGGATAGGAAGTGTAGCAGATAATCAAGGGTCCAGTGAAACTTAAAATTATGTGGAATAAAGAGAAAATGGCAGTGTGTGCCACAATAAGAAAAGGTTAGAACCATTTGTGTATTTTAATGAAGTATGTTCATTTATAGTGCTCATTATTGTTCTTCAAATACAAAATTAACTTTTTAAAATTAAAAATAAAATTAATGGAAATTCTAGAATTATATCGGTTTTATCATCTACAGGGGTAAGTTACTTTCAATCAAAAATTTCCTCAATTTTTTATGCATTTTTGAAAATCATGTCTGATTTGTTAACATATTATCTAATACACTAAAATGAATAGTTTTCTGAATAGTAAAATTTCCAATAGTAAACTCATTCATTTACTCAAAAATACTTGCCTTTTTTATAGCTAATGATAACATTTTCTCATATTTCAACTAGATTCTAAACTTACTGTCACTTGGTCCCTTTGTGGTTTATTCTCCACACGAAGAGTTCTATGTACCAGAGTTACGTGTGAGAATCGTGTATTAGTCCGTGAAAGTGGGAGGAGACATCAGCTTTGGAGAGGACAGGGGCACATAAACACTTAGGAAAAGACTCTTTCGACCAAACTGGATGTGTCAGTTTCTGAATGGTGTTGCAGGTCTCCTCCAATGTTCTGGGAGAAAGGAGAATGGGAAGGTTGCAATTGGACTGTGGTTCATATGTCTTAATTTTAATTCTTTTTTTATTAAGTTTATCAGCACATTTTAGGTATACATTATGATCACATTCATCATTGGGGATTTGTACCTGTACTTGACGCATCTTGGTTCTTATTTTTTCCCATTTCCCTTCCCTCCCTTGAACCCCTCTTCCCCTCCCTATTTACATATGCTTTGTTTCCATTTTTTCCTTCTATTTTCATTTTTTTCTTTCCCTTCTTTCCTTTGCCCCACCCCCCTCCCTAGTTCCCTTTCCCCTTTGAACATTTTTCTTCCTATTTCACAATATCTATTATATATTTTGGGTTTTATTTACACTTTCAGTTTCTCACACCAGAGAAACAATTTGGTATTTACATGTGTGTCCTATTTATTTCACTTAAGAGTATCGCCTCAATGTGCATCCATTCAGCTATAAATGTCTCTAGTTCATCTGTATTTATGGCTGAGTAGTACTCCATTTTAAATTTTTTTAAAACCCACATCTTCTTTATCCAATCACCAGTTGATGGGCACTTGGGCTGTTTCCAAGTTTTAGCTATTACAAACTGTGCTGCTATAAACATGGGTGCACATCTATCACTGTGGTATGATGCTATTAATTCTTTTAGGAATATACTCAGAAGGGGAAGAGCTGGGAAAAATGAGACCTCTAATCCTAGTTTTTTGAGGAATCTTCATACTGATTTCCACAGTGGTTGCACCAGTCTACACTCCCACCAGCATTGGAGAAGGGCTCCTTTCTCTCCACACCCCTGCCAGCATTTGTTATTGGTTGACTTCTTGATAGCAGCCATTCTTTCTGAAGTGAGATAGAATCTTAACATTGTTTGCATCTGCGTCTCTCAAATGACCAGTGAGGTTGAACATTTTTTCATATGTTTATTTGCTGCTTCTACTTCTTTGTTTGAGAAATGTCTGTTCATTTCAGATGCCCATTTTTGGATTGGGTCTTTAAATTTAGGGTGTCTAATTTTTTTAAGTTCTTTATATATTCTAGATAGTAGTCCTTTTCCTGAGGAACACCTGGTAAAAATTTTTTCCCACATTGTAGGTTGTCTCTTCACTCAGTTGATGATTTCTCCTGCTGTGTAGCTTTTTATTAAGATAAGATTCTGGTTGCTGATTCTTTGTGTAGTTCATGTGCAACTGGGGTTTTGTTCATAAAATCTTTTCCTAAGAGTTCTACCTATCTTCCAGTAAGTGTAGTGTTTCTGTTTTAATATTTAGATCTTCGATCCATTTCAATTTTACTTTAGTATGGTGAAAGATATGGGTCTAGTTTTTATCTTTGGCAAGTTAATTTTATTTCTTAACACAAGTAAGTTGCCAAGCAGATAATGGCCTATGTAAGTACTCACTCACATCTGCCCAGGAGCTTCTTGGGCAATACAACAGTGAGTGAAAATCATGGCTTCAGCTTTTGAGAACTTGAGATTGATCCAGCCTCAGGTTTTCTGTGTAAGTATATGAAAGCTATAGCTATTAAGATTAACTTTTATATGTTAACTTTTTTACATTAATAAAAACATAATAAAAACAAGGAAAACTGTGAGACATTTACTCTTTTTCTTTTACCATGATTAAAGAAAATAAAATTTGGAACTAGCACAACTAATGTGCACGTAGATTAAGCATCAGCTCCGTTAGAAACGTGGTTAGTGAAGTTAGGGAATGGCGTGAAATTGGGAGAATGTTTAGAGGACACTTGCTGTCTAGGGAGTGACAGGTACCTGCCCAGGTTGTGCTTCTTTCCACAGACCTTCTTTGCTAGAGATAAGTTACTTTCCACTATGGAACCAATTACCCTAAAACTTAGTGTCTTAAAATAACTTGCACATCATCTGACAGTTTCAGTGCGTTAGGAGCCAGAGTGTGCCTGACCTGTCTGTCTCTGGCTTAGGGTGCTGAGACTGCGTTCATGTTAAAGCCCCCCTAAGGCAGAGTCTGCTTTCAAGTGACTGTGTGGCTGCTGACTGACCTCAAATCCCTGCTGGCTTTTGCCTGAGACATCGGCTCCTGCCACTGTGGCCCCTTTCTTAATGCTGCACCCAGTGTGGAAACTGGCTTGGCTCAGAGTGAAAGACAAAGAGATGAAGCACCAGAGATAGAAGACGCATTTTGCCCCTTACCTAATTGTGAAAGAGGCATTGCATCCCTTTGGCCACTTTCAATTCATTTCAAGGACAGCTTTAGGTCCCCAGCCACACTCGAGAGGAGAGGATGAGAAAAGGCCCAAATATTGGAAGTTGCCTTCCACACCATGTGAAGCCATCTGACCCGGAGGAAAACCCAGGGACTCCTCAATGGTCCCTCAGAGTCTGGTCTCCACAACTTCCTAGCTGTATGAATTTGAGTTAGTCTCCAACCTCTGTTGTGAACGTAAGCAGATGAATGCTAATTTCCCTTACTATCCCTTAGTTACCTATAAATTAGGTACAATAATTCATATCTCTTAGGGCTGTTGTCTTAGTCACTTCCTTACTGCTGGAACAAGATACCCAACACCCACAAATTAAAGAAGGAGAGGTTTATTTTGACTCATGGCTCCAGCTCGGAATGGCATGGCAGAGGGCCATAGCCAAGGAAAAGCTGCTTACTTCATGGTGGCCAGGAAGCATAGAAGGAAAGGAAGAGCCTAAAAGGGAAATGTATCCTCCAGCCCACACCCCCGGGACCACCTCTTCCAGCCAGACCCCAACTCCTAACAGCACATCAGCTGTGTCACCCTGTGATTGAATCACCTCCCAAACACAGGAGGCTTTGAGGGATGTTTTAGATCTAAACCCTAACAGTTGTTGTTAGGGTTAAATAGCATAACTGTGTTTAACACAAAGGAGTCATGTAGGAAGTATCCCTCTGCCCTGGTAGACGTGACATATGTATAAATTCAGGAGAAACAACTGTCCACAGTGACTGTCCCAGGACATTCCAGAGGCCAGCATTGGTGCCTTCTTGAGAATAACCAACTTATTTGTATCTTCAGAACTCAGTCAAAGTGTTGATTATTTTGGATAACCTTCTGTCAGAGCAGAATATTGTGACCCAACTGGAAGGAGATATTTTTTCTGAGTTTTTTTTCTCCCTCTTCTTCTTCCTGGTACTTGAGTTCAGCCAAAATACAGAAATTCTTCATTATTCCCAATGAATCGTTAGACCTCTGCATGGTCTATTTTGTACTCAGTGCTGACAACCCAGCTGCAGTGTTCAGATACTCTCTAGATGTTACATTTCAGAAGGGGGCTCAAAGATCGTCCCTCCAAGCAGATGCGTCCACGAAGAATAATCAGATTGACGAGTGTGCTTTAAAGTCAGCCACAGTCATATAAAAGGTGAACTACCTCAGGAGAACCGGTAACTTGGGTTTGAATCTTAGTTCTGTTTTGTCCTGCAGACCTTTAAAACTTCGCTTTTCTCTAAACCTCGGTTCCTGGCTTGTAAACATTCAACAAGGATTATAGGTTACAAATCTGTCATATGTCATGTGCCAAGCAAGTTACTTTGTACATGGCATTAATAATCTTAATCATGGTTATTATTTTCTTTTTGCACAGAAGGAAAGAACTCTGTGGCAATAAATTTCAACGCTCTGCTGTAGAGCTCCTCTTCAGTATTTTTATTGGCACCTTAAACAAGCTGATGTATCTTTTGTCTGCGAATGTGCTGCCTGCATCATTGATCAAACCTGTCAGTACTTCACTTTTATTTAGCTCATAGTCCATTCAAAGTTGAATTTAAAAGTGACTGGGCTTTTGAAGGCCCTAAACAATCAAATACAACTTGTAGAATGCATCTCTTTTGTTCACTAATTATTTTAGAACATTAAAACACCAGAGGAAAAATTAAAATAATGGTAGGGATGTTGGAATAATATAAGGTGTTTTATTGTTTCTGTAGCCAGTATTAGACTATTATGAGGAAGAGTTTCTTTGATATAATCTTGAAAATATCTACTAATCTCTGATATCAGAGCCTTTTTTCCTATAAGATGAAGAAATCACAACTAGTGCTTCTTCTTAGTTTCACGTTTGAGAAGCTCTATGAATAAACTCAAACTGCTGCATGAATTAAAAATGAAAAATTAATAGATTTCTTTAGATTTTACTTCTTGCATTCACATAGCATAATTCAAGTGAAATGAAATGTAATCTATACTTTTCAAATGTAGCATTTTCCCAGTGTTCCTCAGATTGCACAGGGTTTATTCCACTGTATTGGAAGGTAGGAAAATACAAATACCAGTTTTCAAATACAGTAAATGAACCCATAAGTATGATTTTTAAAGTTTAATATTTTGAAAAAATATAGAACATTTATTATCTTAATGAGGATTTTAATTTTATTTACAAATAAGCAGTGAGAAGGAACTAACTACATAGAGGAAAGGAAAATAAAGATAGCATGTTAGAGAAACTTGATAAACAAAAAAGGCAGATTAAAAGATCTAACCCTTGGGGCTGGGGACTCAGTGGTTCTGGACCTGCCCGGCAAGTGCAAGGTCGTGAGTTCAATCCCTGGTACCAGGAAAAAAAAAATCTAACCCATTCATAACTGAAAACTTCAATGAAAGAACTAAAATTAGGAAAACACTCCATATTAAAATTGCATAATTAATGGGAAAAAAATGAATCACAGTAGTCAATACTAAGACATAATTGGACTTGAAGGGTAAAGAACCCATCTGCAATAAAAGAAATAAAAATCATCCATAATAGAGAAATCATCAGATTATCTCAGATTTCCTAATAGGAAAAAATTGATGCCATTCAATTGAATAACATTTAACACATTAAATAAAAGAAAATGTCACCCAAGGATTTTATATCCAACTAAACTATCTCTAAAATTGTAAAAGCATAAACAATTATTTATGTGCAAATAATCCCTTCCCTTTTTTGAGAAAACTCTCAGAGGATGAAAGTTTGCTCATCAAGTGGTAAATGAAGACATCACCAAAACAAAAAGCCTATCATTATGTATACAATTAAATGTTTACCTAAAACTAAAATTCATAGCAAAACATTTATATAGTGTTACTAGCTAATCTTCTAAATGTTTGACAAATATTAAGTATAAAAATTAGGGTGACAAATGACAATGTAAAATGCTAACTATATTTATATATAATACTTATATATAAATTGTGATATGCTTTATTTATACATAAGCTTCATGATTTTAAAGTAAAGCTTAAAGAAAGTCTGCTGTTCATGTCATATAAATATTGGATCAAATTATTTCATTTCAAACAAAAATACATCAAAAAATGGAAGCGTACATTGACTTAACTGTTCACAAGTAAACACTTAGAAATTAAATATATGTTCATAAGTTTGACTGATAAATCAGAGCAAGGGTAGTAATTATTATATAGGAGTACTGCATATAGTTTTCAAAATACAGGACTGAAAGATATAAATATAATTCCTAGAATAAAAATGTAAAAAAACTTAATGACTATAAGCATTCACACAAAGGAAAAATGATTACATACTAAACAGCTTTTAAAAACTCTAAAAATATAAACAACACAACATAAAATATAGCTGGAACCAAGGCTGGACAAATGTGACATATTAATAAATATAAATGGCTTAAAAGAACAAAAGGATTGGGGTGGGGATTTAGCTCAGTGGTGCTACTGCCTGCCTTGCAAGTGCAAGATCCTGAGTTTGATCCCCAGTTCCAAAAAAGAACAAAAGGATTTATTAAAAGGAAAATACTTTTATATGGATCACAAAGAAAAACCTAGTTCAGCTTTATTTACACGACACAAAAAAGCTAAAAGAAATGCATGAAATGTATGTATGTATGTATATATAGTGCATACCAGGCAAAGGCAAACAAATGAAAGCCAGGATTTTATGCTATCAGAAATGCTAACATAGCTTGCTGGGGAACAATCTTTGCTTGAGAACAATTGTAAAAGTACGAAGCACACACACACACGCCCATGCACACAGGAGGAGACTCTATATTAAAGTACTAGAGACCTCAGCATGGAAGCTACTGACAGGGTCAAAGATACCACAAAGAAGGGTATTAAAGAAGGAAAAGACAGTAATTAGTCCCACTTTTCTACTTGACTTAAGTCAGTTTACAAGCTGCAGCTGGGAGGCTGAGAGACTGACCAAAGCTACTTGTATTGCTTTCAGAATGTGGACACAAAAAAGGAATTTCAGGTCCTTTGAAGCAGAAATGCCACATGACCCAGGCTTTCGGCTGGACTCCTGACTGGCTGTGGTCTAGCAGTAAAGGAGAGCCAGAAATAGATCAGCCCTCAGAAAGAATGAAGCCTGAATAGAGATAGCTCAAGTCCTGACTGGATTAAGGTAGTCCACTTTGATCTTGTCTGCTTGAAACAAAATGAATCCACTCCTGAATCCACTCTTGAGGAAGATAATGACATTGAGAACTCAATTTACCTCCATAATTTTTAGTTTAAAACCACTGTCATTTAGTGAAAAATTTACCAGGCAGGTAGAGAGACAGTCTACAGGATGAGAAAGCAAAGAGGAAAAATAGCCAACAGAAACGGAACCACAGGAGACATGAATATTGGGGTTAAATGCAAATAAGAATTCATTGTCCTTGGACTTTGGAGTAGAATTTTAAAAAGATTACATGAAGCTTACTTCCCAAAGTTCACAACAAGGGAAAAGAGATAAATTACAAAAAAATACTTTTGAAAATGCATCATATAGTTTTAGATGCCATGAGAGCTAAATGGGCCTAAATTACAGAGTGAGAAACATTCAGTGGTGAGAAAATAAATAGCAAATATTTTTTTACATGAAGAAATTTGCCAGTCTTGGTGTGAGTTGAAGTTTGTGGCTTGGCTCAAACAGAAAGCAGCAGCTGAAATATGGAGAAACTAATATAGCCTTCAGCAGTCCCTTGGGAATTGAGACAAAAATGGTGGTCTGAGGACAGATATGTCACCGTTTTCCACACACACACGTTATGTTTGAAGACTGTGTAAGAAGCTGAAATCTAAACGGCAACCACTGGAAAATTCAAAAGCAAATCTATTGCAGTTTCACAGTAATTAAGAAGCAAGGACCTAAAAGCAGGAACGAGTGGAAACAAAAGCCACAGACAGTGTGGCATGTTGGGACCAGGGTGGCCGGCCTCTGCTCCCAGCCAACTGAGTACAGCTAACAGTTCAGAAGCCAGCCCTGTGGCAGACAGCTGCTGCAGGGGTAAAATCACTGGGTGAATTTGAGTTGTAGGGTGTTTATAGTCTCGAAAAAAATCTCCTTGCATATTGTTTAGTAGTTACAAAGAGAAAAGTGTGATTATACAGTGAAAAACTCTGACAGACTCTTCTTAACAAAGTGACTGAGATTAACCTCACCATCCAGGCAAATATTGTGCACCTCTGGCAGGTTTGTTAAGGACATATAGGGGGGTATACATCTCCGCATATATCTATAATCATACATACTTGTACTCATATATATAAGCTATATCTATAGTCTATAATCATAATCATGCACACACATATATATATAAAGAGAGAGAGAGAGAGAGAATGGTACCCTTGCAAGAATATTCAGAATCTAAATACAACAAGGAAGAAATAAACATATAATCCAAATTGAGGGACTTTCTACACAGTACGTGTAACATGGACTCCCAAAAACGTCACCTCATGAATGACAAAGACAGACTGAGAGACTTGCAGATTTAAAGAGGTGAGAGATATAAGGAAATTCATGGATGATTCTGCACTGGATACTCAACCAGAAAAATTGTCCTATAAAGAACAACAGAGACAATAGATAAAATAATTTTTGTATTAATATTTCATTTTCTGAAATTAATATTTTTTTCATATTTTATGTAGTAAAATTGTCTTTTTTTAAAAGGACAGTTTAGTGAAATATTTTGTGTTGGGAGGTCCTGGTGCTTGACACTCTTCAATGGTTCAGCTCAGATATAACTTGTTTGTGAGTATATGGGTATACAAAAAAGGTGGCAGTGTTATTGACTGCAGTGCTCACTGCAGATGACAACAGATGGAGTTCATGGTGGTGTTCTTATAATGTTCTTGCTATTTTAAATATATTCTCAATATTTTTTCTTAATGTCTGAGAACCTCTGGAGAACCACAGATTGATCACAGAAGCAAAGCAGATGTAACTGAAGTCTTGCCTTTTAACCATGACTAGGTTCATTTTGTGACCCCCAGCTCATAACTGATAGGAGACCAGTGATCTTCTCTGCATGAAATCTTTAAGGAAGATAACCAGGAATATGACAGTCAACCAAAAAAATACATTTACACAAATGACAAGCACTAGAAATGAAATTTAATTAAGGTAAACAAAAAATTATTTGATGTACTGTATTTTTTCTTTGAAACATAGTTAACTCTTTAGTGAGCTTTTTTATAAAGGACCAGATAACCAAATACTTTCAGTTTTGTGACCCAAGTGAACTTGGCTACAATTACTCACCCCAGCTGTTGTAGTGCTGTAGGGCCATAACATTATATAATTAATAACTGTGGTTGTTTTCTGATAAAGTGTCACCTCTCCATTAACATAGTCTACCTTTTCATCATATAGATGATTCTCTCCTTTTTTTCTTTTGGCATCTCTGAGGTGCTTTACTCTTTAATTTCTCCATGTATTTACTCTTGCTGCTCTCTATGATATACATCATCTATCTACATTATTGGGGTCCCTGTCTTGTTTTATTTTTCAGAAGTTAATTCAGGTATCATTTCTTTCAGGGTTCTTTTCCAAAACTTTTATTATTAATGAGCAAAATAGAAGTCTTAGGAAAATAGAAGCAAAATGATCCCTTACGAGCGTGTACCTCCTGGTTATATTTCTGGCTTGATTGGTAACCTGTGGATGTTAATACTACCAAATCTCAATTTTTAATCTGTAAGACAGTAATAGCACCTACACTACAGAGCTTTTGTGATAATGCAGGTTAATTACTAAACGTAGACACCAGCACTAGAAAACATTTCCACCATGAAAATATCTAGTAATATCTGTGTAATACTGTGATTATTCCTCTGTGTCCACTGCCACCCACCACTCACTGGTGGGTAATATTGGCTAAAAGTAAATTTTTATATTGTTTTGCAACACTTTATAAAATATGCTTAGTGGAAATTCTGTAAATAAAACCTTAAAATCTTGTCTTTAGGCATATTTGGAATTTTTAAATTGTTAATAGCAATAAGATGCATTAAATTGGAAGAACATGTTGTGCCAGTTAATATTTACTGTCAACCTGACTGGGTCAAGAGAGTTATGGAGATTCGGTTGGACAGTGGAGATAGGAATCCAACCCACTGATGAAGTCAGAGCCGATTTACAGGGTAGGAGCTACTTGGAGTGGATGGGTCACAGGGACTGTGGAGACTGTATCTAGCATTTGGCCCCTTGCTACCAGGCTCTTCTCCTGTCTCTGCTTCCTGGCCACTGTGAAGAAAACAGCTTTGCTCCACTATGATGCTTTTGCCTTGGAGCCAGTGTGCTATGGACTGAACTCTATGAAATCATGAATAAAATAAACCTTCCCTCCTTTAAATTGTTGGTGTGGCTGTTTTGTTTGAGCAATGGGAAACCTGGCTAATACACATGACTTGGTCAGTAGCATATATGAAGATGAGATAAGATAAGCAAATTAGGATCCTTGTAATTTTCCAGCCATCAAAATGAAGCAGGCCAAAACCACAGCCTAGAAGGGGAAGTACAGGTGTCAACATCAGATCTTGTGGTACAAGCCTGGATCGCACTGAACACAGTCCTGTTCACAGTTAGAAGTACAATAATTAAAGATAGAACAGAGTATGGTGTGGCTAATCCCACCTCAAGAGAGCAACCATTTCACAGAAGAAATGAGGGAAGAGATATAGAAATTCCAGAATCAAACAATAGAAATACATTATATCAGAATCTATGGAACACAGTGAAAGCAGTTTGAAGAGGGAAGTTTGTAGCCATGAGTGCTCACATTAGAAATACAGAGCAATCACAAAGAAATAACCTAATCGTGCATCTCAAGCTCAATCAAAACTCAAAACTACCAGAAGGAAAGGAATAACAGGGATTAGATCAAGTTTTAATGAAATTGAGACCAAAAAAATACAAAAGATCAATTAATTATATGGTTCTTTGAAAAGATAAATAAGATTGCTTATTTATCTCTTAGCTAAACTTACCAAAAGAAAGAGAAAACCCACATTAATAAAGTTAGAAATGAAAAAAGACACCACTAAAATCCAAAGGAGTATTAGAAGCTATTTTGAAAACTTACTTTCCAAAAAATTAGCAGATCAAGAAGAAATAGATAAATTTCTAGACACATATGACTTACCAAAACTGAACCAAGAAGATGTGAAATAAACTGAACAGACCAAACATATCAAGCAATGAAACTGATGCAATAATAAAACCTCTACCAACCAATAACAACCTAGGATCCAACTGTTTTACCACTGAATTTTTCTAGGACTTCAGGGGAAAATGAATGTCAATGCTCCTCAGATTTTTCCATATAATTGAAAGGGAAGAAATGCTTCAAAGTCATTCCATGAAGCTACCATTACCCTGATAGCAAGATCAGATAAGGAGGACTCGACAACAACAACAAAAACTATTGGCCAATATACTTGAGGAAAATAGATGCAAAAGTCTTCACTAAGATTTTGCAAACTATTCAGTAATTCATTTTCATCCATTTAGAACTTTATTTATTAGTACATGTTTGCAGTGCATATTGTTTACATTTATTATGGAGAGTTGGTACACAATACTCCTTAATTCTTTTTTTTCATCCCTTACCCTTCCTTCCCTTTCTGCTCTTTCTAACTCTTGGTCCTCTTCCCATTTGCAAACGCTCTATTTTCATCATTGCTTTTTTCCTTCAACTGTTTTTTAATCATATGCTATGACAAAGTTGGCTTCATCCCAAGGATGCAAGGATGACTCAACATGTAAACTAATAACAGTAACATACCACAGAAATAGAACTGAGGATGCAAATCACACGATCATCTCAATAGATGCAGAAATGCCTTTCATAAAATGCAACATTGCTTTGATAGAAGCCCTAATGAAAATACTGTAGAAGGACCTTTCCTCGTATTGATAAAAATCTATACAGGACAAACTCATCATACTGAATGGGGGAAAAAAGCACTGTCTCTAAAATTAGGAATGAGACAAGGATGTGAACTCTCACTGCTCCTGTTTAGTATAGTACTTGAAACTTTAGCCAGAGCAATCGGGCAAGAGAAGGAAATCAAAAGGATAGGAATAAGAAAGGAAAAGAATGATCCCTATTTGCAGATACGATTCTTTATGTGGAAGACCCTAAAAGCTTCATAAGAAGACTTTAAGATTTAAATCAATTCAGGAAAGTGACAGGATACAAAATCAATATGTGAAACAAGCAACCTACAGAATTCAATAGGGTCCTGTATATCAATAATAAGGCCTCTGAAAAAGAAATTAGGAACAAATTTGCATTTACAATAGCTTCAAAAGATTTAAATACCTAGGAATCAATGTAATGATGGAAGTGGAAGATTCTATTCTGAGCGGTATAGAACTCTGAGGGAAGAACCTGAAGAGGCTATTCGAAAATGGAAAGATAGTCTGTCTTCTTGGATCATCAGAATTAACATTGTTAAAAAATTGCCATATTACCAAAAGTGATTTATAGATCTAATGCAATCCCTATGAAAATACCAACAACATTCTTCACAGAACTGGAAAAGAAATCCTAAAATACACATGAAACCAGAAACGACCCAAAATAGCCAAAGTAGTCCTAAGCACAAAGAGCAAAGCAAAAGGCATCAATCACAATATGAGATTTCACATTATACTAAAAAGATACAGTAAGAAGAACAACATGGTACTGGCACCAAAACAGACGTGTAGATAATGGAATAAAAGAGAAGACACAGAAATAAATTCATGTGCCTACAGCTGTCCGATTTCTGACAAAGGAGCCAAAAACATACCCCAGTGGTTACGGTAGAGTTTCAACTTGATTGACTTTGACATCTACCCCAGGGATTGGTGGAACACATTTCAAGTTATGTCTCGTGGGTCTGGGAGGTGAGGCCTTGGGGTCTACCTCTAGTCCCTTGCCCCTTCTAATCTAGCAGTCTTCCCTGGCTCTGCTTCCTCGCCACCATGACTTAAGCAGCTTTGATCTGCCACCCTCTTCTGCCATGACGTCTCTTCTTTGAAGCCAGCCAGTCACGCATGGACACCATGAGCAGATTAGGCCTCTCTCCTTGAAGTTGTAAGAGTTCAGTATTGTGTGTCAGTGATGAGAAAGCTGACTAATGCAGATATATTGGGGAATAGAGAGCTTCCTTAACCAATGGTGCTGGGAAAACTGGTCATCCAGTATGCAAAACAATGGTATTGGATCCCTAGTTCTCACGCTGTACTAAAATCAAATAAAAATTGGTCAAAGATGTAGATATAAAAACAAACTTTGAAACTACTGCAAGACAACATAAGGGCAACCCTTGAAGCCATAGGTATAGGCAAAGACCATCTGAGTAAAACTCCAGGAAATAACATCAAGAATCAACAGTTGAGACTACATCATCAAAATAAGCTTTTGTACAACAAAGACAACAGTCAACGTGATGAAAAGAAAACCACAGAATGGAATAAAAATGTTGCCAGCTACTCTTCTTGATAGAAGACTAATATCTAGAATATATAAAGAATTCAAAAATTAATGCCAAAAATTAAAAAAATTAATGCAAAAATTAAAATAAATGATCCAATCAAACAATGAGCAAGTGAACTGAACAGACACTTCTCAAAAGACATACAAATGGCCAATACATATGTGCAAACAATGTTGGCACCTTTAGCCATTAAAGAAATTCAAATCAAAACAACTCTGAGATTTCATCTTACGCCAATCAAAATAGCTTTCATCAAGGACAGAAAAAGCAAGGAGTGCTGGTGAGGACAGTGAAAGAGGAACCCTTCCCATTGCTGGTGGAAATGCCCACTAGAACAATTGCTGGGGAAATCAGTATGTAGATTCTTCAAAAAACCAAAAATAAAAATTCCATTTGACTTAACTCTAGCCCTCTTGGGTGGATTCTTAGGACACATGTCAGAGACATCATAGTAGAGTGATACATCCACACCCATGTTTAGAGCAGTACAAGCTCTTGGAACAGCTGAATCCCTGTCAACATCCGAATCCATCCACAAATGGATAAAGAAAATGTGGTATGTATATGCAGTGGAATATTAGTGTACCATAACAAAGAGTGAAATTATGGCCTGAAAATGCAGAAAATGCATTGCAAATGCATTGAAACTGAAAATGTCACAGGAAATGAAATAAGGCAAACTCAGAAATTTAAATATTTTGCTTTCTCTTTTACAAGAAACCTAAAATATAAATAAATGAATGAATAAAATACAGAAGATATGAAAGGAAAAGAGGAGGCAGACTCCTGGGGATGGAGAAGGGGATCAGGGAAAACGGGAGGCCAGGTAAAAAGGGGGAGAAAATTGTCAAGATACAGGATATGCACATACCAGTCCTCCAAAATGAACATCACTATACTCTCTTTCTTTTGAGACAGAGTTTCACTTTGTAGTTTAGACTGGTCTTGTGGCCCAGGCTGGTCTAAAACTCACAGCAGTCCTCCTGCCTCAGCCTCCCAAGTGCTAGAATTACAGGGATGCACTACTACACCTACACTAATAAAAAATTTGGAAAGAATAATAAGTAGAGGAGATGGCAGGTGAGTGGTGAATAAACACAAGTGACAAAGCACACACTTGGGAGTATGTTTAGTGCAAATGTACCTGCCATACTTTTACTGGTATGTATGTGTAGGACCAGTGCAGGCAGAATGGGTGTGGACACACATGTGCCCTCATCACGAGGTAGCTCTGCTTTAAAATAGAAGTCCCTGGACCAGAAGATGGGGATAAGGGAACTTCCAGTGTATTTGGTTAAAGTCAAAGAAGGCAACCCTCTCTTCCTTTCTTTCTCCAAGAGGATTAAAACTATCCCAAGTATGCAGAGTGGATATTTTAAAATACTTTTTAAAATATTTATATTGTTCTTAATTTTAATCAAGTACACATAGTACCAGATGGGTTTTTTTTCTTAAATTCTTTTATTGATACATTTTAGGTATACAATACATTTATGTTATCATTGGGTGCTTTCACCTGTACATGATGTATCTTGGTTCTTATTTTTTCCCCATTACCTGTGTGCCCTTCAGCCCCTACAACCTTTCCTATTTACATAGACTTCATTTCCAGTTTTTTCTTTTCTCATAATTTTTCTTTTCCCTTCTTTCCTTTCCACTTCCCCTCCCACCACCCCTACCCTTTTGGACCTTTTCTTCCTATTTCAAATTATCAGTTATTCATTTTAATCATTTTAACCCTTATTTACACCTTCAGTTTCTCACACTAGAGAAACTATTTGATATTTACCTATGTGTGTCCTATGTATTTCACTTAAGAGTATGGCCTCTATATGCATCCATTGAGCTATAAATGACTCTAGTTTCTCATTATTTATGGCTGAGTAGTACTCCATTTTATAAAAAATCCCCTCATCTTTATGCAGTTTCCAATTGATGGGCACTTGAGCTGTTTCCAAGCTTTAGCTATTACAAACTGTACCACAATAAACATGGATGCACATATATCACTGTGGTATGATTCTTTTAATTATTTTGGGAAGATACCCAGCAGGGGAATAGCTGGGTCAAATGGGACCTCTAGTCCTAGTTCTTTGAGGTATCTCCATACTGATTTCCACAGTGGTTGCACCAGTTTGCACACCCACCAACAATGGAGAAGAGTTCCTTTCTCCCCACACCCCCACCAGGATTGTTATTGGATGATTTCTTTATAGCAGCCATTCTTTGTAGGGTGAGGTGAAATCTCAGTGTTGTTTTCATCTGCATCTCTTGAATGACCAGTGACGTTGAACATTTTTTCATATGCTTATTTGCTGCTTTTAACTTCTTTGTCTGAGAAATATCTGTTCGTTTTAGATGCCCATTTTTGAATTGGGTCTTTGAATTTGAGGGGTCTGATTTTTTCAGTTCTTTATATATTCTAGATAGTATTCCTTTGTCTGAGGTACAGATGCTAAAATTTTTTTCTCACATTGTAGGTTGTCTCTTAGCTCTTATGGTGGTTTCTTTTGTAGTGCAGAAGCTTTTTAATAAGATGAGATCCTAGTTGTTGATTCTTTGTGCTAGTTCCCGTGCTACTGAGGTTTTGTTCATAAAAGACTTTTCCTATGCCAATATCTTTAAGAGTTGTACCTAACTTATCTTCCAGCAAGTTTAGTGTTTCTGTTTTAATATTTAGATCTTTAATCCACTTCAATCTTAGTTTAGTGCATGATGATAGGTATGGGTCTACTTTTAATCTTTGGCAGGTTGAAATCCAGTTTTTCCAACACTATTTATTAAATAGGCTATCTTTCCTCCAATGATGGTGGTTGATTCCTTTGTCAAAGATGAGGTGGCTGAGTCTGTCTGGAGTTGTTTCTGCATCTTCTAATCTATTTCACTGATCCTCAGCTCTGTTCTTCTGCCTGTACCATGCTGTTTTTATCACAGTAGCTTTGTAGTATAGTTTTGAGTTGGGGATTGTGATACCCCCTGCTATGTCTTTGTTGCTTAGAATTGCTTTTGCTATTCTAGGTCTCTTCTGGTTCCAAATGAATTTTTGGATTGTTTTCTCTAGTTCTGTGAAGCATATTGTTGGAATTTCAGTTGGCATTGCATTAAATCTATATACTAGTTTTGAAAGTTTTGGAAGTATGGCCATTTTCACTATATTGGTTCTTCCTAACCAGGAGCAAGGGATGTCTTTCCATTTTCTTGTATCCTCTTCGATCTTTTCTCAGAGTGCTGTAGTTTTCAGTGTAGAGGTCTTTTGCTTCCTTAGTGAGGTTGATTCCTAGATATTTCATATTTTTGGATGCTATTGTAAAAGAAATTGTTTCCCTAATTTCTCTCTCAGTGAGTCTGTTATTTGTGTACAAGAAAGCGGTTGATTTTTGTGTTGACCTTGTATCCAGCCACTCTACTGAATGTGTCAATTAAGTCTAGAAGTCTTTTGGCAGAGTTTTTTGGGTCTTCTATGTAAAGTATCATATTGTCAGCAAATACTGACAGTCTAACTTCTTCCTTTCCTATCTTTATTCCTTTTATTTCTTTCTCTTTTCTAATTGCTATGGCTAATGTTTCCAGAACTATATTGAACAGGAGTGGTGATAGTGGGCAACCTTGTTTTGTTCCTGATTTTAGCATAAAATTTTTCAGCTTTTAACCATTTAGTATGATGTTGGCTGTTGGTTTTTTATAGATAGCCATAATCAGGTTGAGATAAAGACCTTCTATTCCAATTTTCTATAGGGTTTTTATCATAAATGTGTGTTGGATTTTGTTGAATGGCTTTTCTGCATCTATTGAGATGATCATATGGTTTTTGTCCTTGACTCTGTTAATATAGTGTGTGACATTTATTGATTTATGAATGTTGAACCATTCTTGCATCCCTGGGATAAATCCAACTTAGGGTGTATGATCTTCTAGATGACCCTCTGTATTCTGTTTGCCAGTATCTTGTTGAGGATTTTTGCATCTATGTTCATTAGGGAGATTGGCATATAGTTTTCTTTTTGGGTTGTGTCTTTCCCCGGTTTTGGAATCAAAGTAACCCTTGCTTCCAGGAATGAATTTGGAAGCCTTGCTTCCCTTTCAATTTCCTTGATGAGTTTAAAGAGTAATGGTGATAGTTCTTCTTTAAATGTCTTGTAAAATTCAGCAGTGACGCCATCAGGACCTGGACTTTTCTTTGTTGGTAAATTTTTTATTACATTTTCAATTTCACTCATTGTAATTGGGGTGTTTAAAATTTCTATATCTTCTTCATTTAACTTTGGCAATTCGTATGAATCTAGGAATCTGTCCATTTCTTCTGTTTTCCATTTTATTAGAGTACAGGTTCTCAAAGTAGGTATTGATGATCCTCTGGATTTCTGCTGGATCTGTTATGACTTCACCTTTTTCATTTTTAGTTGCATGGATTTGAGCCTTTTCTTTCCTGTTTTTGACAAGTTTGGCTAAAGGTTTATCGATTTTATTTATTCTTTTGAAAAACCAACTCTTTGATTCATTAATTTTTATATCATTCTCTTAGTCTCCTTTGCATTGATTTCTTCTCTGATTTTTATAATTTCCTCTCTTGTACCAGCTTTGGGTTTGTTGTGTTCTTCTTTTTCTAGGAGTTTGAGGTTCTTCATTAGGTTATTTATCTGAGTTCTCTCCATTTTTCCAATATGGGCATTGACTGCTATGAATTTCTCATGTATAACTGCTTTCATTGTTTCCCATAGACTCCTATATGTTGTACTGGCATTATCATTTACTTGTAGAAACTGTTTAATTTCTTCTTTAATTTCCTCTATGACCCATTGGTTGTTCTGGAGGGTGTTATTCAATTTCCATGTGTTTGCCGGGGTTTTTGCGGTTTCTTATATTATTGATCTCCAATTTTATTGCACTATGGTCTGATAATATACAGGGAGTAACTTCAGTTCTTTTACATTTACTTAGACATGTCCTATGAGCTAGCGTGTGGTCTATTTTGGAGAATGACCTGTGTGCAGCCGAAAAGAATGTGTATTCTGATTTTGTGGGGGTAGAACACTCTGTAAACATCTATTAAGTCCATTTGTTCAGTAGCTTGGATCAGTTCTAGAATTTTGTTAAGTTTTTGTCTAGATGATCTGTCTATTTGTGATAGAGGGGTGTTGAGGTCCCGCACTACACTTGTGTTATTGCTTATTTGGTTTTTCATGTCCATTAATATTTGTTTTGCGTAGGTGGGGGCATTCATATTTGGTGCGCATATATTTATGATTGTCGTCTCTTCCTCTTGGATTGTTCCCTTCACAAGGATGTAGTGACCATCTTTGTCTCTCTTAATTAGTTTTTGTTTGAAATCTACTTTATCTGCAAATAAGATTGCTGCCCTTGCTCTTTTCTGGGTTCCTGTGGCATGGAGAACTGTTTTCCATCCTTTTACTTTCAGTGTATGAATTTCTTTTTGCTTTAGGTGTGTTTCTTGTATACAGCATATTGTTGGATTTTGCTTCTTAATCCATTCTGCCAGTCTATTTCTTTTGATTGGTGAATTGAGGCCATTAACATTGATAGTTATAATTGATAGATATTGACTCATCCTTGTCATGATGTTTTACTGTTGTTGGCTCTTTTATTTATTATTTTTCCCCCTTTCCCTTTAGTTTCTTACCTTGCCTGTTAGCTTTCCTCTATTGGGCCTCACGGAGTTGTGACCTTCATTGTTTTTTTCTAGGATATTGTTTGGAATTGCTTGGACTGCTGGTTTGGTGTTCATGAAATTTCTCAGATGTTCTTTGTTGTGGAAGCATCTAATTACCCCATTGAGTTTGAAAGATAATTTTGTAGGATACAACAGTCTAGGTTGGAAGTTATTTTCTTTTAGGGCTTGAAATACTTCACTCCAGGATCTCCTTGACTTGAGGGTTTGTGTTGAGAAGTCTGCTGTGATTCTGATGGGCTTTCCTTTGTAAGTAATTTGTTTCTTTTCTCTAACTGCTTGGAGGATTTTGTTCTTCTGTTGGGTTTCTGGGATCTTGACTATTATATGTCTAGGTATAGATTTTTTTTTATTGTGGCTAGTTGGAGTTCTATATGCTTCACTTATCTGTATGTCCAGTTCTCTACCTCAGTCTGGGAAATTTTCTACTATTACTTCTGTGAACAGTTTTTTTAATGTTAATTGTACTTTCTCCTGTTTTTTTGTGGACTCCTATCAGTCTTATGTTATTCTTATTTGCATAATCTAGCAGCTGTTGGATTGATTGATTTCTCATGGTCCCTTACCATTTTTAAGAAATCTCTATTTTCATGGTCCTTAACCACAATCCTGTCTTCTCTATCTGATATTCTATCTTCAGATTCCCTTAATCTGCTGTGCATGCTTTCAATGGAGTTTTTAATCTCCTGGATATCCGTTTGAATCTGTTTCATAGAGTCCGTTTCTTTCTTATGTTGGGCGAACATTGTTTCCATTTCTTTCTTATGCTATGCATTCATGGCTTCCAGCATGTTTCTGAGCTTTCCATTTTTTTATCTGTTTCTCTTCTAGAGCCTCTAATCATGTCTTTCACTCTGCTCACCATTTCTGTAGTTATCTGGGAGATTATTTCTGCTTTGAATTTTTCTAGAGCCTCATTCATCTGTTTTGTTACTTCCTGTGCTATCAGTTCAGGGTGTTGAGGTGGTTGATTATCAGACTTTTCCACCTCATTTCCCCCACAATTAACCCTTGGCGGGGTGGAAGTCTGAGTTTGTGCCTTATGTAAATGTCTTATCATTTTTGTTGTTGGTATTGTCCTTGGTTTAATTCCTGGGTTGATACTTTGAAACTGCTTATTGTAAGTATCTTTGTTGCTTGTAATTAAAACCCTTATGGAATGATTGCTTCTCAGAGGTGTCTTCCAGATATAGCTGGTCTTTAGGTTTTGAGTCTCTAATGGTTCTGAGGCTATCTCATTTTCATTATACCAGGAAGGACCACTGACTAGATCAATAACAACACCCTAGCCCAAGTGATACAATTAGCAACACCATAGCATCAAATACACCTTAAAAAAATGACAATTTGTGGTAGTTATTAATCTATCACCTTTAACTGTGTGAATTAAATTAAAATCAAGGACCAACCCAACATATGTTTATAGTGAATAAACTCTTCAATATAGCAACTTTACCCTTCGGGATGGGGAGTTAGAAGGAGTTGGGAAGGGAGGGATAGATAGGTAGAAGGGTAGGGGGAGTTATCTGTGAGGCCAGAGGACACAGGCAAGAGAAGAAAAAAGAGAATAAAAGAAAAATAAAGAAGAAATCCAAATTAGGGCCAGAACAGGAACAAAAAGATAGATGAAGAGCAATGTGGGATAGCAAGAGAGTGTGAGAGAGAAAGGAAAGAGAATAAAAGCGGAAAAAAAGAAGAGAAAGACCAAAATTTGCAAAGAGTAGGAAAACAAAATTAAAAATAAGAGCAAAAAACCCCAATAATTATAATTTTGGAAATAAAAAATAAAAATGAAAATGAAGGGCCTCCTTCAGGGTATGTCTCTGCTGTCACAATGTCGGCAGCAATGTGCACATATAAGTCAATGCGTCTCAGCAAGCCAGTCCTAGACCCGTGAGATTCAGGGAGATTTCTGGCCGCAAGTCCCAAGTTGAGCTCCCTGCCCTCCTGTAGGGTTGAACTCTGCAAGGTTGTACTGCAGGTTCCAGCTGCCCTTCACCTGAAGATAGTCCAGGTTCCGAGGGGAGGTGATGACCCCTCCAACTTACCCAGTACGGTGGTCTGGTGGTCTGGTGTCCCCTGTATCTTTGTAGTTTGGAACCAGGTAGAGGTACAGCCAAGAGGCCAGAGGAGCCGGGGTGGTAGGCTGGTTGTGGTGGTGGTGTCCTGCAGGTGCCCACATGGCTAAGTAGATCGCTGCCATGGGCGTGGCCAGTGGCAAAGGGTCCTCAGCTTCTGGCTGGTCCCCGCCAATGTGCTTGGCACAGGCTGGATGGAGTGGAGCTCCCTGTGACCCAGGACCTCTCTCCAGTGCCCCACCAGTGTGCTTGGAGCAGGCTGCATCCAGATGAGTTTTTTTAATTCAGTGACCTCTGTGTTGCCCTCCTATGGGTTGCTTACCAGAAGTAATAATTCTTTTACTCATATCTTAAGGTATCAGCTATAATTTTTCCATTCTTCATAACCTAAATAACATGAATAAACTCCTTTTCCTTCACTTATCCATCCTACCATCTCTAATAAACTTCTCATTATTTTAAAGGAGACATAAATATCTTTCATGCCAGCTTCACTTCCTGAATTGGTACTGTATAATTTCATTATTACAAATATGTAGATATTTTACTAAGTAGGAAAGAAGTGTACTATTTTCCATTTCCTCCCCTTTACAAGCTTTTTCCTCTGAAGTTAATAATTATTTCAGTATTTTTCTCACTTATACTTCTTCTACTGACAAAAGTTAACACTTGCTTGTTATCATGTAGCACTGAATGTTGCTGTGGAAAGATATGAGGTCATTTTGGCCACTTCTTCATATAAAATATTATTTTCTCTCTGAAAGTTGGCAAATTTTCTCTTTGCCATTAGTGTTATTCTTTTGATAATAATGTGCATTGGTTTGGCCCTCTTTTCGTATTTTCCATGACAAGCCATTAGAAATTACATAATCATTTCTGCCCTGACCCACTTACACTTATGGTTATGGTTAGGGTTAAGGTTAGGGTTAAGGTTAGGGATTAGGTTTAGAGTTATGGTTAGGGATTAGGGTTAGAGTTAGGGTTAGGGATTAGATTTAGGGTTAAGGATTAGGATTAGTGTTAGGGTTTGGGATTAGTTTTAGGTTTATGCAAAACACAGGCTACATCATGGGCCAAGCAGCAAAGCAGTAGCTCACCCTGGGATCATGTAGTGGTTTGGGTGAAATCTTGATGTGCTCCCCTCTACGCAATGTAAGCTAGTTAAGAAGTTAGGTGGTGGTAGAGAAAGAACCTTAGTATAGTTAGCTGGCTGACTGGAAATGGCCAGACTGTTGTGGTAAGGATCAACTTAGCTAATAAAATCCACAAGTGTAGTGCTTATGTTGAAAAATTGAGGGAGTGAATTTTTATCCACAGATGAGTGGGTGGCTGAGTATCATTAATCCTGCAGGTGTTATCTCTTTGGTACATGTTCTGTTGTTACCTGATGGTCATAAGATGTTCTGTATTCTCTCTTTTTTTATTAAATTCTTTTATTGGTACATTGTAGGTATACAACACAATTACATTTCTCATTGGGAATTGTACCTTTACATAATGCATCTTCATTCTTATTTTTTCCCCATTCCTAGCCCTCCCTTCATGCCCTCCACCCTTCCCTATTTACAAAGACTTTATTTCCATTTTTTCCATTTCTCAGCATTTTTCCTTTCCCTTCTTTCCTTTCCCCTGCCCCTCCCATTACCCCACCCCTTTGCACCTTTTCTTCCTATTTTACATTATCGATTATTCATTCTAACCATTGGTACATTTTAAGTATACGATATAATGACATTCATCATTGGAAATTTGCACCTTTACATAGTCTCTCTTGGTTCTTATTTTTCACCCTTGCCCAGCCCTCCCTTCAACTCCTCCATTTCTCCCTATTTACAAAGATTTTCTTCCTATTTTTCCATTTTCTCATATTAATCCCATTCCCTTCTATCCTTTTCCCTAGCCCTCCCACTTCCTTCCCCTTTGCCCCTTTTCTTCCTATTTCACATGACCTATTATACATTTAGTCCTTATTTACACTTTCAGTTTCTCACACCAGAGAAACTATTTGGTATTTATACATGTGTGTCCTATTTATTTCACTTAAGAGTATCACCTCAATGTGCATCCACTTAGCTATAAATGTCTCTAATTTCTCATTTTTTATGGCTGAGTAGTACTCCATTTTATAAAAAAAACCACATTTTCTTTATCCAGTCTCCAGTTGATGGGCATTTGGGCTGTTTCCAAGTTTAAGCTATCACAAACTGTGCTGCTATGAACATGGGCACACATATATCACTGTGGTATGATTCTTTTAATTCTTTGGGGAAGATCCCCAGCAGTGGAATAGCAGGGTCAAATGGGACTTCCAGTCCTAGTTCTTTGAGGTATCTGCATACTAATTTCCACAGTGGTTGCACCAGTCTACACTCCCACCAGCAGTGGAACAGGGTTCCTCTTTCCCCACAGCCCCACCAGCATTTGTTATTGGTTGATTTCATGATAGCAGCCATTCTTTCTGGAGTGAGATGGAATCTCCCCCTTGTTTTCATTTGCATCTCTCAAATGACCAGTGATGTTGAACATTTTTCCATGTATTTATTTGCTATTTCTACTTCTTTGTCTGAGAAATGTCTGTTCATTGCAGATGACCATTTTCGGATTGGCTCTTTAAATTTGGGAGGTCTGATCTTTTTAAGTTCTTTATAGATTCAAGATAGTAGACCTTGTCTGAGGAAAATCAGGTGAAGATTTTTTCCCATATTGTGGGTTGTCTCTTCACACTGCTGGTGGTTTCTCTTGCTGTGTAGAAGCCTTTTAATAAGAAGAGATACCACTTGTGGATTGTTTGCGCTAGTTCACGGGCAACTGAGGTTTTGTTCATAAAATCTTTTCCTACACCAATGTCTTCAAGAATTCTACCTAAGTTCTGTCCCAACTGGTTTAGAGTTTCTATTTTAATATTTATCTATTTAATATTTAATATTTTAATCCATTTTGATTTTAGTTTAGTGCATGACGAGAGATATAGGTCTAGTTTTAATCTTTGGCAAGTTGAAACCCAATTTTTCCAGTACCATTTATTAAAGAGGCTATCTTTCCTCCAGTGAGGGTGTTTGGCTCCTTTATCAAAGATGAGATGGCTGAGTGTGCCTGGCGTTGTTTCTGCATCTTCTAATCTGTTCCACTGGTCCTCAGGTCTGTTTCTTTGTCAGTACCATGCTGTTTTTATCACAGTAGCTTTGTAGTAGAGTTTCAGGTTGGGGATTGTGATACCCCCTGCCATGTCTCTGTTACCTAGAATTGCTTTGGCTCTCTTCTTGTTCCAAATGAATTTTTGGATTGTTTTCTCAAGGTCCATGAAGTATGCTGCTGGGATCTCAATTGGAATTGCATTAAATCTATATAGCAGTTTTGGAAGTATGGCCATTTTCACTATATTAATCCTTCCTACCCAGGAGCAGGGGATGTCTGTCCATTTTCTGATATCATCTTCAATCTCTCTTTCCAGAGTGCTATAGTTTTCAGAGAAGAGGTCTTTGATTTCTTTCGTTAGGTTGATTCCTAGGTATTTCAGTTTTTTGGATGCTATTGTGAAAGGAATTATTTGCCCTATTTCTCTCTCAGTGAGTCTGTCATTGGTGTAGAGGAAAGCTATTGATTTTTGTGTGTTGACCTTGTAACCAGCTACTTGATTGAATTTGGTTATTAAGTCTAGAAGACTTTTGATGGAGTTCTTGGGGTCTTCTATATACAGTATCATGTCATCTGCAAATAATGACAATTTGACTTCTTCATTTCCTATCTTTATTCCTTTTATTTCTTTCTCTTGTCTAATTGCCATGGCTAATGTTTCCAGAACTATATTGAACAAGAGTGGTGATAGTGGACATCCTTGTCTTGTTCCTGATTTTAGTGTGAAGGATTTCAGTTTTTGACCATTTAGTATGATATTGACTGTTGGTTTTTCATAGATGACTTCTAACAGTTTGAGGTAGAGACCATCTATTCCAATTTTTTGTAGGGTTTTTATGATAAATGCATGTTGGATTTTGTCAAATGCTTTTTCTGTGTCTATGGGAGAATCATATGGTTTTTGTCCTTGGCTCTATTGATATAGTGTATTACATTGATTGATTTGTGTATATTGAACCATCCCTGCATCCCTGGGATGAATCCCACTTAATCAGGGTGTATGATCTTCTTGATGATCTTCTGAATTCTGTTTGCCATTATCTTATTAAGGACTTTTGTATCTATGTTCATTAGTGAGATTGGCCTATAGTTCTCCTTTTTGATTGGGTCTTTCTCTGCTTTGGGGATCAAGGTGATGCTTGCTTCCAGGAATGAATTTGGGAGTATTGCTTCCCTTTCAAATTCATTGAAGAGTTTAAACAGTAGTGGCAGCAGTTCCTCTCTAAATGTCTTGTAGAATTCAGCAGTGAAGCCATCAGGGCTCGGGCTTTTCTTAGTTGATAAGTTTTTAATTACATTTTCAATTTCATTGGTTGATATTGGGTTGTTCAGAAGTTTTAGGTCTTCTTCGTTCAACTTTGGTAATTCATATGTATCTAGGAATCTGTCCATTTCTTCTGTGTTGTCCATCTTATTGGTGTATAGGTTCTGGAAGTAGGTATTGATGATCCTCTGGATTTCTGCTGGGTCTGTTGTGATTTCACCCTTTTCATTCCTAATTGCATGGATTTGGGCCTTTTCTTTCCATTTTCTGATAAGGTTGGTTAAAGGTTTGTCAATTTTGTTGATTCTTTTGAAGAACCAATTCTTGGCTTCATTGATTTTTTTGTATCATTCTCTTAGTCTCCATTGCATTGATTTCTGCTCTGATCTTTATAATTTCCTCCCTTGTATGAGCTTTGGGGTTGTCCTGCTCTTCTTTTTCTAGAAGCTTGAGGTTCAGCATCAGGTTGTTTAATTGGGCTCGTTCTGTTTTCCTAATATGAGTATTCACTGCTATGAATTTCCCTCATAAGACTGCTTTCATTGTGTCCCATAGATTGTGATATGTTGTATTGTCATTGTCATTTAATTGAAGGAACTGTCTGATTTCTTCTTTAATATCCTCTGTGACCCATTGTTATTCAAAAGTGTGTTATTAAATTTCCTGGTGTTTATGAAATTTTTTTAGTTTCTTTTGCTATGGATCTCCAATTTCATCACACTATATTAAGATAACATACAGGGGATAACTTCAATTCCTTTGCACTTACTTAAACATGTTCTATGTGTGAGTATGTGGTCTATTTTTGAGAATGACCCATGTGCAGCTGAGAAGAATGTGTATTCTGATTTTGTGGGGTGGAAGACTCTGTAAACATCTGTTAAGTTCATTTGTTCAAGAGCTCGATTGAGTTCTAGTATTCCATTACTTATTTTTAGTCTAGTTGATCTATCTATTTGTGACAGTGGGGTATTGAGGTCCCCCACTACAATTGTATTAGTGTATATATGACTTTTCATGTCTGTTAGTATTTGTTTTATACAGTTGGGTGCACTAGTGTTTGGTGCCTAGATATTTATGATTGTCATCTCTTCCTCTTGGATTCTTCCCTTTACAAGGATGTAGTGTCCTTCTTCATCTCTCTTAATCCGTGTTGGTTTGAAATCTACTTGATCTGCAAAGAGGATAGCTACTCCTGCTTTTTGTTGGGTTCCTGTCACATGGAGTATTGTTTTCCACCCTTTAACTTTCAGTCTATGAGTTTCCTCTTGAATGAAGAGTGTTTCTTGTATGTAGCATATTGTTGGATCTTGCTTCTTGACCCATTCTGCCAGTCTATTTCTTTTGATTGGTGAATTGAGACCATTAACATTGATGGTTATAACTGAAACATACTGACTTGTCATCGCCATGACTTTTTCTTTTTGTTGGGTTCTCCCCCTTTACATTTAATTTCTTGTTGTGTCAGATGGGTTCATTCTGCTTTGCTTCCTGGGGTGGTGATCCTCAATGTCTGTTCCTAGGATATTCTGTAAAATTCTTTGGAGTGCTGGTTTGGTCTTCATGAAGTTCCTAAGGTGCTCTTTGTCATGAAAGTATCTTATTTCTCCATCAATTTTGAAAGATAGTTTTGCAGGGTACATCAGTCTGGGTTGGAGGCTGTTTTCTTTTAGGGCTTGGAATATGTCACTCCAAGCTCTTCTTGCCTTGATGGTTTGTGTTGAGAAGTCTGCTGTGATTCTGATGGGCTTTCCTTTGTATGTGATTTGTTTCTTTTCTCTGACTGCTTGGAGAACTTTGTTCTTCTGTTGAGTTTCTGGAATCTTAACAATTATATGCCTATGTGTTGATTTTTTTTGATCAAGGCTATTTGGAGTCCTATATGCCTCACTTATCTGTATGTCAAGCTCTTTTCCCCTGTTTGGAAAGTTTTCTGCCATTATTTCTGTGAAGAGATTTTTTATGTCATCTGCACTCTCTCCTGTTTCTTCATTGAGCCCAGTCAGTCTTATGTTATTCTTCTTTGCATCATCTAGTAGCTGCTGGATTGATTTCTCATGTTCCCTTAGAATTTTGAAGCAATTTTTCTTTTCCTGGTCACTAATTGCAATCTTATCTTCTATATCTGAAATTCTGTCCTCACATTGGCTCATTCTGCTGTGTAGACTTTCAGTGGAGTTTTTCATGTCCTGGAAATCTATTTGCATCTGTTTTATGGATTCCATTTGTTTCTTATGTTGGGATTCCATCATGTTCCTGAGCTCCTCTCTAGATTTATTAATCATGTCTTGCACTAGGGGCACAATTTCTCCTGTTATCTGAGGAATTATTTCTGATTTCATTTGTTTCAGATCCCCTTTTGTTGCCAGTTCAGTGGGACCAGGTGGTTGAGTATCAGAATGTTCTATCTCGTTTCCCTTTGGGGTTGCTGTAGGTGATCTGGAAGTCTGGTTTTGAGACTTATTTACTTGTTTTCTCATTTCGACTGGGGCATGGGGTTGTTAGTGCCTGCACAGATTACCTCCTCTGAGCTGGGAGAGGTGGGACAGGGGCCGGGAGCGGTGGTAGGGATGGTGACCCAAAAGCCCTTTTCTGTGGGCTGGGAGCAGCGGGAGCGATGGTGGCTGGGAAGCCCCTTCCTCTGGACCAGGAGCAGTGGGATGGCAGCTCAGAAGCCCTTCCCTCTGGGCCGGGAACGGTGGGACAGAAGGTGGCCCAAAAGCCCTTTCCTGTGGGCTCGGAGCAGTGGGAGGGATGGTGACCAGGAAGCCCCTTCCTCTGGACCAGGAGCAGTAGGACGGTGGCTCAGAAGCCCCTACCTCTGGGCCAGGAGCAGCAGGACTCAGTATCTTGGTCTGGTGGTGCCCTCTGCGACTTTGTAGTGTGGAACCAGGTGGCTGCCTGTCTGCAGCGGGTTGATTCGGCATCTTCCGCTGGACTTGGGACCTCGGTAGGGCATGGGCAGACCTGCCTGTCTGCAGCAGGGTCTGTTCTGTATTCTGTAAATCTAAAGAAAGATTACTGATTAGGAGGTCTTATGACCAAGTTGTTCTTGATCATTTTCCAGGAACAGCTGACTGTAGCAGTTAATATCTTAATCATTTAGGTATGGCTTTTCTTTAGAAGTTCTAATGTTGGGAAAAGGGAAGGAAAACAAGACACACATTTTCAAAGGGCAATTTGCAAATGACAAGTTAACTCTTTAGACATCTCCAGCATCACTGAGAATACTGGGACCCTGATTACTCTATCCCTTTCTCCCAGGGAGGTGGTTTTACTTCAACAGAGGAAAGCCAAGTAGCCCTCAGCTACTACCACTCTCTCTTGATAGTTCCCAGTTTCCATAAGAGAAATGTCATTTGGAGAGCAGCGTGCTGTTGCCCACATCCCAGGTCCAGAGCGTGGCTCAGAGATTTTACCCAGAGCAGGGGCAGGGGCAGGAAGCAGGCTATAACATCTGCTTCTGATCTACTGTAAAAGATCACCAATCCTAATCGTTCCTTAAATTGGGCTGGCTTCATTCTCCACACAGTGAAGTTCATTCTAACCCGGGAAAGTTCAAATCTAAAGGTGATCTCAAAAACAGTGGAGGTTAAGGTGAAAGTCAGCTGGGAGGAGACAAATGGCTGCGATGAAGGTGGATGAACTGTACTGGGTTAGTTCTCCAGTCAGAACAGACATCAAGCTCTGATCTTGGTTGGGACTATTTCACCCAAGGGTCCTGAGTGTGGCTGCTGTAGTCTGTGGAGCAGTTATGCCCAGAGGCATTGTTGAAAGCAATACAATCTGAGTGGGCCAGAAAAAAAGAGGAACTGTGGGGAACATGTCACCCTGGGTGACTGAGGGTCCCTGGGCTGTAGCTCATGGAGAAGCACCTGCAGAGTGTCCACGCCATTTGTGTTCCTGCGTTTGTGTGTGTGTTGGGGAGGGGTAGCTTCAAAAATCATTTATCTAGTCACTATACAAATAAATTATACCTTTTAAATGAGTGAATCATTTCATAACAAATAAGAATTTCAAAACTAAAAATATTAAAAAGAATAAAGGAAGGTACATGGAAGTGAAATTAGTAAGCTAAAATTGGGACCTTCAAGAAGAAGATACCATTATCTTGGAATATTATTTTAGCTAAAACTAAGAAATATGAATATGTAATAGTTCCTAAGTGAGACAGAGAAAGAAATTAACGTTACAACCTGATTGTATAAAATACTCCATGGCATTCATTTCTATTTGAATTTTTAGAATTGTGTAGTTCAAAATAAAACTACAGAGACAATGCACAGTATATCACAGGCATATTTACATGTGGAGTAAAAGAATATTCTTGAGCTATAATTAATATCAGAGAGAAATTTACTTTCCCAAACTTTATGTTCTGAAGTCTAGGCACCCCCATAGTCAGACAACTCTGCTTTCCTTTCCCCACTTCTCATTTTCTCTTCTTTCCACTCATTCTCTTGGAAGGAATAGGAGTGAGATATCTTTTTGGTGATTTGCAAGGGAAGTTGTATTTGTTCTGCTTGGTCACTCTTGTCCTCCCTCCTCCCTCTTCAGATCTGCCTGGCTCAGAAAAAACCCACCATGTGTCTTTCCAGTGGTGAGTCTGGTGGAACAGGCTCTGTTCTTGTCAGGCTCTTAGGTCAGGGGAATATTAGGTATGCATGTGGCCAGGTCAGTGGCAGGTGGCTCCTCCATCTCCTTCTGTCTGAATTCTGTGTTTGTCTTTCACTTGGTTCTGAGCCCAAGTGAGGAAAGGATGTAGTTATGGTCTGCTATTTAGTAGCATAAGCCAGACAGTTTAGAATCTTCAGAAGGTCAGAATTCTCTCTATGTTCTAGTTGTTAATTCTAGAAAGACATGAGATTCACCTTCATTTTTAAAGCTAACAAAGAAACAAATGAAACTGGAATTTGCCTCTGGATAAAGAACATGAGAAGGACAATATGTTGACAGAAAGGGTTCCCAGGTCTTCAATTCTATTTGTATTTCTTAGCTCATTAAGCTCAGTGTTGCTCGTGCCAGTATTTACTATGGCATTCCTGATGCATCTTTCTTTAGCCAAGATGTTTTAATACATTTCTTTAAGAAAGAAAAAATGAGATATCACTGAACCTTTTATGTAGAATGGTATTATGGAAGAAGAGAATAAGAGGACTATAAAAAGCTCTTTAAATCTCAACATTTATGCTGGAAGTTTTTCTGAAACAAATATTTTATGAATCCATATTACTGCAAGCCCTTGTTTCAGTTGCTTGGAAAGGGGTATATTTCTCTGTTGATATTTAAAGAAACAATTGAGCAGAAAATTATGCATTGATATCAAACCAAAGATCTCTGTGTGTATTCTACTTGATATTTCATATGTTGTCACATATCAAAAATTAGAAAGGGAAAGGAAAGAAGGGAAAAGAAAAAAGATGAGAAATGGAAAAAATGGAAATAAAGTCTTTGTAAATAGGGAAGGGTGGAGGGGGTGAAGGGAGGGCTAGGAATGGGGAAAAAATAAGAACTAAGATGCATCATGTAAAGGTACAAGTTCGCAATGAGAAATGTAATTGTGTTGTGTACCTACAATGTACCAATAAAAGAATTTTAAAAAATTAGAAAGCTCTTTAAAATCATTCCCAAATGCTATGCTTCAAATGATTATTTTTTTCACAAGGGACAGCTGGCAGAGGGCATTTGTGTATAGCACTTGTCTTAGAGCAAGAAGAGAATTACACGCCCACAAAAGAGTGAGGAGAAATGAAAAATGTACACTGATGCTGATATATTGTCTAAGACAGTGCTTTTCATACAGTCTTTGGTAAAGGTAGCAGTTAGGTTTGAACATTTTTTAAATGTTTGCCTTTTAAAATTTTTCCCTTTTAAAATATTTTTATATCTTATTTTATCATTTTTCTTATAGAAATACAATTAAATTGATTTCTGGGGCTAGGGATGTAGCTCAGTGGTACAGTGAGTTTTGCTTATAATCATGGATTTAATCCCCAGCACCAAAAAATGAAATTTAAAAAATACAATAAAATTGAAAAAGTATACTGATACAAACCCAAGTCAATTTTCATTTGGTTCAACAGGCACAAACTTATTCTATCAGACTGTGTAAACAATTGGAAACATTACACGAAGGTTCTGTTTCCTTCAGCATGGACAGGTGCCACTGTTTGTGGACCAGAGCCTGTTCGGGTACCACGTTTAAAGGACCACTGAAGTAAGAGTCTGATTCCTTTCTTTCTTTCCCTTTTCTTTACTTTGACAATAATACGCAGATAGGCTTACTCCTGAATTTTTGAGCTTTGTGTTTCTTCCTTTAAAACACCTCACCTCAGCACGAGCTCCTTCTCCAGTGTAATGTCAGGTGCCAGTCGTCTCTCTGCGGTCACTGCCTCGCTCCCCCTTCCTTCCTCATGGTCACTGGAGCGTCCCTGAAGTCAAGCCTCAAGCCCACCACACCGACTCCACAGACACCCCTGGGGTCACTCTGTTCTTCCTCTCCTCTCCTCCTCTGCTCCCCACTACCTTTCCCTGGCTCTTCTTCCCTCCCTCCCCCCTTCCTCCCTTCTCGTCTGCTCCCTCAACACATAGTAACACACGCCTGTCATTCCGGCAGCGTGGAATGGCTGAGGCAAGAGGATCGCATGTTCGAGACCAACCAGGGCAAATTAGGAACTTAGGGAAACCTTGTCTCAAAATTTAAAAAAAAAAGTGCTAGGAATGTAGCTCAGTGCAAAGGTGCTGGGCTCAAGTCACAGCACCGCAAAACAGAGCAACACAACACAACACAACACAACACATGGTAAGTAGCGAGTGTCTGATGTGTCTCAGGAAGTAGAGCTCCACTAAGAAAGGAGACACAAGGCCTCGGCCCTGTGCTCATGCTGCTCAGGAGCTACTCAGGGAGCGCTTAATTCCTGTTTCAGTAGAAAGATAAATTTGATCAAGAAGTAGGAGCTACTGTCACAGGGCTTATCTGAGACCACAAACCTACATAATTCCAGAGCTCACAGGGCAGCACAATTCCAGGTAACAAAAGATTACAACTGTTTTTTAAAGACATGAATTATATTTGATATGTAAATCCTTAAAATGACTTTGTTTTCAAAATGACAATAATAAGTGTCTAAAATGAAGGATTTTTAAAAGTAATTTCAATTGATTGAACTTAAGGAGCTAAGAACAGTAATTATCAAAGAAGATCTCTCAATCCTATGGACTTTAAAAAATCAGATTACAAATTGGATTCATATTCGTAAATACTAAAATATTTCCTTACTTTTTAAAGAGATAAATAAATGTCTGCAACTGTTTTAGATGAAGGTCATCTATCATTAAGCACAACTATCTTAGATTTTATAGATAATTCCAATGATCAAATATACTGCCAATATTTAGGCTTTTTTGGCTTTCAGGCACCTATTTAGCTTACTTTTCTGAAATTTCTGGTACTCTTGCCTTCAAAACTATTCTCAAATGACAAAATATTAACTCAACTTTCACTAATTCATACTGATAAGGAAAACAAAGTTTATTTTATTCACATATGAAACAAACACCTTGTATTGTCCAGTTCTTCCAGTATGTACCATTTCATAAATGCAGCCTATTAAAATTTTGTTAATTACTCCTGCTCTTAATTTGTTTCTGAATAGGTAAGAAGAGGTCCAAAAGTCTTGACATGGACTGAATCCTGTTATAGACTGAATATTTGTCCCCTCCTGCCCCGGAAGATATGTGGAAGTCCTAAGGCCCAGTGTGATAGAGGCAGTGGCCTTTGGGAAGTAACCATGTTTAGGACAGGTGGGTAGGGGCCCATGAAAGAATTAGTGCCCTTGTAAAAGAAGAGATACCCGAGCTTCCTTTCCCTTCTGCGCATGCACAAATCACCACGATACCTCCTGCAAGCCCTTGCCATGGGCTGGCTCTGCCAGTGCATCGACCTTGGCCTTCCAGCCCCCAGAACTGAGAGAAATGAATTTCCATGCCTCACCCTGTCAGTGGGATTTTGTTATAGCAACTTCAAAATGACTAATTCAGTGATTTATAGGGAAAAAAGAGTATTATCCATACATTTACTGCTCTTTAATAAATTATTTATAGCACAGATTATCGAAACAAAATTTTGCTATTGAAAATGAGCATCTTGGCAAACTGAGTAATTTCTCTTGGTTATACGAAATAGGTAGAGTGACAATAACATGTAGCACAGAGTGATGGAGAGAAGAATTCCAAATGATTTCCTATTTCCAGTGGAGTGCAGAGTTGATAAATAAATACACCGCCTCAGGCATTCTATCAAAACAGTACAAAAACACATATACCCTTCAAAAGGCTAACAACTGGGTCTAATAGGAGATCACTATCACCCAACAAGGAGCAGAAGCTCAACATCTTTGAACAGCTCTTTATGTATGTATTTGTGTTATGATCTATATTTACATTTATAAAACATATATACTTGTTTATGAATCATGCTTCTGAAGTGTTTTAAAATTCTACATTTAAGTAAGTGTTACTAAAGCTTTAAGAATGACATTAAAAATCGAAAATCATATTTTCTGTTAATTCTTGTGAATGTAATTTTAGAGTTCTGGAAAATTATTTTTTGATGTGGGATTAGTTTTGAAAAATAATATCTGGCTTTAGTGCAGATTTGTGGAAAGTAGGCCGCTAAGAACAACCAAAAAAGCTAACATCTTCATTTCCATCTATGTGGACAGATATCATCTGTTGGTCTGCGAGTTTAATTTGTCCTGTAGTCACTTTTCTGGAAACACAATGCTGAGAACAAAATTCTAGGAAAAAAGACATTCTTCTATTTTGTTGGTGGAAATATACACTAGTACAACCACTACGAAAATCAGTATGGAGATTCTTCAAAATATTAAAAAGAGAAATTCCATTTGACTCAGCTATACCTCTTCTAGGTACGTTCCCCAAAAAGTTAAAGTCATCATATTACAGTAATCCATGCATACCCATGTTTATAGCATCATAATCCATAATAGCTAAATCTTGGAAGTGGCCTGTATGCCCATCGACAGGTGAATGGATAAAGACAATGTGGTATATATTTCACAATGGAATACTACTCTGCCATAAAGAAGAACAAACTTGAGTCATCAGTAGGAGAATGGATGGATCTTTAGGTCAGGGAAATGAGTCAGGGAAATGAATCAGATGCAGAAGTTCAAATATCTCATAGTTTCTCGAATACTAAAGAGCCAATCTATAAAAAATGTAAAGAGAAGAATAAATGAGAAATGGTAGGACACAAGGGAGGTAGATACTGTGGAGATGGGAAACAGATCTGGATTGGGGAGGAAGGGGGAACAAAGATGACCAGGATGCAATAGGAGTGTGTACCAACTCCCCAAGAGGAATGGAAGTTTCATGTATCACAAACGTACTAATAAAAAAGAAAAATCGTATTGATAGTTACATGATTGCTTTATTTAAATGATATAGCTTATTGATATCGCTCATCACTTACTCAGTGATAATAAGATTGTAAAAATGATTACTTTTATTTATCCACTGGCAGAATTCAGAAAAATGTCAAGAAAGCCTGAAAGAATGGAGTATCTTCACGTGTGAGGGAACACATTTTCCATTGTGAGTTTGATACGGTATCGCTTACTGCATAGAAAGGATCCTCAAATTAAATACTCAAGAGAATTTACTTCTACATTATAAAGTCAGGGTGCGCAGAAGTGAAACTCTTACACCATTAGTTCCTATACAAGTAGGATGTAGGAAAAGTAGGATGCAGGAAAAGCGGTGAAAACCTGTGAAAAGCTTTTGTTTATAATGCGGAGCTGAATATGGAGTCTCTGCTGTCTGCAAACATTTCTAGTCAGCACATTTATTTTCCTGCCCAGCCTCGCCTCTAGTCTCCGGTCCCGAGTGCGGTGCTGTCCTCGGTGGTTTTCCACTCACTCTTTTGTGTCCTTTGCCTGCGATCCCGCAAGGGCGTGGAAGGCCAGGAGCCGCTCCCTCCCGCCCGCCCGCCCGCCCGCGCCTGCGGGCTCTAGGTGCGGCCCGGCCCGGCTCCAGGCCTGCAGAGCTGGAAGCGGCCTTTCCAGGGCGGGCCGTCCGCGTTTTAGAGGCTCCGCAGCCCCGAGGTGGCCCGGGGCGCAGGCGGGCACGGTCCTGACGCCAGCTCGGCCGGCCCCCTGCGCCTCTGGTGGGAGTCGCCGTCCTCGGAGCCCGGGCACCAGCCCTGAGCCTGGCCTTGGCCTGATCCCACGGAGCACAGGCTCTGCGCGCCCTTAAGGGACCATCCTCGCCCCCAGCCAGGCAGGGCTCTTCGGGTTGATGCTTCCTGAGCTTGGAAATGCGCCCTAAAGAAAAGTGTTTGTCTACCAAGCAACACTCACCTTCCTCTGAAAACAATGCTTAATAAAGAAAGTTGCGTGTGTCCACTTTGTGTGGTTTTAAAATTTTTTTCCAATATTTGCAAAAAGACACTCCAGTGATTTTTAGAAAACTACTAGGAAATAAATGTCACCAGCAACGTAAATGTGAATATTAGTTGCTTATTCAATTGCAGCAGTAATTATTTGTGATTATTCTGTGTCTTTACATACTGATTGGTAGAATTTAACATTTGATATACTTTAAAATTTTCAAAGTTACTTGACTTTATAGGTTTATATATGCAATAATGAAATTTAATGGATAATATGTATACAAATATCAAGTAGTAAAATATTGATTAAAATACATCCTCTAAGATTAGGACAAACTGAAAAACGTTGCTAACATGCCGTTTTCTCATAAGCTAACTATACCGTGACATCTCTGAGTTATCTATCCTTATTGGATTCATAGTTTTCCCTCTTATTCATAAGCACAAACATTTTAAAATTAGTGACAACTGGAAAACCTGGTGCAAGCATTTCAACCTCTAATCACAAATGCCTCTGTAGGGGTTAAAAATGATTTTTTTCCTTTCACATTAAGAAAATTGGCATAATTTTAAGGCAGTGTTTCTGCGATAATGAAAACCAAACCAGTTTGAAAATAAAAGCCTAAATTATGTAAGCAAATACTATGATTGCTATGTCCAGTGTTCGGTGGTCTTGTGTTTGAAGTGTCAGCCTTATTCTTGGCTACTGAGAGGGAGAAGAGGGCACTGAGAGGACTGCACTGGAGTCTGATGCCCGGGCTTACTGGCGCTCATCCGTGCTGTATTAACTGCTAACTTTTACAATGGCAATTTTAGTTTCTTACCTGGAAAAAGTGATTTAACTCTTTCACCTAAAAATTACTTAAGTATTTTTACTTGGAAAAATGACTCAAGGTTTCTACTTTACCTGATTTATTGGGAGAATTAATTAAGAGAGCATGTGAAAATACTTCATAAATGATGACCCATTATACAAGTGAGATATTCTCACAGTTGAGTTATAGAATATTCCCCATCGTAGGCACTCAATGAATACCCGTCAAGAGGCATTATTACCTGTACCAGCCGAGCCTCGCTGTGGAGCCTGTTGTGTTTTGCAATTCTTCTCCAAAGGGAAGGCTTTAATCAGTCCTGCTCTAATGCTAGACAGATCAGCTATCTGTCCTTGGCTGAATTCCTTAGCGACCACGCAGAATCCAAGCTCTTTCCTTTCTGTCCCTCCTCGTATGAAGCCTTACGTCTCTCCAGCTTCTGTCAAAACCCTGCATCAGCTCAGGGTCGGTTTGTCATCTCCACAGCCCTAAACACCTGTTACTTTTTAAAAATAAATATCTGTTTTTTCCAGTTATAGCAGAATCCTCTTGCGATTTCTCATTCATGTTTACATTCTCATCAACTACTTAACTATCCTGTAAGAAATAATGATCTAAATACTTGCTGATACGCATGAGCTTACATCTTCAAAGTCAGAACCTGGATACAGTAGATGAGGTTTTGTTCAACTGAGGGCTTGTGCCCAAGGGAAGTCCTGCGGTTTGTGTAAGCAGCTTCATCCCTTGGTTGGCCCATCCTTGAGTAAGAAAGGCCGTGATGCGAAGTTGCTTCATATATATGAATATTTTAAGAATACATATTTAAAAATATTGTCTTGGCCTTCATTCTAATGAAAACTTATGATTTCTTTTGTATTTATTGATTTGCTCACTACATATCCAAGCTTCTACATCATAGTAGAAACACTGGGACAAAGCAATGGAGAAACCAAAGCAGATACTCTGCTCTAGGAGTCTGATTCTGTTCAGCAAGATATACAAGAAAGTAAAACCATAAATAAATAAATACTTTTTGATAGTCAAGCCCATCCAAGAGCCAAATAGGCCGTTGGGATAGAAGCAAGCAGGTACAGGAGGACGCTTTCGATGGAGGCTGGTGTGGGCAGTTTAAGCCGAGACGCTGTGATAGCTCAGATCTGGAATGTCTCCCAGTCTCAGGTGCTCAGAGGAGGGGCTTTGAGAAGGTGATTAGCAGGCAAGAACTTGAAGTGTTCTACCGGTTTTCAGGAGGGAGCCGATGTGGGCGAGGCACAGTGAGGGAAAAGGCAGAAGTCATGGGGGACGTGAGCGTGAGAGTGGCGACAACACTATTGTCTGATGCGAGCTTGTCACTGGCGAATCTAATGCCAATTAGATGCTTTGCACAACTTATCTCTGTCATTCCTCACAGCCATCTTATGAAATACATTTCATTCTCAACATTTAATAGATAATTCTTGGAGCAGTTAAGCTGGTAGCGTCTTACGACAAAGCAATTTATAGAATGTGATCAATCAATCTTTGTTTCATTATAGCAGGCTATCAAACGATTTTAGACAGCAGTGATTAGATTAATTCTCTTAAAATAAAAATTAGCCCTAAATGACAGGTAAAAAATGACTGCCTATTGTCGTCCTCTTTTCTTCCTGTCTGGTTGGTTTTGTGACCCCTAGACTGTAACCCCATCTGGAAGAGTGGAGGCTATCAGCGCTGTTCATCATGATACCTTCACTGGTTCACAGGATGTTGAACATTTTGAGGATGCTCAGTTAGCATTTATTACATACATAGCTATATCCGATACTACCTTATTTCCACCTATTTGAATTATAGTTTGCTTTATTCACTTTAAACATTATATTAGTTCCTAATTTTTGAATTCCATAATCCTTTTCCACATTCCTTTTATCTTTCCTAAGATTTTAATGAGAGGGCAATTGCATACAGTAATTCTTAGTTGGTTTTTACTGTAGTAACTGTGCCAAATTCCACAGTGGCTGAGTGTCTTAGTTTTTTAGGTCTGCTGTTATAAAATGTCAAAGGATGGGAATTTTATAGTCAACAGAAAAATTTTCTCACTGTCAGGAATCTTGGACGTTCCAGAATACTTAGTATCTGGTGAGGGCTGGTTTCCTGGTTCACAGACTGTACCTTCTAGCTGTGTGCTCATGCAGCAGAAGAGCCAGGCAGCTCTCTAGGACCTCTTTTATAAGGGCACTGTGACTGTTATGGTGGATTGGATTGTCAGCTAGATTGGCCTCAGAGTCGTGCAGCTGATTAGGAGAGGGCACTTCTGGGTGTGTGTGGGTGGAACATGAAGGCCTAATCTTGTTTCTGTATCTGGTTCCTTGCCCTTCTTCTCCACTCTCTTCCCCTGCTCTGCATCTGGGCACCATGAACTAAGCATCTCTGCTCCATCATGATGTTCCTGCCTTGGCAGCCAACCATGGACTAAATCCTCTGAAACCATGGACTCAAATAAAACTCTCTGTCTTATGTTGTGGCTGGTGTATCTGGGTATTGGGTCTCAGATACTGGAAAGCTGACTGATGGATGCACCAATCCCATTCATGGTGCCTGTGCCTTTTGTGATCAGTCACCTTTCAAATGCCCCATCTCCTAATACCATCACATGGTAATTAGGTTTCAACATATGGGTTTGGGGGATACACCAGTATTCACGCCATGCCACTGGAGAAGACTGGACGTGGGTGTTATAGGCAGAGAGATCAGACAGGAGTCCAAAAGGAGAAAGGGATGGGGACTGTGAGGATGGGCTGTAGGGTGGCAAAGGAAAATGATTTCTCCTAAATTCACTGAGCAGTGATCATTGTGCTCAGGGCCTCCCGCTCTTTCCCTCCTTGCTCACTGGGTTCTGTGTTTGAGGCCTTCGCTCCTCATTGAGTCTAGAAGGCTTAAATAATGATAGTGTTCTTCATTTTGTTGGATCTGAGATTCTAAGTACTGGAGGAAGTAATGTTCATAAATTAGAATTTGCTTCTTTTGTAGTGTAGAATTACTTTCATCTCAAATAATTATAGGTTAAAAACTCACATTTTTTTCTCACATGGCCACATGTCTTGAAAACCATGATTTTTAAAAATGTCTAAGATATAACATTGGATCTAGAAGTTACACAGTGTTAACTAAATCAGCTAGTTTTTGCTAGTATAATGAATTAATTCTAAATTTAAATACCTTGCCATATACTCACTCACACCTATTAATCTTTATTATATAGTTTTAATCAGTTTCTCAAAATGACAAACGTGCCTTCATTTTGTAGCAGCACTGTGTGAAATAGGTGGTAGCCTTGACCAATGGGAGAAGGGAAGAGGCACAGGAAATCATGGGAGAGATTGTAACCCCCAACCTGGAAGTGGTCATGTATCTTCTGCTGCCATTTCATTGGCCAGGACTAGTCATGTGCTGAGTGGTGAACAAGAAGGGAACTGACAAATAGGGGCAGCAGAAGGAATTCAGCAGAGCCTCATATACTGCTCAATGCTTCTGAAACTTACTGCTTTGGGAAAAGTAGAAAACCCAATACTTTCAGTTGATAGTAGAGGGATCATATTCTTTTTCCCGGTCTGTCATTTCAGTCTCATTTCTGCTTTTCTTTAGAGTCAGGGAACATTGAGTATGATACACACACTCCAGCAGCATATGTATTTCTGTAGGTCCCATTCACATAGAATATTAAATAAACAGACACCATTAGGAATCTCAACATCTTCCTACCTAACATAAAATGGATTAAGTCATTTCCAATTTAGGGATGCTATTTTTTTGTTGAGTCTTCTGGTCTTACTGTAGTGCTCTCTAGGAAGAGTAGGCTTAGAGTTGTTGATTGTCCCAAGTGTGCTGTTCACTTGCTGATTGATTTGAAGTGCAATTTCAAGAAATGTGAGAGCATCTTCCAACTTTTAAATAAGATGCAGTTGTGCTCTGTTTCCCAAATGATATACTGTGTTGGCACAGTATCTATATGGTGTCATCATTATTGTAATATTGAAGATTCAGGCAAATGTTCAGTTGTGTTTTCACTTATTTTGGAAAATTGGATTATATCAATAAATTTACCCAGAAAAGAAACATGTCTCAAGTATTTTTAAAAATATCTTTCAATATGGCTCTCACATTCAAATTGAACATCACTGTAAAATGTTTCTTGAGACGTTGGAACGCCATCTGCAGCAGCTGTCAGAGGAATTCTTTTATCAATTGGGAAGTTAAATTAGAGGAAGACGTTTGTGTTATTTTTTTAGTCGGTCCAGTCATATCCAAAGATCTTTTGTTTCAGAGCTTGTCATGTTTGTTAAGTTGTTTGTTTTCTATTTTTAATCATTAGATTCTGCGTTTAGGCATAGACTGGCACTCACACCCCTTTTTAAAGAAAAACGTAAAAATAGATGATAATGAATTTTGAGTGAATCCGACAGATAACAATTGTATATTGATTCCAGCAATGTACTGAATGAAGTCCTTTCCAACTAACCTGAAAACAAAAACCTTGCTCATAATAGCTAAATCTTGGAAGTGGTCTATATATCCACCACTAGATGTATGGATAAAGAAAATGTGACATTTATACACAATGGAGAAGATAAAGAAAGATAAACTTGAGTCATTTGTAGGAAAATGAATCCACTTTGAGACCATAATGTTAAGTGAAATAAATCAGACTCACAAGTTTAAATATCTATCTCATGGTTTCTCTTATATGAGAAATTCAAAATATAAGTAAAGAGTAAAATAAAAGATTGATAATAACAAATAGGGAGAGAGATCTTTTGCAAAAGGGAAAGGAACCAGGAGTTGGAGGGAGGGGTATGGAGGGAAGGAGAAGGGGAAAAGAATTCAGATGTGTTTTGTACATATACCAAATCCCCACAAGCAATGCAATCATTATCTACTATAAACACATACCAATAAAAATTGAAATTAAAAATATATATTATATATATCTTCCTAAAATGAAAAGGCCATCAAAATTTTTTAATTGACAAAAATTTATATAAAAGTGCACAAAAGAGGAAATGAGAATGGCCAGTAAACATGGAAAAAAGCCTTTGAAGAAATTCTTATTATTAATAAGTAGTAAACAAAAAAAAGAAATTAGTACCAGAGGTTGATGCTATTTAAATTTTCCAGAATGCAAAAATAAGACATTTTATCAAAATGTTATCCAGGATGAGGACACATGGAAAATCTAACATATTTTGTTCAGGAAAGAAAATTGATCTCACCACTTTGAAAAATAGTCAGTTGTTATGTAGTGAAGTTGAACATTATACAATCAAAGAATTTTTTTCAAAACTATTGTGAACAGTCTGGGTTCAAGCAAAGAAGCAGAACCAGTAGGAAACATGGATACATAGACTTACCGACCCATCCCCATGTTTAATTGATCATTCATTTCCAGGAATTGCCTTATACTTTTGGTTTCTACACAAGTTCAGATTTCATAGGGCAGCTCATCAGAAACAGTGAGATAGGAATTCTTGAGCAAGATTTGAAGTTTCATTTCCTTGGAGAACTCTCCTCTTACTCTCTTAAGAGCTTTCAATTAATTGGATCTGGTCCACCAGATTACTGAAGATAATCTTTTTCAAGTCTTCTTAAAGTCTCAAATGGTAATAACATGTACAAAATTCATTCACAGGAATATGTAAGTAGTATTTGAATAACTGGGCAATAGTAGCTCCAATAGATAACAAACAAAACTGACTATTCCAGTACAACTATCATATCAGCCTAGAGTTAAGCTTGCACATGTCCATCACGAAATGAAAGCAGAAAGTCTATGGGAGCATTATTTACAACATAAGAAGCTGAAACAATCCCAAATGCTCATCAAAAGAATGAAAGAAAAATATGATTGTGATCTTTTCACACAATGGAATATTATATAATAGGAGAAGAGACCAAAACTACTCACAAAAACATGAGTGAATCTTAAAAGAAAATGTCAAAGAAAATTGATTTTTAGAAGACTACATTCAATGTGTAATTTTTATAAAGGCCAAAAAAGTTTTTTATTAGTGTATACATGTGAGAAAAAAATGCAAAAATGGGAGAATATTATATTCAAAATATTATATTCTTGTTTTGTTATGTTTGTTTTGTGAAAAGTCAGGGTATGTAGTGGTGCCTACCATTAAGTAGGTAGACTATACAATACACAGTACTATCCTAGACAATACCACTAGGCATTGGAATTTTCCAGGTCTTATGTGGGGTGATGAGCAGACCATGCTTGTTTAATAAAATTCTTTGTAAGTTATGTGTGACCTGTATCCTTGTATATCTATACAATATAAAATTAAGGAAAAGAGCTTATGATATTTGTGGAATGGCATCATCACTTTTAGCTATTGCAGTGTCAGATCACAGGCTCAGGACTGCTAAACAAAATCTTTGGCTCTAGTTCTTCAATAAATAAGTATTCCAACATAGTCAACTGTGGTCTGTGCAGATGGCAAATTCTTCCATAACTCCTGCATAATTCTTCTTTTCTTAGTTTCCCTCTTCTTTTTTTCTGGTTAGCTCTCATCTCTAGTCTACAAGTAGGCATTGATACGTGGTCTGAGGATTACCTAGATTTGGTGTCAGAACTGTCTTGTTTCTAGTAAATTCAGATCAACGCTCAGGTGATCCCAAAACATTTTGGTTGGATTGCCAACTACCACACAGTCATTTGCCCTGACTACCAGCTAGGTGTTCTTGATTTGACCATTGATGCTGAGTCCATTCTTAAACAAAAAATTGATTCTGCTTTCACACTACTTCTTTCAGTACCTTTTAGTTTTTATCTTAATAATATCCTGCCAATGAAAAAAATGCCATAAAAATACCACTTGGAAAGCTGCAAAAGGGAAGTAGTTTGCTCCCATTCCTTGCCTCATCACAACTTAGGATTTCAAGTGTTGATGAGTATTTTTTTGGGCCAGCACTCCAGAACTGTACCATGAGCTTCACATTTATACCAAAGTGGCCTCCTCGGTCTGATTCATTTCTGCTCTTTTTTCTTTCATCTTGATACTGAGAATCAAAGAAGTATAACTAGTTATAACTTCCTACATGGGAAAAAATAAGTATGCAGAAAGGATTAGGAATTTGAAATATATGTAATTCATGTTTTCAGCTTTTAGCCTTTTAATTTGTAGTGCAAATTATTTAGTATTATAAAAATCAATTAACATTTTTCTAATGAACACAATTAGAAAAAACAGGAGTAAATGAAAGGTAGGCTCACATAACTAAATGTTGAAGAGCCGTGTTTCTAATGTCTATCCTGTCTCTGGTGATTTGTAATGTGCCTTAATTCATCATGTCAAAAGTAGTTTTCTACACTCTTTTCTTTCTGACTCAAGTAAGTCCTGCCCCATAATGGACAGTGGGACATAGCTTGACAGCTCTTACAACTGGCAGCTTCCAGAGCCTGAAGTGTACATATCCACCCATTGCCCAGGATCCTGAATTCGGACCTGGTTCTAAATTCTGACGGGACATTAAAGACACCCTCATTCTGTGTCCACGAAGGTCCAATACGTCAGACCTTCTCGTGCTGATTATACTGAGCAGGAAGCAGCATGTCTGCTTCTTTGTGATCAGTGGCTCAAAGACACCGCAAGCCAGCCCCGCGCAGGGGAAGCCGGGAAATGGTCGTAGAACAGGCGTGCGTCCGGGAAGCAGCAGGGCCCATGAGGAGGGGCAGTGGGGACAGCACCTTTGCTGCTGGGCTGTTCGCTTGTGGGTTTGCTGTTTTAGCATAGGTGACCAGCGGTTTAAGACAAGAACTAGAAGTATATGTTGGAAAAATGGCGTCTCTTTTGTTTCTGTCACTGAAAACATTTGATAGAAAACTAAGATAAGGCAACTTCTTAAGCAAGAGAGTAAAACCTTCATACTGACATTTCAGATTCCTAGTTCTTTCTGCCTACTTTGTAGTTCCCATCTTGGAGACTAACAAGTTATGCTCCCTTGTGTCCTCAGTACTGAGATAGAAGTAAAAAGCAGAAATAACACAGACTGGGGAGATGATAGTCTTCAGTCTAATTCACTGTTATCTTACAACCTGCTGCGTGTTTCCCCCTCAAATTTTCTAGGTCTATGGTTTTTGTTACTTTTCTATATTGTTTAATTAAATTCTTGATTAATATGTTTTTTTTCTTCAAAAATTACCCACTTTTTAAAACTATATCTTACATGTTATAAAAAAACATATTTTAGCAGTTGTAGATTCTGTACAACTCAGATTTAATATTGTCTTTGGCAGAAAGTTGTAGAGCTTTTTCTGTTTCTAGTTATTATTATTTATTGAAATTTGCCTTATGAGCTATATATGATTTTGTTTGTGTGCTTTCTGTAGAGAGCTGGCAGCCTGAAAAATGTAATATAATCCAGTGAAAGCCTATTTAGCTCAGGGTGTTTGTTAACTCAAAGAACAGAGATCAGAGATGATAAATGGTTTAGAAGTTAGAGGTGAGAAAAAAATATGACAACAATTTGGAGAGGGCCTGGTGTTTCTGCAACTTGATAGAAGCTAGGGCAAGAGAAGAGAAATGAATCCAAATGGGAGACTAGGAAGTTGAAAGGGAAGAAGAAAGAAGAAAAGTAGGAACTTCTACTTTAAGGTCAGAATACTCTCTTGGGTAATTTCTAGGAACATGACTGGAAATATAATGAAAACAAAAGTCCTGGTTGATTTAATTTACTAGTTCTACATCAATGCAAAACACTAATCTCTTACTCAAAAAGACCAAGAATTTGAACTACTATAATAGCCCTGGTTTTTGTCTATATCCTTAGATGAAAAAAATATATATTCTCATTTTTCAGATGAGCCAATCACAGCGCTTGATTGAGAGGTGTCTGGGACACATTTGCTTCAGAATTGATCAACAGTTCAGCCAAAGTCAGAGAACTGGCAATAGGTGAGTTTGGTCTCCTAGCTTCTAATGCCTTAGTCTTCCCAGTATATCATGTTCATATATGTTTTTCATTATTTTGGGAAAATGGAAGGCTTAAACTTTCACTTCTTGATAAGTTATTATTTTATCTTCTCTCCATTTACTCTAAGAATGAGGAAAAGAAACAGCCAAAGAGAGCATGTGTAGGCACAGACATGACAAGTTAAGGAAACAGGTATTAGGGAGAAAGGCTGCAGAAGCCTAAATTGAGAGTATTCCCAGGATGCAAATGATCTATGTGGAGTGTCACCATGGTACCCCAGCAATACACACACAAGAGTTGAGGATCACACAGGTAGAACAATTGCTCATGGTGCAAGGGTAGAATAAAGATTACATGCATAGCACCAACTGCTGTAGATTGATGGAGATTTTCTGGAACACTGAGTTGAGAAAAATTCAGAAGTTATGCATGACATCGGCAGAAAAGTATGCCTGATTGATCAGCAATGTCTGTCAAGGTTACAGAAAGAGACACAGCATTATGACTGTTACAAATCCTCAGTTCTTATTTACTGTATTTTGTATAATGGATTTTAGATCATCTAGTAAATTGCCTTGCTTGGCAGAAGACTGGACAAAGTGGATGATCTCTATGTGCTCATTGGAATAAACTTCCTTGGACAGTTGTAGCAAGGATGGATAGATAATGTAAGGAGTGACATATGAGGCAATGAGAGACTCTCAGGATATGCTGATATGGAAATACATATTTTCTTGTAATGAGAGAACATTGCCCCATAGCATAGCTCGCTGCATAGCTCTGTCGCCTGAAAGTGAAGAGGAAGAGAACGGTTTCTGAATTCCAAGGAAAAATTATTGACATTCTCTCCCATACCCATAGTCAGATGAGAAATGGTATTTAATTGCAATATTTTAGAAAAGCTCAATTCAGTCTACATTTTGAAAAGTTTTGGGCTGAAGTCAATTAAAAAGTACAAGACAGCGAGGTTAAGATTGTGGTTGATGTGGTTACACCATGCAGTGACGTGTGGGACACATTCTTGGATGGAAGAAACCATCAGCCGATTTAGAATTCACTGGAACCCGACCTGAACTTTTTGGTGTTGTGTAGTGTGTGTGTGTGTGTGTGTGTGTGTGTATGTACACTCATTCTACATTTTGCAAAATTATTATAAAACCATTTGAGAAATAATGTCTTTAAATACACTTTAGTTTACATGGATAAATTACAATCTAAAAGATTAAATTTCCATTAAAATATATGAAGATTTAAAAATTGAAGGGAAAGATACTTAGAAAAACATAGTTTAGGTTTTATCCAAACCAGAATATTTGTAAAAATCATTCAAACAATATTAGATGATCTCAAATTGTGGCTCAGCTCAGAACCTTAAGTTACACTGTTTCCCAATATTCAGATTCCCTAAAACCCCTAAGCAATAGAAGGTGAAACTTGTTCCTTGCAGAAGAGAATTTCTGATCTCTGATTTTGGTCTCCTGCTCATTCATCAAAGAACAGTGGAACTTGTCCTTGGTTGGCTAACGTATGGGGCCACCGTGCTAGTTCTAAGAACCACCTGGGAGATATGATTAAAATCATGTGGCTAAGCTCTTAAAAACACATAGAAAAACTGGTATGCCTGTCCCTGTGGGAGGAAAGAAATCCACATGAATAATGACCTTAACGGAGCCTCTGTGTTGCTGGATGTCCAGGGTGTATTCTGTAGTGCAGCCAGATCTCTAATAATCTGAAGGATTGTGGTTCTGGCGAGCACAAGAGAGAAGCAAATGTATGGGATACGAGACATTGTTTGCAAGTTGCTTTGTGAGAATATCATCCTCTTAAATAGCAAACCTTTTGCCCTTCTACTTAGCCTATCTGTTGCTTTACATTATTTATTTAAAAGGCACCACTTTGGCTTAATATGATATAGTGAGGAAAAACATGGGTTTTGGAGCTCAGTAGATCTGACTGTCATTTACCGACAGCGAGTTTGAGCAAGCGCAGTGTGTGGCACGTGGCGTAAATAAGTACTTATTAAAGGAGGGACTAAATGAAATAATGAGCAAATTCCTACAAGCAATTAACCACTCTTAGCCTCAGTTTCTTCCACAAAATAAAAAGATGTCAATTTCTACCTTAAAATATTAGGGTTGTGAGAATATAATATAATCTGTAAAATGTAGGTGACAATAAATGTTAATTATTATGTTTTTCTTTCGGATTAAATAGCTTCAGAAATTTTATGTAACCTAAAAATCATGTTTCAAAAGGAATAAAATTAACTAATGCCTGTTGGCATTTGTTAGATTTTTATGTAATAGGGCCAGGTGACTGGGTATTTGATTCAAAGGATAAGAATATATAACTTCTTTTCTGTATGAAAGAATCTTAACAAAATGAGAGAGAGAGAGAGAGAGAGAGAGAGAGAGAGAGAGAGAGAGAGAAGGGAGATCACACCTAAACTGGTTCTTTGTCAGTATTTGGTTGGTGTGATTGCTCATTGGTCCTCTGATAACATCAAGCTACTATGATATCCTGAAATAAGTAGTGAAATTTTATTTTAGCAATCTAATTTTGGAACTTTATAATCATTAGATGACAAATAATATTCTGCAATCTATGGTTTGATTTAGCAAAGGAGAAGAAAATTTTTTTTATTCTTCACAGCTCTATATTCATGATGGCTCTGGAATATATATGTCCATTCCAGATGCTCCTGTAAGCTTAGAAGATGCCAGATATCACAGAATTTCCAGGAAGTTGATATATCTATAAAGTTTCAGAATCAGTTATATACTCTTTCGCGTGGTTGGGGGCTGCAACATATTAGCCTCTCCTAGTCTTCATTCTGGGACATCAGGTCCTAACAAATGAACATTGGTAACTGTTGAAGCCTATTAGAGAAAGATCTTCTACATGCAACTGCTTTCTGTCTTTAAGCCTCCTAAGTTCTCTTATGTTTCCTTTTTCTTTGTATTTCTACTACTGCCTCCATACTTTAGACTCCTACCAGTTCATTGCTTGGCCTATAAGAGCTTCTACCCAATTTCCATCCTCTTTTCTCAATCCTTTTCAGTTCCTGTCTTCCAGAATTATAATCTATTTTGTAACTGACTATATGTCTTAGTTAATTTTCTCTTGTTGCTGATACAAAATACTCGACACTCAAAGTTAAAAGAGGAAAGGTTTATTTAGCTCACAGTTTGTAGAGATTTCAGTCCATAATCGGCTGGCTCTAAGGCAGGGTGGCACATGGCAGGGGGCAATAGTTCATGGTGGCTGTCAGGAGGTAGCAAAACAACAAGGAGATTTAACAGCGTCTTTCTGCCCTTCTTATCTTATCCAGACTACCGTGATTAGGGCGGGGCCAAACTCATCAGTGAACTGATTTAGTAGTCGCCCACCCTTGATCCCAGCATCACACACTCTAGATTCAGCCACTTCTGAAAAAGCCACCTATGACTGCTCTAGGCTTTGGGGGGACATCAAGACACAAGCCATAACACCATAGTAGTCCCTGTTGCCTACTCTTGTAACACTTTGGGATCTCATCAAGTGGCCTCCAAGAGTTTGGAATTGATTTTTGAAAAATCTGAGTTAACCATAAAATCAATACAGTCATGACAAAGGCATGTCAGCTCAAATTTTGTTGACATACTTGAATATGCTTGTGCATCTAAGGAAAGAAAGCCTCTCAGAAAGAGTTTTGTTGCTCTTAGACATGTAGGAAAGAGGTGAGTGCCAGGTGGATATGCTTTCAAGATCCAAGAAAATGGGAAATTGCCCATTCCACCTAGATTATTCCAATTTCTCATGGCAGGATGCAGGTGAATGCAGTTAGTTGTAGCTAGTGGATTTTAACTTCTGTTGGTAGTGTCATCCTGTCAATATCAGCTGTAAGCTGGACACATCTTCCTAACCTGAAGCCATCAAACAATAATTTTGCATAACTGTTTGCTCATTACCAAGCTCACCATGCAGGCACATCTAACAGGAATGTGCAGGGCGATCACGCTGACTAATCCTCTTTCCTGCCTCTGCAACTGTGGTTGCTCCTGAGAATTCAGGAGATTATACCCAGGTAAGAGTTAGTTTTCTGTGCTTTCTGGGAAGGCCTTATTTCTTCAGCCATCTCTCCCCTTGCTTGTGGCCATAGAATTCTTAGAGGCTAGAAGCATGATCTCCAAGCAAGGAAGAATCCAGATTTGTCTACACTGATCACTGATTCTCATCCTCCATACCAATGCCCTGGGAGATATAAAAACAATCTGTCTTCCCTCTCGTGTTCCAAGGGGCTGCTGCCATAAAGGAGGCTGCAGAAGATAAGGGGGGAGAGAGGGAGAGAGAGAGAGAGAAAGAGGAGAGGGGGAGAGCAAAGATTGTGTAGCTTTGCTAACAGGGTGATTCCAGGGTCAGTTAGCATTGGAGTTGCTCTACCTCCGTGCTAAAAGGTGTAACATGTATTGAAGGCTTAGGTCTTCCATGACTTGAACGAGAGTTTTGGCCAGTGTAGTGTTGAGGATCCAGGCACAGGCTCTGGAGCCAGCTGCCTCCTTGGGAATCCCAACTTTGTCAGTACCCCAATGCATGAATGTGGGGAACTTAATATTGTTGTGTCAGTTCCCATGTAAGTTTGTTATACAGATTAAAAGACATAATACAAAGTAAAGAACTAAGGACTGTGGCTGTACATTTTTAATAAATGCTAAGGGGGCAGAAATCTTACAGAAGGAAGCAATGTGATTGATACACTTCCAGGTAATTATGCCACAGAGAGAAAACAGAATTTCTGCCAGCACAGATATTCCAATTCTTCTATGTACTTCTTATTTTAAAGGAATATGTTGGTATTTTGCTATCCACCTCAGTCTTGTGTGTATTAAAGTTAACATGAGTCATGCTTTCAAGGCCTAATAACCCCCGGGCACTGGCAATAATGAGTTTTTGATGCTTAGAAGAGGTGGACCTCATGACCCAGTGGGGGTTGCCGTTACATCTGTTGCTCCAGATGCCTCTCCGTGGACCTATAGGGCCCGTGATGAAGTGTGCACCAGCCTCCAGTAAAGTGAGAGCACGAGGAATGAACTTTTCACAAGCTAATGCTTTACTTTAAAAGAATGCTCTTTATTTAGCAGTTCTATGTGCACTGCCTTGGTTGTTGCTAGGTTAGTTTTACCCAACTTGTTCTATCTTTATGAAACGCGAAGCCCAGACTCCAGCGCACTTCCTAGCCAGCAACTCTCCAGGTTGTTTCCAGGGCAGGCCGTTTTGCTCACTTCCTCCTGGCCTGCTGGAGCAGAGCCTTGGTTCTTGTTTCTCCAGTGCATCCCTGGTGCTGCCGTACCAAGCTTCGGAGAGCTATTGAAGCTCTGCCCTTGCTCCTTTCTGCTCTTACAGACAAACACTGCAATTATCTGCTGGTCCTCTTTGGAGTTCACCTGCATTCAATAACAAATTAGGAAAATTGACTTCTCTCTGTTGGGTCTCTTTTTACGAGGTCCAGAGCAGCATTATTTTGGGCCTTGATGTTTTTCATTCATGTTCAGATGCAAACTTCTGGGGTAGACACCAATGTCTATTTTGCCTGTGACTGACACGAGGCATGGGTGGAGTTCATCAGGCCCAGCCGACTGTCCCATAGGGGAGGCCTTTCTCGAGGAATGTTTCCAAGTGCTCATGGTAAGAGGCTTGGTAAAGTCACACCACCAGTACTACCTAGCCATGTGTTCAAACTATAGCAATAGGTGCGATGTGGATATTTTTCCCCGGAGGGGACAGACAAACCTCCACCAGTCCTGTCTCATCAGCTCGACAGACATACTCGGAGCCCAGTAGTTGGCAGTAGAAATTTGTGTGTCACTGAAGCCAAAAGAGGAACTTTGCAGAAAGCAAATCGTACCTAGAGATCTATCTTTAGTTCCTTCCAATTTGCTTTGTGCAAATTGCTTAATCACTCTTAAGTCTTGATGCTTTTGCATGTAAAACAGGGATAATAATACTTACCTCTTACCTAAACTAAATGGTTAGCTTACTTCAAGAGTACATAACAGTGTACAAGCTATAAATCCTATGTACATGTCTGATATTATATAATATTAATAGTCTCATATTGCTTCTAAAGCAGAAGCATATGGACATGCTTGATTGGCTTAATATTTCCTCCAGCTGTTATATTCTGGCACCGCTAGTTTTTCCTATCCCTTAAAAGGAGAAATTGTTATAATTAATTACATTATATTATTACATTTGTTTTAAGCTTTACTCTGAGAATTTTTTAGAATAAAACCATCTTGGAAAACAACCCATACATAACGTCAATCAATTAATTGTAATAATGTCCTACATGACTGGAGGCATAAAATTGGTAAGAGAATTCCATCCAGTGAAGGACTATACAAGCTAATAGAGTAGGAAATTTTCTTCCTCTGGCAGATCATCCTTATTCTTCTTGCTTTTCCACCCAGCAAGTGCCAGGGACGTTCACACGACTACTTACAGTGTAGCTTTAGTTTACGTAATGGCTTAACCCCACAGAGAGACAACTTACAATTCCAGATGTCCATTAGTCATGGAACCATGGAGACAAACCCCACTGATCAGTTTGTAAGCTGTGGGCAAATCATGAAGTTGTCTCACCACTGTGCAGACAAACAGAGCCTATGAGCTATTAGTTCAGAGCTGAGGATAGAATTCAAATGCTGACTAAAAATCAAACAAGAAACAAAACAGAAACAATAACAATTTAAAGATACATATATATGTATATTGAGAGAGAAGAAAATATAAACTTTGGGACATAAACAAAGGTAAACAGTCATGTAGAAGAGAGCCTGATTTTTGCGGCAGTGTGACTGTCTTTGATTACTCCACGGGGCTGACCCACGCTGGCTACAATTATATCTAGTATTTTACACCATCAGATTGGACTAGCCAGAGGCTTGGAACCTTGTGGATTTGTGGCTCTTCAGATGTGCTTCTGTATTGGAATGTGTTCGTGTTTGCCTTTATTTGTTTTTAATAAAAAAAGAAAACTTGAAGAAGTTTCTGCCTTGGTAGATTTTCTTTGGAATCCCAGAAAGGGCTCTCGAGGGCTCTGTGGGTCTTTTGTGATGATAAACCAAAGCTTTGAGCTTGTCCCAGTTGGAATTCCAGACACTAAAGAAGCCAACTTTAATTATTATTATTGTTTTCTACAGAATTGAGCCCCTTTCTGATTATTCAGGTTTATACTAATAGTCTTCTAAACATACTGCTTTCTTTTCCAGCTAAGCTAGGACCACAAAACAAAGCAAGGGAACTTCACAATAAGGCTTCAAAGGTGCCAGGCTTTTGAATCTCCCTGGAGTGTGCCTGTGGGCTGGGGGTTTTATTAGGAGTGAAAGATTAATGAAAGCAGAGCCTGCAGTGAAGAACAAGATTCACAAACTTGTCAAAGACATGATTATCTGGGAAAAGATCACAGCGGAGGTATGCATGGTTTCCATGAGAGGACAAACTTATTATGATACCTGAATCTCCAAACTAAGACATTAATAATCATAGAACCTCAGAGTATAAGGAACTTTACAGATTTTCAAATCCAACCTTAATATTCTTCAAGAACTGGCTGTATCATATCCCAAATAGATGACTCAGTTTCCCCTGAAGCAATACCCTAGCAAAACTTTCACTATCACACAGAAGAACCTTTCCAATGGAGAGCTCTGACAAGTTGAGACTCAGACTGGCCCAAAAGTTAATTCTTCTTCCCTTGTGTCCTCCAAGGTTCTTGCTTCTTACATGGATACCTGTCAATTGTTGAATACAGTTACTATTCTACCCTGTTCCCTAAACTATTCTCTTGTCAAGAGTCCTGAATTCCTGTAACTATTCCTCTCCTTTAAATTAAATAAAGTGGAACTAACATTGACTGAATGCAACCATGAGCCACACTCTGGCAGCTTCTCAGAATACAGGGCGATCCTCAGTCCACCATTTTAAGAATGTAAATGGAACAAAGAGACTAAGTACCAGACGTACATCCAATCTCATCATGAGCCATCCTAAGAAATGTGAAGTAGAGGATGTACAGAATGAACAGTGGGTAAAGAATGATTAAGTCTGCTTAGGAAAGCTGAGAAATCCATCTCGAAACCATAGCATTTTCCCAAAGAAAAATGAAGGAAAGATATTTTAGATAAATATAAATACAGGTGTAAGGCATAGCTGTGTGAAAAGCAAGTTGTATTTGGAGCAAGAAACATGTATTATGACATTGTTGATATGAAGCTCGAATAAAGCCAGGGATTTTATTAGCATAAATCAACTACAAAGGCCCTTGCTTCCACTCTTCTAACTTATCTTAAAGCTTCATCTCTTCTTAAAAATGTTTATTCTCCCTTTCTCAGTTTAAGAATAATTCTACTTCACAGAGAGAACAGTGAAATACGAATGAGAATCTTGCTTTTTCTCATAGTATTCTAGAACACAACACCCTAACCTTCCAACCAATTGCTGTACCCTCTCTGCTCTTAACTCATATATCTCAGAGGGCTGTAAAGTGCTTCCATTATTTGGGTCCTTAGCTCATCACTGATGGCTTCATTTACACTATTTTCTACTCCTATTCTTCCACTCTTCTGTGATTTGTTTACCCTTTCTATATTTCTTATGTTTATTGATGTAAAATACTCCTTGAGAGAGTTGTCAAGATTTCTTAGTTATAATAGTTGTAAAATAGCTTGATATAACATAATAGTGTAACTATTATTGATGATTATTCAAGAACTATTGATATATTACATGTTCAGTTTTTACAATAGTCTTATAAAATGAGAATTACTATTTTTCACAGCTTGCAGAAGAGTAAGAGCTTCTGAGAGGATATGTAATTTTATTCCAGCGCTTTTTTTTAATGCAACACTAACAAAATCATAACTGTTAGTTCTTTTCCATTTTTACTGCCTTGGCCTTAGAGGAAAATCAAAAGCAAAAAACCCTGCTGCTTTTACTTCCTGTTGTCCTTTTTCCCCCCTGTCCTGGAGTATATAACAACATAAGGAAACTTCTTTTTTCTGTACATTTCTAAATTTTATTTGTAGTTTAAGCTAAGTACTTGTTGAACCCCCTGAATGCCCCCAAATGCAGATGCCCTGCTTAGATTCATAGTTGTGCCCAACAAATAAGAAACTGTCTTGGAAAATGGAACTCTTTTTAATGATTACTGTAATTTAAAGTTATTGCTTAGAAATGGTGGTTCTTACATATAGAAAAAATTGTTTATATTAAATCTTATAGTCAAATGAAGACTTCTACAGTAAGTATCAGAATTTAGTCTCCACAGTACAAAAATATAAGGTGGCAAAACTCAATGCGAATCATCTTCGTTAACTCTGGGAATCCAGTGCCTCATGTGCTTTTCACCCATCTCCCCATGTTCCAGACCCCCAGACCCTCATCAACCCTGGGAGACCCAATGGGCCCCACCATCTCTTCAGCTTTTGAATACCTTGGCCCTTACTTTAGATCTATAAATAACTAGAGTTTAGGATCGTCGTAAAAATTTGTCAGCAGATACTAAAAACACAATGGGAAATACTGTTACATTAGCTTTATAAGATGTGAAAAATGTATTCTGTCCAAAGGAAAGACTCACTTAGGTGCCTTGTCTGGATAAAGGATGGCAACCGATTGGAAGACATCAAGGGGAAATTGAGCTGGAAGAAGAACAAACAGAATCAAAGTTGAAGGCTTTGTAGACGGCAAGTACACTTGTTATTAGTCTGCGTGATATAAATCTTTTTGAAGGGAAGTAAGCTCACAAAGGCAGTTCAGTGTCTGTCTCTTGTTCCTGGGAACATGACAAAAAAAAGGGGAACATGCACATTCTATCAAATGACAAGCACATGAAGAAAATGGTATTCTGCTAACAGACAGAGTGAATATTATAGAGACGGTGACGACTCTGAAGGGAAACACACGGTATGTTATAATTTTTAAATAATCTTCTATGTAACTGTTTTCCTTCCATAAGATAAATCTCAGAAATATTTCTGATCCTGTTCATCACTCAATTATTTTTTTAATGTGAAAATGCTTGCCAGGCATTGCTTACAGAAACTGAAATAATGTCCTTGCCAGTCCCAAAAGGGGAGAGAGGAACGACCGCTGAGGAGAAGGGAGGGTGAGATGAAGGCGTCAAGAGTGTTGAAGCAGAGCGATGCTGCCTGGCACCTCTTCCTGTCGGGGACAGCAGGTCCCATGCAGGCACAGGCAACCACAGAGAGGGCAAGGAAACCAAGAGAGCAGACACAAAAGGGAGACCCATCCCCTGAACTGTGCCTCATTAATCTTGTCAGGAATATTTGCTGTTGGGAAATGCTGATCTTCTCACTACCCAAAGTAGCTTCCCTTGCAAGAATGTTTTAAAGGTCTGATGTGCCTAATGACTGAACCATTTAATAAATTACTTACTTACGTTACTGTAAAAGCCAGTCCGGCATTTGTAACCTACAGGGAAAACACTAAATCCTTTTACCTGACTTTCTAAAGGTTCGTCTAAATCATATCTAGTGACAGGGTGAGGTACACAAGAATCAGGATTTAGTGGCAGGGCATACTTCATGCTGTTTCGGGTAGGTCAGGAGGTCTGAGTTGGATTTCTTCCCAGTAACCTGATCTAGGTGAACCAGCAGGTTATAAATGAAAGTCAGTTTCTAAGATCTCCTGACTTTCTTTAACTATCAGGGACTTTATAGGAACCTGGTGAGAAACAGGAAAAGACTAAGAGATAACAAATATCATTGACCAATATTATGACATTGCAATTTCTCTTTCCCAAGACAACATGAAATGGGCCCCATTTTGTACATGCTAAATATTTGTATAGATTCCTGAATTTTTTATTTCCACGGTTAGCCAGAATAAATAAGTAAGTGAACCTAAATGACTGAAAAGTTTTTGTGTGCCTTTCCTAGTTCACAAAACATAACTGTAGGCTATGAGCTCTTCAAGGGATGATTCTAAGACTTTCGATTATTCTTTATCACTCATAGTATGGAAATACCTTCTGAACACTTTAAATCATAGGAGAAAATGGAAGAAAAGATAAACAAAGGAAATAAAATGTATTGAAGACTTATTACATTCAAAGTGTTGACATTCGTTGCTTCATCCTTACAACTCTTGAATTAGTTAAGAAACTAATAGGTCACAATAGACACAAATGAAATTAGCATTTGATTCTGGCTTCGAGAAATTCAAAAGCTTGAGTGTTTTCTCTGGAGGAAGGATGTTTACGTGTAAGCAAACCCTTCAATGCTCTTCAAATCACACCTCACTGATGGTAGTCTCATTGTCCTACACATACTGTGCTTCTGCTTCAATATATGGAGTAAATTTAAAGGTTGTTTGATATTTATTATTTTCAGTTTAAAAAGAAACTTGAATTAGCACAACATGGTAAATCTAAGGCTCAGATTTACAAATATCAGAAATCCCGCTGCTGTCACAGGACCATGAGTGACACTTTTCCTCGTGGAGGGAAAAGTTATTGATTCCAGTTGGTGCACTGGGAATATTTAATGCTTTTGAATTGGCATAGGAAAATCATGGGTTAAGAAGAAAGTCTCGATTTTCTCATCATTTTAAAATGGCAATAATAATCATGAAAATAACGGCTCACAGGTATGTTGTAAAGATTGATAAGCTACTATGTCAAGCACAGAACAAGTGTTGAGTAAACGCTATCTTTTATTAATCTGTTTTCTTAATTATGAATGGCATCAAAGGTTTCTAGTCTCTGAGATAGGTTCGAACTAGCTCTAGAATCATAAAAACTTCTGTTACTTCCTTTCCCATGAAAATTTTATTGCTTCTAACTTATATTCCAGGAGTGTGGTGTAGCAATTCACAGATCAAATATAAGAATAAGCTAGAGATGGCAAGAAGCTAATTGTATTTGCAAATACAGTCCTCAGGAACTTGTACATTTATCAACAGTTCAAGATTTCTTCCCTTCTATGTACCAAGACAATAACTGAATTTCAGTTTCTACTTATCACCTGTAGACCCTCCCTCATTTCCCAAAATAACTAAACATAGGGGACTTCATGCCATAGCCATGTATTAAAGCTCTGTGTTCCAGAAGATTTTGAGGTGTTTTGGAATGTCTACCCTTGGTCTTGCTTGTCCACCACGCTGAAATGTCATTTTTATATCAGTTGTGTACTAGAGTGGGGACAGGCAGGTAAAGGTTAGGCTGCATGGTACCCAAAGGCTGGAAACTGAAACTCCTGTTTCTCAGAGCCCGGCTGTGGTGCAGACAGCCCAGCCCTGCACATTTCCTCACTGTGCCCCAACTATGGCCTGAGCCCTGCTACAGAGAGAGGAGCCGCATAGCTGTGTGTAGCTGCTGCTGCTGGCTGTGTGCGAGAGAGCTACGTCCTGAGCCCTGGTGCTGTGTAACGTCTCCTTGCACCTATGCAGTGACACTTCTGGCCGCTCCAGGTTGATGCGGACCCTCTGAAGCCAGAGACAGGTCTCAGTTAAACTTGGTGTCCATCAAACTCACTTTATGAGCTTGCTCCATGAAGCAGTGAGAAAATAACTTGATAAATTCTCTTCTTTTTATGCAATCTTGAGAAATGGTGGAAAGAATTATTTTCTTTCAGTGTTTTGTCCAAATGGACCATTACCTTTCTACCTGTTACTCATCTCTCTCTCTCTCTATATATATATATGTGTGTGTGTGTGTGTGTGTGTGTTCATATACAAAACAATGAAACTGCGACAATAATCTATCTCCCTAAAAACTACCTTCTGCTTATATTCCTTAATCATTTTTCATATATTCTATATCTTTACCAACTATAAAGCTAGTCATGATAAAAATATAATTTTCCCTTCTTTAAGGAGTATATGTCCTTGTTGGTTTTCCCTTTAGACAGTTATGCATGCATATCTGCAGTCTAGGTTTTATAAAGTCTAGGTAGGACTATTAGTGACATTTTCCTTTCCTAAAAGGCACAATGGGATGTCCCAATCAACACACTGGGATTTGACTTTTTCTTTCTGTATTTTACAGGACTAAATGATAGAAAAGGATCAAACCAAGGAATGGAAGAGTTTAAGCAAATGGAATTTTCTTTACCAGAATTTATTAAAACAACATGGACAGGTTTTGTTCTTTCAAAAAAGATGACTTGTAGCATTAGTTTTATAAAGTATTTCTTGTAGTCATGTAGTTAAATTCAAGTCTTCTGTAGCATAGTTCAAATCTTATGCATCCTCTTCTTTGCAGGAAAGTACCTTTTTTGGAAAGATCCATTTTTCAAACACTTACCTGCTTTCCATAGTAAAGCTCAGCATTCATGAGAGTTCCTGCAATTACCCCTTCGTCTTTCAGGGCATCTAGATGCTGAAGACGGGAAAGGAGGGAATGAGACCTCTGACAGCTTTCTGGCCTCTGGGAGGATGGACATCAGCACATGGACGTTGTTGGCTTGGCCCAGGTCACGTGGTCGCCTGCTCTTTGCTCACAGGTACTTCCTTCGAAGGGTAACCAAGAAAACCACGCTCTTTCGCAGGTCACATTTTATATACTTGCCATGTTAAGCATTTTTATACTGCAGGAGAATGTTTATGAATTGTTTTTAAACCTTCAAAAAATAAAGACATAAGCTGGCAACTAACTGCGGATTTCAGGACAGTGTGACTTACATTTAAGTATATTCAGCAGGTAGCTTTTCAGCCCCCTTCTCAAAATGTTGGCCTGGGAGACTGCTGGCTGTTGACACTGATGTGGTCATCTTTGTGCCTCCTTGGCCAGAGTAGAGAAGGTCCTGGATAAGCACTCCTTCCTCAGGAGCTGCCCTGAAAGAGACTGCAGTTACCAAGGACACCTGTAACGTGTGCCACTTTTCATTCTTTTCTCTTCCTTCCTCGTATGCCCTTTCTGGAAATGTGTTTTCATTAATAATTAGATTTCACAGCTTCTACAACGACACCAGCCTAAACCACTGCTTTCTAAATAAATGCCTGTAATAGTTGATACATACATATAAGTCAGTGGAAGTCAACTATGCTATTAGGAAACATCTTTGCTTTACATCAAATGAGAAAAAAAAACAAGACAATATATCTCATGCCAGATCAGACTGGTATACGCTTATTCTTTCCATAACAAGTGTATTTCATAATAAAAAAACACAGGGGGAATATATTTATTTATTTTATTAGTTGTATAAAAGCCATGTTGGCAACTGAAGAACCAATAAACTAAGATGGTCTCATGTGGTTCTTATTATGGAATCACACTGTAGTGTAAAATGGAAGCACACCAATCAGAACCCCATCTGGCTGAAGAGACAGGAAAACGTGACTCCATTTTCATTAGTAAAGAGGGGCATATATTTCATTATGTGCTCCAATCTGGCTCTAAAGACACTCCCGGGGCACTACTGTGTCTTGTGCCACTCAGCGTGCCATACCTACTGGTGGGGGTCAATGCGATGAAGGCTTGGAGAGAGAAGGCTGCTTTTAGCCTCTTGGCAGCATTAAGAGAACATCAACAGACAGTAGAGCCTCAGTGCTTGGCATGCTGGAGGAAAAGCATGCTGAAACGCTACACGATAGAGACAGCCCTTTGCTGTATACCCTTTTATTTGCAGCAAGTAAGTAGACATGCATGTAACCCCCCAAAATTCATTCCAGAATGTTTAGTCTTTTCAAAAACTAGACAAAACCATTCAAGCTCTGGAATCAAAAGGCTGGATGCATAAATATTTTCTAAGTTCCTTCAGCACTGTTTTCACTTTATCTCCCAGGAAATAGGGTAAGTATTATCAATGGAAGATAGGAATTCTTTTTGCAGGGGCTTGGGTCAGCAAGACACCACACTAATGAATCATCCCTGGCACAACAAGGAGTGGTCATTTGGGCTTCTAGAAGTGTTGAAGTATGAGATGACAAGTTCTTTATGAGAAATAAGAAAATATGAACTCCTGAGAATTATGCATCTCTACTGAAACTGATTTTTCTAGTGTTTTGATTTTAAGCTCTTTTTTTCATTTTCTTTTAACCTAATTGTGAATAGATGGCAAAGTGATCATATCACCAAGAAACAAGTGAGTCTCCTGACATTTGACCCACACGTACACTGCTGGGATGGAACCATTTCCCCAGCTTGAACTTGTTCCGGAGCACAGGAGAAATGATAAATTAGCTCTTGACATATTTTATTAAATTGGTCTGAGACTTAATGTATGACATTGATTTATTTGGCGGGAAAATATAGGAGAGGACTAGATAGACACGAAAGTTCTGGATTCGTAATCCTACTGAAACTTCTATACATTTTGTAATCACTCATTTAATATACAGAGTCAATACACTAAAGGAAATGAAACCATGACTCATTGTTTTAAAAAGTGAAGGCAGTGTTTTCATCAGCAGCATCTGTAATTTCTGAATGCATCCATAATCCTTAGGACTGAATCTGTTCATCTGGTCACTAAATGTTTGGCCACAGCTATTATTAGAACTGAAACAGCTACTCCAGGGCTGCTACTCACGAGCCTGCAGAGCTAAGAGTGGACCCTAATTGGTGAAAATATTTATTTGCCTGCTCCAGGTCCACTGTATCTGTACAATTTGGGGATACACAGAAGGGCCTGGCTGGTTTCTGACACTATTTTCACTGTCTTTCTTTTACCAAGAAATGCTGATAACGAAGAGTCAGTGAGTTCTGAGGTTGGCCTTTAGAAGGTCTGTTCTTGAATACCAGATCTGCCATGTAAAAACTGTGATGTCGTTTACCAGGCACCTTTCTTTGGGAAATCCAATCAGAAAATGAGTCAGAAGGACATTTGTTTACCATTTTATGCCCAAAGGATAGTCTAGTACAGGACATAGAATAGATGTTCAACACGTATTTTTAGGAAAAGTATAAGTGGGCAAAAAACTATCTCTAACCTTAATTTTCTTTACTTATAAAATGCTAATACTTATTTTAAGTGTTACTTTAAGGACTAAATATGCTATTCTATTACATGGAGCAATTTTTAACATATCCTAGGTACATATTAAAAGGTCATATGGCATTTATTTGTTTAATAATCCATTTACATATAAAAATATAATTTTTTCTATCTTCTTTGACCAAACTTAACAATTAATTTGCCCTTAAAGGTGCAGATGAGGTAAATTTAGGAGAAGAGAAAAAAGGTGAAATAAATTTGGAAAACACATACCTCAAAACAGTTTTGTTTCACAGAATGCTCAAAGTCTAAGCAACGTTCGCATATTTCCATTGCATCCCTAGAAGGCTTTTATACACAATCCAGATATGAGTAGATAATAGTTTTTAAAAAGCATTACAAGGGCTGGGGATTTGGCTCAGTGGTTTCGCTGCCTGCTGCGCAAGCGGAAGAATCTGAGTTCGATCCCTGGCACCAAAAAAAAAGCATTACAATTCCATTGTCTTGGATTCAGTAGAATTGGAGAGATGCAGAAGAGCTATATAAACTTTTTTTTCTTTCACAAATGCAACATATTTTTTTCTTGAGCCCTGGTAGCCATGCAGGGTAGCTCACCACGAGTGAGAAAACAGACCAGAACGGAAAGGGAAGCATTGGTCATTGTACTGCTGTGCTACAGGGTGATTCAGAGCAGCAGCAGGAGCAGAGAACAGAGAAAGCATTTGGCGAGGCCGACAGCACTGCAGATATGGAGGCAGAAACCAACAGAGCCTAACCCTAGAGCAGCCTGCAGACCCTGCGGGTTTATGGAAATGCAAGCACCCCGTGCCACGAGGCACAGGTTTTCGGTACAGTGCCTGCTTTGGGAACTGCGTACATGTGTGGCCCCAGGCCTCCTGCGTCCTGGCCGCTGATTAATCCTTTGAACGGCTTTGCTTCTGCTTCTGAAGGCCAGAATGCAGCTCAGTGCGGGGCCTGCCAAGCCACTAGAAAGGCAGAGCGGGAGCGGCGCTAATCTCCCAGCGCTGTGTTCCCATCGACAATGTTTATTTCTCTAAATCTTTTAACAATTAAAATACTCCCAATTAGTACACAAGCATCTTTATGATTTGCTATATTCTTTCAACTTTCAGTGTAACATTATTTATTTTAACTTTAACTTACTTTTGATGTGGTGCATGTATACAATCCACCACAGAACCGATTTTAACATTTAACAGCACGCTTCCTTTTTCCTTTCTCAAACTATTTTAAATCACATGTTTCACATTTTCGTTGGATTCAGATATGTTTTCAGCAGATAGACAGTAAAACAAACAGAAATAAACTGATTTTGGTAACACAAGGCAAAAGTTCAATTGACACTTTTCATGTTTCTCTTATCCTTTTTTTAAGGACAAAGGATACAATGATCGTTTTAGCAGATAAAACAGTCCAAGCTAGAGGCAGTGACCAGAGAGACTGTCAGTCCACTTTTCCCTCACTCGAAGCAATGGTCTCTTCTTCGGTCTGAGCTGTCACCATGCCCACACCCCTGTAGCAGTTAGTTCATGACTGGCGAGGAGGAGGGGTTGGAACACAAAGTGTCCTATTTATTTAAAATACAAAGTATAACCAGTGCCACCACCAGCAATAAAAATTCTTTGCCAAAAACAACTGAACTAAAAAACAACAACAAACAAGCATTTGAAGTTACATTGGATTTCTAAAGTCTAAGGCAAGCAATGGCACACCCTTGGGTCAAATGGTCAAAGGAAAGTCAGATAACATTGTAACTGCCACCCAACCCCACCCCTGTCCAGGAACTCCCTCTGATCACTAGATATTTCAAAGGGTTTCCTGGGAAAACTTTTTTCTTGTTATTCTAATGTGTTTCAAGCAAGTGGAATCTTGAGAAGTAAAAATGGGAAAATGTTAATTATGCTTTACATTTTCCTTGTCTTTCTGAGTTTCTGTCATATTGGGTGCTCTGTGGTGGAAACTTCTGTGGTATAGCTTCAAGTAAGTGAAGGCTTATGATATTTTACCTCCTTCATTCCTTCCCAATGCACAATCAAGGTGATGTGTCTTCCTCACACTGCAGGAAAAGAGACTCAGAGAGCTTAAGTAAGTGTCCTACCATCACATGGTAAAGCTGTCCTTTGACCCATCGGAGTTGGTTCGTGGCTGTCCTATTCAGTTCAGCCCAGCTACCTTCTGAAGAAGTTTACTGCACAGGTAATAAAGGATGAGTTAGGGGCAGGGAAGGTGATCAGCTCCCTGTTCTAGGGGGATGTGAACTTTTGCAGCCAGAGGGAGGGCTGTGACAATCAATATTTTCCAAAGATAACCCACAGGCTCCCCTTAGAGTGCATTTCTTTGCAGTCAAGTAAAAGTCAGATCACATTTCCAACTGACCTCAAAACCTTGATGTTTCTCCCATTGAATCATGAAGTCCATGTCCTCTCTTGTCCAAGGCAGACTTTTGTGACCAGAGGGGAAGTAGTCACAACTTGACTCTGAAACTAAGTCATAAAAATGTCTTGCACTCTAGAACACATCCACCATGCTGTGAGGAAGCCCACACTTGCCCACATAGAGAGACTGCATGAAGAGATCATATGTAGGCTTTCTGGTTAATGGCCAAGTCCCAGTGGAAATCCAACAGCAACCATCAGATCAGACAGTAGAAATGACATGGAAATGATTTTAGTCTGTGCTATTCAGCCTTCATGTCTTTCCTGTTTAAACCTCAGACCTTTTAGATCAATGTCCAGTCATTCCTGCTTTTCCTAGTCTGAGTTCTGCACTCACGGGCACCATGAGCATAGTATAATGGTTGTTTCTACCAACTGGTGAGGTGGTTTGTTATATAGCAATAGTAACAGGAGGACTGAAAAATCATATACATTTTATAGTCAAATAACTATATTTTAGCCCTTTGCTGAGAGTATTCAAAGTGGGCACAAGAAACACCTGAAACTATATCTAAAATCCTAGTAATAGAAGGCTCAGTTTCATAGAAATGACATACCAATAAAACAGCTTTATTGTGGAGGGATGATCTCAGTTTGTTTATTGACAAGAGCTTGGCATGTGTAACTTCCAAACTGCCTTAATGAGTCTTTGTTCTTTACCAAGGCTGAAAGGTAAAGACATTTGTAAGACCATTGGGATCACATGTAGTAGAAAAAGAACTGGGCGAAAAGTAATTGGTATATATTCCCTGGCTAATTTTTTTCCTTGTTAAGTTAACTTATGTTTTCTTGGTCCTTAAAGTCGATAAAATTATTATACTAAAACATCTTGGGGAAAACTGCCTATTATGTGAGTCAAATAATTCAGAATAAAGCTACATCATTACCAATAAATATAACCTTCCTGATAATTCCCTAAGACTCACATAATAGGTAGTTTGTCAGAAAAATTATACTTACTGGTGACAATGTAGCTTTACTTTGAAGCTTTATTCAATCAAGAGAAAAAGTAGTATCTTTTCTGTAACCTATGGAGAACAAGGGGCCTATTCCTGACTGACATTTTCCATTTCCATCTCAATATGGAAGATACAAGTGAGATAACAATCAAATAAAGAAGACATGCTGAAATCGCAAAATAATCAATGAGACAGTAAAACCAGTGAAGAAACAGTCTCAGTACAAAAATCTCAAGAGGCAAGACTTGTCAAAAATATCAGTGGTTTTCAGAAATATTTAGGAAAATAAAGAGGAAAAAGTCCACTAAAATCAACTGACAAAACACAAATGAATGAATAATGGTAAATTCCTAAGGGAAAGAGTGGTATTCTGGGAGAGGAGCGGGCTATCAGGAAAGCCTGGATTTTTAACTTTAGCCGGAAATGCAGTGATGACACCTTTGGTACTCAAGGGGGCTGAGAGGGGCAGTCAATTTCTGTGCCCTAAGAGGAATTTTCACAGTAGGTGGTAAGGAATTTACTTCCCTTATGGGCACAAGCACATTATCGGCCCCAGGGCCACCCAATATTTTCATGGACATCTTCTTCAGGAGCAAAGGATTCCATGTGAAGATTGCCCCTAAGATTCTGTCCTTGCTGCAGAGAACATACACCCGGTATGGAACATCCCACCCTCACACCCCAGCAGCGCTATGTTTCCTTTTTGTAGTTTCACATAAACACTTCTGTGACATTTTGCTCTCTGCTCCAAGCCTGAGAGCCCATCTACTCTATCTTGCCAATAAACTCTCCATCTTCTCTTACATCTTAATCCCATGTTGGGTTCTGTTCCTCTGCAGTCAGAGAGCTGCAACTTTCATAGTTTCATTCTCGGGTGGGTTCCTTAAATGCTGCAGATTTTCAGCAGCAGTAATTTTCGATCATAGTTGGAAGCAGCATCTAGAGGAGAACATGAAGCAGAAAATAAGTCCAAGGGAGTGTGGAAAGCATAATGGTCCCCTTCCCATCTGCACAAGCTCTCTCTGATTCCTATTATCTGTCTTTGATTTTATTCTTTATTTGTACTGAGGGTTTCTCATCTAAGAGAAACCATGTGATGCTTAAGCTGTGTGTCTGATTTATTTCACTTAATATTATGGTCTCAAGGTGCATCCATTTTCCCACAGATAACTCAAATTTATCGTTCTTTATGGGAGAGGAGTACTCTAGTGTGTAAAAAAGGCCTTATTTTCTTTACCTATTCCCCTGCTGATGGACGTATAGGCTACTTCCAAAATTTAACTAGTATGAGTTGTGTTGCTAAACATGAGTGTGCATGGATCACTGTAATTTGCTGTCTTTAACTCTTTTAGGAAGATACCTAGAAGGGGAATAGCTGGGTTCAGATGGAGGAAGGGGAGGAGAAGGGCACATAAAAAAATTAAAATGTGTTGCATACAAGAACCAACTCACCCCATCAGTGTAATCATGTACTGCAAACGTGTATTCATAAACATTAAAATTTTGAAAAAGAAAGGCTTTAACCATCCATTGGGGGAAGTGCTTGGCCAGAAGATTCAGAGACTAAGAAGGAAGGACAGAGGTGTGAAGAGGAGGACAGTTAACACCTCTGCCTCTCTTCCTGCCCCCGCTTCGGGGATTCCCATCTGAACTGAGCCTCCACACCTCCACAGTGCTGAAGCACATCCACTGTGGCTTCACTTTAAAAGTTGGGAATGCTTTTAAATGGAGATTAAGTGTCACATAAGTAAGGGAGGCAGCACCTTGGTGTTACCATGCAAACTTGTGAGAGATCACACATCCATGTGAGTCAAGCTCAGTTAAAGTGTAAATCATGCTGTCTAACAATGACTTCCTGTTTTGGTTTGTTTTCTTGAAGGAAGAAGTGGGGACCAAGAGAGATGGAAAAGGAAAGACTGGTGACATGTGAGCATGTGTGTGTGTGTGTGTACACTGTATGTATGGGGATTTTATACATAAATCTGTAGATTAATCAAGGACATCTTTGTGTATATAAATTTATTATAAAATTAACTTCGCTTACTTATAAATACCCTTGATTAACTTAAAATTTTTACCTTAGCCCAAATCAAATACAAAATCAGACTAGAAATTCAGTAAATTAAATGCAAGCGATTATAGTGTTTTATGTTTATGTCACAAAGTTATAACTTCACAGTCTCTCATGTAAACACCAAGATAAATTTCCACTCATGCTGTCTTTCCCAAACTCAGGGTGATGAAGCTAAAGTCCAGATGGGTTAAAGGACTTGCATGTCATGGAGCAAGGAAGGCATTAGAAGCGTCAGGAGAGATACACGACATTTGATCTCAGATTGGCTGTAATCCTGCCGCCGTCCTTCCGTTGCACACGTGCTGCTTCCCATATATCACACCTGGCCACAGACACACACAAATGATGTCAGCGACTTTGATGTCTCGCACTGAGTACTGTACCATCAATTAAATTGTCTGTATCCTTTTCCATATTATAAACATAGCTACCTGGGCGACAAGGGGAATATGATGGACATTGCCTTTCTCTTTTGAGAAAATAATATCACACAGAGTTCTCCTAGTCTAGGATGGATATCTATTTAGTAGTCCAAGGAATTAAAGGTATAAAGAAAAGCTAGGATTCCTTAGAACATTATGATTGAAAAACTATCATTCATATGTTTTAGAGCTAGAAAAGATATGATGTAACTGATTGTAAGACAAATGTAAATAATTTTCACGGGTAAATTATGGCTTTGTAACTTGATAATAGTGGCAAACATTCGTTGTGCTTTTTAGGTACCAGCCACTGTTCCAGATACCATCAAAAGGATCAATTATTTTAATTCTGATAACAGCCATGTGAGCCACGTACCACTATTAATCTTCATTTTACCAAGAAGGAAACGGACAGCAAGACATATTAAGTAATCTGCCTAAGTAGCAAGCTGCACAGTTGGGATCGGAAAACAGGTGATCTGGCTTCAGAATGCATACTCTGAACTGTGATTGCCAAATATATTCTACTTCACTACTTTGAAAAGTGAGACTCCTGCCTCAGTCTTGGGCAAAGTTTTCTCTGCCATTAGTTAACAATAGGGTTCCTCTGAACTGTCCACCTGCACTGTATTTCTTTCTAAGTCATTGGCTTCCTTAGCTGGTACTTGCATTGTATTTTGATAGTTGTATTTTTCCCATTGTTTTAATCACTTGCAGTCAGAAACTGAACGTCTGTTTCAGTTCCCAAATTGACAAGGATGGGGATACACTCTTTGAAAGATCAGTCTAATTTATTTCATGGATGGATGGATGGATGGATGTATGGATTATCACACGAGGTTATAAAATGCCTATCAACCTGGTTGGATATAATTTTGTTGGAGAGGATCTTCTTGCCACAGCTTTTCCTGAAATGGAGCCTACAGGGAAAAGTGTAGGAAAAGTGTAGGAACAGAGCTAAAAGGCAGAAGAGAGAGAGAAAAAATGTCAGAGTTTAGTGAGTTAATTTTCATGGGCTTTATTTCCTTACCCATGAAATGAAGACTTGGGCAATAATTTCCTTGATCTATCTCAGTTAAAAAGTATATGATGCTATGATTCTATAGCTTATAACAGAGCTTCAATGACCACATTATCAAAGCCTCAAGCCTTTGACTTCTGTGAGTTGACATTTGCTCTGCTCATGGGTACTCACTCTTCTCTTTGTCTTTGTGTCTGTCTGTCTTTATTTCTCTGTGTGTCCCTCTCCCCCGTCTTTCAAAGAAAAAAATTAATCCCCAAGTGGTACCATTGTTTCTTAAACTCTTTCACAGCTGAAAAAATTTACCATGAAAAGAAAAACCCCAACCAAGCAGTGAAATATCCCTTGTAAAGTATTCACAAGCCATTCAACCAACATTATAGTGGAAAATAAGTCTTTGCTCATAGGGGGACATCAGGAAAGATTAAATAGTCTTCTATGAAGTTCAGGGAGTGAAAGCCACATTACATCATTATCAAAGCTAGATATTTTCCTTCAAATAATGGGTAACAAGAGAGTCATCTTTGGTCTTTACTGTGCATGTGGAACTCTCTAGGGACAACAATGGAAACTTTGCATGAAGAGCTGAGCATAGAATGCTTCTTTTACTTTTTATTTATTTATTTATTTGATTTATTAAATCTGCCTGAGCCTTGGGAGACATGAACATAACGTTAGAAAATACTAATGTGCATAAATCTCAGCCTCTTTCCCAACTTCACAGTTGGGATTCTCCATATCAATCAGACAAAAGCCTGGATTCAACCCAGGGTATTAATGAAAGTTGTATTCTCATTTTGCAGTCCTAAACAAAATTACATTTGTTAACACATTTTCCTCTCTGATCTCTGTCCAGACTGCCTCAGGTTTTCTCATACTTATTTTGTTTTTCTAATTCCTTTTCTGCTTCCAAGGGTCAACTGCACTACAAAATGAAGAAGAGTTGATGGAGACATTTTCTTTTCATCCAAATTCAAGTTTCACATGCATTTTCCTTGAGAAAGTATTGCCCAAGGCACTAAGCAGAAGTAGAAGAGAGAAGCTTGCTGGCAGCTTCCTTTTGTAATATCTATGTGACAGTTATTGTCAATCACATTATTCATAGATCTACTGAAGGAGATGTTAGCTACCACTAGGAACTAGTATCAATCCCTGTTCTTGAAACAAGGCCTGATATTTTCAAGGGTCACCTAGGCCAAGGGCCAGTTTCATGGGCACGTGATCTGTGAAGTTACACAGGGCCCTAGGTTTAGAAGGACTCAATACTTGGTTTGATGTTTTGCTACCATGGTCTTGAAAGTCCCAATAATTCCTGAATAGAAGTCCTCATATTTTCATTTTGCTCCAGGCCCTCTAATTCATATAGTCAGTCCTACTAGGGCATAGGATCTAATTAAGTAATTTGTTATATCAGAGGCATCAATTTTATTTCTGTACCAGGGCTAATTAAACCCAAATCAACAGCAGCTGGCATTCAATGATCTACAGGTACCCAGAACTGTTTAAAACACCTGGTTCTTGATGTACTTGGTGTGATCAAAATATAAAGTATATGGTTACATTCAAAAAAATTGTTTTTATTACAGTAAAAGACTTATTGACATTAATACTTCTCAAAAACTCCCTGGCTTCCAACACACTTATGCCTTTGTTCTTGCCACATTTCGAAACAGTTCTAGAAGTCCATTTTCCTGAGTGTCTTTGTGAGGTGTGATAAAATGCAGTGGAGTGCCATCCACTGAAAAGGCAGACTCCTGAAAACATTATGGTGTGACCTCTTCTACTTTATTCACCACCAAATCTGCCACCCTGTGGCTACTGGCTCTTCTCCAAAGTCAAAATGACCATGCAATGTAAACATTTTGAATTGATTTGGGACATCAAGGCAGCCACAGCAGCACGACTAAAGACACTCATGAAAGAGGATGTCCAGAGCTGCTTCAGAAGAATGATGGAATAAATGTTTTGAAGTGTGTGTGTGTGGGTATTCTGAGTGAGATTAATAGCAATGCATCTCTTATCATAATAAATTTTTTAAGAATTTAAACATTCACCATAGTTTTCAATCACACCTCACATAGTATCAATTTTCTTATTTTTATGGATAAAAATATGAGCCACAGAGACTTTACACAGCTTGCCTAAAGGTAGACAAGCATTAAATATTGGAGGCAGACCCTAAAACATGTCTTCAGCTTTGAAGGTCCAGACCCTGGACAACACATATTCCTGCTCTCGGTGACTGTTGGCCCAAGCTTGTGTTGGAGCCAGGATTCCCTGGGGAGGAGCATGCTACATGTCTCATATGCGGGAGTTGCAGGAGGACTTGGATGGGGTTTATCAGTCAAAATCTAAAATGTCACCGAGAAATCCACTGGGCCCTTCAATGCATTCCTAATGTGGAGTATTTCTTAAGTCATGGGAAGACAAGATACCTCAAAATTGATATACTTTGTTTATGAATAAAGACATGACTTTATTAGTGTTTTCTCTCACAATGCAGATGGTGCCTGGACTCCTCACAGTATTTTATACGAAGTGAGTCATCAGAAAATGTTAGTAAATATGGAGTCTCTTTTGTACCGAGAATTAAATTTTAATATCATTTTATTTTTCTTATACCATTTTTAAGATGAGTTTTCTTTTTCTTATCACTTTGCTCTAAAAATGTTTCTTTTCACTCTGCAGTTGCTTTAATGCCATCAGCCTTCTCAGTTGTCATTGTAGGGCCTACTGGGCATCCAAGCACCGGACCAGGAAGAAAGCCCTTTGCTGAGCGCTTGGCAAATCCTTTTGTCTCTTTCGTACCCTTGATAAGATCTTTACCTATTCTCTGCCTTTATCAAATTGTGCACTTCCCTTTACATACTTCAATTGTTTTCTTCTTTAAAATTAATGTAAATGAATTTGTGGGTTAAATATTTGTGTAGTTAACTCTCCTCTTTAATTCTGCCTTATGGAAAACCTGAACTGGTAATGTATATGGTATCTTTAGAAAGATTGTATTTAGGGTTAATGAAGAAATTAGTCTCCAATTTTAAAAACAATGAAGAATATAGTTTTATATATGATCTTGCAGGAAATCTTATGTTAGCAAACAATTGTTGGGAAAACAAGATTTATCATCTTTCCAGTTGTTCATCTTCAGCTACAATGTTTTATAATTTCAGCAAATGGTTGGTAGACTAATTAATATACAGTATTTTAGTTTCCCTTTCTTTACGGATTTCAGATTACGATTTAGGATTTCATTCTCCCCTGCCACCCAATACACGCATACATCCCATACGAAACAAAGAAACTGACAGGTAGAGAAAAATGTTTGAGGTTAATTACACGATTTTTAATTAGAGCCAAATTCTTTTAGATTTTGAGTACATAGGAAAGTTATTATTTCCTCAGGGAAAATGTAATAATTTTCAGTTATATAATTTGGGTCATTCTGGAAGGAAATCCAAGTCCCCCTCTTTCCTGTAGACAGTGCAGTGCTGACAGTCGCTAAAGCTTTGCTCACCATCCACCAAGCTCTTCAAACTCACACTCACTTAGTTCATGTCCTTTGATAACTGAGAAAATGAGGTCCAAAGCTGCCCAAAGAGGCTTAACTTCCAGATTATTCAGGAAATGGAAAATCCTAGCAACGTTTAGGAGACAAAGAAAATATTGCTGTCTGATCTTTGAAGAGCACAAAAAGTAGAAGGCATGAGGAAGAATGGCCTTGTCTAAGAGCAGAGGCGAACCTGGGGCTGTCTTCTGTTTGTCCTCAACACGAGGCTGGCATCTGGAGGGGCCTGGTGAGTGCAAAGCCTCTGAGACCCATGTGCTCCTCATGCCATGGGGGATGGATAGAAAGTACAAGTTTATTTAAAAATCATTATTAAATGAAAGAAGGTGCTTATGAGTATATAGTTTGTCATAGGTCACACTGTAGAAGTCTCTTTATCTTTCCTTCATATTCAGAATGGATTCTTTTTTTTTTTTTGGAACCAGGGATTGAACTCGGGACCTCACGCTTGCAAGGCATGGGGCGGAACCACTGAGCTACATCCCGGGCCCCAGAATGGATTCTTTTTAAACAATAGGAATGAGATAGGTGTGGGCAGTGGGATGGTTCAGTGTGGGACGCTTCTGTCAGTCTGCAGGGAAGGAATCCTCTTTCTACTTCTTGCTAGCAGTGTGAACTTAGACAGTTTCCTTTACATGTTTCAGTTTTGCTTCTTATCTGGTGGATGATGATAATATCTACCCCTACAGGTCCATCACAAGGATTATATGCATAAGTATAATTAAAATATTTAGATGAATTCCTATCACATAACACAAACCTAATAAATGTTGCTACAAGTTCTGTTCAACATGTGAAGTAGTTTCATGATACTCACTGCAAATTGAATGAATTTGACTCTTTAGGATATTCGGCCTAGCAAGCTTGTGAAGAAGTTCCTCCCCTGTACCATCATTAACAACAGCACACTTTATTTAGGTTGATATCTGACGACACAGTAATATTCTGGCTATGCTTTGGGATCTGAGTGGCAATTTCGTCACAAGAATTATCAGCAGTCACTTTGTTGCTGTGAACTGCCAGTGGAGGAGTCTGTCCTGAACTCTTCTCTTCCTTGACTGCACAGTCACATTTCCAGCCAGGAGTTTCTTTTTTCCCTCAAATCCCAATTGCACTTAGCCTCGTGACAAATTTGGGACTATGACCTCTAAGAGCCAGAAAGATGGTCACACAGAATCTTCGGGTCACAGGCTTCAAGAGAATGCTGATTTGCTCATGGAAGCCATTCAAAGGGTTCCAGAGCCTATCCACCAAGCTGTCACATTGTTATACCACACTGAACACAGGCCTGTGCAATACTGATGTGTTTCGTAACTTCAGAAATAACAAAAACCTCAACCGCTTCCAGACTTTTAATTTCCTTTTGTAACCATTGTTAACTGACTCTTCAATGCAAAATTAAAAGCTAATCCTCAATTTTACCCCTCCAAAAGCTCCCCCCCACCCATTCGACCTCTAACACCCATTTAAAAAAAAAACAAAAAAAAACCAGGCCCATCTCTTCTGAGGCTCACTTCTGAGTGGAGATCTCCCTCTTTTCCCATGCAGATTCTCCTGGTGTGTTCTTTGTGGGGTGGTGTTCTTTGTGCTGGGCTTGCAGGCAGAAAGCCTGGTGGAGGCTGGAACTGCGGGGGACCCTTGGCAGGACAGCACTGTGACCTCCTTGTGTCACCCAGCACCTCCCAGGCTCCAGGTGCACCTTGGGACTTGAGGGGCCTCCTCTCAAGGAGAGCCTAGCCAGCCCTTCCCGGAGAGTCTGCACTGTACTATAAATCAAAGTCAAGAGGATGAAACGTTCTCGGAACCAAAACACAATTTCTTTTTTAAGTTTTTTTATTTTATTGGTACGTGTTTGCAGTACATAGCGATCACGCCCATCCTGGGGAGTTGGCACATGTACATAGCCTATCGTCATTCTTTTCAAGTCCCCTTCTGTCCTGTCTCCCCTCTCCTTTCATCTCCTGATCCCCTTCCCATTTGCAAGAGCTCTCTCTCCCTACTTCCTATCATCTATCTATTATTTTGCTCTTTATTTATACTTTGGGCTCCTCACATAAGAGAAACCATGCAGTATTTAAGTTTGTATGTCTGATTTATTTCACTTGGCATTGTGGTCTCAGGATGCACCCAACAAAATACAATTTCATAAAATTTGCCTGAGTTTCTCTCCTTCTGCATCTTCTTGTTTAGCCAGCATGCCCTCATTTTCCATTGTTCTCACACCATACCCTGTGTATCCAGGACTCTCAGTAGCTTTCAAGTCATCCAATGGGCCTTTTTATAAAGGGGAAGAGGAGGTCGGTGAATGAGAACAAGATGGTGAAGATGACAATGAAGTAGAATAAGAAGAAGGAAAAGGAGGAGGAAAAATAAGGGGGGAGGAGGAGGAAAAGGAGAAAAAGGATAAGGAGGAGGAAGAAGAAGAAGAGGAATTTGAACTCAAGTCTCCCTCCCTCCGTGGGGTTTTCTTAACCAAGTGACCTTCACTGCTTCTATGTTTTCTGAATTTGTTTTCAATTGAAGTTCACTTGGCCCAGGTCTCCCAGGTTCTTGATGAGGTGACTATTTACTTTTCTCTCATCTTTATTCTGGAGAGGAAGAATACTCCTTGTCATCTTCTTTGTCTTCATCATTGAATGAGCAGAGGGTCTTGCCTCGGGACTCAGAGCAATGAGAGGCCGCACTGCTGGACTGGTGACTGTTTGGGGCAAGGAACAGCCCGGTTGCTAAGGCCACTTCAGCATCCCAGCAGAACCCTTGGTTTACACTTGATTGAGGTAAGTTTGCACCGGTGGTCAAGTCTAAACTTGGTGCTGATTGGGCAGAGTTCAAAAGTAGTCCCTGATTTAACCAAGAAGGTCCTGTGGAGATATCTGTGATGTAACTTTCTAAAGCCTTTGGCACCAGCAATTTAGCCAATTTCAGGTCCTGAAAGAGAGCATTTGCCTGACTCCAGGCCAAAAGACATTCCCCTCTGCTTCACTACTTCTATGTCATTGTGGATCTCAAAGTTCTCATCAAAATCAAAAAGGTACTCAAACTTGTCACTGGAGATGCTGCCATCTAGCACTGTCTTTCTGCTTGTATTGATGATTATAAGTGGCAGCTGAATGGTAGAGTTGAGCGCTGGGAGGCCCTGGTTTTTGCTGCTCGTTTTGTCAATTTTTCTGTACCAGGTTTTTGAAAGCAATTTGCTGTAGGAGAAGTTCTTGCAGCTGGGCCCGCTTCTGCTTTATCCGTTCTATCTGCCTCTGCTTCTCTATCTCCAGGTTTTGACATTCCTGAGCAGAATTGGTACGTAGACCAATCCACTTGATTTCTTTTTTTTTCCTTTGAAATTACGTTCATTGCCATTAGCACATTTAAAGCATCATAAACTCTTCTCCTAATGTTCTTCTGATCATAAGCCTGTGAATCAGCTGCCAAATGATTATCTGAATTGTTGAACTCTGATATCAGTTTATCAGCTACCTCATTATATGATGTTGTACCTTTCTGCTGAACTTTTTCACACTTTTGTTGAAAAACGACTCAAGCCTTTTCCATTTTTATGTCCTTTTTTTGCTTCGTTTTCTTTCTGAAAAATCGGATTCTGTAAATTCTCTAGCCCGTTTTCTATCACCGGGAACCCACCTAGTTGCTGCTGCTGTGTGTGTCTAAGTGGCCATTACCGGTGCAGCAGTGAATGGGCTCCGGATCAGAGCTCTTCCGGAACTGGTGAGTCTCTGTGATGAGCTTGTTGTTGTTCCGGAGAATAAGAAGTCTGAGGCTAAACATCAGCAGATTCTGTGTTTGACAGAGTGAGCTCTCTGCTTTCAAGATGGTGCCTTCCTGCTGTGTCCTCCCAGGGCCAAAGGGGCATGACTATTTAAAAACTCCACACTACGTGTTAAGAACTATTGACTTAGGCTTACTCTGAGGGGCATTTGCATTTTCCCTCAGGATTCATGGAGGTAAATATTGTGTTTTAAATGATAGTAGAGTTGAAGGAAACTGAATGAAAGAAATTTTAGGATAAATTAATAAAGACATTTTAAAAACTCCTAAATGGACTGTTGAGAAATTGTGAGATATCTACAGTGATTCCAGACAACAGTGTGGTGCTGGGCATTTGAGAGTGACAGGATGTGTAACGGGGAAAGTCTATAGGTATTCTGTTCTAAAGTAAACTTTTATATTTAGAAAGCAGAAGTATTACTTTCTGTATGATGATAGAAAATAATGTTCTACCAAATTTCCTAGGAGTTTTAATGATTCTGAACCTTGAGAATTCCTATATCCCCATCTAAGTGAGTGGGTGGGAAGTAGATATATCAGGATCTTGAAGGAAGAGATGTTAACTACTCATGTGGACACACTTGAGATTACAATGAAACACAGAATGAGGGAGAATGAATGGGCTTTCGAGACACAAACTTATCAGTTAGAATTTCGATTCAGTTCTCACTAAGTTGGATGATTTTGCACAGGCCGCTAAATTTCTCGACATCAGTTTCTCTATGTGTAAAACAGCAATGATTTTGGTATCGATCCCGTAAGAGTGCTGAAAGAATATATACGAAGGACTGAGTACAATGTTTGACTTGTAGCAAATAGTCAACAAAGAGTACCTTTTATTGTCATGATTATGCTTCCAAAAACTAAGTTAATGTTTAATGGTCACTGGAGGTTGCTGGGGAAGCCCTGTGCTACTGAAAACTTCTGATTGGTCTTTTGAAACTCTAAAGCATGATTAAACAAAAATGTATGCCTTTTTAATACCAATTTAAAAGTCTCCTCTGTAGCTCCCTCTGGACTTAGCACATGCTTTGTACTTAGCAGGTATTCAGCAAATATTTGCTAGGATGATAAATTTGGTAATTACAAATATCCATATGGGTACAGGAGAACTCTGCTGATTTGGTCAGAACACCCTCAAGCCTCAGGCCAATGTGGTATTCTTGAGTGTCAGCAGTAAAAGTTATGGGGGACATCAGGTTTTTATTTTCAGTGGAGAAATACATTTGCATGCGTGTGTATGTGTAAAACTAAAATGTTCTGGCATAAAGCAAATATCCAAGGGGCAAACTATGGGGAGGTTATTTATTTATTACAAGTTATGGATGAGTTCTCAGGGCTCCTTCATAGCTCAGCCATGTGTGAGAGCCACGAAACAAAAGGGTCCTAACAAACATGTGGGAATGGCAGAGCTCGTCCTGGGCAGCACACAAGATGGACATCCGGCCCCCTAAAATAGCCCTGCTGGGGGCAAGAAGGTGAATTCTGGGAAGCTCGAGTCTTCTGATGCTACACAGCACTGTGGAGCTGACCCTCTTATTTGAATATTAAATTAGTAAAGGCAGAATCTGCACAATACCAATGGCATTAGTCATGTCTATTGGGGCATCCAATACCAGATGTCACTTTTCTGATCTTTCAGGCTCAGCCTTCATTATTTTTGGCACATCAAGGTTCGCATCTGAGTACAATTTAAGTTGTAACAATGCAATCAGCATGCCTATTTCTTTCTTTCTTTTTCTTCTTTTTTTTTTTTGCCTTACTCTCCTGCTATTTTGGGAGCTGAAGCTATGAAGTCCCTCTGAGTATTAATCTAGGAAGTTAGAGATGATTTTCCTAGGCCCCCTCCCCCCATCTCTTTTGAGACAATCAGAGAGCCTTACAAGCATTCATTTGTAAGATTTATGGCAACCTTACAAATAACCATTCTCCAGCGAAAAGTAATAATTTATGTTGGGTGAGTAGGAAAGAGTTCTGATCCCACTCACTTTCCCACCTGTGCACCTCCTGGGAGGGAGGCATTGGTCACAGAAATGAATGTGTGTTGGTGAACTGTTTGTACTTCTTTCAAGGTTGACTTAAAGTATGATAGTTGGGAAATCTCCCATCTGCTTTACCTCTTAAATTAAGTCTAATTTGCAAGTAAAAAAAGCATAAATCCAGGTCTACGTCATAGTTACTAATCTTTAAACGAAAGACTAAAAGAAATGTTATCAAGCCCAGCAGTCTTCAAAGTTTGCCTGTGGCCTGTGCTCTGGAACATCATCATGAAATTTTCATGCTCAATCAGTCCTGATGTGATTTTCTCTCTCTCTCTCATCCCCTCTCTCTCTGCCTGTCTCTCATACTTTATATTATATTTGGTTGACTGGCATCTTTTCTTTTGCATGTGGACTTTCTGTGTGAAGGATCTTGCCTTTGTATAATTACTATGCTAGGCATATGTTTGTACCAAAGTGATGCCTTTGTTGAATTGTAGTCACATTACCTATGTATACTTTTAAAATCCTATATCCCAGGTTCATACGGCACATTCATTGCCAAGCTCCCAAGTCCCTCTTTGAAGACTATATCTTTCCCTAACCATGCATCTTAGGAGTTCTAGACTGAATTCCTAATTCACTAATTCCCTCTCCAGGTGATATTGGTCAACAATACTGAATCCATTGTGAGGTATCAGTGAGAGGGACACCAGGGAGCACATTCTTTCCATTTAATCCATTTTCAGCCTGAAAAGCTTTGGTCTTTATATAAAATATACACTGGAATTCTTCTTTATATTTTAACTAAGAAGTGTTCTTCAATGAAATTAAATAATATAATTTTATAAGCAAAAAGTAAAAGAAAAATAGAACTCCAGCATTTATTGAAGTATCAGAGCTAGATCCTTTTAAAGAATTTGTAGTAAAGAATACAACCATGAAAATGTTAGGATTTCTGCCTTCCCTTTCTCAACTAATTGTCCTGTTGAACTTCTAACATCCTCAATTTAACCCATGTACAATTTTCACCCACTGTTGCTTGCAAAATCCCTAGTATTACAGTTCCTGTCTGGGTTTTCTGTCATTCTTCTCTCAGAAACCATGCCAATCTATGGCTCTTCCACACGAGGCCCACTGGAAGGGTACTGATGCGTGGCTCTGCTTCAGATGTTTCTCTCTTGTGACCATCTATTCAACTTCAGAGTCTGCTGTTTGAAAACTTATTGTGTCAGAGTTTCAACAGAACAAAAATGGGACTCTCAAATTGAGCAATGTGTGGAGAGCTTACTAACAGGACCATTTACAAAAGTGCAGGCAGGGTACAGGAAACCACGAGAGCGTAGTTCCCCCGAACTACAGCAGCACAATGCTGCTACCATCCAATAGGAGAAGGAAGGGAGATGTTCCTTGACTATGGGGACAAACAAGGGGACGATGAAAGGTCTGCTTGACAGGAGCCGTAATAGTTGAGAAACGAATGGAGCCTTTGTCACATTCAGCAGGGAAGCAGCCAGGGGATCAAAGTACTCAGCTTTCCCCCTTTGGCTGAATCTAATAGGAACCAATGGACAAGCGAACAGACAAGAACAAAGAAGGTGGAGAATTGGTATGTAGGAGCAATGGGAAGCTACCTGATACACTGCTTCAATATTGCTCACCTATTTAAATAGTTTCAATGGAGGTTTGCTTTGTGTAACAGTGTAGGTTAATGCAAAAGAACTTCATTGTCACCAAAACAAGAAAGACTCCATAGACACACCAAATATTCCTTGCTATGGGGAGACCTAGAAACAAAGAGATATAGAATTTAAAAATTTAGTAAAAACATCAGAAAAACGAGTGAGCAGACATTAGGGTGATGAAGTTGGAAGCAGTTGAGAAGCAAGATGTTCTTTGTCCAAATAAGAAATCAGAACAATTTGCCCCAAGCCTACGGGCTGGCATATTGAATGTGAATTGGGAGAAGTTCCAAATCTGCATTCTCCTGCCAAGTAACAAGCTCTCAGACTTGCAGTCTTGGTGATTTTGCACTCTTGCAAACCTGCACATTAAGTCTTATGAGCTAGAAAGCTTATGGTTTCAGTTTCACAGCCCAGCCAGTTCACACTTATGGGACTCATACTGTCACAGCCTCCCACTCATGTGGACTTCCATGCTCCGGACGTGCCACATTTTACAGCTGGAAGTCATAGAGTCTCTTTCTCCAGGTATAGAAGTATCAAGATCTTACAGATTTGAAGCCTACGAGTGTTTGGTCACCAAGGGGTCCTGGATAGTGATGTCTTAAATCACTTTCAATCCTTCTAATGCTAGAGGAAAATGAAATCTAACTGAATCTTCAACTAGAACTCTAGCTAATTCAACATCTAATGAGATTGACATTGTGCCCAGTGTCTGTACAGAAAGCTAGAGATGAAATAAAAAGCAAATGCACAGCAGGTTAAACTTGTGTTTAACCCGAGTTGCACAAGTTTGAGTTCTAAGGCTTTGATTTAGGGATTGCAGCTCCACAACCTGGCCTCAAAGCAAATAAATTCACAATTTGATCACACTGATCAGTCTTTCCACTAATTTGTCTAATAAAGAAATGTGCTTCTTATTGAAAAGATACGCACAGACATATGTATATATATATATATATACACACACAAATTTTTAACATAATAATATACAATATATGTTATAAAATAATATGAGTATATAGGTGTATAATAACTTTACAGACCCTACTATTTTTAAGACACAATACCCAGTGTACAATATTACAAGACTTGTGAAGTAGTTCAGAAGTCTGACTTGTGGTGAAGAGAAAAATAAATCAATAGGAGACTGTAAGTAATCTAAGCACTGAAGTAATCAAAACGGAATTTAAAATGACTATGACTAGTATATTTAAGAACCTAAAGGAAAAGATGCATATAAGGATGAAGAGATGATAGCTGGAAGAATTGTACAGATGTATGTAATATTCATATCCTTACAGTGACAGGGATATTTAAATATACATAAAACGTACAATACAAAATTTACTGAAAGGGATTAGCAACAGAGTGAATACAGCAAAAGAGAGAGTGACCGTGTTGAAGCCAGTTGATGGAAGGCATCCAAGCTGAGGCAAAGAAAAGATTTGGGGGAGAAGCTTTTCAATGGCTTATTAAACAGTATTAAGAACTCTGAGAAGATTGGGAAAGAGAGTGGTACACAAAAGTTGGAGAGTTGTTGGTTGAAAATGTTCTGATTTGATAAAAAGAAACATATAACTTACAGATCCGAGAAGTTTATGAACCTCAATTAGAATTATTACCAAAGAAGCCACTTCTTAGCACTGAGTTGTAAAACTGGTGTAAATTAGAAATAAAATCTCAAAAATATCAGAAAAAATAAGTCATATTGCATCAAAGAGAAAAACGATAAGAATATTTACAGTCTTTTCATTGGATATAATAGATTTAAGACCAAAATGAATCAATGTATTTGGAATGACCAAATAAGGGTGTGTCAATTTTATATTTAGTGAAAATACATTCTCAGAAATGAAATTAAATCAAAGACAATTTCAGATCAACAAAAGCTGAGACACTTTGCTGACCACGGATCTACACTTGTAACACACACTGGGGGGAATTCTCAGACGAAAAGAATTGATGGGGAGGGAAATTGGGGTGTACTGGAGCACTAAGACCACTGGAACTAGTAATACAAAAGTAAATGTAGTTGTCTTCTCTTTTTACTTCAAAAAAAGATCAACAGATTATGTAAAGTAAAATGATATTAACACATTTATAATATACATAGTTTCTAAAACATGCAGAGGTGAGGACTTGACAAATGTATAACACGTGCAGAGGTAAATATGTGATGAGCAGGACAAAAGGGAGGAAAGAATGTAAACAGACAAGTAAAGTTCTTACCTTAAAGCCGTATCACCCTTAATTTAGGGCAAACTGTGGCAAAGTAAGAACATACAGTAACTCCCAGTACTCAGGTAGTATGATTTAAAAGGCAAAAGAAGAGATATAATGTAATATTTTTAAAATAGGGCAAAATAAGGAAAGAAAGACAAAGGACAAAAACAATAAAGAACACAGACAGAAAACAAAGGACAATATGGTAGAGACTGCTATACATTAAATGTACACGGGTTAAACATTCCAGTTAAACTGCAAGACTAGTTAAAGTAAAACCCAGACAAACAAGTAAGGGTTTGAAAAGAATATATCATAAAACACTATATGGGGTGTATTAAAAATCAGTTAGAGAGGAATTTAACAGAGACAGAGAGGGTAATTTTTAATAATAGAAGTTATTAGGAAGATAATATCCTTCTAAAATCATGAATTAAAAAATCACTGTAACTATACTGACCTAAATATAGAACTTAGTAAAACATGAAGAAGAAAAAAAAGAACTAAAAGGGAAACTAGATATACAAGGTTTAATTTAGTTTTTGAAGTATGTCATGAGGACATAAATATCAGTATGGCTATGAATTTGAACATTATTAAACAACTTGACTGACAATAAGATAAGGAAATAAAAATCAATGTAATATAAGCCTCAAGTATTTGGAAACTAGACTAGGTATTACTAAATAATTCATGAATCAAAGAAGAACTCCAAGGGAAATTAGAAAATATTTTTGATTTAATGGTAATTAAAACACAACCTATCCAAATTGTGTGATGGGCCTAAGACAATCCTTAGATCAAAATTATAACATAAAAAGCTTAGGTTAGGTAGGAAATAAGAGTTAAATAAATGAAATAAGATTCTACTTTAAGAAATTGGAATGAGAATAGTTACAAAAATGTAATACTAAAAAGCAGAAATCCCAGTTAACTGATCAAGAAAAAAAAGAGATTACAAATTAGTAATATCAGGAATTAAAGTGTGCACATCACAGCAGTCCTAGAGACATTAAAAGTATAGCAGGCTATTTTAATCAACTTTATGCTAAGAAATACAATAACTTAGAAAAATTTACAATTATTTTACAACAAATCACAAAGGCCGATACATAAGAAATAGAAAATTTACATGAAGCTAAATCTATCAAAACCATTTAAATAATAATAAAAATTCCCTGCATTAAGAAATCTCTTAATATAGCACTCCATTGTATATAAATGCCACATTTTCCTTATCCATTCATCTGTTAATGGACATATACACTATTTTGAAGATCTAGCTACTATAAATTGTGCTGCTATAAACATGGGTATTCATATGTCCTGTATGTATGTAAAGTATGATTACTTTAACTATTTCAGGAAGATACCTAGAAGGGGGATAGCTGGGTCAAATGGAATTTCCATTTTACTCATTTGAGGAATCTCCACACTGATTTTCATAGCGATTGTACTAGTTTACATCCTATGAACAACGTAGATGATTTCCTTTTCCCCCACATTCTTGCTAGCATTTGCTATTATTAGATGGTTTTGACAACAGCCATTTTGTCTGGGGAAAGCTGGTATCTCAGTGTAATTTCAATGTGCATTTCCCTGTGAGAACGTAATGTTAAGTGAAATAAGTCAGACACACATGCTTCACTATCACATGACTTCTCTAATATGTTGTTTCACACAGAAAGCTCACATACAAAAGAAGAGATGCCATTCAAGCAAATGTAAAGTATATGAGAGGGGGAAGCGAAAATGGACAAACAGAAAGTAGGGAGAAGTTCAAGTAATTCCCCACATGACCTGTTCTATTGTTTCAACAATATTTTAAAATAGATGCTAAGGGGCTGGGGGTTTAGCTTAGTGGTTCCTCTGCCTGCCTCGCAACCGAAAGTACTCGAGTTCGATCCCCGGTACCAAAAAAAAAAAAAAGATGCTAATTTGATTCATTTATGCTATTAATCTCCTAATTTCTTTTGGTTCATTGAAAAGAAACTTTTGTGCTATTACCTGTTTGTTTTTTCTTTGTAAAAGAGTCTTTTTGTCTGTATCTTGTACTCTGAATAACTAGTTTTATGGTACACAGTGTATTAAACATTGTCATTCTCTTATTTTGTTATGACACATTATTTTATTGTTTCATAAAATAAAAAAGAATCAATTTAGATTCACTGGTAAAATCTGGCAAAGATTTTCTTTATTATAGTAAAATACACATAACAAAATTTACCATTTTAACCATGTTTAAGTACGTAGTTCAGTAGCGTAAAGCATATGTACATTCTGTTCACTCATCATCACTAATCATTGGCAGAACTGTTTACATCTTCCCAAACAGAAATTCCAAACCCATTAAATGATTATTTTCCACTCTTCATTCTCCCATCCACACCTAGCACCTGAGTGCTTTATATAAGTGGAGTCATATAACATTTGTCCTTTTACAACTGCTTATTTTATGGAGCATAAAGTTTCCAGAATTGACCATGTGATAGTGTATGTTAGAATTCCTTTCCTCCTTGAGGTGGAATAATATTCCATTGCATGTGTATACCAAATTTTGTGTAGCATTTATGTGATGGGCACTGGGGTTACATCAATGTTTTGGCTATTGTGAATAATGCACTTATGAACATAGGTGTACAAATGTCTGTTTGAGTCCTTGCTTTCAGTTCTTTAAGGTATTTACCCAGAAGTGGAATTTCTGGATCATATGGCAATCCAGTGCTCCAGTGTTCTTGACAATACTTGCTATCATTTTATCTGCTATAAATAGACATCCTAATGGGTGGGAAATGGTATTTTACTGTGTCCTGATTTGCATTTCTCTAATAATTAGATGTTGAACACTTTTTCATAAACATTTGGGCTATTTGATGTCACATACAAGAAAGCACTGCCAAAGTCAAAGTCCAAAAAGTTTTTCTCCTATTTTCTTGTAGAAGTTTCACACTTTGGGAGTCTTGGGTAAGCCTGTAATTCACTTTGGGATGATTTTTGTTCTTGGTGTAAAGTAAGGGTCCAATTTTACCCTCTGTGCATGGGTGACTGTTCAGTTTTCCTGGTACCATTAAAGGAGGTACCAGTCTTGTCTTTCTCCATGAATTCAGGGTTGGCGCTGACACCCTAAAGCCTTCTTCACATTTAGAACACTGGGGCTTCAAGAGGGGTGAGCGTTTCTGCTGTTTGCCTGAGGCAGGTGTGGAAATACAGTTTTGCAGTCTTTGTTCACAGTTATAGTCATATAACTTAAGATTTATAGTCTAAGAAGGGCTTTACCACATGAGCTAGCAAACTAAAGGTAGCACATTAGCACTTTCCCCCCCGAGTAAGTCCAGCAAATTTTTGTTTACTATTTTTGCAGTGACAAAGCCATTATAATATTCACTATTCCCAGGGACCTTGTCAAACAGCAGAATTTTAACTTTTAATCAGTGTCAGTCCATCTGACTCAGGCAGCATTGCCTTGCCTTATCTCAGTTTGACTTAATCAATATCCTATTTTTAAGCATTCAAGAACAAAATTTCCATCTCTTCTCTCTCAACATTTAGAATGATGCCTTTGGCAACTCTTATTTCAAGCAAACTCTTATTCATTCTAAGTCATATCCTCTGGGCAAAGATTTAAGGGAGCAAGGCGAGGTATTTGCTGAGCACAATAACCTGCAACCCGGTACTGGTAATCAACAGGTAACCAAAGTGGTGAATAGCCAGTTAACATAATATAAGTGTCATGGTTCAGATGAGGGTCTCCCAATGGTCACTGTGTGAAAGGTTAGTCTCTGGGGAGGTAATAATGGATGGTGCTATTGAGCTTTAGGAGGTGGGGTGTTGTGAAATGTCCTTAGGCTATTGCAGTTGTGCCCTTCGGGGCAGCTATGAAACACTGGTCTCTCGTCTTTCTCTTTCTGCTTCTTCGCTCAGGATGGAAGCAGAAGCCTGCCATGGACTTTTACCATGCTACACCACACTTACCAGAAGCCGAAAGCATGAGGTCACCCAGTCTTGAACTGGACCCTTCAGAGCCATGAGCTGAAATAAACATTTTATCTTCGTGTGTTCATTGCCTAAGATATTTCATTAAGCTGATTAATACAGGGAGTGAGGGCTCAAGGACAGCAAAGAAAACAAAGTGATTTTATATACTAGAGCAGGCCAGCTCACACCATGATACCTAACAATCCAAAATTATCAGTGGATGAAAACAGTAAGAGTTTATTTCTCATTTGTGTTGCATTTCTGTCAAAGATCAGTTAGCTTTAGGATGATTAACTGCTCTAACTCATTCTTTCTTTGTAACCAAGACAAAAGAGTATCAAGTATCTGAACAATTACTGTCACCTTCAATAACACTTCCTTGGCCAAATCACAAGTCATGATAGGAGTCAGGCAAATGCAACCCTTTGAAGATAAAGGAAGAATGGATATTGGTGAATGGTATGGTTGTTGACCACATTGGTATTTAAAAATAAAAAAAGATCAAATGTCTTTAGAGAACAGTGCATATCTGAAAGTAGAAATGCTCTTAGGTCTTCCAGAAGTGACTGGGCTGAAGGACACATCCACTGCTCCAGTCTCAAGAGATGATACTGACAAGAACACTGGGATTTAAGGGGTGGACAGAAACTTGAAAGTGGACAGAATTACATCTCTAGCCTTATAAACTGTCAAGTGTTCTTGGAGTCTTGGCAGCAGAAATTAGATCTTTACCACTGGAGCATCAGTGAGAAGAGCCTGCATCCAGAAACATCTTGAGGACCAGAAGACCAGACCTGGGAAACCATCTGGCAGCCTCTGACAAGGGCAACCCTAGGCTGTACCTTACTGGTCCATCTAGGTGGAAACTGAAGTTTCCAAAATTCTTTTTACTTTAAACCTTTATTTTGTGGAAAAAAGAAAAAGGATACTACAGCATTGCATATGAGGAATCTAAAAGTGAGGGGAGATGCTGTAGGGAAAACATGCAGACGTAATGAACTGGCTTTGACAGTGCTTTGCAGTTTAATTGTCGGGAAGAAGAGGGAAAAGCACATCCATGAAAAAATAAACAATGGTGGCTAAGTTGTCTTCTACATGGGGAACTGCCAGAGAAACGTGGTGGATGAGGGTGGCCAGACAGAATTTCTCACTGTGGAATCTCCCCACTGCTCTCGGTGCCCCACTTACATGTAGCCCACTACGAACACGGCTCTGGCTCCCACCAACACGAGCTGTCTTGTGAGAACGCAGCCCCAGAAACAACAGGTACACCAGTGGGAGCCTTTTACTGCACAAGAAATAATCCAAATCCGAACAACACTTTGCCAAGGGGATCACACTCTATATCTATCCTAGACTCCTGAGTGTCAACTGGATACTGGGCAGGTCTGTGTTTATGTTCCAAACACATCTCAAAACCAATGCACTCCAACACAATTTAATACAGCATCCTTAAACACTGATCTTCCTCCTACTTGACTGAACAGAGCAACATGGTTACCCAAGTCAGACCTCTAATTCCTCCTCCCTTGCCTCCTGTTTCTTCTAAACATCCAAATCCAGTCATTCATCAGGTCCTAATAATTCAAACTCTGTAAGAGCTTTCAAATCTGTTTCCTTTCTCCATTCTGCCTGCTTCAGATCCTTAGCATATCTTGCCAGGACTATATTACTGCACTTATTCCCCACCTTCATTCTTTCCCCAGCTCCTTTCCATGTTCTTCATATTACAACTAGAGGTTTCTTCCTAGAATGTAACACTGTCATGTAAATCCTCTTCTTAAAAGCTGTTGCTCCAAGGATAAACTCCAAATTACTTCGCTAGACCTTCCTGATGTGGCCTCTGCTAATCTCCTTAACCTTTCATTCTCAGCATAGTCCCAGACTTCCATTTTCCAGAGGCATTGAACAACTTTCACTCTCATAAGTGAAGCTACATTTGGCTCTGGGCCGTCACAGATCCCTCCAGATCCCTCCTTCTCCTCCAGCAAGGTGCCTCAGTGGTGCCATGTCTCAGGAGGGCAGGCTGATGTGAACACCCAGGTTATGGTGAAACCAACCGGATGGTGATACCACCTCAGGTGTAACTTTGGCCTAGGTACAGCTGAATGGGATCGAACTTGGGACCTTGCACTTTCGAGGCAGGCATGGTGCCACTGAGCTAAATCCCCCACCCTAGCCAATTTTTTAAATAATGGTTATGGTTTAGATAGAAAATTGCCCTCCAATCATTCAGGTGATTGGATTATGGGGGCATTATAGTTGACTTGTTATTAGGGCTGGGATCTGCTTGGAAGAGGTGGATACTGGGGGCTTGATCTGGAAGGGTGTCTCCCTCCTCAGCTGTTCCTTGATTCTCTCTGCTTCCTGGCTGCCTCGAGGCGAGCAGCTATTCCTATGCCAGGCCCTGTGCCATGCCTTCCTGCCTTGGAGCCAGCCAACCATACACTGAATCGTGAGCCAGGATAAACCTCTCCTCCTTTCAGCTGTGGGTGCTGTGTCCCAGTGATGAGGAAAGTGACAAAGATGACAAATATGTCAGTTTTTTCTAGTGTTTAAGCTGGAGACAAAGGAACAGGTACATAGCAATGTTTCAAGTTTATTTCTAGACTTGACATCTAAATTTTTGACATAATGATAAATAATCTTAGAGTTATAAACTATGAAAATTCTATTTTGTTAAAAATGTTATAACATTTAATTATACCAACCGTACTGATTAAAATATGCTATTTCAGGCCGGGGATTTAGCTCAGTGGTTTCGCTGCTTGCTGCACAAGCGCAAGGACCAGAGTTTGATCCCCGGTACCAAAAAAAAATAAATAATAATAATTGCTATTTAATTTTCTTTCAGGTCTATTTCAGGCTGATCAAGTTTGCTCTTTAACTATGGTCTGAGAAACTTAGCCATCTGTCCTACAAATGCCAGAGATTAGCCAAGAGAATATTGTAGACTCATACAGGTCCATCATCCCTACCAGAAAATAATCTCAGGCTTCTTTCTTAATTGTAGGACAATAAAATGACATATTGGTATATGAAGAAAAATAGGTTATCTTAATATAAAATCTCAAAGCCTGGTGATGTTCTCACAAAGTAAAGAAGATGTGTGGATGCTGTACTTAATGCTTTAACATGGAAAATAAAATATTTAGCTTTAAGAAACTATACTTATTTTCTGAAATATCTTAATCACTGAAAATAGTCCTGCATTTGAAGACACCATCTTTCCATTTTGTTGTACTGTGTATAAATGAGCTTACCTTCTTTCCATGCAAAAGGAGCTCAGGAAGGCACTACTAGCATATCCAGATTGCACGGCTTTCTACCTCAGATATTGCAAGATGCTAAGACTGCATATGTTATCTGTGACTGTAGAGGATTGTGTTTAGACCACGAGTCAGTACTTAATAGAATTAAGTTAATTCTGTTCATTCTAGCAGTCATGATATTAAACTTCCAAAAACTAAGCTGAATTAATTGAAGTGGTAACTAATTTTATCAGGAGAAAATTGTGGCTCTAGGAGTCAGAAATACAGAAATGCAGCATAAGTAATAAGATGAGTTTACCATTTAAGACATTGAAGCCCAGCAAGGTTTGGCTTTTATTGCACCACCTCCTCCATTCAATTACCTTTAGCACAGGGTTAGATTGGTGATGATCAGGTGGCCAGGGTGAGGTGAGAAGTGGACAGTGTGATTGTGGCCAGAATATCAATTCTGAACTGAGCATCAAAGCTTGGCCACGAATCCCAGAGCAAAAGCTCAGAACACATTACAAGAACTGTGAGTCAGCTCTCCATGCTCCAAACTGTTAAAGGGAATCCTCAGGGTCCCAGGTGGTCAGCTGTCCACTTGAGATTCCAGTGGTCCTCACATTTCAATTACAGTATGAGACATGGTAACGATTAGGAAGAGTTGGCGCATGGTCCTGTGTGGCAACACAATTCCCTACGCAGTCGCCAGTCCCAAGGGTGCTGGCAATCAGGGCTGCAGCTCTGCTGTCAGGATTCACGGGCTGATCCTGGCAGGGATTTAAAATTGGACCCCAAAGAAAAGAACTCCTCTCACTGAGAAAGAAGAAGGCTCATAGCCAGCCAGCTATAGACTGTATCCTGCAGGGGCTCTTTGACCAGCAGACTTACGTCTCTAAATAACTAAAACATGAAAACTGGTCATTTTCAAAGTTTAGATGTCCAGGGAAGACTTCACTCTGGTGTCTGGTCTTCATCCTACCCTGTTAAGCACAGAGCAATGACCACATATCACAATTAACAGCCCCTGGATGTAGCCTCTAGAGAATGGAATGGTGCAAGATGCCACACTTTACAGAAAAGAGATGGAATACGTGGCTCATGACAGCTGATATCATAAAATAGGACTCACAGGTTGCATTTTGCTTACAAATATTTTTATTGCAGTTATTTGAATTCAATAAAATATAGTGAGGTACTCTTAGCCTCTGGGCAAAACTGACCCAGAATTTAATTTGCAGTAGTCAGCTGAAGGCACAAAATGTTCTTGGGGGGAATTCTGCTGTGCTGTGTGAATATGCAGATCTTACTGACAGGTCCTTGGAAATCCTTCCTGTAAGGTTCCTGTGCAGGAGAGGAGGCAGTGCTGATAATACCACGGGAATGAAGTAGAGTGTTCGCTATTTGACATAATAATCTAAATTGCTGCTAGGCCCTAATTTCCTCCCTAAAGGTCAACATTTTCATTTTTGCAGCTAAGGGCACTGACAAGTAAAGCAAAACGTGTGTGGAAGGGCCCTTGGAAGGAAATTTGGTTTAAAACAGATTCCATTTGAAATTAATTCTAAATTACTTTTTGGTGGTCAGTACATGACCTCCCACAGTCATGAGAACCGGAGGTGAAGGTGACTTTCAGTAAATGAGATAGAGAGTTTTTTTTCCTTCCTGAAGAGTCAGGATTACGTGACCTTATAAATTGGTCTCATTACAGAGCTACTGACAGACAGACATATTGGTTGCTGCCAGTAGGCATGTGGGGTGAAACTGGGGGGCAGAGGGGAGAACAGATGGAGCTAGGAGGCAGTGATGGACGGGCCCCTCACACAGAGCCCAGCTGGGAGGGAGCAGGTCATGTCTGTTACTGCTAAGCTGCAAAAGATGAGAGAGTCAGCGGTGGGGAAGGTGACGTCCATCAATCAGCTTCTTCATTAAGGCAGAGATGAGCCTCGCAGTCTGTGGGTGCAGAAAGGGGGCTGGCCACCCCACACCCTGCAGGTGGCAACTCTTTCACAGCGCTGGAAGGAAGAAGGCCGCGCCTGCCTGCCGTGATTTAGCTGTTGTAGGTCCTTTAGAGAAAACCCAGCTGATGGTCTGAAGCTTATTTTCATTCATTTTATTTTTGAGCCAAATATTACATGAATGTCACACTTAGGAATGTAAGAAGGCAAGTGGCATTATATTATAAAGTTTTCCACGCAAACCACAAGGCCTCTTTTTGGCAATATTCAAGTCAAATGGAGCTCGGGCTTCTGGACTGTAAGCTCCTTGGCAGTGGTAATTTGTCGGGAGCAATGCTACATAATTTTAGGGAAAAATCATTTGGTTAGCCTAGTTCTCCTGCCTACAGCCCAGCTATGGAATTCTGAGACATAATTCCATTTTGGCCTCCGGTCACAACTGAGACCTCAATGATCCGGTGATGCTGTGATTCTCCAGGACAAGAAACATCCTGGGAGCTGAAAACATCCCGGGAGGAACAAACATCTACTCAGTTCCTCGTTGTTCTTGGATTGTTACATCTTATTTACGCGGATGTACTGAACTCTCTGCGAGTCATTTGTTACATCTGCTTCTCCCGATGTACTGAGTACTGAGTAAAAGGTGCGGTAAGCCGGGGGCCTTTGTCTTTGCTGCTCAGAGCAGCATTGATCAGACCCAAAGCTCAGCTTCTTCAGTCTCATTTTTCTACCTTTCCTGCAATTCGCCATGTGCTGCCGTGGCTCGCAGGAGACTAGGACTTACTGCAGAGGTTCTAGTAACGTCGCCTTTCCCTGTTCCCTACAGTAATTCGTTGGTCTTTCTCATCTCTGATACTGAAGTGCCTACAAGTGAGGAATAGTGAATATTTATTGAATGAAATATGTCAAAATGATAAGAAATATTTCAAAATGATTTTAAATCCAAGAAATTATATTTTCTAACTTTCCCTGGGATTTTTTTTTTTTAATCATTTTATCAACTCCTCTTTTCAGTTTGAAATTTCTGGAGGTATAAAAGCAACTGCTGTAAGGAGCAACAGGAAATGGAATATTTGACCTGGAAGTAGTTAACAGCCGTACTCAAATGGTAAAGAGTTGCTGAAGTCTCACACACCAGTGAGAAAATGATGGAATTGGGGAAAGAGGTGCTGCTTTCATTCTAGGGAGGCTAGCCTTCCATGCCGCATAATACTGAGAGATCGGGTCTGCTTCAGGAACTGTAAGCACAGAAGGCAGTCTGTCTTACTGTCTAATGCTCAGTGCAGTGCCTTGAAAATTACGTTAAGACAATGAAGTTACATGAGTATTTTCTATTTGTAGAATTTTCTAATATAACTTCAGAAACTAATTTGGTTTTCTTAAATATTCCACACATACAACAATAACCACAAAGGACTAGAAATGTTATCCAAATATCATTCTATTTGAAAACATTTTACTTTATAATACTTATTTCAAGAGAGACACGTATTTATTCTTTTAAATATTTAGTGAAACAGGGTCACATGGAAATAACAATTTCAGAAGTCACAAGAGCAAATAATTGAACCCAATAAATCAATATTATTAATATAGAAGAATTTAACTATGAAGAATGTGGATGTTCCTAATTTGTAGATATATTTAACATTTGCTGACCTGATTATATATGTTAAAAATCTAAAATTTTACTTATATTTTCTTTTATCTTCTGGTTGGAAATTAATAATATGTCTGTCACCTAATGGTAGCAAAATAAACTTCTTGAGGTTTACTAGCAAATCAACTTTTTAAATGTGTATTGTTTAAAAATGTTTTCTATTAAGAGGTTCTATTACATAACGCAACACTATGAACTCAGTTTGCATATCCTAACAGATAAGTGTCTATTTATGCAATTAGAACAGATTTTGGACAATTCGAAAAGAGTTTGTGTGATTTGAATGCCTGTCTTTGTTTAAAGTGTGTGTGATGACGAAGCTTCACTTCAGGGACCCTTCTGCATCCTTGAGGACCCACTGCTGACCTCAGTGGGGGCTAAGCTAGGGGTTCCTAGTTGTTATGGTTTGAGGATGGCATGTGTGGTCCCTCAAAGGCTCCGTCCCCGCTGTAATGATGTTGAGGACGTGAAATCTTGTAAGAGGGAGTGAGGTAGAAGGGAAGAAATAAGGGTAGGTAGAAAGGAGACAAGAAAGGTCAGAATTTTAAAATTGTATTTTTAAGAAAAACTGTAGCTTCGGGACACAAAAGTTACTTGAGCTGTTTTCTCTTTTGGGAAACTTACTCAGAAAAATCCCTCAAGGTCTTAAAGATGCACTAAGTAAGCCTCCAACTTGGGTGCTGGGCCGTGCTTTGCACCTGTACATTTCACTTCCTTCCATACTCCTGTATCCGTAGGAAAGCAGTATTAGTGGACAGCGTATCTTTATCTCCAAACACATGAAATGGTTTGTATTCTGACACAAGCCGCCAGACGGGTATGGTGATAGGCAGTGCATGCCCCCGATCACCCATCTTGAAGATCCGTGCCAAGACCCCGTAAGTATAACCAGCATCTCCCTCCCTCCCTCCCTCCCCCTATATTCTATTTCTATGAGTGCATGCTTTTTAAATTTCTGTGTAATAAATCCCTTTATACCTCTTACTGACACATCTGGAAAATTCTTTTTCAGTGACAGGAGTTGGAAAACCTACAACTCAATTCTATGGGTAGGGTGGGTTTCAGGGACCCTGGAGGACCCTGTCTGGTGACAGCAGGACTAGTGGAAGATGGTTAGGCTACTGGGGGGGACACCTTTGGAAGGGATTAATACAGTTTTCACTGGACTCTGGTTAGCTCCCTTGCTGGGCAGACGTGATAATAATAATAAAATCTCTGGCTTCTTGTCTCATTGTGTGATCTGCCCCTCTAACTCATGGCATCCACCATTTTGTGACACAGCCTAGAGGTCCCTTATGAGGAGGACTGGACTCCAAACCTGGCCGTGCAGACTTAGATGATCTAATTAAATATCATTCCCTTGTTCTCATGAGCCCACTTGGAGATTAAAATGGTTAATGCATGCAAAACCCATATCACAGTGCCTGGAACACAGCACTCACGGGTAATTTTGTTTTTGCTGATATTGTAGTTCACTTCTTAAACATTCACAAGATTTAGTGCTTTTTTATTCCTACTCTTTTAAAAACTACTTTTGACAAAAATCAAGGAACTCAGTCTATTTTCCTTCTTTCCTCCTTTCATTCCTTTTTCATCTTCCTCTGCCCCTCCATCTCTTCTTCCTTCTTTCCTTCTCTCCCTTCCTCCCTCTCTTCCTGTCTTCCTTCTATACATCTATCTAGTCAACATAATTTCAGATTTTTAATATATAGGAATCAAAACCTTTGCAGGTAAGACATTTAAAAATAAAAGATTGTGGGTTTCATTGTATGTAAACAGAGCGTTTTATGCTATCTGAATTTTACCATAAGAAGAAAAGTAGTTCATAAAGGAAAATGCCCAATATTGGTATGATTAGTCTCCAGTAAAATGCAGATGGGAATCTGAGTTTGAGTATTTTTTCACTGAGTAACATTAACCATCATGTAAGTACTTATGACTGATTCCAAGTGTGCCTTCTTCCAGGCTTCCTAGTAATGCGTGCGAACCATCAATTTTTTGATTATCCTAAAATGTACAGCGCCATTTTTCCTGAATGCATTTCCTTCTCCCAATGTGTAAGATACTAATATGCTGATATGTATTGATGTAACCTCACTGGCCATTTGTATTGGAAATGTGTGCCAGTCCTCAAGAAATCTCTCTCCAACTTCCTCTTTCAATTTGTGCCCAACTATTTTAATTCTCATTTATTCTAAAATGACAAGGAAGTGAAAATAAGTCAAAGTGGATGTGGTCCAGCATTTCCATATCTATATGTTGAGTTTGTGATTGGAAACTTCAGTTACCAATGTAGGGAAATTGAGAACTGACTATGGAGGAGTGCACAACCACAATCTGGATTATTTTTCAAATGTTTTAGGTTTGGCAAAAATGAACAGGTTTGTTGCCAAGCCCCTTTCCTCTTAATTTTAAAAAATCATGTGTATTTCAAGGGAAATTTAATCCACGTGTTTCTGATTCATTTGCACTTAAGTTGTCAAACAATTTTGTAATCGTAAGTCTTTATCTTTTTCTCTCTACAGAAAGTTGAGTTTTCCGAGTGTGCATAAACTGTAACCTTTCAGAAGAATGAACTGAATCTCAAAATCAGAAAGGAGACAGAGGGATGGGCAGAATAGGCTCCTCACCTGCTCTTGGGAAAAGCAAAGATTTTTGGGTGTTTGATTGTGCCCAATCCTTTTGATGAAGGCACTCACTTGCCCTTGAAAATAAGTGGGTTTTTTCCTCCAACCAAGTGTTTTTATCCTTTAAACTAGGCAAAAAGAGGTGCTAAATAGCCAAGCATGTAAGAAGATTCTGTTTCTTTCAAATTATGAGTGAATATGGTCATGAATAATATTGGCATTTTCTTTTATAACAAAAACTTACTTTAAACTTTGTAATCGCCACAATTGGATTTATTTTCACAAGTCAACTTCTCATCTGAGGTGTGAGTTAAACAAGCAAAAGTTTAGGCTTTCTTTCTCCAAGTGCTGCATTTAAAATTAGTTTTTGACAAATTGACACGGAGAAAATACAGGATTTTTTTTGGTGATTGTCCTTTTTCTTAAAACAGCCCAGAAATTTCAATATCTTCAGGATTTTTCAAATACCGAAAGTTACCATACTAGGCTGCTCCATTTGGGAACATTCAGAACTTCGATTTTATGAGAATTCTGCACTATTTACTCCCATTTGGAGCTCTTAGCAAGTGCTAATTCAGAACACTTCCTCCTTTATCCTGAGTTCAAACCATTTGGACTGCTTATTATCATGTACCCAGTAAAACTCAATCTGTTGTGTTAATTAGTTATGTAAACACATTTTATAATTGTGGAGATGAAGCAGAACTAGACAACTGGGTAGGTGAGAAAAGATCAAAGGTCTCCCTTAATAAATTGTTATGGTAATTAGTGTTGTCTGGTAGTTCCTCTGCAGGGGGTCTTTTAAACTCAACCTTGGGAAACCCCTGCTTAGGGAACAAGGAAGCTACTTACTGCAAAAACACATCTTGCTAAGCTCCCCAAACTGACATACAGTCCATGCAGTGAGAGGAAAAGAATACAGAAAAAAGGGGGAGAGAAAAAGGGCTATGAATGCCTCTCGGGGAGCCCCATTCTCTTCAGTAGTTCAAAAGTAAAATATGGAAAAGAACTATGATTACGGGTAGGCTACTTTTATAATAGAAAGCTTTAAAGAGCCCTCAGCTCCACCAAGACAGTTTTAAAAACAGGGTGTTGAAGGATCTGTGCTTCTTGAAAAATGTTTTTAAAAATAATTTTAAGGAAGAAACCCCAGCCCCGTTAACATTACCTGGACTCCCTCCTGCCTTACACAGAGGGCACATTAACATAACGCGACTTCTCTTCTTCCAGTTGGACAGGCCGTGCACAAGGGCAAGGGCTTTGGTCTACCTGCTTTCTACTCCTTTGTTTAATGACTGCCTGACTGATTGAATAAAGGCATGAATAGATAGTAGTTTACTAAACATTTTTTAAAAACAGTTCAGTTATGAGCTGAGGATTTAGCTCAGTGGTTTCGCCGCCTGCTGCGCAAGCTCAAGGAGCCAAGTTCAATCCCCCGTACCAAAAAAACAGCTCAGTTATGTGGAAATTTTCTACCACATGAATGTAGTAGAATGGGCTCAAGCAAGTCACTTGACCCTTCCAAAATTCTGTTTTCTTCTCTGTGTATGTGGTTATTATTTACGTAGTTATTATTGTCTACCTTTCAGGGTTGTATCAGAATTAGAGGTGATTTATGCAACTGCCCAGCAAAGCCCCTGGCTCTCAGAAGTTCTGTCAGCTGTGGTTGTTCTTTTGTTGATGTCTTTATCACTTTCTCCCCCAATTTGTTTTTATAGGAGCCGAGGAACATTAAAACCCTTAGACTTGGTATCATTTCTCCTTATCCTTTACCTGGCTCCTCTAGTTTTTGAATTTTAGTCCTATTAATTCTGTATTCCCGGTTGTTAGTCACTGCAAACAAATAAAACAAGCACAATATTTTTAATAAAAGTTTAGTAATTTTAGCAAACAGTACCTTTCTAGGACTACTCTGTAGCCTTGTCCTCCAGTACCCACACATTTGTAAATTGCTACAGTACTGTGTGAGCAGGGTGGGTATTTCTATTTCCAGGACTTGATGTTTCCAAACCCAGAGACAGAAATTACGCACTTTACCCAGTGTTTTCAGATGGTAGAACTGCACTTGTCCCAAACCAGGATCTAGGATTTGCTTTCCTCCCAGCTGCAGCTGTAAACTTCCGATCTTGTCCTTCAATGCCAGCCCTGTCCTGAAATCTCCTCCTGGGACTGAGAGCCGAGGAGGGGGAGCAGGACATTGCCTTTGGAGCAAGCCCATGATCTGGCCGCGATGCTGGCACCTTGCCTGTTTCACAGGTTCCCAGTTGACATGTGATAGTCAGTTAACACTTTCTAACCTATTGTAAAAGGTCAAACCTTTAAAAGTAGTATTATGGTTGTAGTCAATTTAGAAAATGTGGGCAAGCAATATGGCAATGAGTAAAACTAATCCAATACCTTACTAGTATACCCTTTTGTCTAACATACATATATATATATAGTCACAAATAAATATATATGAATTATCATGATATACGTGTATATCACAATATATATTATCACTATATATATTATATATAGGATAATATTTTGTCAGATCTACAATTCCGTTTACCAGCTATCAAAAGGTGCCCAATATAGTATATTGAAATCTATTTCTTGAATTTTTTGCCCTTAAAATTTATCACAAATATATCTTTTCTATCATTGACTCCAAGGCATCATTTTAATGATCTCACTGTATATACATACATTACTATTAAAACCGTCCTTTGTCAATAGATGTAATGGAAAAGTCTATATTTGAGCAAAAGTTAAAATCCTAGATTTTTCTTGTAAATAAGAGAAAGGGAATTGATAGTTTTAGCCTTTTTCTTACCAAATAACTCATTTTAAATTATTGATTTTTTTTCTTTTCTCTCAGGTAAATCTTATTAATAAAAGCACATATAAACAATAGATTCATCTCAGTAACCCGGTATTCCAATTTTAAAAAACATTTCGTTCTACATTTTCTTCCTTCAACACCCAGCGCATTGCCTCTCAAACTAGAGTTGTCAGTAAATGTTGGTTGGGGAGAGGGTGCACAATGAAGCTTAATCTCATCCACATACCATCTTCAGAGGATTATGATTGCAGTTTTACCAGCCTGATTGTTCTGCATTCTGGAATACACTAGCTGATGTCAGCCGCTTTAAGCTGTTACATCCTTAGATGTCAATGCAACCCAAGGCCGAGTCAATGTTCAGCAGTACACAGGCCACTGGGTCAGAATCACCTGGAGTGCTGAGCATAGATGTAGACTTATTCCTGGACCTCCTCCAAGCTAGCTCTGCTGATAGACTATCTGTACTTAGAGCCAATAAAGTCTGAAGATTACTTCTGGATAGGGTCGGCAACCAAGGAAATTCTGCACAGCAGTCGATAGAAAATGTGGAGAACATCTGCACTTCCCCGTGTGGGTAGAATTGTGTATCACAGGGCAGAGGAGAACTGGGAGTGGGGAACTTGATCTGTGTTTTCACAAAGACAACGATATTCCCTTCATGCTTAGAGGATGGTAAGGATCTCGGGAGGGGAAAGAAGTCAAGTTTGAAGGTCAATTTTGCTTTGCATGGAAACAATTTCATTGTGTAATTCTAATCACAGGAGGAAAACCGAGACCAACAATTTAAATTTATAAGTTTCTTTTGACACCTAGTTCTCTCTGTGTTTGTGGTGTGCTATTAAGCATAATTTTATTTCTATGCTTTCACACACATTAAGGCTTCTGGAGATGGCCAAGGTTACCTAAGTATTGTTCATTGTACACGAGCATTAATTACAGCACTCTGCCTACTCAACTTGACAGCCTCAAACACCAATCTAATTATTTTTTGCAGGAAAATGTGAAAATTAATATGGCATGTAGGTGCTGTTGGTTCCAATTAAAATCAATATCTGTCCTGATTTGTGCCTCTTGTCTCTATGACAGCGAGGGAGCTGGCTAAGGGGCCACATCTGCTCCTCTTTCCCAAAGGGGCTCCGAACAAGTGAATGACCTGCAGTGTTTATTATTAAGTTTTCAAAGGGAAAGTTGTTTTGGTCTAATTGAAGCAATAATATGAGAGAGGTTATTTCTGGTCAGTTCCCTGCTGTTTTCACTCTGGAGAATATATTCCAGGTGTTCACTGTGCTGCTCGGTGGAGCCGGGCTGCCTTCCCTGAGTGTAGCCACACCAGTGCCAATAAAGGAACCTTAGTGGTTTCAGCCAGTTTGGGCCTTGCATTACACTCCATAGCGAACATCATAATGCACCAGATGGTTAATAAACACACATTTTCACAGGGCGCAGTTACCATGGAATAAAGCAATGAGATTTTATAAATCTCAAATACATTAAGGAAAAATTTATTTTATTTCTCCTACTCCAATCCATTGCCAAACCCTAAAGAGGAGCTATAATGTCATGTTGCTATGGTTTATTTTTAAATCAATAATTTTTTTCTTTCCATCCAGATTGTCACTTCAAATACACATAGAGAAATAGATTAAAATCTCTCTAATTAAGCAAAATGCTAGTCATCATTGGTCCATACCTGCTTGTTTCATGTCTGTGTTGTTGAAAAATGTATTCTAGTTCCATGCTTTTCAAATATCCTTGAGTTGTCACAAATGAATCAAGGATGATTTGTAGAGAATGCAGATACGGATTTTGAAATTTGATTTTTGACATAAATGTAAATATTCAATACACAATGTTTGGCTGTAATGTACCTGATGTACACATGATGGTCATTTCTAATAAAGTTTGTCACAAACAATAGCTTGGGAATTTTGGTAGTGACTTTCCATTTCTCAGCCCGTGAATATATTTCACCAACTTTTATATTACTTTGGGATATTTTCCTTTAAAATTACAAAATTGCAAACAACATATTTTTCAATGGAAATTAATCTTCCTTTTAAGAGTTGGAAACGGTACTCACTTAAGATAGTGTCATTTTAATTAAATTCCCAGATAATCCATATTGGTGATTGCAAGAACAAAAGACTGTTTTAAAGTTGAAATTCAACTTCCTCCTCACTCCAAGTGGAATTGTGGATCTTGATTTTGCTTATTTTCATCTGTGAACCCAATATGAACCCACAGACCAAAACAGTTACATTTAGAACATGGGCTGACTTTCAGGCTAATCAGGGGAAATGCTTGGGGAGGGTGGTGGTGGCTTGGGGTCTGCTGTTCACGCTCCTCATCCTGCAGACCTGGCGGATCCAGGATCCGTCCAGAGTCGGAGTGGTAGCGATTCCTCAGTGCACCTTCCCAGATGTGCGAGTCAAAGGGTCCAGCACCGAATGTCCTCCAGGAGGGGCCGTCTAGTGGGAGTAGCTTTGCCTCTCCAGAAAGAGAATAATGAGTAGCACCCTGTGTCAAGGGCATTATATTTATAAAGCACTTTGGGTTCTTTGGATGATATTCAAAGTGCTCTGCGGGATGATTATTTATGAATTTGCACTAACTCTGGGAAGAATGCAGAACCCCAGCTCCAGTGGCAGAGTATCCACCAGGGGAAGCTGACAAGTACATTCTTCTCATTATTCTTTCCCTGCCCCTCCAAATACCACACACATAGCAACGGTCAATTACAGGGGAGCAGGTGAGGTGTGCAAATTAACCCAGGAGAAAGTGGTGAAGTCCTGGGGGTGGGTGGGAATGGAATGGAGGGGAAGACCAGAGCTGCCTGTTTGGGAAAGCAAGAAACAATGCCACTTAATAAACATGACAGTTAATGAAAGAAGATTTAAATGCTTGAACAGGAATGTAGAAGTTCCTGCACGCTCCCTTCTAAGTGTTTCCGAGAGATTTATAACAATTTTGGTCTCTATTTCAGAAGCTTTATCCCAAAACAAAAAAAAAGAAGTTCTTTTTAAAAATATGTAGCTAAAAGAGAAATTGACCACTCTTGAAACTCAAATGATTTAAAAAAATGAAATCGTATTTCAGTGGCCACTGATATTAAGAGTGCACTTGGACTAGTTGACTTATTAGAAGCTCTAGTCACACTGCAGAACTAATTATCTGCTATTATTTAAGAGTCCTAAAAGACTTCTCTAGATGGCGGCGAGATAAGAAGGGAAGTATCTGTTTCTCCCCCTGCCCTTTATAGAACCTCACAGCAGGTGAAGCCAGAAACCATCACAGTCACTGCCAGTCTTAATAGAGATTAATTGTAAGCCTCGATTGTATAACATAAAAATCATCAAACTTTCAAAGTTAGCATCTTTGCTGATCATTTCAGCAACAGAAATAGGTGAATCTTAAAATTAGCTTTGGAGGGAATAGATGGACTTAAACTAAGAAAGCCCTTTCCAAGCTGAAAACATGGAAGTATATTTGAAAGGTCTTTTGTTTTGCACGAGACAGTCACATTTTTAACCAGTGGAGAACAGTAAAATGTATATAGTACCCATTACGCTAATCATAAGTGAATTTTTTATGAGAAGAGTGTTTTTCAAGATCATAAAATAACCAAGGGTAGTCAGGAGCTTCAACCATCACTTCACTGGAGACATTTCCAAGGGATTTTAGTATGTGAGATAAATTGTCCCTCACACTCTTGAAATTCAAGGCAGGAAGGTGACTTTGTTTCCTTACAACCTTTCAGGAATGCAGAACAAGTTTTCTTGTTTTGTTGTTGTTTTCAGATAAGGAAAGAGAACTGATTTACTCACTATTAAATAAAAAGCTTTGCTCTCCTGTAAAGAAGTTGCTATCTATCATTGGCATACTGTGCTGAATGAAAAATCAAGTGCCCTGAAGAAAAGCAAGGTGATTCTTTTGTGATCAGGATAAGCTGGGATTAAGGCTTGACTGTTTTAATGTTTATTCTAATATTTCTGTTCTTGGGCTGGTGGGGAGTCAGGTCACTGTGATGACCTTGACCTTTGTAGTTAGCTCTGGAGCCGAGACTCTGGGAGGCTCACCTCATTGTTGGAGAAACTGTCCTGGAACAGATCTGTAGGGTGTCAAAATCACTTCTAACAAGTTGTCACCAGTCCTAGGGCCTCATATTTGCATAGTTACTTCATAGTTTCTAAAGGTCTTGTGGTATGTCCTCTTAGATTTTGAATATCTTGAAACTCAAGTAGCCAGACTACTTGATTTTACAGGCAGAAGCCCTGAAATCAGTAAGACCAATTGTCTTCTCTAAGGTCATGCATAAACACATGGAGACCAAGGACGAAAGTGTAGGGATTCTGTTGTTTTACTCCATGACCCCATGCTGTCTTAATGGATGTATCTTATTTCATCCGCATAACATCCATGTGCCATAGGAATTGCTATCTCTACTTGTTTTATAAACAGAAGATATGACCTCAAGGAGTGGCATGACAAGCCAACCAGAGTCTCAAAGCTTATTAAAGATGAATTTCAGTTTGTTATCCAGGCCTTGCTCAAAATTTTAGAAGTTGTCTGCAAGTGTTCCCAGATGCATCTCTGCAGAGTGACTCTTGTACTCTTAGTTTATCTGTGTGTTATCTATTAAGGGTCAGCTGGAATGTGCATCAGCTAAATCTCCTGAAGACACTTGAACCAATGAGGTTTGTGTTACATTATAACTCCCAGCTGAATGGAAGATTCCATTATGTACCTAGCTTTACACAACAGTTATGATAGATGGACTAAGTTATTTTGCTTAGGACTCTGTCTGAGATCCTCAACTTGAAGCTACTATTCTAAAATGAATTCTTAAAACAAACAAAAACTTCCACTTTTGTTTCTTCACTTCTTATCTGTAGTACTTTTCCCTTAAACCTCTAAAGTGTTTATACTTTTCTGGCCATTTGAGGATCCTTTCCATTTTCGAGAAAGACTTGAAGTCACTCCTATCATCTGCTCATCTCCCAGTTGCCCTTCATTTACTCATCCAGTAAACAATGACTCAGCTCCTTGTTCATGGGCACCAGTTTCAAGAGTTGGAGAAAAAGCATTGAAAAAAAAAATAGAAAAAGTTTCTGTCTTCCAATTGGCTTATAGTTGAGAGGGACATTGAAGAGATAATTTGATAATTTATTTGTTAATTGTTATTAAAGTACTTTTATTTGAGGAATAGATAAATTAATTTATAGCATGTCAGGAGGAACATGAAGCTGGGACGGGGTACAGAGAAGGGCCTTGCTGTTGTAGACACGGGGGACAGGGCAGGCTTCCAGGCAGAGGAGATTTCACTAGAGAGCAGAAGGCACAGGCCAGAGACCGGCGGGGACAGCTAGCTGAAGGAACAAGGTAGAACTGTGCTCAGCATGCTGGAGATGGAGCAAAACACTGGGAAAATGTAGATGGGGTCAAGTCAGAGTCAGAACGCACAGCATCTTGCAGACCATTTTAAGGCTGATGGGTGTGTCATAGCAGGGGTCACTGTAGGGTTAGGACATGGGTGAATTTGAAATTATTACTTCAAGCGGCCTGTTTTGACTGCTTTGTGAGAATAAATCAGAAGAGGTAAGATGAAAAGAATCAAAGAGAACAGTCAGGAGGCTCTTGAGAAAAATCCGTGCGGTAGATGATGATGGCTGAGATGATGATCATATTTTACTAAGAAAAAATGAGAGGGTCTATTCAAAGTGATCAAGGGTGCTTACAAAGTTTTGCCCTGAAAAGCTAGAAAGATGGCCTTGGCCTTTTCTAGAAAAGAGCTGATCGCACAGCACCAGGATTTTGATTTTTTACATCTTATGTTTGAGATGTCTGCACACAAATGGAGTAGGCAATGGGATTATAATTTCAGGAGGTTCGGGAAGGGAAAAGCTTATCTGAAACATAGCAGGGGAGGAAGGAGGTCACGCAACTGAAGCTCTCCACTAACATAGAGCTAAGGAGGATCTACCTGGAGCCCTGGGAGGAGTGGGCAGCAAGGACAGGGAGCTGTCTCTGAAGCCTAATGAAGGGTGAATTTAAGGACTGAGTAATTAATTGGATTTGGCTTTTAAGTTTATTTTTAAACAAAGAAGATGTTAAATGTTTGGCTCAAAATTAATGTCAAGATTATGTAGTTCAAATATGATAGATTTTTAAAAATTTCTACTAGGAAAGATTAGTGTGATATTATTTATAGTTTTCTTTCCAAAGAATAACTATTTGTACTTAATTCTTCTCCAAATCATGGTTGGATGTGAGAAGATGTGCTGTAATGTTATTTCTGAATTTTCATAAAGGGGCTATGGAGTAACTCAATAAACCCAAAGACTGACATTCCTAGAGAGGCATTGTGCTGTGGTATAAGGAACACAGACTCTGGAGACAGCAGCTTGGGAACCAGCCCAGGATCGGCACACATTTTGAGAATTACAACCTTGGTTGTGTTGCTTCAGTTCCTTGCTTCTTAAAATGGGGGTGTGAATACCTACTTCCCAGGGTTACTATAGAGATTAAATGAAAACTTTAGATAAAGTGCCTAATGCATTGTGAATAGTCTAAGCCCTCAGAGGTCTAACAATGACCTCTAAGTCATCAAATAGCTTTCCAAACAATGACTTACTTTGAAAAACTGCATGATGTGTGTATTAGTGTCTTCCACCTTGTCTTGATTATGATCTGTTTAGTGACATAGACAGTTGTTTGTAGCTGATGGATTTAGTATTTAAAATTTTAAAGCAATTATTTACTTTCTCCCAGTTTCAACTCTGGGACAGAAAAATGAACAGAAAACCTCTTCTCAACCTCCTTTACTTAGTGATTCTGGCAAGACTACCAGCCCAAGCAAAGTAACTTTTTCTTCCAGAGACTTTGTTCGACCCAGCTGGAAGATATGAGTAAGAAAGAGCTCCCCGGAACAGCTGTTGCCTCCAAATCGAGTAGAATTCTCTGGAGAGAATATATTTTTAAAACATCCGTAAAATGATTGTGTGGCCATCTTAAGTACTTCACGTGTATTTTCTCTAAATCGCTCTTTTGTGCAGAACTGAGTCAATAAGGGACCTGCATGCATAGTTATCTATTTCGTCTCAATTTCACAAAACAATGTGCAATATGAATTCAGATGATGGATCTATAATCTATTAGGAAATGAAAGGAAATTCATCTTCAGGAGAAATGTGAATCAAGAGAAGATTCTAATTAGTTGCTATTTGGTTTTAATGGTGCTTTTTTTATCCCTAGAGTGAGTCAATCCTATTGTGCCCAAGACACTCTTATTCACTGGTCCCCTGCCCCTTCCAGGCCTGGAGCACTGTCCAGCAGAGATGAGACCCGACCCTCTCAGAGCTCATTAATGTGGAACCTGTGTCAGTTGGAGACAGAGCCCTGTTTAAACATAAAAGTTCCCTAAAACGTTGGTCTTACTGCTTCCAGTGTGCCTTTGATCAAAGACAATGAAGTAAAAAAATCAGAAATAGACTTCGGATATGGAAGTGAGAAATCTTCTCTTTCTAATCTAGATTAAACTAGAACTAAATGAGGGAAAAATGAAACTTTCATGGAGAAAGAGGCATAATTGCTCAGTTGTTATCAGCAACTTAACTGGAGGTTTACACTATTTATCTGATATGCATTACACATTTAGAAGAAACTGCTACATCAGGAATGGGGAACTTTTAATTTGACTAAATTCAATATTATTTATATGTGTTTGAAAGTTATAATTAGCATGTAATAATTAAAGTATATATTGAGCACTAGTTCATAGGAAATATTTCATTAGGGAGCAATAGAGTAGTTCATTAAAACATTAAGTTTTTCTTCTATTCTCCAAATGAGGTCTGCTTCTGCACTAAATAAAATGCAAATGTAAGTTTTACATCCATGCTACACAGATGGCTATTGAGTTAAAAAATGTCTGTTGAGTTTTTGCCATGTGTAGAATTCTATACTAGGCACTGGGATTATAATAATGAATGAAAAATAATTTCTTCACCAAAAGAGCCCAGTTCTAGTTGGCTTGGGTAAAGTTTCAAATAAACTAAGAAAAGGATACAGACAAATTAAGTGCAAGGCAAAGTTACATAAACAAATCAAGATGCATGGAAGAAAAAGCAGTTATTATTGATTGGTGATCATGGAAAGCTCTTGTTAAATTTCATAAAATATTCTTAAACAAGCAGCAAATGAGACATTTTTGGTTAATGGAACAGGTAAAACAAACGTGCAATTGTGAAAAATTCTTAATTTTTTCAGAGAATGCAGAATAGATGTGTACAGCGACAGCATACGGTCCACAGAAGGATGAAATAAGAAAAGGTTGGAATCAAAACCCAGCAATATCTGAATGCCATCCGAATAGTCTGGACTTAATCCTATATAAACTTGGAAAGCTATTTGAAGTAGACATTTGTCTAGTTATTGTCAAAAAGAGATTTTTAAGACTACATCTGAACTCATCATATGAAAAAAATGTAATCTGCCATGTTAGCTTTAAATAATGAAGTGTAAATAATTTTTTGGATATAGGTTTGGTCAGATATTTTCCTTCCTCTTAAAACTTCACACTGCACTTAATATTCTTTCCTGACATTTAAAATTAGTTATCTTCCCAAAAGAGATCAGAATGCCTTTGGCACAGCATTCCGTGGGATGTTTACATACACTTGGCACCTGTTCCTGTAAGCATTAAACTTACTCCGCAGCCTCTGTCTTTCCCAGTTTGTCTCACTGACATTTTTTTCCACCAAGAGGATATCCTACCCTTCATTTTCAGCATATCCTCAAAGAAAACAAATTTCCCAACCACATTCTCTAGTTAGCTGAAGTTTACTCTCCAAGAGTCCTGGTATTGGTCACTGGGATCTTTGGACTCCAACCATTCATCCCTTCTAATGACATCAACCCAGTAAAGGTATTGCCAGCCTGTCGTGCTCCCATCCCCGTGCCAGCCTCCGAATTAGAACCCCATACCAATGTTGCCGTCCTTGTTACCTATGAGCTAAGGGATCTCAGTCGCCTGCCATCCTACTGCATTTGTGCTTCCTGCCCAGATGCCGTGGCTAACTCTTACCCGACAGCATCCTTAACATCACTGTGGCCAGGAGAGTCCTCTGAGCCTAACATTGTGCACCATCTCTTGTCAACTCTTTAGTGCTCTCTCCTCTTGCTGTATTCCATTTATGTTAGAAACCATTGAACCTCCTATAAGAGTCCCTTATATAATAATCAGTGCAACTGTAGTCTATTAAAATATAGAAACTGGAAATTCTTTCACAGAACATGGACGAAGTATGAAATGATGCATTACGTGAGTTAACATGATACTCAAAGGCTGTTTAGTGTGTATGTAGGTGTGAAGAAATCAGAAGTTTAAAGGCTTCCTTGACTCAAAGAAAGCAGTCAGCATCTGCACTGTTATGTCCTAGAACAGCCTCTGTGCTGAGGTGACAGAGTTCTCCCGTGTCCTGTCACCACCTTGCTTCCCAGCAAGAGTTCAGATTGCAATAATCGCAGGAACATGCCTGGAATGCAAACAGGAAGACAAGGAAAACAGGTCAAATGATTGTTGATTGGTCTGCTGGCTAATCCCACAGCAACACAAAGGTCTCTCTCACTTTTTAGGGATCTAATGAATTTAGGCAAAAATAGAAGAAGCAAGGTCAAGAAGGCCAATATACTTGCAGGGGAAAAACAGAAGAACAACTGTTAAAAACTTTTCATATTAACTTTATACTGCTTGTAATGTTGCTAAATGCTGGTTTTAGAATTTTTTAAAATGTGCCATCTGTGCTAGACTAATCATGTTATAATTCCCAGACCTGGAGGTGGTGGGATTCCTCCCAAAGAGTGGCAGTGTCCTGGATTGTCTGTGTCTAATAAGCAATAAGCTCCTCAGACAGTATCAATGGTGGTGATGCTAGGAAGCACTGATACACCATTAAAAATATTAAAATATTAATTTATATTATAGGTTTCAGCTGATAGCTTCCTATGTTAGAGCTCCTATAACAAAATACTATATAGATAAGATGGATTACAGACAGCAGAAATTTATTTCCAACAGTTCAGTAGGCTGAAAAGTCCAGAGTCAAGGTGCTGGTAGATTTGGAGTCTGGTGAAGGCCACCTCCTTGCTCATAAACAGCCCTCTTCAAGGGAGGAAGGAGCACTCACAAGTCTTTTTTATAAGGTACTAATTCCATCCAAGAAGGCTGAGTCAGGTCATCACTTACCAAAGGCCCCACCTCCTAAGACCATCAAATTGAGAGTTAAAGATTTTAGTGTATAAATTTGGGAGGAAGATAAAAATGAGTCTACAGTACTTGTTTTTCAGATTTTTCTTTTAGAACCAGAATATGCTTTACAGATGAGTCCGTTTGGTGGATTGTTTTTAAGTCATAATTTCCACTTCTTAGGACAAAAGGAAGCAGATAATCTGAGTGACACTAGGACAATGAGAGAAATTACTGAGAAATATGCAAAAATCTGATGATGGAATAGATGTGTTATATTAGAGTTGTCTAGAGGAAGGGAATCAACAGAAAATACATGTCTGATTATGGAAAGGGACCTGGTAGGTAGTGCTCAGGATCAGAGGCAGGACAGTCCACAGACCCGCGGGATCCAGAACCAGAGCCATCCAGGGTGCTTTGCCAGCCCAGGGTGAAGACCTGGAAGCCCCTTGTAGAGTCGCCAGGAGGAGTCTGCGTTGTAAGGCTGAAGAAATTGGAGACCGATGTCCACATGCAATGGTTAACCCTGGAGCTCTTCCTAAATGGGGACCTTTCTTCTTCTTTCTTGCTTTTCCCCTCCGAGAGCCTATTGGTTGGTGCCATTCATACCCAGGGTGAGTTTTCTCCCTCAGTCTGCTGGCCTGAGTGTCAGTCACCCACAGACACACCCAGCCCCGTGCTCCCCTAATCTGCTAGGCATTTCTTAATCCATTCAAGTTGACATGCCATGATTAAAGATCACGTGAGGTTTGCAAGTATTTCCAGAAACCACAAAAAATGAGTTTTGCTCAGGGTAGTTGGTAAATCAGAAAATGTACATTTAACAGTTATTACAACAGTTAATGATTTGCACAAACAGAAAATCCAGACTATGTTGCAATAAATATCTCAATGTTGTGGCAAAACATAACAATATAAAAATGGAAATGACTCATAAAACTTTCAGAGGATCCTATTTGTTTACCTGTTTGATCTGACCAGTCCTGGGCATCAGGAAAGTTGAGAATAGTCATTAGAGTAAAAGGGAAAAGAGTTTAGTAAAAAATTATCCCTAGGCTATGTAAATTACCCTGAGCACCAGTTGAAGAATTCTGTTTGAGAATTGCCAGGTAAGACTTTAAGGACTGTAATACAACCTGAAAGTATGAGATATAGTCTTTTAGACTGTACTATATCAATGAGATATGAAAAAAGGAGAGCAATCTTCCCACTGATTGTACCTCTGGAATAGAAAAGAAGATTTTAAATCCTCTCCCTGAAAAAGCCCAGGAAATTACATAGATCATTCCCCATCATACCTTAACACTCCCAGGCAAGTGCAAACCCAGCACTCAATTTTTGGTGATCATCAGAGGGGCATTTAATGCCTGCCTAATTACATTATTTCAGCTTTTCACAGCCTTTGCTATAAGATAAATCTCTCATCTATGTAATTTAAATCATCCCCTTACAGCATTAACTTGTTTTTTCTTTACACTCCCTTAGTGGAGACAGAAAACATCTGGTCAACCCACCTCTCAATAGTATTTATGACTACGCTGTTTTCTTCAAAGTGTGAGGATTATAAGCAAAAGATTTTGGAGACCTCTACCTCAATTCAGGTTCCTTTCTTTCTGTTTTTTGACATAAATACCTGTGTAATGGAGCTGAATGGATAAACTTATACAAGATTGTTCTTCATCTGTATTTTGGTTCCATTGATCTAAGTCTTAATATATTAAGAAAGTGATTAAAAATACGAGCAATCTTTTGTGTTGATGTTTAAATTATTAATATTAAAAATTTTTAAAGGCCCGCAGTGTCCAAACATTAGGAAGTCAGACCATCTGTTGGACCCTTGAATTTCTTATAGGGTACAAAGAGTTTCTAGGCAAATTGTTTTTGTCATTTTGAAATCCAAAGAACAGATTGTCAGTCCTTAGCCTTACTCTCTTTTCATTCTCTTTCTCACACTGTACTCTCTCAGTCCTGGGTATTTCTCATTTCTTTTATTTTTTGTGATAATCTTGCTATTTTACTGTACTTCTTTATTACTTAAAAAGTCACTAATTTTTTGCTCTTAGACTTTTAAGAGAGGCTTACTTCTATAACCTTCTAATCTTGTAAAAATATTGCCAAAAACTAACATATTGTTAACCATTTAAAAATAAAATGATAATGCTGTTTGCAGCAATTAAGAAAAATCAGGGGCATGAAGTTAGGTCCATTAATTGTATCAGAGAATAAGCCCTGGCACTACCTTCAGCTTTCCTCTCTAGGAACATAGGCAGCTGGCTCTAATCTTTTTCACAAAGTGGGCATGGAGGTTTCACCCATTTCATTTGCCTTTCCCTGTACCCCTAATAAAATATATTTTCTGGGGGAAGTAAGAGGATCTTCACTTCCTTGGCATAATGGGACCATGTGAGTGGAGACTTGTTCCTTCATTTGGTCCTTGTAGTCCACTGAGTCTCAGATTGTCCAAGAAAGGTAAAAGGAAACCAGGTAAATGCACCTATCCATGGTCTACTTGGGGCTATCAGGGAGGCCAGTGTGGCTATGCTCAGTTAGTGTCTAAGGGTTCCAGCGTGACTTAGTGTGTGACAACAAGCCACCACCTGGGAGGGGTGCCTGTTAATGCTCCTGTCAATCAATGCTCCCTTGGACAATTTTCACTCAGTGTGAAATTGTAAATTAATGTGTGGTGGTTCTATTCTGATATCTTAATGAATGATAGCAAATAAATGGTGTGCTAAATTTTCTAAATAATATCCCTAACTAAACACAATAGGACGACATGCCGTCCTGGGAGATTTTTCACTCCTCCAAATGGTAATTTAGGAAATGAGCCATAAGCTCTATGTACACAAGTGTACCATAAAAAGCCCATTAACTAAGGTGCAAGTGAAATGGATCTGACTGCCATGTGTCTAGCATGCCATCTCGAAAGGTGCCACTTAATAGCATTCCTGACATCACCTTGAACCCCCAATGAGAAGGGAAAATGAGAAGAAGGGGAAGATCTTTTTCCTCCACATTTAGCAAATCAAGGGGCATTTTGTCTAAAGCAAAGCAAAGTCAGGATTGAAAAAAGCACCATGATATATGTTGGTCTTCTTCCAGAATCAGTGAGAGTGCTTGCCAGAAAGCAAGAAACAGTATCTGAAATGTTGGAAAGGCAGGAGCTGAGCCTGCCTTCATCTGCAGGGTTACTTGAGACGGGGATGAGGACCCCCTGAATGACTGGCAGGACTTGTTGCCATGATCAGCTAAGGGTTGAGAACTCACTTGATATGCCTGGCATTTTATCCAGTGCCAGAAAGGCAGCATTTCTCCATGGCTGAGAATGTTTACGGTCTGCATAAGATAGCTAACCAAAGAATGGCTCTAAATGCAGTAAGGGGGTCTAATTTGCTTGACAGCAGGCACTGGCCCTAAGCCCAAGTCATGACTGCTGTGCTGGTCCTAGCAGAGTTCGGTCAGTTATCACTTATTATCTCTCCCACAGGTCACATGACACCTGGAAGGCATGGCACACAGCGCCCTCCCCGTCCGGGCAGTGCACACAAACTATGACTCCTGAACACCAGCAGTGCTGCTCAACCTGACACCACCGACCTGTGAGTGTGCTGTGCAGACAGCGCCCATCTGGTAGCAGGCCTGGGTCATTTTTTCTCTGAATCCTGAGTCTTTTGAGGTCACGCAGGAGTACAGAAAGTGAACCATCCAGAACAGGTCAAGAGGTGAAGGTATAGTTTGCAACCCTGTTCACATCTTCTGCCTTCTTTGTAAATAAGCGACAAGGTGGGGTTGTAGAAAGGAAGGCAGCCGCAGATAAAGATAGGAGCCAATCAAATATGGGTTTCTCTTGTCCCTCCTACTCTCCCCTGAAGAAAGAGGAACTGAAAGTACAAGGTTTTAATCTGAGAAACAGATGTTTAGGTCCTCCTAGTGAACAGACAATATCTTTGGGAGGTACACTCACTAATGGCTCAGAAATTCTCATTTTATGACCATGCCTTCTGTCTGGAGAAACCCATGACCCTGAATAATCACCTGTCTCACTCAGTATCGTGCATTGCATTCAGCACATACTGGAGGACCAGAACCTGTGGTAGGCTTTAGGGATACAATATGTTAGTCAGCTTTCCATCTCTGAGACAAAATAGCTGAGAAACAACTGAAGGGAAGGCATGTTTATGTTGGTGCATAGCTTCATGGATTTCAGCCCATAGCCTCTAGCTCTCTTGCTTTTGGGTTCATGGAGAGGCAGAAACATCAGGCAGAAAGGTGTGGCAGGGGAAAGCTGCTCACCTCATGGGAGCCAAGAAGCAGAGAGAGGAGGAAGAGGCAGAGAGGAAAAGGCCGTGGACCAGGTAGAGTCCCCCAGGATGCTCCCACGGTCCACTCCCTTCCCCTTGGTCCGACTTCCTGTTTCCCTGGCTTCCCAGTAATGCCCTCTCACTATGACCTCATTAATGGATTCATGCACTTGATGGAGTTAGGGCCCTCATGATTCAATCACTTCAGCTGGTACAAAAGCATTTAACACATGAATTTTGGGGTACATTTCAAATCCAATCCATAGCATAGCATTTTTAAGACATTAAGTAACAGATTAGCATAATCTTACAGAATCTGACATTAGAGATAAGTTAAAAGTAAAAGTTATTTTCTGTTTCACCATTTCCCCTCCTCCTTTCCTCTTGCACTGCCTGCCCCTCCTACTTCTCTCCTTCCTCCTCCTATTTTTCCTCCTCCTCCTCCTCTTGTTTTTCTTTTGGTTTTTGTTAAAAAAAATCTGAGATTAATTCAAGTTGTTCGAGGCTGTGATGACAGACTGAACCTTTATTCCATCAGCAGTGTGCTATAGGGTTAAGGGAGCCAATGTTAATTTTGAGGTAAATTTAGTTGCTTTTATTTTATTTTATTTGTGAAACATGTTCTAGCAGTCGCAGTCTTAGAATATTTGAAAGGGATCTTAGAGAATAATCCATCCACCTCTCAATTTAGAGAGTAAAAATCAAGAACCGGAGAGATTAACATTAAATTTTTAGTTAAAATGATGAATTACATGCATGTATTTGGTTATCCTAATAAAACCCGCAGACCGAGAAGATGGCCAAAGACAAAGAATGGAAGACACAAGGGCAAAGGCAGCAAGTGAGAAGGCCGCATGGTAACAGACTAAGGAAGGTTTAGAAAACGGTATTGTAAATTGACGGTGGGAAATGCAGAGAAGCAGCTAGATTTATAGCTCCAAGAGTCTGGGAGCTGAAGGACTGGTATTGGGCACCTCTTGGGTGCAGGTGATTGTTGGGGATACACACAAGAGGACAGCCCCCTGCCACCTTCACAGATAAAAATCAGAAAAATGAATATTATAAAGGGAACACTGGGAAAAGAGCCTGGAAATATGCCTCATCTTGTGCTTTTGGAGAGGGAAGGAGGGAGGGAGGAGAGAGAGAGAGAGAGAGAGACTGATTCTTAATCATGTATTTGATGCTAGTAAAAACTGCCATATCTCATGGAACTGTGAATCATTACATAGAAATTAGAAAAGAAATTCTTGTTCAAATGCTTGCATATTGCTTGAAAAAATTTTGGCAGGGCATATTGATTTTTTCTTTTATTGAGTATTTATTTTGAGGCATTTTTTCTACATTACAAAACCCTTAGAAGATGTCTAATTTATGTCCTTACTGAGGGAATTTTGAAAATGAAGCAGCCCGACGTGACTTGTGATGATGTGTGAGCCACAAGTTTTCATGAAGTCAAAGGCCAGGTCTACCTTGAATCCCAGGTCTCTGGGTTGTAATTCTCTCTCAAAGAGGGGGAAGAAAACTGTTTCAAAACCAGTTTGTTTGACCCTCCCCCCAGAAAATATCAAACCTGAATGGAACAAAACCCTAGTGATTTACCAGATATTTAAAAAATAAGTGATGTATTTAATGTCCAGATAACCTAAGGATTATCTAAGGGGAAAATATTACCATCCTGACAAAACAATTATCCCACTGTACCACAACCACCGTCAGGTTCTGTAATTTCAAAGCAGAGCACACAGACAGCAAGGAGAGAGAGAAGATTAAAAAGTCAGGAGAGAGAGAAGCAGAAGCCAGATCACAAAGGGAGCTGCAGAGCACCCGTCTCCCTGAGAAGATGGGCCAACTGGAGGAGCCAACCCAGCAACCCAGCATTGTGAGCTGGACATGTGCGACACCCTTGTCATTCCAGCACTCTGGGAGGCTGAGGCAGGAGGATTCCAAGCTGGAGCCCTGACTGGGCAATATAGTCACTTAGCAAGACCTTGTCTCAAAATGAAAAAGAACTGGGCATGCAGCTCACTCAAGGCCAAGGCCCTGGGTTCAGTCCACAGGGAGCTGAGAGGGGGATTGAAATTGAGGAAACGCAGAAGGGAGGGAGAGAAATTTATGTGGGAGACGTGGGAGAGGGAATGAGGAGGGACAAGAATGCTTGTATGAAATAAGGATGCACTTGGGGACTCAAGCCAAATTCTAACAGTGTCACCTACACACATTGTGGCCCATTTTTGGTAGACTTCCCACTTTGTAACTGTATATTGTGAGCCCACAGGTAGCAAGCGCTCTGGATAGTCTCAGATTTCTGTCTGTCGTTCCGGTTTATTAATAGCATCTTCTGGATGAAGATAGTAAATTATGTGATCACAGAGCCCTTTCTGTCCCAGGACAGAAAATTGAAGTATCTTTGGAAGAATGAGCTGGAAAGTTGGAGTAGAGAACATATTGACAATAGCTTAAAAGGAATTCCATGGTTCCATTTGATAGAACCAAGAAATAAAATAATTAAGCATGAAGTTTCAAAAATTGCATGTTCTAAGAAAATACTCACATGATCTCACTTTGGGGCAAATTAAAAGTGCAGTGATAATGGTCTTTTCATAATTCTCAGAATCGTTATTCTTTCCCAAACTGTATTTTAGCCCAGAATACTACAAAATATTCCATAGAATTGTTACTTAAGGATAATATTTTTAAAAATTTTTTCAGCGCAGAATTTTAGTTCATGGTCATGACATAGAATAAAAGTCAATTTTTATTTATACTTTTTTCTCAAACATCATTGCTTGTTTGGTGTAAGATAACAGTCTTTATTGCTGCCACTTGTAAATCAAATGTGCTTATTCTCATAGCCCAGGATTAGCTAGAACAAAGGTTATCTCAAAAAGGCTGATTAAGGACAAAGCTCTAATTATATAATAATTAACACAGATAACCCTAAAAACTAAGATACACTTCATAGAATTATTATTCCTTAGACTCTGCTGCGAACTTTAGCCAGAATTCGGTCTGCTGTTGAAATGGCCACAGGGCAGTGACTAATTCATTCCGATTTACCTGGGATTTTCCCTATTCTGCAGCTGAGAGATCCAAGTCCAGGAAAATCTCTCAAGGCCTTGACAAACTAAGACTCTTGTTGATCAGACTTTGTAGCTCATCACATTACTGAAGAAGGATCAGTAAAACATCTCAGGGTTAAAAAAAGTTTTTCCAAATTCCAAATGTTAATAGATGTTCCAAAATTCGAAAGTCCATGTTTTCTTTGTTAATGTCTTGTCTGCAGTTTGTAGGGAGCATCAGAACCAGAGGTGCCCCAAATCCTTTTGGATAGGCATTTCTTAGTGCATGTTAGGGATACATAATAACTACGTCCATCTTGGAGAACTGGCATCTATGCATATCAAATCCTGATCATTGTTACCCCCCACACCCTTCTCCCTTCCCCCAATCCCGTCCTATCTCCACAGAGCCTACCTCCATTTCTTACAATTTCTCTTCTTATTTACTCTTTAAATTATTTATATTGTCACTTCATCATATTAGAGAAACCACTTGATATTTAACCTTCTGCATGTGATTTCACTTAGCCTTATGATCGCAAGGTGTATCTATGTGAGTCAAATGTATCCTTTATGCTGAGTATTACTCATGTATATTACATTTCCCATTCATTTATTCTCTTTATTTTTATTTGTATATGTTTGCGATACACAGTGACTACATTCATCTTGGGAATTAGCATCTTGCTCATTTTTACTACCTCCTTCCTTCCTCAGATGCCCTAATCTTTATAAAATACTATGCTTATGTAGTTACAAGTCTGGTCAAGCAAGAAAAAGCCAGAAATTTCCAGGCCAATTCTGAAGACCTAAAAGGTTGAGATAGTTTGGATAAGCTCTGGAGAAGCAGCCAAATTCTGGAAGCGGATCTGAACTTCCTCCAAGTTACAAACGTTTTGAGGTTTGCTTCTCCTTAGCCCCAGCCCCAGCCCCTGGAAGAGCTGACAGAAGTTCACAGCTTCACATGAGCAGTAATGAGTGTGAGATTGTTGGAGGCGCCAAGTCATGCTGTCCCCTCATTGTTTGGATAATAAAGTTCAGAAGTACTGAGGATAATCTCACTAGGCAGACAGAGAGCAACTTTTACTTATCATTCTCATATTCACTTCCTTTTCAGCTAATTAAACTTTAGTTCTTCACAGGAAATAAAATTTTGCAACAGTCCATAATAGTTTGGCTTGGTAATATTGTGTATCTCTTTCCCAGTTTGTCTGGAAAAACAGGAAAAGAGAGGTGCCAGTGTGAGGACTCAGAACAGCAAGTTATCTTGTAAATTAGCAGATTTTTTCACTGCACATGGCCAGGGTTAGCTTTGCCACCGGGTCAAAGAAGATGCCTGCCCGGGACCTCTGTGGGAAGCTGCAGGGAGAAAGGGAAGGCAGAAGGCACATGGGGAAAGCTTGGGAGGGGGCTCTTTAGCACCAGGAGGGAGCTAGTGGAATGTGTGCCCTGCAGGTTCCTATGCCGGGCGGGGCCTTAAACAGGCTTCCGGACTGACTGGGTGAGGGGTACTGTGGGAGGAGGAGACTCTCCAGGGAGACCAGTTTCCAGGTTTTAGGTACATTTAAAACCTACAGAGCTTGTCTTTGTCCTTTCACCTTGGTGGCAAACCTGAATCTACAGTTGCATGTAGGTCTCAACTTGCTATTTCTTGTCCATTCAAAACATGATGAGTAGACAGGAGGACTGCTCTTACGGGGCTAGGTCCTTTGACAATGTCACACACAGCATTAAACATTTTATCTCCAAAACAACATGGAGAAATCTTTCTCCCAATACTTGTACATTTGTAAAGGACAACGAGAGTGGAGAAAGTAAACTAGATTGTCATATAATTAACACATTTGATCTATCACTTAGAATTTTACATATGGAATCTAGTAAGAATTAACAAATGTTCATACCAAATAACAAACTGCCAAGTAATGTGCTAATTAAGCAGATTTGGTGGAATGGTGGAATAAATATGTTAAAATTAGAAAGACACACAGCTGGACTTAATCCATTTCTTTATTCCCATGCTTTGGAAAATCCTGTGATTCCCTTCTCCTCAGTGGTTATATTATTCAAGCATAAGGATTTATTGTAATTTTTGGTGTATTATGTGGCAAAAATTTTTTTGTTGTTATTAATATTTATACTTAAAACAGTGGCATCTCAAAATATTGAAAACAATCTTACTTTGTGCAATAAATAAATTTTGGAAAAGTATGAAATCAGCTTACTGTAAATTAATAACAGATTGTTATATAAATGAAATTTTTAGGAAATTCTATTATAAACAAAATTTCCCCTCTTCACATGCCCTGTTATGTTACTTCCTAATGTTTTGTCTTTTTCTGATAAATCTAAACTTTTATGTATTGGACTTATTAAGAAGGAAAAAATTTTAAATGCACGCAAACTGGAGACATTATCATCTCATGAGAGATTTAAAAATAGTTTTTGTCATAAGAAAAGAATAGCCTTCATTTAAAAATTTTGACCTAAAAGCAGTGCTTAAAACCACAAGGTATTATTATCTCTGAATAAGAATGTGTAAGAATTTACAAATCTGGACTCTGTAACACACCAATGTGAATCAGTTTGTAAACCTGTGAAGTGAAACAGGACATTACACAAGAAAGATTAAGGCTGTAAGCAGGACCAATAGTAGAATGAGGCAATATACTTCAACAGCTATAATAATTAAGAATCAATGGTATTTTCATTTTAATGATAAATGAGCCATTGAAATGCTTGCAATATTAGATTTTTTACTAAATGCAAACATTCATGGGTTGTAGGCTACATGAACTAAGGATAGACTTTTAATACTAATAGCAACTTTAACTGTACTACTTCCGGTTAGAGTACTAAACCTTCTCTGAACAATAATGGAAATACAAAGGGAAGACTGCTTAACACCAGTTAATATATTCTTTCTTTTGTATTTAACGAAGTGCTTAGTGACAGGAATAAGAGTATAAAAGCAAGGATGGATATTAGAGGCCCCCTGCAAGTATCTCCTTTGGTTGAAAGGTCTAGTGATGGTGATGATGGTTGCTACAGCCAACAAATGGAGAAGCATGCATTTGCTTTCCTCATCTCCCTGTTGGTTTGATCTTCCAGGTGATCACTGACCCTTTGCAGTGCTCTGATTCAGACAGACATTCATGGGCAGAGCATGCTGCAGACACTTCTCTTACTAAATTTGTTTTCTTCCTGCAATTGCTGATTAAAAGTAATCTCAAAGTGTTAAGAGCCAACAATGGGTCCTCATTCCACTATCATTCCTTATAACAATCATGGTTGTGAAGACATTTGGGATAGAGGAAGAGGAATGGGAAGTAAAAGATTAGGAAGAGGAATGTTATTGTTCAGTTAAGCTTCAAAGCATGGTGTGAATAAGAGGTAGATAATCTTCTCCTTGTGTTAGAATCATTCAGTGTTAGAGCTGAAGAAAACAGAGATGTTATGTGTTTTAATCCATTCACTATAGAGGTGATGAAACCTAGGCCTAGAAAGTTAATCAGTTTTGTCTAGGGTCACAAAAAAGAAGTTAATGATTGAACAAGGACGAGACCCAGGTTTGTGAAACCCATTCCAGGGTGCTCTATGGGCCATTGGTGCCATTTTGTCTTTTTCAGGATTGCAATTTCCAGGAAAACTTCACCCTGGTTCAATTTTCCATACAGCTTTAACAAATTGAGATTACTGGTAACATTCAATGAAAATATACTTGTTACTGTATAATCAACACAGAAATATCCTTCCTTAGATATTGTCTCTCCCTGTGATAAGGCTAATAAAACAACAGTATTTATGATGTTAGATTATTGTTTGCACAAGATAATGACTATGAAGAATGATTTGTTATAATTATGATTCTTTATGTGATTAAATATTATTCATAATATGTATGTTTAGCTAATGATATATACTTGAATCATTTTTAAAATAGTCAATGCAGGTTAAAAAATATTCTCCCAAACATGTGTCAATGAGTCTCTCCTGCACATAAGTTAGAAAGCAAGCCTACTTCTTTCTCATTCTTTCTCGCTAGCTCTCTCTCTCCAGACTATATGGAAAGTTTATTCAGCTGGTTTTGATGTCTTCGACTCCTCTTTCTAGCCATCTGTTGGATTTTTTTTCTTTTATGAAAATAGACTGAACCTGTACACACAGTATTTGGATGTAGGAATTATTTTGACTTCTTGTTGATTGCATATGAAGAGGATTTAGACTTCAGACTTAATAAGCATATCAGAAATACTCGTTCTCACCATCCACCAGGCCATGGTGTGAATTTCGTGGGCCTGTTTTCTTTACCCTTTCTGTGCAGACAGCGTTATTCACTGTGAGCATCATTAAAGAACCAAGTGTCAATGAACCCAGCAGTGAACTGACAGTTACTTAAACAGCACATGATCCAAAGCTGTTTGAGGAATGCCAAATGCTTCTTTTTTCAACAAGTTCATTTCATCCAAGGGGGAAAAATCATTTCATTTAAAGATTTATATTTATGAACATGTTGTGAATGTTCTGGACGTTCCCTGGAATGCCTTATGAAAGATACAGATGCATTTCCAAGAATCGTGAAGCAAGCTTGCTGGCTAAGGAGAATTTTGGCGCTTTGGAGGCAGATCCAGGGATGGAAGGAGCCGGCCCAGCCCGGGAGAGGGACCCTGGTATCTTGACGGACGGGCCTGTGAGTCTCCACCTGGCAGTGCTCCGTGGTGCTCCCCTTTCTCTGACTGCTTCCTCTCAGTCCCTCCAGATGGGTAGTCCGAAGAGCCCAGCTGCTTGGGAAAGGAATCAGGACGGTCGTTCTCAGGAGCCCTTCCCAACTGTCCAGGTTGGAGCCAACCACCTGAAGGGCTTGTCAGCCAACAGCACTTCTCCTACTCTCTGCTGACCTGCTCTCTGGAGTTGGTTGAGAGGAGAAGGCCAAGAACAGCAGAAGGCCATCCCAGGGAGAGAGAGGGGTGGGCTCCAGGGAGGAGGGGTGAGAGAGAAGTCAGGCGTCTACAGCATACCTCCCTCTTCTTAGGGTCTGCATTGTTATCGATCGTGCAGTAAACATGAACAAGAAGTCACGGCGGGCTTTTCTTCTAATTGTAATTTCTAGATGTTATCTTTTATTTCCTGGCTTGATTGGCTTGCTGGGTTAAGACATGTGGTTTGGTAAAGAAAATAACTACCTGGTCCCTAGAAGGACATGGCGCGCAATCCCCGCCCCCGCCAGCAGGCATTTGTATTTAAATGGTGTGGATCTGTCTGCAAACTTGGCCAACTTCCTTCAACGTCATAAGGCTGGTCAGAAAAGTAAGAGAAACACGGTGAAAGACTGAGCACAATGCTAGGCACAAGCCCATGCAGAGGGGATATCTGAGGGCACGTCTTCCGGATAGCTGGTGACCTGGCTCGACTTACCCAAAAAGCAGCGCCTGAGCCAAGCTTGGCAAATGACCCAAGGAATAGGAGTGCGGAACTAGGAAAAGTGAGGCAGGGAAGGAAGGGAAGAAAAGTCCTGATTTCCTGATGGGAGTTTCTGAGGAACCTCGCAGAAGGAAGCTCCATCTTGCCCGAGGAGGAGTTTACTCCCGGATCTCTTCAAGGCCGAGGCTTGGGTCATGGGCTTGAAACTTTCTTGAACTTCCAGCCCGGTGCAACAGCCAACCACAAGGCAGCTGCAGAGGAGAGAGGTGCTGCGGCCAGAGCAGCGAGGTGGGGGACAGGACGCGTGCCCAGCAACGCGCTGCAGGACTCGGGCAGGACTGGGTCCCCGTCGCCCGTCGCCCGTTGCCCTCCTCTGGGCCTTCCAGTGCGCGGGACTCCGCCCTCCTCCAAGTCCCGGTGCACGGCGGTCCGCCCCTACACTCTCCTCTGTGTGCTCGATTTTGTATTTTAATTTTACCTGGAAAACAGAGTCAGTCAGGAGACCCACTCCTGATTTTTCCACCATCAAATCTAGGCCCTTAGATGCACCGGGACCTCGTACTCTGCCTGCCTTCTGCCTCAGGGGAAGAGCTCGCTCTCCCGCTCAGCCGACCCTCCTGACCCTCCCTCTCCTTGCCAGCACGCACGGCTTCCGCTTCCGGCTTCCCTGCCCCACTCACCCTGGAGGACTTCCCTCTTCTGCCCGCCTCTGCTCTCCTCCATTATTATTTCTTTCCCTTCTCTATGGGATCTTTCTCATCAGCATATAAACCTGTTGGAATATTTCCAAACATGATACTAAAACAATTCTCTCTCATCTTCACGACTCCATCTAGTTAGTGGCTCTTTTCTCTGCAGCCTTTTGTAACAAATCTCTGCTGAAAAACCTAATTGTACTTTTTGTTCACCCTTCTCTCCTCTTGAACACATTCCTTGGTTTTCAGCCCCAGCACTAAACTCAAATCATTCTTGCCACTAACGTTGGTCACCAAATCTAGTAGTTAATTTTCCATCTTTTTGCCCTTGACTTCTTTTTTTTTTAAATTTTATTTTATTGATACATTTTAGGTATACAATATGGTGACTTTCATCATTGGGAATTTGCACCTTTACATAGTCTCTCTTGGTTCTTATTTTTCCCCCTTCCCCTGCCCTCCCGTCAACCCTTCCATCCCTCCCTATTTACAAAGACTTTGTTTCCATTTTTTCATTTTCTCATATTAATTCCATTTCCTTCTTTCCTTTCCCCTACCCCTCCCACCTCCCCTTCCCCTTTGCCCCCCTTGACTTCTTGATAATATTTGACGTAGTGAATCCACATGGTTGATCTGCCTGGCTTTGAAAGGTTTCTTTCTCTAAGTCTCTGGCCTTGCAGACACTAGAGTATCCATAGTTCCCTCCTTAAATAGCAAGTTTTCTTTACAGTCACTGCCCAAGTAACCCCACCCAGACACATGATTTAAATACCATCTCTCCGTTGGTGGTTCTTAAGTTCATATCTTCTATTCTGACTTCTCCTCAATCCTTTATCTCATATAATCAACTGCCTACTGAGTGTGTCTACTTGGCTATGTAATAGATGTCTCAAAGTTAACTAACCATCCAAAACAGAGCACTTGGATTTCCCCTCTTACCAATATGGATGTCCCCAAAGTTTGCAGAAAGTTTCACTCCCTTCCCGTGTTTGCAACAAAAATCCAGGGGATATTCTTGGATCCTCTCTGCAAGAGCTTCCCAAGTGAATTTTGTTGCTGCTTTTATTCTACAGGAGTACATTCTCCTCTCTGGACTCAAAATCTCCTAAAAATATAGTTCCAGTCATGTTACTGTCCTGCTGTAAACCACCCAGGGGCTTTGCAGCATGTTCAGATGAAGAACTTAGATCATATCTAAGTTCTGCGTCATCTGTTCCATACCTCGCGCTTTCCTGGACTTCAGCTGAGTGGGACCCTTACTCTTCTCTGAACACTGTCACCTGCCCTGAGTCCTTTGAATTTTCTCTGCCCTACATTTGGAATGCTGTTGACCCAGGTTTGAGACGTAAAAGGAAATCAGGAAGTAGTTATTGAGTGAAGGAATAGATCAAGACCTTAATTGAAAATATGGCTGATGCGGTATCACAGACAATCGCTTCCTTATGCGGGTAAACACATCAGAGTCCTACTCACATAAAAACCCATCCATTTAATGAAAGTCTTCAGATTTCTATAATGTAGAAAACAGAAAATATAGAGTTGCCTAAAATTTAAATGTTAGAAACATTTTCATTTTTTTTCCTTTTATGAATGATTAAATACAACCATGTATACTTCTTAGAAGCTTATGAAAAACACAGACTAAGTAGTTTTCTGTTCTCCAAAGCTACCTGAGGTCCTGCTCAGGCACTAGAACGTGCTTGCTCTCTGTTTAGTTCCCAACCGTGGCACTGGCTCCCCTTCCACCCCTTTCCCTACATCTAGGTTTTGTAGCAAATGCTCAGCCCCGTGTGGCCACTCACATTCCTTTGCCCACCTACTCTCCTGGTGCCTGCAAACCTTCATTGGTCTCTTCTGTCTGGAATGATAAGATCCAAGCTCCAAAGGTATTATTGTGGAAAGAGAAACCAAGATTTCTGTCCTGCCTCCTTTCTAGGCCATTCGAACCAGCAAAGCCTCTAGTTTGGTCTCATCCTCTATATTCATCTTTCCTTCAGAGGCTTAATGAGGAAAGATAACTACAACTGCAAGCCTGTTGCTCTCTACTCCACTGTCCATGAACACCTGTCTCCACCTGTTGGCGTCCAGCTTCAGGTGACTACGACTACAGCTATCTGGGCTGTAGCCACCATTCTGCCTGTACACCAACCTGGGCACACATTGCAAACTCTGTAGGATAAAGTCATTAGACAGGCAGCCAAGCTTGCTGCGCTGGCCATTGATACCTGGAATGTTTTATGACTTTGAACGTGTTAATAGATTGTCAGAAAGGCCAAGTACATTCTGGTTGGTCATGGCCCACCTCGGTCTAGCTTAGTATATAAATCCTTTCCTCCTGCCTTGTGCTGTGGAGTTCCTCCTCTCTTCCTGTAATTGAAGACAACCTTCTGTCCAGGGTCACTAATAGATGGCATTTAGTGTAATCTTGTATCTGTATACTTCTCTCTTTAATCTCACAGCACTTCTGCCTTTTTGGCCAGTTCCCATACATCTTGACCAAGTTTTTGAGAAACTCTACCCCATTTTGGCATAGATTACATTGTCTCACACCCAGTCCCTAATTCACTGTGACATGAAGAGGTAGGCACTCTGAAAGTGCAATAGCTCTATTAACAGAAATAGGATAAATTTCAAAGATTCCATTTATTCTTCGTTTATTTGCTCATTTCTATATTGGAAGAAATGTGTTCTGGCACTTTGTGTGAGGCACTGTGCTGAGCCCAGAATACAGAGAACTAAATGGTCCCTGCCATTGGAGCTTGAGCTATAGAAGATGAAATGTATATTAGTCAAATAACTTTAATTGTATACTTATATGGCCTATAGGAAAGAACTGATACTCTATATCAGATAAGCCTGATTTAGAATGAGCAAGAAATCATTAAGAATGGGAGGGCTGCTATGAAGGTCAAAGAAGAACAGAGCCAGAGGAAAACAGACCTTCTAAAAGTGAAGTGAGAAATTATACTGAAACATTAATTACTCTTTGGAAAGAGATAGAAACTAATGGTAGAAAATGCAAACTCCATTAGCTTCTAAACAAAGCCACATTTCAACAGTAAGTAGAAAAATAACAGATAATACATATATATTTTTACAACTCTCTCTTCTACATTATGTAATTTTCTTCCTGAAGTACTTTCAAATAATATCATGAAATTTTTGAATGGAAAGCTAATGTATATGTCAACTATATAATAAACACTATACTTGAAGTTTAACCTTGGCTGGTTTTTTGCGGGGAGGGGTTTAGTTTTTTTTTGGTACCGAAGATCAACTCGGGAGGTTGTGCTTGCGAGGCAGGTGGCAGCACGACTGAGCTAAAGTTTAAGCTTGGTTTTACCACCAATATGCAAAAATATTTATCTTTCACTTTCACTTTTTTAGATTAAGTAATCTCATATTAATTCCACTCCCTGCTTTTAATGTGAGAAAATGAAAAAACGGAAACAAAGTCTTTGGAAATCGGGAGGGATGGAAGTGTTGAAGGGAGGACAGGGGAATGGGGAGAAAATAAGAGCCAAGAGAAATTATGTAAAGGTGCAAATTTCCAATGATGAATATAGTTATATTGCATACCCAAAATGAATCAATAAAATTAATTTTTTAAAAATAGATTAAGTAATCTCTAGTTATATTCAGGTAATACATTCAAAATTTTTTACAAGTTTCCATCATAATTTGTGTACTCAATAAAAATCTTGGCAGTAAACTTATTCCAATTTTTCCCAATTCTCTATGACCAGGAAGGTTTTCTTGCTGTTGGAGTAGGTGTTTTAAATGTGGGCTTTTTTTAAATGAATACCAATAATGGGTAAATAGGCTGGCTATGCTAAGATGATTCGTTTCTGCTGTGCAATGTGCCTAATTTAGGGATGTATACATGTGGACAGCGGAAAGAACTCGTATAATTGCTTCAGAAGGGAAATTTCTTAAAACACTAATCCAGGTAGTGATTTAAATGTTCACTCCTAACATACAGAAACGTGAATTCGAAGGGGTGGTTACCTTAGAGGCTTTGCCTCCATGGACCATTCCATTGTTTTGAGAGTTCTGAGAACCTGATGTCACCTCCACTACAGACATCAGTGTCACTAGACCAGAACGTAAGCAGGGAAAATCCAATCCCAAATTGTGTAAATGGAGAGTTGGCCCAGAAAAGTGGACTTTATGTGAGTCAATAGATGGGAAAAAAAAGTAAGCAGCAAAAGCAAAAGAGCTGTTGATAAAATATGGGGCACAAATTGTTAAGGAGGTGATCAGAATCAGAAACAAGAGGAACTCAACGTTGGGAAAAAACCCAAAAGTACGCAGTGGGGAAGTAAAAGCTCCTGTGTAGCAAGGGAAACAATCAACAAATGAAAAGGCAATCCAGAGAGAAAATATTAATAAACCATGTGTCTGATAAGGTGTACTATCCAAACTATCTGAGGTACTCACACGACATAATAGCAAAACAACAAATAATCTGATTTTATACACTGTGCAAAAGACTTTTGTAAATGTTTTTCCAAAGAAATCATAAAAATGGTCAGCAGCCATATAAAGCATCACTAAATAGGGAAATGCAAACCCAAACCACAGTGATGTCACCTCATCCCCCTTCAGAATGACTAGAAAGACTGGGATAAAGAAAAATGTTAGCAAAGGTGTGGAGGGAAGGGACCCTTGTATTCTGTTGATGGAAAGGTAGATTAGTATGCAGGTAGATTAAGGAAAATACTGTGGAAATTTCTCAAAAAATTAAAATAGAACTACTGTATGATCCAGCGGTCCCACTTGTGGTCATAAATACAAAGGAAATGAAGTTAGATTCATGAAGCTATATCTTCACCCCCACATTCATTGTAGCATTATTTCCAATAGCCAAGATATACGTGACCATTGATGGATAGATAAAGGAAATGTGAAATTATCCAGGAGAGTATGACTCAGCTATAAAACAGGACCTCCTACCATTTGGGACAATGTGAATGAAGCTGGACATTATGCAAACATGGCAGACAAGACAAATACTACATGATCTCACTTTTACATGGAATCTTAAAAAATGCTGAACTCATAAAAGCACAGAGTAGTCTAACAATGGCCAGAAGCAGTTGGTCAAAAGGTACAAACTTAATTATAAGAAGAATAAATTCTGAGATTCTAATGTACATCATGGTGTCCACTAAAAAAAAAAGAAAAGTACTTAATGCCTGTTCAAGGTCAGAGGACAGAGCAGGTGATGTGAACCCTTGTAATTCCACTGGGATCATGCTGTCCTTTCTCTGCTTTGGGTCGACCTGTCACTATTAGGAATGGCAGAACTTTATAGCAGTGCTTAGGTCATTCATCACAGCCAAAGCCGAGCTGGGCTTCTGTTAAGGTGACCATGGGCCAGGTGACCTGATGACCTGGTGGTCTCCATACTGTTCAGGCACTGTGAGTGTAAAAGGAAGCTCAACCCTTCCTGTCCAGAGTAACGATGACCTCTATTTTCATCAGTCAAGGCGGTTGGTTACACCTTCTTTTTTGCAGTACATAACATAAAGAAAAAATTTTAATTGAGAAACATTTAAATGGACTTTGGCTTTATTCTGCTTTGCTCTTAGCAACTACACCGGAATGGGCTCTGATTTAGTGACTCTCCACCACTTCTTCACCACAAACTCTTCCACAGTGAAAATTCTAGCCAGCTGCCCACTAAGATTATCACCATATTCAGCTCAGTTGTCTCTCTGATATTTGCAAAAATGTACATACTACCTGAAAGTCATCTTCAGGCTGCCACAAGTGTCTAGCTAATTATGGCTGGTGATATCTGTAAACTATGTGATTCAGGGAAAATGTTTCAAATGTCACCTGCACAAGATTAAATTTGCAGTCCTGCTCTTTTCTCTGGCAGAGCTCCCGTGGCACCTTGTCCTCTCTGCCAGTTTGGCCCCTCTTAGAAAAGAAGGGGAGTTCATCACTTGTGCTGCTCTTCTTCCTCAAAATGAGGTGTAAGGTATTAGAGACACGCCTGGGACATGCGACAAGCGTGGAGTGTCCTCGGGACTCTGCTGATTTCTAGCAAATGCGCGTTGCTCTCCTGTTGATCTGGGACCATTACTTTTGGGGAACAATAGTATACTAATTTCCTAACTTTCTTCTCAAAGTGTGGATGGCCTCAGATTCTATTCCAAGCATTTTTTCTTTATCTCATTCTAGGAAGTTTTAGATTAGCTGAAAATATGTGTAAACAACTTTGAAGATTTTTTTTCAGTAATTAGTGTGATTTTTTGCACTCTGTTCCACTGGTTGGAGATACTAAGTCTGCTGAGATCTGTGAGTTGTTAGAAGCTAATCTTATCCATAATTTCTTCATGTCATTTTAAAAAGAAGTTTCATATTAGAAAATGAACTAAATAATATAAATAGTCTTTCTTACAAGTTGATTTAATGAGAAAACCATCTATGCTACATCCTTCATTTGTGAAATATTTCAGTTTATAGAAGTTTTTATTCCATTTCTGTTGAGTTTTTTAAAATAAAAAATAAGTTATCCTTTAGAAGTATTTTGGAAGCAGACTGTTGTCTGTGTGTTTGAACAATCAGCATACACCTACCGTGTTTGCAAGGCTTACTATATGTCAACTTCTCCCACACTTCAGAATTATACGTTTAGAAAAATGGGTAAGATTCTGGAACTTTTATGTGAATATGTAATAAGCAAGAAATAGCTTATTTAAGAAATACCTTCTTATTTAGGATTTAACTAAAGCCACAGGTGCTTTGTTCTGCTGCTTCTTGCCACATTGATTGACCCAATTAATTTCTAAAAGTGTGTGGTTCTAACAGCAGGGATTAAACCAGGCATTCTTAAACTAAGTCTTCCAGTCAGGCTCTTTTATTTTATTTTTTTAGGGGGAGAAAAGTAGAGGCCTGGGAATGAAATTCACGTTGCTCTGGGGATGGACTTTTCCCCTGAAACAATTTCACATAAGCCTACTTTATTAAAACTCACACACACACCCATACACACCCCTGATTTAATTCCCACTAAAGTAATCATGGGGAGACTCAGGAATGGGTGGTCCTGAGGGTCACAGAACCCCGGGAGCCACAGCGGAGAACTAGCATGGCACATGACCAGATGTGCTCTGTCTCTCTCCACAGCCCCGAGCACACCTTCCCTCCCCTCCCCTCACTGTCCCCCAGCACCATACCACCATGTCCCGTAGAATTTCCTCCGACAGTTCATTATGGCACTAAGTTTCCAAGTTTCTAGAGAAAAATAATTTTTTATATCCTCCATTTCCCACAGCAGATCTGACCAAAGCATTTATTAATCACACACTTGAATCTTTTATGGGACCACACAGAACATTTCTCCCGAGACCTTGCCACTAGTCTGTCCTCCCCACATTCTCCAAAGTGATGGACTAATCTGATTTACCTTACACTTTGAACTTCTTCTTCCTTTTACTATCTACCTTCCTGAGGTCTTTCCTTCATTACGATGACTTTCTTTTCCTAGTTAGTAACATGCTGTGGAAGACCTTGCTAGTGTGACCTTATGTGGAGGACCAGGGTCACGCAAAACAGCAGAACTAAGATTCCAAGATGGGAATCAGGTATGGGTATCAGCGGAGTGGCTGGAAAGGTGCCACCAACTTAGGACATCTCCCACTTTGCCAGGGCAAGGTAGAAGGCAGTTAGAAACTCAGTGGTGAGTCCAGGACTGGAAGACATGTATGTATCAGAGAGCTAAATAGAAGTGGGTCAGAAGGTCAGTACCTGGCCACAAGTCAAATCAGAAGCCACAAGCTACCAATACCATAGCAGCATGGAGACTGTAGTAATGACTACCCGAGACAGGAACTCTTGGAGTCTGAGCCAGTCTCAGGCTCTGACCCTACCAGAATCTGCCAGTGTGAATAAAAGAGTCAGTGTCAATAAATGTGAGAAAGCTGGCAAACTGGGTAAGAGGACTTAAAACAGGGATGTGGTTCTGTGTCCTTGCTCCCTTCTTCCCCTACTTACAACTCTCCCAGCTCATCTAAATGGGTAAAACCCACAATTCTGTTTTCACTCAACACCCTGCCACTACCAGTTGCCTCCTTGTGTATGTATGATGAAAATGTGTTAATATTTAGGTTTATGTCATTAAAATGAATATTTCTATACTTCCATAGATTTTTCTCTACTGGAGAGAAATGTTTTCAGGAGAACTGTTTCTAAGCTATTTTTATAATTCCTAGACTAGAGATTACAGAATAGCTAATAGCAGTACCATCTCCTCAGAACCGTCCTTGGACCACCATTGTGTGAGGAAGGCACAATTTCGTGCTGAGCACTGAATTTCTCTGCCTTCTTCACAACACAGCTCTTCAGGAAGTTACAAGCAATTTGACTGAAGAAGCTATTGAGCTGACACATCCACTACCTTGGCTCATCCTCTGTCACAACTGGGGAAATTCAATATTCTCAGTGATGGCATTGGCCTAAGGGTCTGGGAGGAAATTACTTTACTTCTCTAGCAGAGGGATAGCCAGATCAATTGGGTGAAGCTAAAGCAACATAAATACAGACATATTTAGCTTGGCTTTGAAAATGTGCACCATGGCTTCTCTGGAATACATGCAAACAGTTTAAGGGTGAATGTTGCCAACGAATCGAACCCTCAGAAAAAAAATTTTTCTGTTCCTCTCTAAGTGGGAAAGTGTTTAATCCTCTTTGCAAACACAGTCCTTGTTCTCAACTTAGCAGGACTGCCTACTGGGTTGAATTCTATACAGAGGTTTTTCTGACATAGACCACTCTCCCCTAGGAACAGGACCAAGACTGTTAATTTTGTGGAGAACCATAGGTCAGATTGAAACCTGTATCTCTGGCAAAAAGCCAATTCTTTATTCACCATGTCATTCAACCTTTCTTCCCGTGCTATATAATTACAACACCAAGGGCCCAGCATGTGATTTCAGCCCAAGAAAAAGGGGACATAAAAATCCAATCCAGGCGTATGACAGACAAGAGACTATCAGTGCCTATTTTAAAAAACACAGAGACTAGAATGAAAGAGAAATTAGTTAAATGCAGTTTAGGGCACAGACTTTTAGTAGAGTTAAGTCACTGTAAACTATCTGGCTGCAACACCCGGGAGGGAAAGCATTCCAGAGGGTGTGTGTGTGTGTGTGTGTGCGCACCTATTCTCTGGCTATGTTTGGAGTGGCTTCCAGAGGTTAGTGGAGGGCAGAAGGGAGAAGGTACATGCAGTGATAGGGTTTCCCATGAATGCCTCATTGTTTGGGTACCATATCTTCCTGTAGGTGGCAGCACTAACAAGCCAGGGGTCAGAGAGGAAGGGTTTAGCTTTAGGTCCTGAAAAGGAATTTTTAATTCCGTGAATATAGGGAGAAATTAAAACCTGTTTTACCCTCATAATTGTCTCTCCATGCTGAAAGCCTTTCAAGTAGCTGACCTGTTGCTCTAATGAAAAGACATCTCACACACACACACACACACACTCTCAGAGCCATCTTTCTTATTCAAGGAAAATAGAAGTTGAGTAACTTGGGATCACTAGCTACATGAGAGAGATGTAGAATAGTTCATGTTCTCTGTATGTTGGAAAATAAAATGTGTCACTTCTCATGGATGAGCAGGAAGAAAGAATTTAACCCAGACTTTTTATTTATTTCAGTCACACAAGCCGTCATGGTAGAGTTAAGCAATTGAAGGTAGAATTTAAAGCCCCAATTTACGAGAGGAGCATGAATAATTTCATGTATGATTTATTATCTTAGTAAGTACTGAAGATATTACTGAACTGGTAATGAGGATAACAACATAAAACATAAATCCAACCAACCAAGCAATAACAAAGAAACACTCGGGTTTTATAGTTAATTTAATGAATTCATTTTATAATGAATTTAACAGATACTGCCTGCTGACAAAAAATATTAAAAATGAGCATGTTGAGAATTTGGTTTCGTAAAATATGATTATTACTCATCACAAAATTCTAAATCCGTAATCCTAGCTGTGAAATTGATTTAATATTTTATAGTATGTTCTCTTATATAATCTCTAATTTTCAAAATCTGTCTTTGGGTTTGTTTTGTTTCCCCGAATAGATGGTAAACTCTAAATGATTGTACGGTCTTATCTTCAACAGCAACAGCAGCAGTGTTGCTACAAGTTTTTAAATGGTGTCTACATGAAATTTAATTTGTGGTGATGCTCCCAGCAAATAGAAGGACGGTGTATTAGTCAGCTTCACATTACTGTAATGAAGTATCTGGCACAGGCTCCTTATGAAGGAGAGAGGGTTCTTTTAGCTCATGGCTCTGGAGGTTCAAGCTGAAGATTGGGCAGCCCAGTTCGGTTGGGTCTCTGGTGACGATACCATATCTTGCCTAAACATATGTTGGAACAAGCATTCACTTCTTAGGCAGGAAGAAGAGACTGGGGTCCTGGTCCCTTTCCAGGAAATGCCCAAATTCCTTAGGGTCTCCCACTAGATTCCAACACCTCCCAAAACAACCACTCTGGGCACCAAACATTTACTCAGGGTCTTTGAGAAATCCGATCCGTCTTCAAACTGTAAAGATGATACTTTCTCCATCTTTCAGATTGAGAAGCTGAAGATTTAAAAGTTGACCAAAAAGTTGTGCATGGTGGTACATGCCTGTAATCCCAACCGTCTGGGAGGCTGAGGCAGAAGGGTCCCAAGTCCAAGCCAGGCAATTTCAACCTAGAAAGACCCTATCACAATTGTCTTTTTAGAAGGCAGGAGAAGGAGGGTGGAGTGGGAGATGTAGCTCGTGAGGAGGCTCTGGCTTAAATCACCAATGAAAAAAAATAATTTAAGCAACTTACCCAACTGTTCAGCTAAGGGCTCGTGCTAGACTGTGGATCCCAGCGTTTGTTTACAATCAGTGCTCTTTTCCATTTTGCTCGTCCCTGCTCCTGGTAATTCCCATTGCCAAGCAAACTGGAAGTGCTTAACCAAGCTGATGGATTCCATTACTTTGATTTCATTACTCTAGATGATTCTGGTTAAACAGTTTCCCCTTCTCTCGCTCTAATTGTTTTTATTTGCAAACATGGGAAGGGGAAATAACTACAGTATTTTCTCCTCAGATAACTAAGGTAGTAATGCTATTCTCTGCTGAAAAGAGGCATTCTGGAAGGAAGGTACAGAGTCTGTCACCACCTTCCACATTTAAAGCAGGAGAGATTTCCTTGGAAAATTTATGCTTATGCTTTCCTTATTAAAGGATATTACTTCGTTTAATCTTTTGAATGACTTTTTCTCACCTTGTAAATGGGAGTCATCGATGGCTCAGAATTACTCAGAGAAGTTTACTTTCCATATGAGTTGACTAATCACTCTGTAGCTTCCACCAAGGAAAGAAATTCCTTGGATTTCCATGTCACCCTGACCAGAATAAAAGAACAGTATACTACCCATAGGAACTAGGTTGATATATTTTCAATCTGTAAGAATTTTAGGCTGCATACCCTTGAAGGAAGCATTTTTGTGGTATTTCTTCTGGAAAGCCCTCAAGAGCAAGCAATGTGGTAATATTTTTCATTGAAATGCTGCATTTTTTTCTTCCAGCGGTGGCAGAAGGAAACCATGAGAAAGTCTGCTTTCTGAAAGGGCATCTCTTCTGCTTGGCACCATTTCTGAGGGAACTTGGTGCAGGAGGTGGAGCTTAATAAGGGGACTTTGCCCTTGCCAGGGCTGTGGACTATGAGTCAGAAGAGTCATACAGACATTAATTAATTAATCCTCCCAACACCTGGGTAGGGTAGGTAAATGATACAGCTGAGATCCAGTATTCAGTGCAGAGCTGCAACCTTAGAGACAGCTACAGAGCCCTCGACCATTAAACTAGTTTTGTGCTACAGAAGAAAGCTTGTTTTCTTACTGTTTGGCTGGAGCAAGTGCAGGGTTAGGTACTTGAGCTGTGTTAACATCTTTATAGATACCTCCTGACAACCTGCAAGGAATTTATTATCTCTACCTTACATAAGGGCCAAAGACCCCAAGGTGCTAAAATTCAGATGCTCTGGAGGAAGTCCTGTATGTCACCCTGCAAGTCTGTAACTCTGGCTCTGAAAAATTGTTTCCATGATATCTATTATGATGTCTCACTGATTATGCTAGTTTTCCTGTTTTGAAATCAGGGAGCTTTCCTGCCACCTCCTCGCGGTGATTTCTGCTACTTGGCCCCACTGACATCTCTCTCATCCTTTTGGAAGGTGATTGAATCATGAACAGGCTCACCAGTGGATTAATCCATTACACAGTTGTTCTATTGGGCAAGATTGTTCAAATTACTTCAGACATGATGAGGAAGGTAACTTTATTATTTTGTACATATTTTTATGCAACTTACCAAGTTTTCTAGGGTTCAACCTCAGTTCGTTGGCCCAAAACAATTCTTTTTATTGATCATGAGCTCTTTAAACCAAAGAACAAAATCACTGATTTAAATTCCAAGAATTTAGCACTGTATTTGGCATTGTATTAGTTAAAATAGATTTGATAAGCTATCAAAAGCTGAGAACCTCCTTACTATTGAATATCCTGATGTTGTTCACTGGTAATCTATGTAATAACTTTTGCAAGCTAGGTAAATTTTGGAATTTTCACAATAATTATAAAGCTACTTTTCAGTTCAGCCTGTCATAGTATTAGTAAATGTTGGGCCAGGGATTTAGCTCAGTGGTTCTGCTGCCTGCCGTGCAAGCACGAGGTACTGAGTTTGATCCCCAGTACCAAAAATAAATAAATAAATAAATAAATAAATAAATAAATAAATAAAATAAGTGTTGCCAAAATGTCACTATCATTTGGAGTATGGAGAAGTACAGTAATACACTCTCACACTGGTTCATGAAAGCAGTGTGGAGCTTAAAGGAAAGAAAAGAACAGACAAAGTTGGGTTATAAAAATGAAAAATCTCAATTCATTGGCATGCCTTGTCTTTATTATAATTACAAAATATTTCAGAGATTGATACAAATAAAGTAAAAATGCTGCTAAGAGTATTATATTGAAATAAAGAATATTATATTGCTTTCTCTAAAACTAATATAAATTACAAATGTATCAGTCAGCTCTCCCCTTTCTGTGACAAAATACTTGACATGCTCAACTCAGAGAAGAAAAGGTTTTTGTTGGCTCAGAGTTCCAGAGGTTTCAACCCACAGCCAGCTGGCAGAAGAGCACGATGAAGGAAAGCTGCTCAACCATGGGAGCTGGGAAACAGAAAGCTGGAGCGAAGCACAGCCTCCAGAGGAAACCGTCAGTGACCTAGACCCTCTCACAGGGCCCTAGACCCTAACAGCACTTGCAGGTATGAATGTATCCATGGATGCATACACTGACAAGCATGGCGCTCCATGACCCGGTGACCATCTAGGAGCCCCGTGAACACATAAGACTTTTGAGGGCTATTTTAGATCTAAACCAATAGACATATAATTTCATCTTAGAAATATAAAGTATAGGAGTTTGTACTTCAAACTCAGCATCTGGAATGTTTTTACTAAAATACGAATCAGACAAAATTAATTCCTCCTTCAACATTTTGTATTGGCTTCCATTGTCATTATGTCTAGAATGGAGACAAAAACCTTAGGATGGACTAGAATGTGTCCCTTTTCTTCAGGCCTGTTGCTTGCCATACTTTATCACACTGTCTGCCTTGGAAAAGGCCTCTGGGCCTTTGCATGTTCTTGTGTCTCTTGACGGAATTGCTCCTTCCTCAGTCCCTGGTTTCCTCCTCCTTTGCTCACCTGCCTGCTTCAGTGCTCTCTCCTCTGCTGCTCTGGCCCATCTCCTGAGCCCTGTGTGCAGTGATCAGTCTCTATGCCTCGCCTTTTGTCATTGTACCTGTCACTTTATTACGTATTTATAAATTCATGTCTGTTGCTTCCTACTCTCTGGTCTCTGCAGGTGGAGAATTTTGTCTGTCTTTTTCATCTCTGTATCCCAATGCTAGAGGCCATAGCACACTCTTGTAAATGAAAGAAAGAATGAATTGCTTCTTAACTTCATAGCACACAGAAATTACTAAAACTCATGACATTTCAGGAAACTCTATTTGGATGAAGATACTTGATATTTTTCAATGTATCAGAATCTCCATATCATAAAAATGGTGCTTTTGAAAATGAAATCCAATATATCACTTCTTATGAATGATCCTTATGATGATCAAGTATTTTTTGTTTGTTTCTCTTCATGGATATTATAACCCAATAATATGTTGAACAAAATAAAAAGGCTATGGCATTCTGCTGATTTCCTAATTTGCTAAGTGTTACTAAAAATACAATCTTTGACACTGAGAAAATGCTTCTAGGACCAATCACAAATCCTCAGAGGAAAAGAAAAATGTGAGTAACTAGTCTTGGGAAAAGGACCAAAAACACAATTAGATTTAGCACTCTGCTTGTCATTGCTGTGTGAAGGAAAACTTCTACACTGGGACCCCACCCCACTAAGATGTAAGGAAAAGTGATATATTACTAAGATGAAGTACCTTACCTAAAGTTGAAAAATAAATGTTTACCTTAGTTGATCTTGATCATTTTGTTAGATCAAGTGAGTCTGTAGGAATGGAACTTTCTAAGAAACACTTTTGGGTATCTCTATTTTGAATGTCATAAAAGTACAATTTGGGCAGTGTAATAGGCTTCAGTGGGATCTGTCTCCTTAGCACAGATGGTGGTTTGGTGATCTGCCATTTCTCTGGAAATGAGAACTTTGCTGAGATTCTCAGTTCCTGTTCCACATTGAACCCCCTTCCTAACTGACATGAAAGTTCTCCCAATGCTAAATTTCTGAAAGCACTTGGTCAGAAAATGTGATAGGTATGAGGCATTTGATTTAGAGGTTGAATTTGAAAATATATGCATTGGCATTACAAAATTCAACACTAGATATACCATTTTTGGAATAAGGTTATACCACATTACACAGCAGTTAGTAAATTATGGGGGAACAGATGACAGGTGACCACTTTAAGTTTTATGACACAACACCTTAAGTACATAGTCTTCCTAAGGTAATCTCATTTTTGCAATTCTATCAACCCATTGCAAAATTTGATTAGCAACTTGAAAGACACTGCACCCCCCAAAATTTGGGGAGCTAAAGAAATAGAACTAATATTCAGGTATGTCTGGGAAACTATTTTCAATACATGCAAAATTTACATTAAGGTGCCTTGAGACAATGTTAAGTGAAATAACTCAGGCGCACAGCTTAAATACCACATGGTTTCTCTTACATGAGAAACCCAAATTATAAATACAGAGCAAAATAAAAAATGGATAATAGGAAGTAGGAGGATAGGTTTTTCTTAACTGAGGAGGGCATGGAAAGATGGAGGGAGGGGACAGGAGGCTTGGCAAGAGGATGAAACAGGAATGAAGATGTGTTAAGTACGTGTACCAGCTCCACACAAGGAATGGGAACATTATATACTGCACACATGGGCTACAGAAAAAGACCACTCAAGATGCTAAAAATATATATATATAACCCCTGGGAGAAAAAAAGATGCTATGAAGGATTTAGATGAAGAAGTAGCTGCTGGCTCCGTGGTCTTTATTTTGCTAGTGAGATGTATCCTCACATAGAAGGCAACATGAATAATGCCTAGATTGTAGAGCATGCCATGGAAGGGACAGCTTGATATCTTCACTGAGTCTATGTATATTTCATGAATTGAAGCAGATACACATGAGCAGTCTTTATCCTTATTTTTGCTGTGAACCTTACTGGCAGTCTCACAACTGCCATACAAACTTCAAAATAATGGCATGCACAAGTAATATTTCATGATACCTGCAACAAACAAAATCTACCTTAAAATATCTGTGATGTACCAATTCATAATTGAAGAAAACACCAAGTTTCAGTTGAAGGACACTGAAGTGTCAGTGCAGTTCTTTCCCATCATGGAACTCCAGATGGACATGATATGAAAGACATAAGATTAGAAAGTGTACAAAACTTCTGTAAACTACGTAAATTTATACTTCCTTTCCAAGGTAAACCTTGTCTACTTCTCCAGGACCAGTATGAGACTTATTCTCTTAATTCTTCACAGTTCCTTTGTTGCATATCCAGGCTTCCTTTGGCCTGGCCATTTCACAGCTTTGACTTTGTCCTACCAAGGCAGCTCTCTAGATGATCCTAACCCAAATCTACTTTGGATATTTTCTGGGGTTTAGAAAATGATGTGTGAGACTTGTAGTTTAATCATTAACATTTTATGTTACCTGAAACTTGACACTAAATTTCATTCACTCACAGATGTTTTGACAAAAGAAAGTTGATGATGAAGATGTTTGGCCCTCACGGTTGTTTTTGGTTGTTTTTGTCAAGGGTGAAATTATTTTGTGTTCATTGTTAAATTAGAATTTGAAAATACATCAAAATGCTATTCTAAGTAGGTTGGTTGCATCATAATACAAGATAAAAGATTTTAACATGTGTTTATTTTACCTCAAAATTAACTAAATTAATAGTAATCGTAAAGCTTTGCTAGGTTGAATAGGATAAAAGTTAAAAATGGTCTTGTTATCTGGTCATGTTTTCTTATGTTTCTGAATCACATATATAGAGTCATTCAATTTTTACAATAACTTTAAAAGGAAGGCATTATTATAATATTATTACTAGAAAACAAAAGTGATTTCTCAAGGTCACGCTATTTGACAGATAGGAATTTATCACCAGGTATTTTTGCTTCCTTATGAATTAGATAGATAGATAGATAACAAAAAAACCCTGGAATCAGTTACCATGGGCACAATTTCTAAGATGTCTCATAACAGGTTGGATTCAAGCCAATAAATATAAATACACTGCAGCATGGAATTAGCTTTTTTCTTTCTTCACATTTTCCCAAGGAATCAGTTTCTTTTTCACTTCACATTTTTTTACCCTAAGCTGAGTTAATATGCTGGTTTTTAAAGCACAAAACTGACTAGTAAATGAGAATATTCATGTGAGAGCTAAACCTATGGGGATATTATTTTTTAAATCACATTTAAGTTAAGGTATTCCTTTTCCAAGTTGCATTTTTTAGCTAACAAATACTTTGTTATCAGATTCAATAACTTTGGAACTTAAACTCTCACTTTTAAAATTTTCTGCTTGACTTCTAGGGTTGTTTGTTGTGACTATTCGATAGATAATACTCCCCAAATTTTGTTTGGAGAAGTAGGGCATGGCGCAGCGGACACAAGAGAGAACCGTAGTAGAGAACAATCTTCTATATTTAGATAAAGTAAGGGTTTTCATATCTTTTATTATTCTCTCCCCTCTCCTCTCCCTTCTGTTTTCCCCTCTTCTCCTCTCTCTGGTTCTCTCTTTCTCCCCCACCCCACTTACCCCAGCTCTAGGGCTGCTCAGTACTTGGGGTCACTAAAAGAGCAGCTAAGCATTTGACACAGTGTTTGGATTCTCGCCCCCACAGCGTGCCCCCTCATTACCAAACTGTTAATCACTGCCAAAGGAGCAGGTCTCCTGATGGCCCTCCTGCCCCAGCCCTCAGAGTAGGTCTTTCCACACGCGGTATCGAATTGCATTGTAATTACAACCCTGGGCTGAGCAGTTTAATTGTACATGGGCAAGGAGGAGACATTTTCTTTTCAGTTTCAGTTTAAACGTTTCTTAAACTATTTAGTACATGTTTGAGAAGTACTGAGATTCATTCTCACAAACATATGCACATTGTGCACAGAACACTTGAAGCCCAGCTTTCTTTGAGTCAAAATTCCATTCCTAAGAGCTCCAGTCTGCCGGTATGGAGTTATTTATAGATTTTTTTTTTTTTATTTCAGTGGTTGAAAGTTGCCCCATCGTTTAGGTAGCTGTTAGGCTAGTGAGACAACTACCTATTCAAGGGAAAAGCTTGTTCTTTAAATAGTCATTTTACTTAATTGATGCCAAAATAGCTATAGTGGCTGGTGTTTTCCACCCATGCTGTGAACTCTGAAATTCTGTTGATAATGTGAAAACAGGGCCCAAATGTGGGGAGGTGGAATTTGATTTGACATAAGAACCTGTGTGGTGAATGCAGTGTTTCTATATCTTTATTTTTTAAAAGCTCATAGTTTTACTTTCTAAAACTTAACTTTTATTTAAAAAATATAGTCTCTCTAGCATCTCTGTGAAGATCCTAAAGAGTTATGTAAAGAGGCCACTTTGTCTTGTATTCATCTGTTAGACTGGTTAAGAGAGAGCTCAGTTTATTTCCTTTATTTTTATTTCATCATCCTGAAGCCATTCTAAGTAACATGAAACGATTACCTTAAACCTGTGTTCACATTTGTGAAATATTAATAATGTATGAATAAAAGTAAAAGTATGGTCTAACTCAGGGATGCGATACATGTTGGAGCTTCTGTTGACATTACACACCTCTCACTAGGGACTGAATATGGCACTAACCAAACTCCTACGGGTTGGAACTGACTCTCAACTGCAGTTGACTTAAACTGAAAGGGAGATCCCATTAAAGGCAAGTAGGACTTCCTGCCCGCAGGCGCTGTGGGACCAGGAGCTCTCAGGTGGCACTTTGTTTCCTTTCTCTATCCCTGCAGGACCTGGCTTCCTTCCTCCCTAAGTTGGATCTCGCCACAGAACAGGCAAGATGAATCCCAGCTGAACAAAATTTGTAGTTTTTTTTTTTTAGGAAAAACAGGTGCTTTTTTCCTGTGTCTATGTATCAAACCTGCAAAGGTACTTGACCTCTCTTGGAGACAAGCCATGATTAGAATACTAATTCTATGCAAAGTGACTCAGAACAATAATTGGTTCAGCTTCAATGATATGCTGACCCCTATTGCTGTTGAGAGGTTTACCAGGGCTCTGTGGATGAGAGGGATCTCGCCAAGGTAGCAATGCAGTTAGAATAATTAGGATAACTGCCCCTTCATCCCCACACCCCATCCATTGTCCACAGGGCACTGGTAGTTAATATTCACTAAATACAGAGTCCAGAAATTCAGAAGGCCACCGTTTTTTACACTGTCTCCCTCACCAATCTAAATGCTTCAAAACAAAAACATGATGTAAACCAAGACAACCTCTTCACCAGCATTCAAATTCACCAACTCTATCCTGTCCTGTGGTCTGCATCCCATTTTCATTCCTTATTCTAGAATTAGCTTTGCTTTCTTTTTATCCATTATTCAAATTACATGTATTTTCTCAAGAAAGAATTCAAGACTTTGTCTAATGCAAATTCTTACATAACTAAAAACAAATATGTTTATATTTTGCTTATTTCTCATAACATCGTATTAATCATTTTTGTATGTCTTTCATGCTCCACAATATCACATCTTACTAAGCCTTGCAGTTTAACTTCCCTTAGCATAATACTGTGGCTGCCAACAGGCAATGGAGAAATGTAAAGTTTTGTTCACATTTTACAAGGGAAAGACAAAGAGTATATGAATCTGGCTTCTCTTCAAAGAAAAGCTTAGCAAGCCCCCTCCAGAGGGATTAACCCCAGCTGCCTTAGGCTTGTTCATCCAAGATCCAATCCCGGAGGAGAGGAGGGGAATATTGATGGGCCAATCACTGAAGGCAAATGAAAACAACAAGACCACTACTGCCAAGCGTGGTGGTGCACGCCTGTTATCCAGCACTCAGAGGCTGAGGCAGGATGATGACCGTGAGTGAGTTCAGGACCAGCGTGAACTAGTAAGACACTGTCTCAAGCAAACAAAACAGAAAACAACAGCAACAAAAAAACACACCACTATGTTGTCTAATCCTGAATTGAATAATAACATGTAGCCCCTGTTCATTTAGCCTAAAAAGGTAACATGATTGCAACTCACACAAACCTTGTGCTGTTCTCAAGAATTTTAATAATATCCTAGAGTTTATCTGATTAATCTTGTAAAACATTCCTAAAGCAAGCAACAGGAATATTAAATTATTAAGGTTTGATACCATTACACAATGTGAAGGTTTTGATATTTTTAAAAACCATCCCTTATCCCACTGAGACAGTTCAACATAGTGAGTCATCTGCTTAAAAAAAAAAAAAGTAACTCCAAGTAGGGTGTAACAGTACATGCCCTATAATTCCAGCTACTCCAGAGGCTGAGGCAGGACGATAGTAAGTTTGAGCCTACTACGCTGGGCAACTTGGCTATTTAGTGAGACCTTGCCTCAAAATAAAAAATAAAAATGGCTAAGGATGTAGTTCAGTGGCAGAGTGTCCCTGATTTCAATCCCCAGTGCTGGAAATAAAAGTTAGGAATTTAATTTCCAATGATCATAGTTAAAACATACACCTGGATTCACCAGTGCTTCTGTTTCCAGACAATTAGGTTCACAAAAGTGCTCAGCAAAATTTTGCTTCCATTTGCAAACTTTGCATCGGGTGACAAACACCACCACGGTCATCTTTCCCACACAGACACAGACCCAGCCTCTTCCTCAAAATGGTAGAGCAATTTCACAAACCAAGGCATCCCTGTATGTTCCCTTATGTCTCGATGATCAAGAAAAGAACATTGGAGGGAATAATATATGACTTCTTGCATATTCATTTCCTTTAATACGTGCACAATATTTTTTTATAGTAAAGGGGTTTGAATACAAGGCCTTTGCACTGAGCTATATGCCTAGCCCTTTTACTGTTTTTTATTTTGAAACAAGATCTTCCTAAATTGCCCACACTGGCCTTGAATTCACCACCCTCCTGCCTCAGCCTCCTAAAATGATGGGATTTTAGGCATGTACCACGAAGCCTAGCTAACAACCTTTTTATGCTGTACTATAGGATTAAGAGTTCCAAAAAGGCATGGATTTGAATTAATGTGCAGATCTTAACTTAGGTGGATTCTGAGTGGCACTGGTATAGGAGGCTCTCTTTTTGTCCTTCTCCATTGAAGTCTTATGAGGATCATTTATTTCTTTTGTTAAAAAATAAATTATTTAAGAGGTGATCTCTGGCTAAACTTGAGTGGCTCTGCTGTCCTTGTCATGAAACAAAAGGAAAGGAAACCAGGATAAAGATATGAATTTTGGACACCCATACCATTATTAAGTCTCAATAAGCACATCATGCAGATTCTGTACCTTCTGAATGTTTTGTTTAAGCTTCTGTCTCTCTTGTCAAATGTATTTGCTTGAAATTCAGTGTTTGCTTATGTATATTTATATATGTGTGTATGTATATATATATATGTGTATATTTTTGGGTATGTGTGTATATATAGTAATTGCATTATTAATTTCAAGGAGAAACTGGGCACAAAATAGCTTCCCAGTTTAAATTAAATTAACAAAGTTTCAATACTTAGGTTTTTCCATAGTTGTGAGGGACTCAGCATAAGGCAACCCTTTCCATGGTGCTATTTCCCATGAACTTTACTGGGCAGTGCTTGATGGGTTCTTGCTATCAGTTTACTGTGGAGAGGTTTGCTGTTCAGTAGAGAAAGCTCAATTTCCCGTCTTCTTTGAGAGTTTCTCCCCTGCTACATGTCCTACATTTTTCCTGGACATTAAGGCAGGAAGAAATTCCAAAGCAGCAGGACACAACATCAGTAGATTGTTCAAGTTGATCTAATTATTTTTCTTCGTATCTCATGCAACAGAGCAATTCTAGAAATACAGCAGATAGAATAAAACAATGTTAAGCACTAAGAAATGTAATTTTTCAATTATATTTTTCTAATTACATTACTTTTTCAATTACAATTTAAGGCCGTTAGGGATTTTTTTACATTGTGTGTGATACATAAACTGTACATGTCTTGTGTGGAGTTGGCACATGTGCCCAACACATCCCAGCCCCTCTTTTCATCCTACTCCTCCTCTCCCTCCCTCTTCTGCTCCCTTTCCCTTGGAGACAGGTCTAGCTACCCGCTACATAGCCATTTGTCGGGTGGGTCTCGGACTCCAAGCCTGCTGTGGCACCATGGGACGTTGATGTTATGCAACAAGGCACACAGCTGCCGGATTGGAGCCGCCTGTGGTCCAGTGCTAGGCGAAGGGGAGACTCTCCTTAAGGACTCTCCTGCCTTGGGCTGGGACCTGATTTAGATCTGGATGTTTTCGCTCATAAATTTCTTTCTAAGTTTCTTGCGTGATTAAGCACCCGTGGGGAACAGTGATTGTCTGAAAAAAATAAGAAAGACGTTTTGCAGTTCCAAAGTAATCTCTAGGAAAAACGTGATCAGCGTCGTTATCACTGTAGTTTCCTGAATCCCGGGAATAATTGTGTGTGCATAAAAAGTGTCCAGACTCACTCGGAGCAGAGACGCAGGAGGCCCTGCCCACCTTATCGCTGGCCTGGGATTCCCTGTCTATCTCTGCTGAATGCTGAGCTCCACCTGCATCCCAGGGCCAGCTCTGTGTGGTCACCCAATCCTCTTCCTTGATGACTTGAAGGACTGCAGAGCCTCAGGGCCAGTTCCTTGCGGTGTCAGGCCTGGCTTCCCCATGACGACATCATCTCTAAACACAGGTAGCCTTGGATATTGTCAGTGCTTTGGGATAAAAAAATAAAGTTTGAATTTAAAATTTTTAAAACTAGCTGTATTTGAGGAAATTTGCAAACTGTACAATATAAAAATGTTTGATTATGTCACAGAATTTCCTCTTACAGATTTTATTTAAAAATGTTTCTAATGAATTTGATTTACTTAAGATCTGGGGAATTAAACTGACTAATATCCAGTATGGCTTTCTTTATAATGCATAGACAAAATTTAGATTATTTGCTCTGTTGAACCTTTGCATTTTGAAATACTACATTTGCTGTATATTTTGCTTGAAATGATTTAGGATAGACAAATGCCATAAAATAAAAATTCCCATTTCAAAAGTGTAAACTTGAAGGCCTCTATTTTATTTTCACTAATACATATTCCTAAAACTACATTGCCAGAACTTAAATTATTTTCTCTAACTGGGCAGAGCTTCTCTGGCACCTACATGAGTTTTCCTTACCACGAGGATACTATTAAAATAGACAGCTGTCACTTTCCAGGCAGTTTGGAGAAGCCAATTCTCTGAGATCAAAACTCAAACATTGCTGAACAGCCACTGCAGCACTTAACGCCCCATCAAATCACCAGTTTCTAGTTGCACTGCAATCACCGGTAGGACAATGACCAGTGCCCTTTTCCCCCTAAGTATCCGCAGATTTCTTAGCCTTTAAGAAACACTCAAATGTTTGAGCAAGAGAAGTTCTGTGTACTATGTACTCCAATTCCCTCTGTTGAAAAACTGAGAGAAAAAAGAAATCTCCGTGTTGGTATCAAACCCAAAGCTGGAAGCCAGTTCACACTGTTGCTAGCCCAAGCCCGGCACTCTTTCTCCTGTGACTGCTTTGGGAATGGCTTCCCCCAATCCCCACACAATCCCTGTAGACTGCTTGGCTCTGTGGATTCATCTGCTTCTCACTCCATTAACATCATTGGTCAGTGACTGCGCTTGTTAAATTACCCTTGGAAACAGGTAACATAACATGAATTATTGTGTCACTTTATTTAGAGAAAAGGATTACAAAATGCTGAGTTCTTCATGGAAAAGCCACAGCTCCCAAAGGGAATCAATTTGCAGTGTGATGTAATTTAAATACAGAGGAGGGAAAGTGTGAGGTCAAGATTCTGGAGGTCCTCGTGGGGTAGAAATCGTCCTAGCTGCTGATCACCAGAAGAGGATTTTTGAGACGTGATGACAACACAGTGACATTAGACAATATTTTTATAGATGTGAGGTTATTTGACCTCCAGGTCACCTGGCAGGCAAGGATAACGATTACCTTCACCATATGTAAGTGAAAATGGAGACTGAAATTCACCAGTTGTCAGTGCTTGGATGTGAACCGAGTGTTTTAACACCAAATCAGAATTCTAGCCTTCTGTTCCCTATGAAATATCTACAAATCTATTATTACATGTGCCTGAATTCACCCTTTATGCAGTGAATGAATTTTCCCTATTGTTTGCAGCTACGAAATGCTTTAATATTTAGTACCTTAGAGGACATTAAGACCAACTTCATGAATGAGAAGGGACCATTATTATGACTTCCATTTCGTCAGCGAGGGTCCCAAGGCTCAGAAACTTCAACTGCTGAAATGAAGGTCCAACAGTAGCTTTGTGGGAGGGGTATGGCTTGACCTTGTGTTTCTTCTTTCAAATTCAGCAGCTGAGGATGCAGAGAAAGGCAAATTGCCTACTAGTAAAAGCTCAAATGCTCCCAGAACTTCTCTGAGCTTTTAGTGATAGGCCGGACTTAAGATTTTCCAAGAACACACTTAATTTCTCCTCCAGCAATTCTACCAAGAAACATTGCAAAATAAAGCTATGTTTGCCATTTAAAACCCATCCATAGAGTTGCCCCAGCTTCATCCAAGTTTCAGATAATGACCAATCCCTCCACAGCGATCCAAACACAAATGTGAAGTAGACAGAATAAACCAACAGCATTTGCTTAATCAGCACTTTAAACTCCTTTATAGACACTGTTTGGAGGATTAGAATCTGCTCTCTCCTTTGAGGATCTATGCTATATAATAGAGATGGCTGGAAGCCATTAGAACAAAACAATCTGCAACCTCAAGGCAGAATAGAAATGTGAGCTCATTTCAAGCATAACACTGCTACGAGGCTGGTGCCCTGCTTTTTCTGATTAATCTCCATGTGTATGTTCATTTTGTACAATATGTTAGATGATGGTAGCTTTTCATTTAGCAAGTTAGCTTCTGGCCTAATTCAATGGGAAAAAAAATATTAAAATCTGCACTTTTTACGAGACCTCTTCATTTGAAGAGAACGTGTTTCCAAGGAAAGTAAACTTCTAGGGTACATACAATAAATAGATCATCTAGTGCAAACATGGAATCACTTCCGCTTAAACCAATTCTCTTGAATAATTATAGATTGTGTATTTAGCACAATTAAGGCTTGAATTTTTAAAATATAAATAGCAAAAATATTACAATTTTAGGGTTGCTTTAAAAGCAATATGGAGACTCCAACGATGAAATGGAGAATTTTATAAATTTGCTTGTCTGTCCCTGGTATTTTCATTCCCAAAAGGAATTTTCAGAAACCTTGTTCTGATGCTGAAACAAGTCCCAGACCACAGTTTCCACATTATAAATTACCCTTGTTTTGTTAAATTATTGTTATTAGCCCTTCACCTGGGGTGTGAACCAGAGTCAAGTTAAACCTTTCAGGTAAGTGTGCTGTTAGGATTGGCTCCTCTGTGTCCCTTCTACCACACAATCTGTCTGCTGCCTTCCTCTCCCTCTTGTGATGCGTCTCCCACCTCTTCCTTAAGGAACAAAGTGGCAGAATGCATGAATGTAGAGATGCTGTGCAGGCCAGTGTCTGGGGTCACTTTCCATCACGAGCTTCGCCTTTGACAGCACCAGGGCAGGTTTGTTTGAGGGTGTAGCTGCCCTACCTTTCACTGAGATAAGCTGCAACATTCAGCGACAAAGCCAGAACTTTACAGTGGTCGATACAAGGAGGATATGAATTTGTTTACAGAGCATCTTAAGAATTTTTCTTCTGTATAGAAAGCCCAAAGCTGGGCACAATGGTACATACTTGAAATACTTGAAATCTGAACAAGCTGGAAGGCTGAGGCAGGAGGATCATAAAATCGAGCCCAGCCTGGACAATTTAGCCAGCTCCTGCCATTAAAAAAAAACAACCCCAAAGCCAAATTGTTAAAAATAAAAATATATTTTATTTTTCTAAGTAATATTTGCCAATTATAAAAAAGAAAAGGGAGGACAAAATTAAAGAGTATACTATACAAAGCTAACTATAATTTTGCATATATTTTTATAGTATCTTTGGAATGAATAGAATGAATGTATGGGTATTCATCATAAACATAAGAGTGTATGTATATGTACATATATATGCATGTTATTTATCACACGTATTCTTAGGTGATTTTATTGTCATTAATAGTTTGCATGTCAGTTAATCATTTGTATGCCTTATCTTTAGAGCGTATTTTCATTCCACAAATGAATTTATTTCAATGTTATCTATTATTTAAAATTAAAAGTTTATATAGATATACTTTTGTGATTGACATCAAAATTCCTCTTCGTGCTTAATATTTTAATATTTCAGATGATTTCTTGGTTACGTTCTTAAAAGTAGAATTGATTGGTTACAGATGGCATATATTTTTAGCATGAGAAATCTTCAGTTTGTAAGAAAATTCATATCGCAACTATGAAGCATCCTATAGTAAAAGAATTTTGATAAGATAATTCTGTCTCTTTGTGTGTAGTTGCCAGCTTTCTCTCTGGAGCACAGTATAATAGACTGTTACAGCCCCCAGGAACCCACCTCCAGTGTTTGGTTGTTAGCAGTCTATTTTATGGCGACTACTGACACCTCAGGGTGCAACTGAACATTCAAATGGCCAGATGTCTAGAAGCCTCACAAAAATTAATTGAAAGATTTCAGGGCTTCCTTCCTTCCTTCCTTCCCTCAGGGAAAGATGATGAGAAGTATATGCAGCATTGCTGCTTCCTCTTTTGAAAGGGCACCAGAATTGACAAGTAAAAGCAGAAACGACTCTGGTTTATTCAGCAGAGACCTCTGTGGAGGCAGCTGCCATCCAGCCCGAAATGCACCGCCTCTGTCGGTCGGGGTTCTGGGAAGCACGTCGTTGATCCAGGGCTTGTGTCTTGTTTGAGAGCATGGCTCAGTGCCTCCTTCCCAATATAAAATTTGACAGTTGCATGAACACATTTACAATATTCCTGAATAGTTACCTCTAAACTTTTTGCTTAGAACTTTCCCCTTTAATAATATTTAATAATGAATCGGAGGACTAGACATAAAGAATAAATCATATATAAAAAGATAACCCAGTTTGACTGCATTTGACCAACATTTTTTGCCTCTGTTCTAATTGGGCTCCACAAACCTAATGGAAAGAGGTGGCTGACGTTGTGATTTCTCAGCATATTGCATCCTGGTAGTAAAATATTGAGCTTTTTCTGATTAAATACAATACTTAGGAAATTAGTTTTGATAAAAATCACTTTGAAATTCCTGAGTATAAAATAGAAGGTAAACAAAATAGGAGAGAAACAGATATAAGGGGGAAAGATAAACGCATTGTTGAGTATTACCATCAAACTCCTACCTATAGGATAATTATGGCCCTTGGTGTAGAATCCATTTGGTCAAGTGTCCATAATCCTGAAGACTGACCATCCAGTTGGAATTGTAGGGTGCAGTTATTACTAAGCCCACTCACTAGGGCAAATCAACAAAAGAACCTTAGCCAAACATTTTCTTCTTGCATTCCTAAAATAGTTTGAGGTAACCTCTTGAGATCCAATATCTGATTCCTCAGACTATCTTGGGAGAAGAAAAAGGAAGTCGGAGTAAAGTTATACATATTCTGATAGAAAAATAAATAAACATGGTTTTCTAAACACGAAAAAAAGAGTTGATGGACAAGAACAAACATGCCCTTAGAACTATAATGTGTTTGGTCTTAAAAACTTTAAGGCAACAAGGGATTTTTATACCAAGACATGATAAATTCCTTACCAATGAGAAAAGATATAAAATGCTGCTTTGTAAGCATTCCTTTTAACCAGAAAAGATTTTCTCATGCAAGGACAATACACACTGTGTGGCAAGTGATAAAATAAATAGACAGCTACTGAGGAATATTCTACTGCCTTCATCTGGAGGCCAAAGCCATCAGCATAATCTCTATCCCCCTGAAACTAAGTCTTTTGGTTTCTGAATGGCCACACGGACAGATTTTGTCCATGTGCTGCTAGGAAGAAGGTTCTTACTCAGGTGACACGCGAGGACACCGGAAACAGCCCTGTCCATCTTGTTCCTTGCATTGCAACTGCTCCTGGCACTCAGTCCTTTCCATATCCTGAGCCCCTGGCATACCTTTCTTGCTCATTCTCTCTGCCAACCCTCAATGGCCCTGCCATGTCTCTCTTCCATTCCTTGCTTACACACAATGGCAGTTGCACACCTTATTTCATCTCCCCACTCACTGCGGGCCACTGGGCCTCTTGGGAGGGCAAATGGTACCACATAGAATTAGGGATAAATAAATGAGAAAAAACCCAACTCTTAAAACCTTTGAGAACAATGAGCTCAAGAGGAGAGTCAATTGCAAGCCTTCTGAGGATTGCTGACTCCCTGGGATCACTTAATGACCTGGTACCATTTAATGCAGTTTGCCGAGCCCTACTTTGGAGGAGAACACCCATCAGTGACTCCATTGTTATTCTTCCACTAGAAAGCACGTTAAAGTGTAGTACTGAGTAATTAAAAAATGATTGCTTTTTATTTCTCATAGCAATTATGATTGTGTTTCCCATAGCCTCATTTCGTGAAGATGGAATGCCACACATCAGAACTGAACTCGCGAGTCTCATTTCATCTTCTGCCCCTCACCCTGTCCTCAGATATAAATTGTCACAGGTGGAGTGGAGAATTTCAAGTCAGGAAGGAAAAGCAATGCCACAAAATGCAGGGTGAGAGTGGCACTCAACCTTTGAGAGAGAACAAGAACTGGAAGATTGGCAGCAACGTTGGGATCAGAGTGGGTGGGATGGGATCTCGGCCAAAACTTCAACTAGTGGAGTGAGAAAAACCCTGAGTTATTCGAAAGATGAGTCAAGTAAAAAACTAAGACTAATTTTAAAAATTTCAAATAGTCTCACTAACCTGTAAAAAATCACATAAGTAAACTGTCAGTGTAATTTTCTTGTGCTTCTACAATCTGTGGGCAACATTTTGAAAACAGCAGCAGTCTACCAGTAAATCTCTACCACTGCAAGGAGTAGCGGGTGGACAGCATGAGCTTCCACAATATCAGATATGCACTTCCCCTCTCCCTGGCCGGAAGAGGCTACGCTTTAGAAACTGCAGAAACCAGGACTGTACTCAACTGGAGTAAAATCACACTGCACTCTGTCATGAGTCTCCCTTCCCCACACAAAGCCCTGCTATGCTCGTGGGGTGCCATATTGAATCAGCTTGTGTGGAAATGTTCCCATGCTCTGTGAGGTGGCCGTGCTTCCTGTCGATCGGTGTTTGGACTTGGACTGGAGCTGTACGCATGGAGCCCATGCAGTGCAGCACCTCTGGGAGGTGCTCTGTCTGATGTCCATCGATGTGCTGCTTGAAGACGCCTCCTGGCACCTCCGAATGGCTCTCAACACACTCACATCCCTCATCTTGGTCTGGCCAGAAAGAGACTGCTCCGTGTTCTAGATCAGCACCAACAATAAATCATTCCCGTGCCTAGAGATTCATATCTTTTAAAAAATGTGTCCTCTCTATAATTGAGTACCTTTTAACTTGTATAGTTACATTGTCAACCCTATATAGGATGTGTATCTACTTATTAATTAGTGTTAATTATTTTTCTGATGACTTTGCTCTATATTGGAGTATAAACAACCTGAGAGCAGAGGCATATTTTCTCTTTGTATCTGCTATACTTAGCATTTAGCAGTGATATGAATATGAGGTTTATTGAATAAATACATAAACATTGAATATGTATGCCTGGAAAACATACTTTTACTTCTTTTAGATTCAATACCAAGGTTACTGAAAAGATACTCATGTAACTTAACAGCCATTCAAAGGCTAGAATGGAACCATGGATTATTTTTCTGTCAAACATAAATCTTTGCTCTCTACTAAGGAGCAAAAATATTGATAATAAATTCTATAATATTTAGTATAATAAAAAGAGAGAATTCTCCAGTTAGGATTTTTGCCCTGTATATCCAACTACTTTTCTGATTTTTAGGTGTTTGACACTTTACAGCTTGCTCTTTCTCTCTCGTTCTCTCTCTCTCATTCTCTCTCTCTCTTTCCTTCCTTCCTTCCTTCCTTCCTTCCTTCTTCCTTCCTCCTTCCCTTCCCTTCTCCTCCCTTACTTTTCATTTCTCCCTTCTTTTACTGTGGTGCTGGTGGCCACGTGCTCCATAAGCACTCACACCTGAGCTCCACCTCCAGCCGTAGGTGCTCGTCACTTTGAAGCCTGATAGGACTGCTAAGAATGAGCAGAATCAATACAGAATTAATTAAGGTACAATGGGAGATTTCATAAAAAATTAAAAGTCTTCAATTTAAATATTTATTTTAAATGACTGTTTTATAGAGATATGCTCATTTTGTGCATTAAAAACATCCCATCCCATTCTAAATTGAAATATATCAGAAACATTTTAGATTCATAATCCCAACACTCCAGAAGCCTGGGGCAGGAAGATCTCAAGTTCTAGACCATCCTGGGCAAGCTAGTGACTTAATGATACCTTTCTCAAAATAAAAAGAAAGGCTGGGAGTAGATCAGTGTGTAGGCCCTGGGTTCAACCCTGGAACTGAAAAAAAGTGTACTCAGAATGGGAAAAATAAAGAATCCATAGCCTGTAGTTGCTTGACTTGGTTGCCTTCATATATTGTAACTTGAACCATAAAAGGGAGTCCATCAAGACAAAGATAGAACAGAGCAATGGGCAGCTAGAAATCCAAGCAAATGTGGTCCTTTTCAGGCCCTAATGATAGCTCTACATTAATGTGGAAGAAATGAATTCTGAGATCCTCAACAAATATCTTCAGAAATAATTAAAAAAATATATGTGCCCCCTTGTGCATGATTTTCCTGACAGTAAATCAACCACCAGATGTGAGGCTCAAGAACTATACCCAGTGTTTATAATGAGTATGTATAACGTGTACCTCTGTATGTTAAACTAATTACCAACCATATCCTGATTAAAACCTAGATAACCTTGGCCCAAAGAACAGCACAATTTTACTTCACTGCTGAAAATTTAACTTGCAGTTTATTGAATTTTACTTTCAGTAGATAAAGGCGGGCATATATATACGTATATATACGTATATATACATATTGGATCTGTTAAAGTATAGAGGCCTCTTAAAACAGTCTTTCCATATTATGCCAAAAGAACATTGGAGGACAGCTCTTCCTAATAGGGTAAATATTTATTCAAAACTATTTCTCACATTAAAATCATAATCTATTTGAGACTAGGAAAGGGCCTTGACTTATTTTTGTGCTCCATTTTTATCTTTTGATTTTTTATGGAGCTTTTAATACCATAAATCTTTCCCAAATGAATTATGTCAATATTTGTAAGAGCAGCCAGTAACCAAGTATGGATTTATAAGATTTTAGAGCTGGATACCAAATAGTCGCTCTGGTGTAAAAAACTAAAAGTGTAAATAAGGTATAAAAAATGTATAATTGATATTGTGAAATAGGAAGAAAAGGTCTAAAGGAGTGGGGGAAGTGGGAGGGGTAGGGAAAAGAAAAAATACAAGAAAAGGAAAAAAATGGAAACAAAGTCTTTGTAAATAGGGAAAGGAGGAGGGGGTGAAGGGAGGACAGGGGGATGGGGAAAAATAAGAACCAAGATACATCATGTAAAGGTACAAGATCCCAGTGATGAATGTAACTGTATTGTATACCTGAAATGTACCAATACACATAATGAAAAAAAAAGAGATTTTAGAGCTGGAGGAAACTGTGGCCAAGGAGAAAAAGACTCATATACTTCAACTCACTTTAGTCTTAATTTATAACATTCCCCATCTTAAAAGGTCATAGGAATCAGCTGCCTAGTTGGTACCTATGATACATGCTCTTAACGACATAGCCATCACACTTATGTGACCTCATGTCACGTGTACGTGGATAACTTGCCAGTGTAAAAGTAAGCTGGTCTCCTACTTTCAGGAATTATATTTGACCTCAGCCAGTCATGAAAACCACATTTCCTTTCTCAGAAATGACCTAGGAGTATTCATGTGCTCCTGTTCTGAAAATAAGATATAAAATGTGATGCAAAGAGCATTAGGGATTTGACAGGGAAGAATTATTTCCCTGGGGAATTAGAGACTCTTTGGGAAGCTTCCCCTTTCTCTGCTTATTTTATTTCTTCCTTGTATATGAAGCCATGATGCTTGTGACTGCAATGATCTGGTGGCTATGAATTGAAATTTTTTTTATTAAATTCTTTTATTGGTACCTTGTAGGTATACAGCACAATTACATTTCTCATTGGGAATTGTACCTTTACATAATGCATCTTGGTTCTTTTTTTTCCCCCTTCCTGGCCCTCTCTTCACCTCCTCCACCCTTCCCTATTTACAAAGACTTTATTTCCATTTTTTCCATTTCTCAGTATTTTTCCTTTCCCTTCTTTCCTTTCCCCTGCCCCTCCCACTACCCCTACACCTTTGGACCTTTTCTTCCTATTTTGCTTTATCGATTATTCATTCTAATCATTGGCACATTTTAGGTGTACAATATAATGGCATTCATCATTGGGAATTTGCACCTTTACATAATCTCTCTTGGTTCGTATTTTTCACCCTTGCCCAGCCCTCCCTTCAACCCCTCCATTCCTCCCTATTTACAAAGATTTTGTTCCTATTTTTCCATTTTCTCATATTAATCCCATTCCCTTCTATCCTTTCCCCTAGCCCTCCCACTTCCTTCCCCTTTGCCCCTTCTCTTCCTATTTCACATTATCTATTATGCACTTCGTCTTTATCTACACTTTCAGTTTCTCACACCAGAGAAACTATTTGGTATTTATACATGTGTGTCCTATTTATTTCACTTAAGAGTATCACCTCAATGTCCATCCACTTAGCTATAAATGTCTCTAATTTCTCATTTTTTATGGCTGAGTAGTACACCATTTTATAAAAAAACCACATTTTCTTTATCTAGTCTCCAGTTGATGGGCATTTGGGCTGTTTCCAAGTTTTAGCTGTTACAAACTGTGCTGCTATGAACATGGGTACACATATATCATTGTGGTATGATTCTTTTAATTCTTTGGGGAAGATCCCCAGCAGTGGAATAGTGGGGTCAAATGGGACTTCCAGTCCTAGTTCTTTGAGGTATCTCCATACTGATTTCCACAGTGCTTGCACCAGTCTACCCTCCCACAAGCAGTGGATCAGGGTTCCTCTTTCCCCACAGCCCTGCCAGCATTTGTTGTTGGTGGATTTCATGATAGCAGCCATTCTTTCTGGAGTGAAGTGGAATCTCAGCGTTGTTTTCATTTGCATCTCTCGAATGACCAGTGATGTTGAACAGTTTTTCATGTATTTATTTGCTATTTCTACTTCTTTGTCTGAGAAATGTCTGTTCATTTCAGATGCCCATTTTTGGATTGGGTCTTTAAATTTGGGAGGTCTGATCCTTTTCAGTTCTTTATAGATTCGAGATAGTAGACGTTTGTCTGAGGAAGAGCAGGTGAAGATATTTTCCCACATTGTGTGTTGTCTCTTCACACTGCTGGTGGTTTCTCTTGCTGTGCAGAAACCTTTTAATAAGAAGAGATCCCACTTGTTGATTGTTTGTGCTAGTTCATGGGCAACTGAGGTTTTGTTCATAAAATCTTTTCCTACACCGATGTCTTCAAGGGTTCTACCTAACCTCTGTTCCAACTGGTTCAGAGTTTCTATTTTAATATTTAGATCTTTAATCCATTTTGATTTTAGTTTAGTGCATGGTGAGAGATATAGGTCTAGTTTTAATCTTTGGCAAGTTGAAGCCCAATTTTTCCAGCACCATTTATTAAAGAGGCTATCTTTCCTCCAGTGAGGGTATTTGGCTCCTTTGTCGTAGATGAGATGGCTGAGTGTGTCTGGCATTGTTTCTGCATCTTCTAATCTGTTCCACTGGTTCTCAAGTCTGTTTCTTTGCCAGTACCATACTGTTTTTATCACAGTAGTTTTGCAGTACAGTTGCAGGTTGGGAATTGTGATACCCCCTGCCATGTCTCTGTTACCTAGAATTGCTTTTGCTATTCTGGGTCTCTTCTTGTTCCAAATGAATTTTTGGATTGTTTTCTTAAGTTCCATGAAGTATGCTGCTGGGATCTCAATTGGAATTGCATTGAATCTATATAGCAGTTTAGGAAGTATGGCCATTTTCACTATATTAATCCTTCCTACCCAGGAGGAGGGGATGTCTGTCCATTTTCTGATATCATCTTCAATCTCTCTTTTCAGAGTGCCATAGTTTTCAGAGAAGAGGTCTTTGATTTCTTTCGTTAGGTTGATTCCTAGGTATTTCAGTTTTTTGGATGACGAATTGAAATTTTAATGGAAGTGTAAGAAGCCAAGACTGGCTCAGATAAAGGGAAAAACCAGAATTCCACATCACTGTGTAGGCTCCAGAACTACCTGCTTCCCAAATTCCCCCTAACCGTTCCATTACCTGCAGCTAAATACATCTTGATACAAAATTCGTGTTGACTTCTAGAAAACGGAAAGTTAAGATAATAGGGAAACGATGTGTAATTTTGTTCTTTTGGTGGACAATGAAGGCTAATTGTCCTCAGAGGTTATTGGGCATGCAGTTGATGACTGCTTGAGTTGATGGCAAGAGCCTTTGAGTTACTCCAACTAGGTAGGCTGGTGACCCTCACTCTCGGGCAATTCTGAAACAGAGATGCAGCCTAGGGGAATCTCACGGGTGAGACCCCTGTGCTGCTGTGTGATCCTCTGCTCCCTTGTCATCCCACCAGGGGAGTGGACTCCAAATACAGGCACCATGTCTTGAAAATAAGTGATAATAATGAAAACTGAGTGTTGAGGCCTCCTTCCTGGCAGGGATTCATGTTCTATGCCGTCCATCTTAGAAAGACTCTGTTGTTAAATGTGCTACCTGTCATTCTTTAGAACTCATGTCGTGTTTCGGTTCTACTCACCCGACATGATCACTGTTTCCGTAAGAGTATCATTCAAAACCGTAAACACACAGAGAAGGGTTCTGAGTCAGAGTAGGTAAATGATGAAGACAAATAATGACAACTGCCAAACAAGGGAAAAATAAGACAAATGGATACATTTACTTCTGAGTGTGAAACCAATGGATGATCTTTCTTTGGCTTATATAAGTCAATACTCAATGCAAACTCGGCTCATGAAGAGTTTGTGGAAATAGGAAGATGCAAATCCAGTGTTTCGAAGCTGGGTAATGATTTGAGGCACCAGCTGTAAACCCAGCTTCCATGTTGTAGCAGCATCATGCATTAGAATTTAAACAGAACTGGACTCCATGGGCCACGCCAATTACTAGTCCTTTTAAAACACTTGTCACAAGCTCTTCTGAGGGCCTCACGCCTGTTTTGTCTCCACACTGTGAGTACCTAGAAAGCCTTTGTTTCCCTCAAGACTTTCTTTCTTAAAAAACCTAATCCAGCTCCCTTGTACACAGTAAATATGAATAATGTTTTTCCTGTGGCACATAAAGGCATTTAGGTGCTTTCTACAATCAACTATAACTCTTTGATTATTTAATACTAAAGTTACTATAGCTTCCACTAAAGGAATTTTCTAGGCTTCCTGTATTCAATGATTTCTAAACTTTGGTAATGGAGATGTTTTTAGGACTCTAACCAGTCAGTGGTTCCTCCAACTTATAAAGTTTACTTGAAATGGTCACAGGCCTGGTTTTTCATATCATCTAATCACATAATACTCAGATTTTAGTGATGAGAAATCTTTATGAGTCAGAATTTTCCCAGTATTAGTGAGGACCTTAACATTAATTTTTAGTTGTATCGCCTATGCTCTGGATATTAAGATGGTCTCCCTTTCTTTTTAAAGCAAACCATAAATGTCACAGCATTTCTATGTTAAAGCTGCATCTTTTTAGGAAACAGGCAAAGTGTTTAACCAATGATATACCTGACTTCATTCCAAGCCAAACAACACAGTCTTTTTATTTTTGTCCATGCCCCAGGCTATCTGAAAGTATTAGACTTAATGTGCAATCAGGTAAGTAAACCCATATTACGTATCTGTAATTTTCATCCAGTAGAAAGAAAATATTATATTACAAGCCTCCATAATTGCATTCAAATGTAATCAAATACAAAAGTTTAAGAGCCTGAATTCTTTGAGTTACAAGATCTCTTTTTCTATACATTTTTCCAGACTTATAGCTGCAAGAAGAAGTCTAAATAATTCTCAAAGCACTGAAAAGAGAGAGAGAGAGAAAGAGATTGCTTCGTACTGTAATGGCTAGCCCTAGGCTCTAAATTTTTTTATAGCACTGTCTGTCGGCTGTAGGCATTTATGTTCTCAGGCAGCAAGGCCTGGAGTAAAGATGCTTTTCAAAGTGTACATCTGTGGCTAGGAAAATAACCCTGTGAACTGAAGATAGTTTCTTTGGTAAGGGTCTTGGATGAAAACCAATATGGTAATAAATAGAAGTTATACATTTCTTTAAATCTCTGAACCAGGAACACAAGACCAGAGGGTTTCCTTTATAGCATCAAAATGAAGGGAATCTGGAGTTGAAAAAAATCTTAGGAAGCTCATAGAAATAATGAATAGGATTTGAGCTCTGAAATTTCAAAGTATATTAACAATACTCCTAATTATTTATCCCAGCATGTTTCCTTTCTTCCTTAATTTATTTTTTTCCTCTTTCTTTTTTAACATGAAGAGAAAACAGAACCACTTGAAACATAAGGATGGGATGTAAGGGTCAATGCTACTAGAAATTCTGAGAGCATCTACTGCACTCTGTTCAAGACGAATTAAAAGGAAACTCTAACTGGATAAAGGGGCTGGAGATATTGGAGATAATAAAATGCTAGAAAACTATCTAGCTGAGAAGGAAGTTTTCTCATTACTGCCCATATTCCACAAATTAGATGTTTATTTGGATTAAAAATTGCCACCTGAAAAACTCAAATGCTATTTTCATACACCGATTTCTTACTATAAATTGTATCAAATTCTCCTTTCTCCTAGGAAAAATTGTAAAGCTACACCACTTACATGGGTCCCTCTTCCCTTGCCCTCTGCCATCTCAAGGCCTTGCAGAGATTCTTGGTGGCCATGGTGACATGCCTGGAGAGAATAGAGCAGCAGAGATGCACACTAGGATAGCGCTGGTTTGCTCCTCCAGTTACACTTGTAAGACACAGGGCTTCAAGGGGCTGCTTGAAGCTCAGAGCAGTCATTCTGCCTGGAAGACAGAAGCTGGAGTTAGACAGTGAGTTGTACAAGAAACAAAGTGCAATGTGAAAAAGGGAGAAATGAGCAATATCACTTTAGTCAAAATGGAACAATGGAAATTAAGAATTAAATAATATGTTAGATACAGCAAAGGGGCGAACCAATGAACTATAATATAACTCAGTAGACAATTGGTGAATAAAACACAGAGGAAATAAAGACAGGGAAACACAACAGACAGAGCTAAGGGACTCATGAGACTCTGTAAAATACCCAAATGTCATTGGGATTACAGAAGCAGAGACAAAAACACAGAAATATCTGAACAGACACTAGCGGAGAATTTGTCTGAAGGTGACAACAAACAAGTACAGATGGAACAATATGAAACAGAGAACTATAAAGATGAGTACTTCTGGAGACATTGGAGTGATACACTGAAAACAGAGGACCAGAGAGTATGATCAGGTCTCCTTCCCAAAGCCTTGCCTCTGAACATTGGGGCCTTTTGGGGGACATTTTTGATCCAAACAATGACCATAATAAGTCCGTGTGAGGTACAAAATATACATAAAAACTAAACTACATGACATCAATACCACAAGAGGTAAAGGGGGAGTGAAAGGAGGGAAATTCTACATTGTCTGGAAAATGATAAATGTAATCATTAGAGGCATATTTTAATGTTCTGATTTCTGGTATAAATACTTAAAATTATAAAAAGAGATATCATTAGCAAGATAAGTAAGGAACATGTGCCACAATGGAAGATACTTTAATACAAGAAAAGGTAGGAAGGAAAAAGAAGGAAAATAAAGGGGAAATAGAAAACAAATAGTATAATTACTGGATAGACTTAAATTTAAATATATGAGGATTTTGAATGGGCTAAATACTCCAATTAAAAGATGAGTGTTATATCGAGTAATAATAAGTGATGCTTACAACAACACACTTCAAATAAGATCAAAAGTAAAAGGATAGAAAAACAGCTATGGTAAACTGAACAAAAGTGCTGTAACTGTATGCTATGGAAGCAGACTTTTAGTAAGTTTTACTAGAAATGTGGAAGATGGATGCTAAGCCTCGTGTCACTTCTTCAGGAAAATGTAGCTATTATATAATTGTATACACCTAATAACATGTCTTCAAAATTTATAGTGTAAAACTTATCAGCACTAAGAAGAGAAATAGACAAACCCTGAATCATAACATTAGATTCATAATTCTTTTTGAGTTACTGATATAGTAGATAAATGTATCTATATATATCTATATCCATTAGTTACATCTATTATCTATATTTATATGTATCCATCCACTATACATTTATTTACCCATCTCAGGAGATAGACATGGGAAATTTAAGCAATGTAATTAGTAACTTGATCTACTTGACTTATTCAGAACTGGACTTAACAACTACAAAAACATTTTCTTTAAAAGATTACATGGAAGATTTACCAAAAATGAATAATATTCTCAGTAAAATAAAATCATATGGCTCATATTCTTCAATAACAATAGGATTAAACTATAAATCTGTTACAAAAAAGGCAGGTTGGAATTCCCATATGTTTTAAAGTTAAGTAATATACTTCTAAATTATCTATAGGTTAGTGAAAAAATCACAGTGAAAGGGCCGGGGATTCAGCTCAGTGGTTTCGCTGCCTGCTGAGCAAGCTCAAGGACCCAAGCTCGATCCCCGGTACCAAAAAAAAAAAAAAAAAAAAAAAAAAAGAAATCACAGTGAAAATTAGAAATATGTTTAATTGAATCATAAGCAAATTGTGATATCTGGCCTCATGATAAGTCTTGTATGAAAAATAATATTGAAAATGTTCTGAGACATCTTTGCAAACATGACATCACTGTATACAAGCTCAATAAATTTTTTTTTTTGGTACCGGGGATCAAACTTGGGTCCTTGCACTTACGTAGCAGATGGCGAAACCACTGAGCTAAATCCCTGGCCCTCAATAAATGTTTAAATGCCTTTTTTATTAGTTCATGTACAGATTTAGTGTTTATCTTTATCTGAATATAGAGTAACAGCTTTGGGCCTTATGGTTTTTTTAAAAATATTGATTGAGAAGGGATTTACAAACAGTAAAATTTACAAATCTTAGTTTTATATTTTAATATTTGTCAAATATACTCACACACATTGTTATGGCTTGTGTTTTGACGTCCTAAAGCCCCATGCTTTCTCAGCGGTGGCTGAATCTGGAGGGTGTGATTGATTCATGGTGGGGCTAGGCCTGAGGACACTAAGATTAAGGGCCTAAATTCTACCTGCCCTAAGCAGTCTAAATAAGATTAAAGGGGCAGAAAGACTCTATTAAGGTTCTTTGTTACTTTTGCTACCTTGTGGGTGCCATGAACGGTTTCTCCTCTGCGATGCTCCTCTGCCATGTGCCACACTGTATTGGTGCCAGCCGATTATGGACTGAACCTCTACAAACTGTAAGCCAAACAAATGGTTTCCCCTTTAAATTTGGGTGTTGCGTATTTTGCCTCAGCAATGAGAGAAAAGTAATGAAAAGTGATAACACAGACATAATCACCACCCTTTTAAAAATATGAAACATTTTCATTACCACAAATAGTTTCCTGTGCTCCTTATCAGTCCTCATTTGCCAAGGCCAATACATTTTCTAATCGGTTTTCTTATTCTTGAACTTCATGTGAATAGAAACATATAATTATACCCAGCTTCTTTGGATCATTTTTTTTTTAAATGTACCAATAACCTCATGGGTGTCAATAGTTCACTCAGTTTTAATGCTGAATAGAAATTTATTGTATAGAGATGACCTGAATCATTCTTCAATTCACCACTTTTGTTATTTTCAGATTTTAAGTATTATGTGCAAATATGATGCAAATATTCATGTAGTCAATATTGGATAGACCTCTGGATTTCTCTTAGGTAAACATTTAGAAATAGAATTTCTGAGTAATATAGGAAGTGTATAAGAAGTGGGAAGACTATTTTCTGGGGTGGTTATACCATCTACATTCCCACCAGCAATGTGTAAGAATTCCAGCACTTAGTGTTTTCCATCTTTTTAGCTATTTTAATTTCAGATATTGTACTCTTCTGTTCTATCCTTTCTATTCGTTTTTTTTTTAAGTTTCCACTTCTCTGTCAAAACTCTCCCTCTATGTACTGATTATCTACCTTACACTTTAAATTCCTCAACAAATGTATAAGTGCTGTTATAGGGGTCCTACTAGTACCCTTAAATTTGCTATCTCTACATCTTTTTCTGTGGAATAATTCTTCCTGTGTTACATATTTGCCAATTTTTGTATTTGAACTGGATAGTATCATGTAGGCTGTCTAGATTACACTCTCTTCCTTTAACATGTTGACATTTTTTTTGCAATCAGTTAAATTACCACCTAGCCTCAATCATGTTAAACTTGTGTTTATTCTTTTTGCTGGACTATTTTAGTTTTGCACTATTTCTCGAAGTGCAATACTTAGTGAAGGACATGGTTCTTACCAGTAAGAGTTGGTTTGTTGGAAGTCTCATATGGAAGACCAAGATATTCAGTAATATCTTGCCATATAAGCAGGGTTGAAATTCCACAGTATGAGTTGTGATCAAAATGCTAGGTGAATGTTTAATTTTAAAACACTTGTTACAGTAAAAGACACATCGCTATAATCCCCCTCAAGATGCTGACCTAATTTTGAACACACTTATCCTTTTTTCCACTTTCTGAAGCAGTTCTGGAAGTCCTCTTTCCTAAGTGTCTTTACCAAGTGTGATAAATATACTGAAAGCAGGGAAAAGACAGCCTTGTAAAAAATCATTATATTTATCCTTATCCATCTTATTCATCATATCTGGCACCATATGATGTCTGGCTCTTCAGCACAGGGAAAATGACTATGAAAGGAAAATGTTTTGAATCAATTCCAAACATTGAGACAGTCACAAATCACAACTCAAGACACTTAGGAAAGAGGACTCCAGAGCCGCCTCAGAAAGTGGCAAGAATGATGGGATAAGTGCATTCAAAGCAAGGGGGGAATTTTGAGTAGGGTTAATGATTATGAGTCTTTAATTTTTAAAAAATTTAAACATTCACTGTATGTTTTGATCTTACCTAGTATATCAGCCCTTCACAACCAGTGGCACTTCTATTACCTCACAGGCCTCTGGTGGGTACTCTTTCCTGGGTGCTGCATTATCTATCCCTGTGCATTTGTGCCTCAGCCAAGAATCCAGAGAACTTGTATACGAAACTGTAGACCTTTCTTTCCATGCAGCTTCCGCATCTCTTGATTCTAGAGTATATCTAGATTCTATCTACTTCAATGCCCACAGACTCTAACTGCTTCTCTTCAGCTTAATGAGACCATCTGTCTCCTGCTTGGGCTCCACTTACCACAAAGTCTTCCAAAAACTTGTCCCAAACAGAAAATTGGGGTGGACACGGTGCCCACCTCATGGGGGTTCTATTCCCTCAAGGGTCAGTTTTGCTCTGCCCATTATACACTTGAATACTGCTGCTTCATATACATTGTTCAGTTTTACAGTAGTCACTTTGAAGCTCAAGTTTGATACTGTTGCTGGCTGAAGACCTGATAGCTTGTCGTGTGGTATTTTAAAAGCATTTTAGGAATATAGTGCTCAGTCTAAGCCACATTCTCTTTCTCTACAAACCCTGTCAGCTAAGTCATTGTCAAGCTCGCTTCTCCTTAAAATCTCATGCTCATACTAATGTCCCAACTCCTTTGCCTTCTTCCTGATGTTTAACAGAATAGTTAGGAAAACATTGAAAAACATGAGCATCCCTCATATTTTAAAAATATTTACCAATTCTTACACTTTCGAATGCTTTCCTGTTGACTGTTTCTAGAGAATATAGTAGTTATATTTTGTGACAATGGATGGAAATTAAGGATGATTGTATGTTGCAAAATGTACACTATCTTTTGAAAAAGTAAAAGTATTTATTAGAAGGATGTATAGTAGCTTTAAAATAAAAAGGTAGGAGTTGCAGAGATGAGCCTTAATGAGGCAAGAAAATTTAGAGCTCTTTTCAGAGAGCAAGAAAAAAATCAGTACCTCTTTTAGGGAATCAGGTGATTCAGCCCAAGCACCTTCTGTCACCTTCGTGTATCTGTCTTGGGAGAGGAAGTTATCTGGTCTAATCTGAATCATGATCTTGTTCCGAAAGTGTAAGGATGGTGTTTGAATGGACTCCTCTGATTAGCTGGTCTTTCAGTAGCACATGGAGTGGAGTCAGCTCTCCTGAGGAAGGAATTCTGTTCCTAGAAGGCAGAGAAGGGAGACTGATATTTAAACAAGCCATGGTCTTTGATCCTTATTTTGCATGATTTCCATGCAATCTGGTCCACAGCAATGTCCCTCAGTGCCATGTTGATAAATCAGTGAAAAGAGTTATAAGAAATAGAGCTTAAAAACCAAGATTCCTTGATGTAAAAGCTTATTTCTATGTATTAGAAATAGTTTTACTAATATATAGCACACAAACTAAGCCAATTCATTTATTCATTTATATTCATTTATATTATGTAATTGTAGATCTGATGCTTACTAGGATGGTAAGAAGAGAATGTATTTTAATATCAATTTCCAGGCAATGTTGTTATTTCTATCTTACACATGAAAATGAGAAATTTAAGTGATTTTCATGATACAAACCCTAAATGCAGAGGAATACTGGAAGAACAATCGCCTAGTTCCCGTAAAATATTTACATAAGTTGTACTTTAAATGCTTTCCATGTAGTTTCTGATAATTATCAACAGAGGCAACAGACTACAAAGATAAAAAGTACCACAAGATATATTCCTTTTAACACTATTATGAAAACTTTAAAAAATAAACTTCATCTTTGTTCATTCATTTTGTCAAATCTATGATGATCCAAATTAATGATACTTTTTCCCATTTATTCTGAGAAAATTTCCATTAATTCTGAAAGAGAAAATTCAGGCTCAAAATATTACTAATAAGAACTTTAATGGATACCTGGAGAAGAAATCGCAAAATATTAAAGCTGGGAGAATCATTCTTTATCATTAAGACTAATGTTTACTTGTTTACTTCCTTACTGCTAAAGAAGCCAAGGAGACTCAGAAAGGATAAATAACTCGATTAAGGTGTTTGAGAAGAAGCCTGAGGATGTGAGTATAAATATCTTGTTTATGATTAAATGCATGCATTTTCCACTGCTTAGACGATGTTGCCTGGCTTTATGGATTTAGAATCTATGTATTTGATGGGAATATTACCAATTTCTGCAGGTTTTAGATGGAATTAGAAATAATCTGGGGCTCACTCTTACCTGAACATTACAGTAAAGTGTTCCTTGTATAATCACTTACTCTGTTATTGCAGCAAGTTAAAAATCTTAAGGCATCTCTCCCAGGATATATCTATTGTGATCTATCTTTGCTTAACCCTCTTTCATCCTATCATGCCCATATACACTGGATACATAAAAATGTTATTTGATCAACAGCAAGAAAATGTCACTTTGAGACCTCAAGTTCATAGCCATCAAGCTAAAAGTTGATGCTGGTCTGTTTATACCATTTACAATTCTTACAGTACTAACCTACTAGTTCTAACTGTTGCTAGCATACAACATAGTTATGCCATGCACAGTAAATATATTTATTAAATTCATAGCACATGAATTTATGTGCAAAGATATTTATCTTTGGAAGCTAATTTAAAATTAGTTTTATAATTCCATAAATCAAACACTGTCATTCTTTTGCCTTTAAGAGGATTTCTCATCATTAAAACACCAAAGGAATACACATTATAAGCATGATCACTAAAGGATGCCAAAATCATGGTTTGAAAATCTGTGGCAGGCTGGGGATATAGTTCAGAGCTAGAGCACTTGCCTAGTCTATGCAAGGCCCTGTGTTCAAACTCCAGTACCACTAACAAAGAAAGGAAGAAGGAAAGAAAGAAAGAAAGAAAGAAAGAAAGAAAGAAAGAAAGAAAGAAAGAAAGAAAGAAAGAAAGAAAGAGAAAAGAAAACAGGAAGGAAGGAGGGAGGGAAGAAAAAAAAAGAGAAAAATGAAAATGTGTTGGAAGACAAGGTATTCTCAGCAGGTCCAACTACCGCCAACAGATGATGTGCTAATTGAAAATACAATAATTATCCCTTGGTGAGGCTCCCATAGTTGCTGTGGTAACCACTGGTCAAGTTTAGCATCCCCACTGTTGAAATGGCTTAATTCTGCACTTCCAGTGTGATACAAGGTGAGTAACACAGCTGTCACCTTTGAGGAACTCTTACCATAATCACTTAACTAAAATGTAATCAGGACTTTAAATCTAACTTCTATTTTGCAGAAAATAAAAGGTTGATTATGCCACAAGGACATAAAATATAGTGACTTGAAATTCTTTAAAACTTTATTACAGTGAAAGACACACTGCCATGAATCCCTTCATAGTACCTCCACTCACTTAGAAGACGCTAATGTCTCACGCTTGCCAGTCTCTGAAGCAGCTCTGGAAGTCCTCTTTTGTGTTTTTATGAGGTGTGATAAAAAACTGCAGAGAATGCTGCTGCCCAGAGCTGTCCCATGAATGTGCAGGCTTACAAAAGCATGATGCTGCATGCTCAGCCACCCTGTTCATTGTGGCTTCTGGCTCTTCCCCAAAGTCAAAATGACCATGAAAGGGAAACATCTGGCATCAATTTCAGGACATCAGTGCAGCCAGGACAGGGCAACTAAAGACACTCAGGAAAGAGAACTTGCAGAGCTGCTTCAGAAAATGGCAAGAATGACAGGATTAATGATTTCAAAGTGAGAAGGAGTATTTTGGGGGGAATTTATAATAATAAGCTAGTATCATCAAAGAGTCAATATAACTGAGAAAAGTAGGAATGATGATTGGATGTTAAAAGAGAAACTTAAGTGTTGTGTATGAATATTGATGGAATCCTGATTCTAAGAAAAGCCATGTGACATTTTGGGGATGGTTGGACAAATTTGAATATTTTAGATGATTTTAGAGAAATGATATTAAATTTTATAAATGTAACGGTCCCGTGGTTATGCAGGAGAAGATCTTTATTCCTAGGAAATGATGCTGAAGCACTTAAAGGTGATATCTCAAGAGATCTGGATTTTATTTTCAAATAGACCAGCAGATAATTAATAGAAGAAAAAAGGAAAAAAGAAAGAAAGGAGGGAAAGAAGGAGAGAGTCAAGGAAGAGAAAATGACAAAAGGAGCAGGAATAAAAGGGCACATATAAAACATTAGAGAATCACAATGGTGGTCATGAGAATATGTTATATATTTTCTTATATCTTTTGAATGTTTGGAATTTTTCATTAAAAAATTGGAGAAAAAAATAATTCTTATAAATCTGGGCCTGGAAAACAATGGCTACTTTCAGAAAGATAATTTCCTGAAGACCAAGAGATGAAAGTAGAGGAGAAGAGGGGAGGGAAGGAGAAATAAAAAGAACTAAAATGTGCTGTGAATCTGAACCGATTCCCACAATGAATGTAATCATGCCCTGATACCATTTTTTTAAAATTAAAAAAACAATGATGATGCCCTTATCTACAAGGAGGTGGTGTATTAGGGGAAACACGCTCCAAATCAAAGTCAATTCCTCAAACATTTTTTGAATGAATTTGTTGAAATAAACACCACAGTACACCATGTACTCAACAGAAACAGGCTGGCTCTTCCCCAGGTAGCATTACAGTAGCAGATAAAGAGGGAGGTTAGCTTATCTTTTATTTATTTCTGGACTTATTTTATAAATCTGACTCCAGGTCTTTGCTGCCCAGAGCATCATTGATCAGTCCTAGAACCCAGTTTCTTCTCTAACTCCTGTCTTTATTCTTTAATTTGCCTTGTGCTGTCATGGCTCATAGGAGACCAGGACCCACTTTTCATTCTTTATCACTGTGGAACACAACACTGGCATTCCAGTAACAACTTCAGGAATTCCTCCATGATCCCAAGAAGAGGCTAAAATAAGGATGCTACTCAGGGCCACTTAGAAGTCAGCCAGTCTTAACTGGGATGGAAACATCTATAAATTCACTCAGAGGCCAAAAGGAAAAAAAAAAAGGGTACTAGGAGGATTATAAAATCCAAGTGGCTACTAGGCTCATTACAGAGAAAACATAGAAATAACTTTTTCTTCTGAAGACTGCAGAGGTGAAATGACAGTTAAAACCATGGAAGGTATTAACACTCTTGTGGATCTGTATGTTCGGAAGATGAAAAATAACAGAGCAAATAGCAGCTAGCAGCATACCATAGGCAGCTGGAGAAGTCATTGTGCAAAAATGGTCTGTATTTGTTATTCTCAGCTCTGCCAGCCATCTGAGCCTTCATTCATCCTTCCATCCGTTATTCAACAGCACCACAGTCCACTGGATTAGAGGGTTAATGATATAAAGTTTTGATGCATTCACACTTCAGATGACTCTCATTTCAGAGTAGTCAACACTGATTAAAACTCAGCAAATCATCAGCTCTCTTAGCTGTATTCATCATGATCTCAATACATTTAATGCTTTTTATAATCCCCTTAGTAAAAAGAACAAGAGGAACATTGAAGTAATCGAATATGTTATAAAATCTATTCATAGTTTCTAATTAATACATAGATCCCAATAGTAATCTTGTTGTGTGGAGTGTGCCTAACAGTATTTTTGTCATAAAGCTTGGCAAATAGATATTTTGTCCATTATTCTCTAAATACTATCTCAAATGCTAATTAATTTCATCAAGATATTAAACCGAAAAGCATATTCATAGCAAAAAAAATCTGACTCCACCATAATTATTCATTTTTCAATCACAAGCTTTTAAGAGCCTAAACAATATCTACTAATAAGTAGATATTTTTACAGTTGGGGGAATTAGGGGGAAAAGGAGCATTTCCTTTTGCTAAAATTAATGTGTTCATATAAAATTACCTGAAAATCAATGTCTTCTTATTTTCTTATTTCAAAGAATATCATATTGGCCAAAGGACTATATGACAAATCACGTGTCTCTTTTAGGTTTTGTCTCCAGAGAGCTTCACTAGATACATACCATAAGATTTCAAGTGGTTGAGAAAACAACTCAATTCTAGGAATTACAGTTTCTTATAAATCTTAACCTTTTATTTTCCTTTTCCCCCAAGGGAAATGCTCAGATGGTTTTCAATCCCTGAGGACCAAATTCAGCCATCAGCCATCCATGCGTGGCTCCCATCGACTTCAAGGACTACCATTGACTACCATGGAAGAAAGCCAAATTCCATGGAGGGTGTGTAAATACAACTCTATTTGAAGTTAGTGGGGGTCACGTATATATCCTAGGGCAGAACTCGACCCAGGGATTCTATACTAATCAATTGCTGCCTTTGCATGCAAAGCAATGGAAAAAATAATGCCACTACAAAAGTAAACCAAATGTTAATGACAGCTCTCCAAGAGAAATCCAGAAAAGACTTCTTAAAGAAATATAAAAAACCTTGTGATGCCATTAGTGCACTTCTAGAGACTGTAAACAATTAGGATTCAAATAAAATATATGTCGCAATGAAAAATTTTCATTGGATGATACAGCATTCTCACACAAGTCTGTCCCACATAGCCGTTTCAATCTTTGTCCTTTCTTTCTATGAGTATGTTAATCTTCTGGCCCTGACCCATCTATAGCATTCACTAGTTGCTTTAAATAATGTTCATCATTTTCACATAAACCTAAATACATCCCTAAAAGTACATGTCAGCATAGTGCCTTCTATTTTCTCCCTATTAATTCTCCAATGTTGATACACTTGGTGTAACAGTAAGGGGAAATACTGTCATTTTTATCTGTAATTTTGTCTTTATTGAATTCCTTCCCTAGCTACATACAATTCAAGCAGTTATGCTTTTTTTTTTTTTATAAAACAAAGGGACATGATGAAATGTCCTTCTTAGAAACTCAACTTTTTTTAAATGCGGAAACATTGCTGATTCTCTTTTATTCAATGTTAACATATGCAAATCACAAATATATTTAGGAATTTTTGAAAATGAACATCGTCGTGTAAGATCAGGACATTCGTTCACTGCTGCCAGCACTTCAGAAGTGGTCCTGGTTGCCCTTCCCAGTCATTACTCTCTCAGAGATAATGATGATTCTGACTTTATCACCATAGATTAGTCGAAGTCTGGGTTGTTTATCAGGCTTTCCTCTTTGTGTCCCTTTCCTGTTAAGACTAAAAAACCACAAGGTTGATTTTTAAACTTTATTTGTCCTTTCAGCTTGGCTGTCTTGGCCTGGAAGAGCAGAGAAATAAGCAAATTCCTTCGAAGAAAGAGTAGTGTGGAATGTCAGATGCATTTATCTATGTTACTTCATCCCTAGGACTTCAGGCTCTGCAGTCCTGGCTGCCTGGGTAGCTCTAAACTCCCACTGGGCCCCCAAACTAAAGGTCTGAATAACTACTGTATGCCTCTGAGCTTGGATCACAGCTTAAGAACCATGAAGGCTTGAGAAAAGTCATGGCGGAAGCTGGTCTCACTTCAAAGTGTTTTCCTTCTCACCAGAATCTTAGCCTCTCAAAACCAAGCTGTCTTGGTTGCTCTCCATGACTTTGAAGCAGTCTATTTTATGTATCTTTGTAGCTATTTTCAGTGAGCATGTTCACTTGATAAAAGCTACTTCATGATATCCAAAATTCTGCATCTCCTCAACTCTTTTCATCTGGTTCTCTACTGAATGCCTCAAGAATTTCCCTCTTGAAATAAAAAATTGTGCTATTATTTTCCTGGTCTATTCAATCAGTCATTTTCATCACATCTTTCTTTGCTCTGAAAACTTCTGTTCTTTGACTTGTTTCATTGCTTTACACCTTACTTTTTACATTCATGTCTCCTCTAGTGGTACTAGGGATTTGACATTCCTGTCACTCACATAAGAAGTAATTGATTCATTGACCCACTACAGATACACAAACCTACATAGAACTAAAATTTTTACTGAACATAACTTACCTTGTATATATGATAACATCCTGATTTATTCAATAGCATTGTGGTCTATTTTATTCTACTTTTTAAAGGGTTGCTTTTAGTCAACTAAATTGATATTAATGACTATTAATTTGTTTTTGCTAAAAAACTATGCTCTTCCTTAGACTATCCTGTGTATTTTAATGAGATTCATGTATCCTTGGGCTCAGGACAATGGTAAGTATATAGGAGGTGATTCATAAACATTTAAGCCTGAGTAAACCTTATAACCATAGCCCATGGTCCCATTTAGTCTGGGAAAGATGTTTTTAGAAAGAAGTTGCTATTTAAAGTCATTATAACAAAGGTCTTATGAAAATGTATTTTTGAAATATGATAGTAGCATTTTTTTCTCATTTTTGCATAAAACTACAAATATTTGTGCAGCTTTAATTTTCACATTTGCTCTAACATTATTGAGTTCTAAGTCACATAGAGTGAAGTGCACATTTGATAAGTTTTAATGTACTTCTAAACTTGCAAAACCATCACCATAATTAAGATAATGAGTAGTTCTATCACATTCAAAAGCCTCCACTCATAACCTATTCTTCCCTCTGTCCCCAGCCTCAGATAATAGTTTACTTGACTTCTGTTTCTTCTATTGAGTTTGATTTCTCTAGGCTTTTATATGTTGGAATCACTCAACATAAATATTTTGAGAGTCATGCATATTGTTGCATATATCAATAGTTCTAGTTCATTCTTATTTGTTGCTGAGTAGTATTCTATTATATGGATGTGCTATAGTTTATTGATCCGTTTACCACTAGACGGATATCTGGATTTTTCCTCAGTTTGGGACTATTATAGATAAAGTCTCTATAAGCATTTAGGATTTACATACAAGTCTTTGAGTATTTGCTTTGTTACAGAGAAAGGTACAGAAGCTGCGTCATACAGTAGGTATAGCTTTTTCAGAAACTGCAAAATATTTTCCAAAATTATAGTACTTTTTAATATTTCTACCAACTGTATTATTCCAATTGAATATTTCAGTTGTTCTGTATACTAATAAACAATTGATTGGTTGCTTAATTATAGCTGCTGTGATAGGGTGTGAAGTTTTTCTTCGAGGTAGACTAGATGTCCTTTCTCTCACTTTCTATACTATCTAAACAGGTACTGATCAAGTACCTGGCTCTGCAGCTATATATACTTTATTTTGACATGCTCCTCTAATTTTGTGAACTTGCAGAAATTATTGTACATTTTAGAGTCTCAGCTTAGAAATATATTAAAAATATTATAAAATCTAATTTGTACAGAAGCTGTGAACTCTGTGAAAAAGAGCAAGTTATATCATCATTCCTTTTCTCCTCTCTTCCTTCCTTGTGTATATGTAACATATATTTGCAAAGCTCATATGCAGGTGCATTGAAAATTACAACAAAATTGGAAAATGTGTCACTTTCTCTTCCTATTACATAAAACCAAATTAATCACATGCATCATTCACATTAACTTTAATTATAGTTGACCTAGACCTTTTTAAAATATGGCCTGGGTGAAATTAAATTAAATTAATCCTTATTTTCTATTTCCTTCTTATCCCTTCTTTTTTCTATTCTTTCAAAACTGGGTGATTTATTTATTCAGAGGTCGGATCACGCAGTACTTAAAGGTTGAGTTCCTATGTATGAAAACTTTTCGGCATGCCATGCTTTCTTGTCTCTGAATAAGGCCTTCCTGGAAATATCTAAACACAGTTATTTACTTCAAGTTTGGGAATACTTTTAATAATGTGTGTTTCAAAGAAATAATAAAATTGTAAAAACATTAAAACTGAAAAAGTCGGAATAAAGTAAAATTTACAAAATTAACATGGTGTTATTAATTAACATTTCTTCTTTAATAGACAAGTAACCAATTTTATTAACTAGCATTCCTTCTTTTAAGACTGCAATTAACCTATTCTTATTTAATTCACGTTCAAGGGTTTAAAATCATTATAAACAACATGAAGTCTATAGCAAAGAAAAAGGACAGTCCTTGCACTACAAATGTGAATAATTTTAAAGAATTGACAGCTCTTGGCAAGTTCAATTAATCTCACTGCTTAACAAACACCACAAATTCTCCAAATTGCAAATTAATTCTATTTTGAAAAATAATAGGTCATAAAGAATGGTAAATGCTTGACTATCATTAATGGGGGACCTCAACTCGTTGTCTACCCTTTTCAAATACAGCCACTTTCAAATCAGCAGTACATTCTTTCAGCAGCTTTCGTTCTCTTTTGTCATGTATTCCATATGTTTTCTTCTTTTTGGTACCGGGGATCTAACTCGGGTTCTTGCGCTTACACAGCAGGGGGCGAAACCACTGAGCTAAATCCCCTGCCCCAATTCCATATGTTTTTAAATTACCAATTTACCTTCATCATGAATAGTTTCATTTAATAACTTTTTCTTAGTACAGGGTTTCCAGTGAGTACCTGTGGGAAACTTTCCCTGATTCAGTGTCTCTCTTACGATCTTATCTCTATCTCTAAAAATCAGAGTATTAACTTTGTAAAGTCAGCAAGCCAATAAAGAATCTCCAAGTTATAAAGTGACAGTATACTATTTCCATTCCTACTTATTCATACGCCTTCTTTACTTGAGGTTAACCTACACTGACTGTCTCCTAAGAGTGGATTCAATTCTGGACAACAAATACTTGCATGTGGATAGCCTTGAGCTGTGAAACTGTGCAAAAAGAAAAAAATACTCTGTTGCCTCAAATCTAAGGTATCAACTACCATAAGATTCACTGATAGAGGATGCAACATGAAATAACCATTTACAAAACGTTACCGATTATACTATATAGGAAAGCATCTAGGCTAAAATCAATGAAATATGATAAAACCTGATAAGGCTTCAGTGTAAGATACGCATTCTGCTATGCGAAACTGGATGTTATTAATCTCCGCTCCCTTACCTACAAGATGATGATAGTCATTGCTTCTCAGTAGAAAGGATCTGAGGAGTGCAGAAATCCATTTGGATCGTGCCTGGCACGAAATAATTCAAAGAAAATAATTCAAAGAGTTACATTCAAGTTATTATCTTTTAAAAAATTGAACTCACAGTTTCAGCTAAAAACTGAAACTGAAATTCTATATTTAACATAGCATAAATGTACTGGAGAAATGATGAAATAAGCAATCGTTACTTTAAGAAGGAAGACAAGGAAGACAACACAAGTGGAAAGGTTAGCCAAAGCCTCCTGAATGGTTCTGCTTGACCTCAGGAAAGCAGAGAATGAGACCCATGGAGGGAAGACAAGTGAGCCTGGCATGGAGGTGGAAATGAGCACTGGAATGAATGCCAGGAGTGAGCGCGGGAGCTGGGTTCTCCCAGGGACGGCGCTCGATTTTATTGTCCACAGGCAGGAGTCTCTGGACAAGTAACTTCTGCTCAGCTCCTAAAATTTCCTATGTCCATGCATATACAGAGAGGGAAAAATCTGAAATTTCCCACGGAAGAGAAGGAAGAAGAAGGCTGAGAATTCTACTCTAAGCGAGTCAATGGCTCTTAAACAAGACAAATAATAGACTTGCAGTTTACTCCGTTCCTATTCACTATTCCATGGTCACCAGTCTATTAGTGAGAATGAGTATATGTATACACACACACACACACACACACACAAGTATTCAGAACTGTTTGGGTCACTCAGCCTATGGCACTTTTTATGGCAGTCTGACATGCAAGGCATTCTCCTTCCTCTGTATTTATCTACGACCACGGTGTAGCTCCCAGAGGTTTCTGGAAAACTGAGGTAACTTAGCCTTTCCTGGTCTTCTCAATTGGAGGAACATTTGAAATAACTTTCAAGGCTCAGAAAAACTGTGTACAAATTACCATATCCATAGCTCATGACAGAATAGCATTCCTCAAATGTAGGCTTAATAACCCAAAGTAATTGTCAGTGGTCCTCGGAGTAGAGCGTGATAGTTGCTGGTTGATGTGTGTCTGAGCCGTTCTTTCAGTCTGCTCTTTCTGGGTAGTTGTGCCTCCCGCAAACAAAATCAACTTGAAAGCACGTCAGTAGTGTAGGTTGTACAAACGTCAGTTTGACCATTTGGAGTTTGAGCTAGATTTTGTGGCATTATCCACATAGTTCTAAAAATCTTATCACAAATTTCTATTAGACAAGATCCAACAAGGGGCATTCTATGATATATGGCACATACAAAAGTAATTTTTTCCTTCATATTTGAAACTAAAAGTTGGAGCCAAACCTCTTGTTGGCTACATACTTCATTTTGTCAAGCATGGCTTAATTTTCTTGAAATAAATTTTTCATAATTTAGGCAAACAAAAGTTTCTAACACCAGACTGGTTAAAGCCGAGACTTATTTTTCTAAAAGTAGGTTCAATAGATTTAACTTAAATAAATATTGTGAATTGACTTTAATTGGTGTTTTTACAAGGCAAAAATTAACAATGTTGACTAGTGTCTGTCAAAGCAATATAAACAAAAATATAGCTCAGTACAATTTTATACACCCACACTTTCACAGAAGTGTTGTCTCAACATAAAAGGTGTGCTACACAAGTACTCAGTTATTGATCAAACTTGAGATAAGAACACAAATGTTTCATTTTAATTGAGACAAAAAGAATTCCGTTCTTTCTCCTCTTAAAAGATTGCTTCATTTGACCACCAAACAAAATTAAATTATCCATAAAATATAGGGCAGCATAAGTAAATAACAACAAGTATAAAGAAAACTTAACAAAATTGCAAAGGTGCAAAAGCTTCATGATATAATTCTCTAATAAAGCCCCCAAATCCACATTTTATACATTAGCAAGCATAGCAATGTGTCAGGAAATGAGACAAATCACTGCGTATGAAATTGTCTTTTGAATGAAAGCTGGCCTTACATGTTTTACTGTTACTACACACGAAGAGTGTATGCACCTCTGCATGTGTGTTGGCAGCACGTTAGAGGGTGATGGGGAATTCCAGGAGGAATGCAACAGCATCACCAGGCCCGCTGTTTCTCCTTATGCAATTCAATTCCCAGCATTTACCAATGGTCCACATCATACCAAATGTTGAAAAGGACTCAAGCATTCAACGCGGTCTTACTACTCAGTGTCGCCGATGATTGCTAACAAAACTGTTAATGGGATATGTATCACTCTGAGTGTTCCTACCATGTGACAGTCAGGAACTTCAAACAATAAAGAAACAACAGGTGTTTTTTCCTTTACTGTCATAATCTGTTGTGAAATCCCTGTTGAATATACACTCGTTCAGTAGAATCCCTTTCGAGAAACTCTGACAAAACTTCGTATCTCAGACCTCGGCAATGGCTAGGGGAGAGAGGTGGATTTTTGGTAAGGCTGAGTATTAAAACTAGGAGGCGGGGACCGGGGATTCAGCTCAGTGGTTCTGCCGCCGGCCTTGAGAGCCCAAGGTCCTGAGTTCAATTCCTGGCACTGCAAAAACAAAAAATACTAGGAGATGGGATTGGTAAAAATAGAGGAGAATGGCACAGGGGGATTTAAGGGGGCTGAGCCTCGCAAAAGGCTTCCAGACCCGAGGCAGGGACGCAAAGTTAGAAAGCCGGGATTCTCCCAAGGGATGTTCCGTGAAGAAGTGTGCTTCTTGTACTTCTGCCCTGACCCAGGAGTAGTCACCAAAAATGAATAACTTTCCATCTTTAGTTATGCTGATGATATCAGTAAACCTGATGTGTTTGCGAGGCTGTGGGTTACGGCGGTAGAGACAAAATGGTTCTGAGGAGACCGTGAGAAGCATGACTCCCACCCCTTCCCGCCATCATCCGTCCCGGGGAGGGAAGGGAGCGCGGGAGGACGCGGGAGGACGCGGGAGGAGGCTGGAGGGAGGCCTGGAGGTCTGGTGAGCGCTAGGTGCACGTACAGATCCGCCAAAGTGAAACCCATTATTCTGTATGAGCCATGTGCAGTCATAAACAAGGTGGGGGTAAATTATAAAGATGCACATTTAAAAAACCATGACTATCCCTCCTCATTCATCACTATTATCTCTTTAAAATTTTCAGCGTCTCACCTCCCGGATGCCAAACTCTCTTCATTCTCTTCCTTCTTTACCTTTGTGAGGATTCTCTCTCTGCTTTGCTTCTCTTGTCCCCTGGCCACCATTTGAATATAAATCTTTCCCAGGCCACCTTCGGTGTCCACTGCTTTACACAGCCCAGGTCTGTGACCTGGGCGATCCTGTTCTCCGACTCTACACACGGAAGGGAAGAGGACAGAAAGGAGGAAAGGGGGAGGCAGGAGAATCAACGTGAGTTTGAGGCCAGTCTGGGCTGCATCGTGAGTTCAAAGCCAGCCTGCATTAAAAAGTGAAGCTCTGCCTCAAACAAAGAAAAGGAAAGACAGAAAGAAAAGGTAAAAGAAATAAATTGAAATAAAAGTGTAAACAATCAATTGATAAAGTTCGCTTCCATTCTATATTTTTATCCCAGACCTACGGGGTGACACCAGACTCCTTGGAGTGGTTCGCAGTGACCCTTCTGTCCCTGCCCCTTTGCCAGCCTCCTGTTCGCTTCTCTCTGCCTGCAATTCCCTGTCAGCCCTTGGCCACTCTGCCTTCCTGCCCCACTACACTGGCCCTCCGTGCCTCCTCTCCTTTTACCCAAAGATCTCAAGCGGACTCCCCACCCCACGCAAGCTCAGCGGTGCTCTTGGACACATGCATGTTCTGTCATGCTCTGGAAACATCTCTACTTTACCAGCCATACTGTGGCATACTTCTCTGTGTACCTGTGAGGAAGCAACTGTTTTACTCATCAACACAGCTGCGGGCTTTAGCAGAACACAGCATTGAGTGCATCGTCAATAAATACTTACTGTATAAATGAATGAACTTAAACGTAGAAACCGAGGTTTCAGTTACAGGTCTGCTTCTTGTTATCCACTTGAGTCCTGGCAGGTTGCTTATCTTAAGTGAGCCTCCGTTTTCATACCTGGTAAAGAAAGAGATCAAAATATCCATCCAACCGACTGAAGTTGTTAAGATAAACAAGGCAATGGAATCACACTATGTATATGCCTTATAAACCTGTGTGTATGCTAACATATCAGGCTAGAAAATTAGACTTGCGTTTTCTTTGTTTATTTTAAAATCTTTATGCTTGATATTTCAGTTGAGTTGAAGCTGCTTTATAAATCCGAAGATTGTCATGTTATTAAGTGTCAGACATGACGCTTAAATACACAGTCGGGAGAGTCAGGTAGTCAAGCAGTTCGTTTACCAGTTGAATCTAAACTAAGACCACTCCTAACTTAAAACATACAGATTTTGTTGAGCTGCTATTGCTTTATCCAAACCAAACCTGCTTTCATGACATGTGGTAAGTAGTAATATATCTTGGAAGAAATCAGGATCCATGCAACCTGATACCTCTGAAAAGGCTCACACTTTGTAAAAAGTCCATTTGTGCCCCTATGCTACCTGATATGTAATCCCATTTTGCATTTTTAATACAGATGTAATACACATTAAAACAACAAATATGGTTATAACATAAAAGCTACTTATTATTTATCCCCTTGGCCGAGGTAGTCTCTAAATATTAAAAGCAAACATATCCTCCTTTTATTAGAAAGAGCCTGACAAACACAAGATAAAGTCATCAGGGACAATTGCAAGGTAGTAAATTGAAGAACGCCAAAGGATTCAAAAAATGCAGATAAAACAGGAGAAATTTAGGCCAAGGTTATAAACTAAAATGCCTTGTGCAGCAAGTGAGTAAAGCCCACTGTGTAAGGCCCTGGGTCTACTGCCTCTGAGACCTGAGTCTGGATATGAAGCTCAAGCCATGCAGGAAGAGGGGCCAGGTGTGGCCAGGACTTCTGATCTTGCAACCAGAGATTATAAATTCCTACTTTATGAGAATTTTCTAGCCTTTAAATCTTATTTCCATTTGTTTAAAGCTGTGAAAGCCAAAAAGCTCAGCTTTGAATCAGATCAGGCCCCTTGCCTGTTAGTTTGTAAATGTAGACCCACCAATAGCAGAGCAAATGATGACACAATTGCACGTAAGCTGAGCGCCTGCCGACAATGCAGTGAGTTCTAAAGGAAGAGAATCTTACTGCTGTGGCAAAGGAGCAAGTGTAGCACTGTCATTGCACTAGCCTGTTGAAAAGACATTTAGCTTTCATTTTCAGAGGACTATATAGCAATTAGAGAATGTCCAGGAAAAGCCATTTAAAATAGCACTTCAGCAGAGGTTAGCAAGAGGGTACTCTAAGACCTATCGAAAGAGTTACATTTTTAACTCAACTTCACATAAAAATTGAGTATAATACCTACTGCTTATCCTTGAGCTTTTTATCAGTTTTTTGTGTGTGAAATTGTTTTTTCTGCAGTTTTTCCCAGACTAATTCTGCCTGGAGGACATTTCTAGAAAGCCTCTCTAGCAGTCTTAAAGCTGAGCTGCATCCCCTGCGTTTTTTTCTTGACATGTAGTGAATTTTCTTACCATAGCACGTGCCTCCTCATAGCTCATTTCTTTGCCTCTTCTGAATTGTGCAATCCTGGAGGACCATATCCTGTCCATTCTGAAGTTCTGGGACCTAACCTAATGGTGGCATCGAGTGGACACATACTGTGTGTCAATGAACGTGTGAATGAATCAGTGAATATATCGATCAAAGTACAGATGACCCCCTCATCTGGCACAGCTATACACAGGCTCCTATTGTTTTTTCTTCTTTATTTACTTCATCCTTCCCAGAAAATATTTTTTAGCCTTGCAATCATTTCTCACATGTTGACAAACTAATACTTGCAGATGTGATAGAAAATTTAGGAATACTTCCTTTAATGATTTCCAACTATGTGTCATCTTTCTTTATATAATCCTCATAATAATGCTAAAAGTTAAGATTTAGTATTTTCACTTCACAAATTAAAGGACGAAATGGCATGGAGATCATTAATGTACCTCAGATCACACATCAGTAAAGTTAAAGACCCAGCAGTTCTCAACAAAGTCGGCACCATCAGCTCCTGGTTTCCGCGGAACCCAGTGCCACCTTTCTGGAAGCTCTGAAAGCTCCATGTAAGGGTATTTCAAAAGGGCTGACAGAGTTGCACTGACTCCTGAAGGATACTTCTAAGAGAAATTCACCACTGTAAAGTCATAGTTAAGTGCATTTCTCTGTTAGAAAGAGATCATTATTTCAAATTTCAAAACGTACTTGACTACACATACATGTTCCTGGAAATTTATTCGTTTTGGTTGACCTACTTGCATGATCTATTATTTTGCAACATTTTCCACTACCTTAAGGGAAGTATACAATCGGTTAATTTTTCTAGTTGGACAGACAGCTCCATGCCTAATCTCTTGGGAAACTGAATACAGGTGAAAAGAAGTGAGAAAAACCACATGGGAGTTCAAGAGCCTGCAAGAGGAAAGGGATTCTGTCTGAGAAAGTACCTTCTTTTTGAATTTTGACACCTTGGAATGTCTTTGATAGATTGAAATAATCTTTGAAGAGATTAACTGGCAGGAATGTATAGGAACTATTTCCTTCTCCCCTTCCAATACCCTACGAAAATGCACAGCTAGGATGGGATGAAATTGGTTCATGCCATAAAAACGTGCATTTACCATCTGACTCTCTAGAAGAACAAGGAGCAGAAGATAGGTTTCCACTGTTAATTTTGAAGTGAATAGGTTGGTTCAGCTCTTCAAAAAGTAGGATTAGTGAAAAACAATGAGACCATCATGGTAAATTGAACACTATCAGTCTCGTTTTAAGAAGCTGAAGTGACATGCCCTTAGATTAGATTTGAACAAATGCTCTGGTTCTCTTATTTGCCAAGATAATGCCTAGTAAGTTAAGACTCACTTTAGACTTCTACCTCCTTCAGGACATCTTTTGTATCAATGGGATTGGAAGGGAAAAACAGTTCCAAACTTCTCCACTTAAAAAACAGGAAATTAATGAGGAAATTGACTTTGCATATAAAGGAAGAGTCTGAGAACCCAGTAGGATCAGACAGGTCCACGGTGAGAGGAGCGATGTAAGCAGGGAAAGTGCCCTAAGTCAAGAAGACAAAGGGAGAAGAGGAATTACTGGGATCCCCTGCAGGAGTCTGGGATCCTGGGGGAGCTCGCCTGGTGGGAAGAGGAGCCCCCAGAATGACCTGCCTCTTCCTCTGAACAGTGCTAACCTCTGTCCACACTCTTGTGGACACCTGCTGCCTCTGGGCAGGTGCCAGAACTTAGATGTGAGGCCTCCAGAGATGGAGCAGCTCAGGTAAGAGCAAGGACCAGGTGGAGAACACAGGCTCCTTCTCCAACCCTGGGCACTGGGCTCAGCTTCCACATGCCCCACCTCCCAAGCTCTGGCCATTCTCTTTTATTTTGATCAAGTATTCACGGTCTGAGGATGGGGAAGTGCAGGGCATCAGTCAAAGTGACTATTGGATGGCTGGGTAAATAAATGAATGGATTCCCTGCAAGAATCCCCTCACTTGCCAACCCATACTAGCACTGTATTTTTTGTCTCCCGTTGCAGGCTGTCTTTAGAAGTCTCTAGCCCTCAAATATGAGATTTGTCCATGTGATAGAACCTGAATAATCAGTTGTAGTTAACTCTTAAATATTATACTTTGCTTAGCACATATGAGACCCTGGATTCAATCCCCAGTACTAGCAAAAATATTTGTTAAAAATACGTATATGTACATATATGTAAAAATACATATAAGTACACATATGTATATATGGTACATTTATATACATCTTATATATGTGTACATTTACCTTAAATTCATGGAAAATAACTGCCAAGTGTAGGATATTGGTAACTCGGGGCCATGTGAGAAACCCTCGGGAAGGCTCACACATCAATTTTAACTGCATTAGTGATACCTCGTTTCTAAATTGTATCGCCTCCCTGGGTAATCAATCATCTTATCACCTTTGTGGCTTTCTGTGCCTCAGCTTAGGATAATAAATTCAAAGAGTCAAGTTAACCATATCTTTCCCTGAGTCCCTGACACAGGCTCTGCAGACACATCCGCACTCTGGAGAAAACTCTCCATTGTGTTTTGGGGGACCAGTCCCCGGCCTTCCTGTCCCGCTGTGCCACACATATTTAGGCCCCATCCTCTCCCCTTTGCCCACCGAAGCTCATCAGAAGATTGAAGAACATTCGCCAACTGTGTGTAAAGGATGCGCTGCCCAGAGCTACCATGGGCGACGGGGCTGGCCAAGAGGGCTCCTTGTGGCCCTGGGTAGCAGTGTGGCTAAGCAAAGCTTCCTCTGCTCGGAACTGCAGAAGCCCCTAGGGAATGAATTTCTCATCCCCAGGACTCTCCCCGTAAGACATGGAAGCTCTAACGTCCAGTGTGTCATCCAAGGTTTCTGAAAACACCTGCACTTCACACAAGAGTTTCCTGTCACTCTTTCCTTTGGCATAAAACAGGATAAGCAAAATACACAAAGTTCTCAAACATGGATGCACCACACTAACAGACTTTTAAGTGCCTCTTGCGCTGGTGTCCAAATCACCGTCTCTGATTTCATACAGAAATCTTGCCATTTCTCTGCAGTGGAATAGAAAAACATTTCATGCAGCATGGCCTTGACCTGTCTTTGTTATTTCCAGAGTGCCCAGATTTTTTCATTCTGACATGTTTGCAGTTCTGGGGGACAATGTATACTGACGTGGGGATTTATTGCCAGAAGCTCCTCCATAGAGCCAGTGGTAGGAGATAAAATTTGGTCACAATTCACGTGTATTTCAAATGAACATTCCAAGAGAAAGTGATTAATTCCTCTTTAAAACCCAAAGGATAAAGCCATATCCATAGGTATTACTACCTCTGCTGTCTCATCCTTGTTTCTGTGTGTCTCATATTTACATTTTCCTTACATTTTTGTGGGTTTACTTTCAACCAACAAACTGCTAAGTTATTATTTTTCAGAAGCCAAAAAATCCCTACGAACATGTAAAAGGAGGCAGAAATGAAGTAATAACATAAAATATGAGCACTAAAAAGTGCATTCAATCCACCTGCCTCAGTATCCTCATTTTGTAAATGTGGAAGCTGAAGCCTAGTAAGGTTGATGCCTCCTCCTGAGATGAGGGAAAAGGGCTGAGGATGTGGACTTTCTGGACCTTCTGGTTCTGAGGGTCCGAATCTCCATGCTGATAGGAGGGTGCCAGGAGCTTCACAAACAGGGCCTCCTGCAGTTACCTTAGAACTGATTGCTGTTAAAATGTCTGTCCTCTCCTCCCTCCCTCTCTCCCTCCCTCCCTCCAAAATGCCCCTGGAATAATTAGTATTTTATGTTCTTAACCACTATTCCATGCCACAAGTGGCCAGAGGTAAGGAAAGAAGAGAACAATGCATGTAATAAATTATGCCAACCATCAGAATATGGAACAGAACTGACTTACAAGTATCAGATTGCTTATGGGCCGGAGATTTAGCTCAGTGGTTCTGGCACCTGCCTCGAAAGCGCAAGGTCCCGAGTTCCATCCCCGGTACCAAAAAAAAAAAAATAAGATTGCTTATATATTTGAACTACATTAAAAATATATATGTATATATTCTTGCCACAGGTAGACAATTAATACGGGGTCAGTCTTATGTATGGTGAGGCTTTAATTTATGTATGAGTTAACTAATAATACTTGTCTCTACTTGCCTTTGGCTCCCAGGTAGCTAGGATTACAAGTATGCTCCATTGTACTTGGCCTGTGTCTTTAGTACTGATGACATACATTCTGTTTTGGAACCCTTTCAATGATAGACTTCTCCCTTCACGTAAATTCTCTTATCCATACCATAGCTGCCTGTGCAATCAGGTGGATCCTATTTAAAGCAATATCCACGCTCCACTGTGGCTCTTACAGGAACTTCACCCTTTTCAAAATGCTTCTCCTTGTACTTGTTTCTGGTTGTCCCAGAGAGTTCCCCACACGTGTTAATCACAGGCCAGCTCAGCGGTCCCTAAATTCTAGTGTACTCATGCACTTCTTCCTGGTGTGGCTGACTTTGCAAACTCGTGTCCCCCTGCTCTGTTCTCTCTGCACACTGACTAGGTAGTGTCTGAGGCTGCCCAGACCTGGCCAGGAGCCCGAGGAACAAGCGGAGGGGAGTTTCTCTCTTGTGTTTGTGGTGCATGCCGTGGCTGCCCAGCCACCCTCGCCCCTGCTGTGCATGCCGGGATGACTCATGCACAGCCCAACCTTCTCTTTTTTCACAGGGTAGATGTGGCACCAAAGGGGACTAAGTGGCAAGATGAATGCAAGAGACACACACAACCCTGCACTCAGGAAACCCCTCACTGCGAGACCTCACGCACCCACGTCATCAGCGCAAATGCAGCCCTTGCCCTGGTTTCTGGTTGTTATGGGTACATTTTGGGGAGGCATCATGATCCTGGGCCTGACAGAAAAGATAAAACCAACCTGGCACCTCAGAGTAAGTCCTCATTACCAGGCTTTCTTTGTATTCTAATTATTTTGATTACATACCCAAAATAGTAAAACAAAGGTAAACAAAAATGTATATCGCATGAGAGATTTGGTACTTCTTGTCATTTTCTTATTAAATAAGACATATCTTAGTATGATGTTTATCATAGTTTAAGTCACTTCAAGTTTATTGCATCCTGTCTTCTTTGTCTTATGAAAGAAAATGATCCTATAATTGGGGATTTTGGTTTCTTTGTAATTGACTTCAGCAGAAATGTTTTCAAATTTAGGTAATAATTTTGGTATTGTGTCCATGGTATGAAAGAACACGCTTAATTAAACTTTTCATTTTTAACCAGTTGCTTCAGCACTGTTTCTTTCCCACCTTTCTTCTACATGGTCAGAATTATAAATCCCCTCGATTTATCATAAGTTGCATCGAATTATTTAAAACATTTGCCTCATGCTGGAAAATTTCCACCTTGACTTGACTTTTCACCAGTTTCATGCATCTGAAGAAAAATCTTCCTGAAAGATGAAGATGAGCAGCAAAGAGCAGACTCTCTCTCCAAGGGTCCCGTTGATGGAGAATGTGACAGACAGCACGCAACAGTTTTCAGATGACACACTTGGCCTCTTTCCCAGTCCCAGACATTTGCATGAGAGATAAAGAGCATACTCAATTCACATAGAATGATTTTATTCCCTAAGACCTTTGGGGATGGTTACACTTTAATAACCATTGCAGTTGAAAACTGATTTCTTTTATGCAGGCATCTGCATCTGGGTAGCCAGGTATCTATTTCTTCCTTTTTGTCAACACTGACTGTTGGCTTTTACCACAGTAGCATCCTCTGCTCTCTGCCAGGGCCCCAGCAGATCCCCTTCCTGCTATAGTAAAGCAGGGGATTAGACAACAAACTTGAAATTAAGTCTTGTGTCTTCTTAGTCTGGTCCAAGTTCTACAATTTCTAATACATTATTTGACCTCAAAGCACTCTCAAGTACATCATTTGACATTTTTTAATTCATCTGCGCAATATGGGTCATGTTGCATATCAGTCGTTAAGGTGATTAAATGTAAAAATGTTACAAAGAGTAAATGCTTAATAAAAAGTACTCATGATATTTCTGAGTACTATACTTTTCAAATTCATGTAGAACAAGAAGTGTTAATGTGGAGGAAAAATGTCTATCAAATATAATATCAGGTGGCAGCTAATTTATTTGCTGGCAGTAAGCAACTATTTCTACATGAAATTTTGAAGTGCATAAAACATCCTGCAAAGGGTTACATGTAGAATAGAGATGTCAGGTAGAGAAATAGCTTTCCAACTGTGTCTTCCATGAAGCGCTTAATGTCCTTCAGCCAAGTGGATCTCAAACCTACCTGATTATAATTATCATCAAGGAAAACTGAAAGGAAACAAAAGCAAAAAATAAAAATAAAATCTATTGGGCTAAGCCAGAGACCTTCTCTTTCATGAGACCAGTGTATAGGATTACAGAAGTTAATGTTTTAAAAGCTGTATATTTAATGTTGATGCCAAAAATTGTTTAGATTTCTAAATTCTTCATACAAGCCCATAGCCAGATGCTAATTATCACTACAAGACTCTTAGGGAAGTCATATTCTTAGAGTAATTTCCTTATGAAAATGGAGGAACACAAAGATATTTAGTTTTGATACAATAGTGTTTCTAATGAAGTTAAATGAACATTTGATAAAAATGTCAGGAAATAATTTTAAGCTAGATGATATGCAAAATGAACTCAAATTGGGAAATAAATGCACAAAAAAATTTTAAAATTTTTAAAAAGATAAAGCCATCAGCATATTAGCAAGAATACAAAGATGACTGAAGATGTAGAAAGTAGAATTATGGAAGTATAAAATTGCATCAGTAACATAGAAGCACATTTGATAAAAGTTTCCAAAGTATAGAGTATCTTAGCTCAGTTGTGCACCTGTAACAAAACACCTATGATTGGGTATTTGTAAGGGATATTTATTTTCTCATAGTTGTGAAGGCTGGGAAGTTTGAGATCAAGCTGCATCCTTCAGAGAGGAGGAATGCTGTGCTCTTACATCAGAAGGGATAGAAAGAAAGACAAACAGGATAAACTCCCTTTGCCAAACCCTTTATAAAGGCACCAGGTCCCACTTGTGAGGGTGGAGCTCACATGACTCCATTATCTCCGAAAGGCTATGCCTCTGCATAATGTTATACTGGGGATTTAATTTCAACATGAATTATAGAGGAGACACAAATATTCAACCTAGTATGGGAAAACATGAAAATAATGGACAAAGTAAAACAAAGGGAGAGAAGATATAAAAATAAATATTAAATTTAAAGAAGAATAGAAAAAAATTTATAGTAGAATATATAATGAAAGCATTGCTCTAAATTGAAAAAGAGAATTCATTTTGAAAGGAGTTAATATACCCCTGACAAAAACAAAACAAAACAAAAAAACAAGATACCCAAATTCAAATATGTGAAGGCAATGTTTTAAAATTTCAAGATTAAATAATTTTAAAATCCTAGCAGATTAAAAATCAAAAATAACAACTTACAGAAATTGAGCTGCTCTCAAAATTCTCTATAACATTACATATGGTAAGTAAATTGAATAATTGATGTAGGGTTTGTATCTGAATAATTTAATATACATTCAATATATGGAAGCCATAGGAAAAAAATTCTCAGATCTGTAAGAAGAAAAAAGAAAATAAACCACTGATAAATAGTTCTAAAAATGTATTTTGGTTTTTGAATTTTCACAAGTGCTTAATTATAATTGACAAATAAAAAGGACATATATTTAAGGTGTGCAATATAGTGGTGTGATACAGGTATACATTCTGAAATGATTCGTAATTCCTAATTAATCAAGCTAATTAGCATACCCATTAACTCAAATAGCTATTTTTAGTGTGTGTTTGTATGTGTGTGCTCACAGGAAGAATTCTTAAGATACATACTTTTAATAAACTTTAAGTATATGTAACTAATAATTATATTCATCATGCTCCGCATTAGATTTCCAAACTTTATTCTTGTTATCACTGAAAATCTGTCCCTTTGACCAGTGTATTCCTATTTCCTACATACCCCCAAATCTGGTTAGCACTCTTTTAATCTCTGCGTCTATGAGTTTGACTTCTTTAGACTGTACATATAGGGGAGTTCATATAGTATGCATTTGTCTTTCTGTGCCCAGTTCATTTCACTTAACACATCCATGTTATTGCAAAATGTTAGGGTTTCATCTTTTTTGTGACTGAATAATCCATTGTATAGAAGTATGTATGCCACATTTCCTTTATCCATTCATAAAAGGATACTTAGGTTGTTTTCACATTTTTGTTACTGTGAATAAGGTTGCAGTCAACATGAAAATGTAGATCTCTTCACATATCGATTTCATTTTCCTGAGACATATATTCATAACTGGGGTAACTGGACCATATGGTAGACCTGTTTTTACCTTTTTGGGGAAATTCCATACTGATTTGCCTAATGGTTCTACCGATTTACTCCCATTCATGGCATGCAAGTGTTTCCCTTTCTCCACATTTTTGCCAACATGTTATTTTTAGACTTTCTGTTAATAGGAGTGAGATGATATCTTATTATGTTGTGATTTATATTTCCCTAGTGACTGATGCTGTTGAGCACTGTTTTAGTGCCTACTGGCCATTTTTATGTCCTGTTTTGGAAAATGTCTATTCAGACACTTTGTTCAATTTTTCTCCTTGTTATTTACCAACACTTTACTATTGAGTTGTGTGTGTTTGTGCCTTATGTACTTTAGATACTAATACTTTTTTGGACAAATCATTTGCCAAAATTTTCTCCTAGTCTGTATAGTTTGTCTTTTCATTATGTTAGTTGTTTTGGTGTGAAAAAAATTTTAGTTCTATGTTATCCCATTTATTATATCCTTTTGATGGTTCTTTTGTTGTCATTTTAAAAATTATTATTGAGTCTATGTCAAGACATAGAGATTTTCTCCCATGTTTTCTTCTAAGAGTTTTATGATTTGAAGTCTTACATTTATGTCTTTAATACATTTGGAGTCTTGTATATGATGTAAGCTAAGGGTTCAATTCCTTTTTTTAACACTTGTATATTCAGTTGTTCCTGTGCCATTTATTGAAAAGATTTGTCTTTCCTCATTATATATTCTTGACATCTTTGTCAAATACTAATTGACCTTTTATGTGGGTTTCTTTCCGGGCCTTGTGCATTGTTCTGCATCTGTTTTTATGTTAGTACAGTGATGTTTAATTACTATAACTTTGAAATATAATTTAAGATGAGAAGAAAATATGATACCCTCAGTTTTGTTCTTGGTGTTCAATTGCTTTAAATATTTGTGTCATTTTGACATTCTGTACAAACTTTAGGATTTTTTTCTATTTCTCTGATAAATGCCATTTGAATCTATATATGGATTGCATTGAATATGTGGGTCACTATGCACAGTACAGATACCTTAATAATATTAATTAATAATATTAATATTAATAATATTATCTGGGACTTCTTTAATTTTTCTTATCAGTGTTTCATAGTCGTCAGTGTGCAGACACTTTATCTACTTGGTTTAATTTATTTGTATATATTTTATGGGATCTTTTGAGATAACATCTTGCTATGTACTCTAGACTAGCCCACTATGTAACCCAGGCTGGCCTTCAACTGGAGATCCTCCTAACCCAGCTTCTTGAGTGCTGAGATTACAGAAATGTGTCACCAGGCACAGATCAATTCTTTTTGATGCTATTGTATGTGAGAAAATTTCTTAATTTCTGTGTTGAGTAATTTGTTGTTGGTGTGTATAAATGTGGATAATTTTGTATGTTCACTTTCTATTCTACAATGATACTTATTTCACTTATTACTTCTAATGGTATTTGGGGGGTGTTGTTAAGATTTTCCATGTATAAAAACATACAATGTGAAAATACAGACAATTTAAGTTCTTCCTGTTCAGTCTTTATTCTTTTTATTTCTTATTCTTGCCTAATTGCTTTGGCTAAAACTTCCAGTGCTTTGCTCTTCTTGACCTAAGAGGAAAAGATTTTGAATTTTTACTGTTAGTTAAGCTATCTGCTTATCATATATATGGACTATTATGTTGTGGTACATTCCTTCTATGCCTAGTTGGTTAACAGTTATGTTTTTTATCATAAGGATGTTGAATTTTGTCAAATACTTTTTCTACATCTATCATTCATTCTGTTAATGTGATGTACCACATTTATTTACTTAGGTATGTATTCCTTGCATACCAGGGATAACTCTCAGATGATCACTAAATATGGTCCTTTTATTGTACTGCTAAATTTGGTGAGTTAATGTTTTATTTTTTGCATCTATACTCACTAGGGATAACCAGGATTTCTTTATTCCTTCTCAAATTTTTTAACTTTTCTACCTGGATCCTTTCAAATGACCCACCTTTGAGTTCACTAACATTTTCTTCTACTTGATCATGTGTACTGGTGATGTTCTCCACTGAAATTTTTCACTTTATTTACTGTATTCTTCAGCTCCATGATTTCTGTTTGGTCTTTATTTCTGTTTTCTCTTTATTAAGCTCATTTTGTTCATGTATTTTTTCATGTCTTTGGCTGTCTGTATTCTCTTCTAGCTTACTGAACTTCCTTAGAATAATTATTTTGAATTCTTTTTCAGGCAGTTCATCAATTTCCCTTTCTTTGAGGTCAGTTACTAGAATATTATTATGTTCCTTCGGTGATGTTATGTTTTCTTGATTTTTTAGTTTTCTTGAAATCTTGCATTGCCAACTAAGCACCTAAAGAAACAACCACAATCTACTGACTGGATTGGGAAGACATTCCTTCCCCAGTCAGCTCAGCTAGGGATCTGAGGCTTGGTCACATTTTCTGCCGATTGTTCTCTTCCTTCCTCTTGTTCCTCCTGAGGGGAGCTGTACAAGATGTCCAGTGCTCTCTGTGTGTTTCTCTGTAGTGATGTTGTGAAATGCTGGATTTTTGTGCTTTTCCTAAAGCCACAGAGTTGAGCCAGGTGCATGTGAGATGCTGGCATTAACTATCCCCAGGGGTGTGCAGAGTGCAGTGTGCGAAGCATTTGAGGTACCCTTTGGCAAGTTGGGGTGGAGTGGTTCAGGCACCCTAAGTGGCCTGCGGCAAATGTCCTGATGGAGTCCAGTTAGTAGGGTCTGTGGCCTCCTTTTCTTGCCCTAGCATTTCCCATCATCTCGGCTGTGCGGATTACCTGGGTCATTTCTGTGAGACAGGAAAGAGCAGCCCTCTTGGGCAGCACCCTGAAGCACTGAGGAGCTAGGAGTTCATTAGCACAGTCTCATTTTCCCTCATGGGGAACCGAAGGGCGAGTGTATCTTGACCCTGAGCTGGGCCTCCTTGAAGGAGAAAAAAGCAAGTAAAGCAGAAGTGTTCTTAACCCCTCCAATGTAAGTACTTTCAGGACTTTTCCTCCAATAGCGTTCTAGAAGAACCTCTGGCTTCTGAGACACCCATGAATGTACTCTTGTCCACTGCCAGTTGTAAAATGCTTTTATCTGTGGGAGGGTAACAATAGAAACCTCCTTTTCTGCCAGGAGGATGTTCTGAGAAAGTTCCTAAGAATATATTCTAGACACATCTAAGAGTAAAATACTCACAGCATAAAAGAAGTAGCAGCTGGGTGTGGTGATGTGCATTTACAGTTCCAGCCATTGGGAAGATGAGACAGGAGGGTCTCCTAAGCCTAGGAGTTACAGGCCAGTCCAGGAAATATAGCAAGATTCCATCTTATTAGAAAAGAGGTAGCAGTGAACTTTACAATTATTTGAGTAAATGAGATAAATGCATAATGTTATAACTACACTTAAAAGCGTGACTGTATTGTAGAAGAAAATGCTAGTATTTGACAATATTCATAAAATGCATAATCATTGGTTAAATTTACATAAATGTACAGCATAGTCATGTATAAGAAAGGAAAAGAGTAATAGGCTAAATTCCATCTCTTATGAAGTCCAAAGTCATGTATTTCCTGTTTTGAATTTTTAAAAAAGTATTTGAGTAAATTTTAAAAACTTAACACACTTTCTGGGTGTGGTGGTGCACCCCTGTAATCCCAGCACTCAGAGGCAGAGGCAAGAGGATTGCTGCAATTCGAGGCCAGCCTGGACTACATAGTGAGTTTAGGGCCAGCCTGAACTACAAAGGGAGACCCTGTCCCAAAAAACAAAAAACAAAAAGCAAAAAAACAAACAAAACTTAAACACTCATACAATTGTAAATAGAATGTTAAGAAGCCAGTGGAAAATAAAGACAAAGGAAAAAATCAATCATGTAGTTAAAGACTATTAAGAGACAGAAAAACTACTTCAACAGTAACAATAAACACCAGTGATTTAATATACTTTATTGAAGAACAAGATAATTAGCTTAATCAACAACCTCTACATGCAGCTGGTAAGAGGTATACGTAAACCAAAGTGGAACAAAAGTTGTAGCTTTGATATTTTATTTTAATGGTTAATAAAGAAATGTAAGAAGAGATGTGACTATATTAAAATAAAAAAATTAATGGCGAAACAAAATAAAGGACCAAGAGTTATATTATTTTGATTAGTGATACAATTTACAATGTAGACAAAATAGTGATATATGCAAAGTAAGTTGACCAAAAAAAAAAAGCTATCATGCTATAAATTAATATCACTATGCATGAGTTTAGGTCAAATGTGATAAAAATTAATAACAGAATTTGATGACCGTAATTGTCATATATTAAGAAGTATAAAATACCATATACTATAAAAATTACCATACATACATTATGAAACATACTGAAAATTCTCATCAAATTCCAAATAGCACAATTTTTATATTACATTTGGCTAAAGAGATATTTAAATTCAAGGGTATATTTATAAATATATTATCTTGATATATAATTAACTGTTTTCCTAACCTGGGACAATAAAGAAAACATATAAATTAATTTCAACAATATAAAGACACTAATATCAAGATATGAATGATGTCATCAAAGCTATTCAAAAACAATTGTGTAGGGGCTGGAGATGCTTACGTGGCATATGTAAAAGTTTTGAGTCTGATCCCTAGCACTGAAAAAAAAAAAATAGATCTATGAGTTTGTTTTAAAAGATGTGATTAATCATTAGAAAGTTTAAATTTTAAAAAATGTTTTATTTTAGAAGAAAAAAGTAAACATAAAGCCCAAAGTATAGAAATGAAATAAAAATAGTATTATTTCCTATTTTGTACATTTGCACTCAAAATTTATAAAATGAGTCAGAGAACTGGTTCTTGGGCAAAATACAAATAAAAACTAAAATCGAAATTTCTTTCAAAATATAATGAAGTTAAAAACAATACCACACGTAACAATACTGGAAGTCAGAAAAGAGACATCATGAACTTGAATTTAATAGTAAGTTCTTAATTTTCAGGACTGTGTCTTGTTTATTTTATTAATTCATAACTTAGTTCATCTATAACCTAACACCTCACAGGCATACCAGGCTCTCATAAATATTTATAGAATAAATGAAAATGGAGGGTACTCAAAAAATTGTAAGAAGATACTTCACGCAGCTGTGTATTCATTAATTGTAAAGAAGTTTCATATTCAGATAGTTTTATGTTTAATATTTCCAACTTTTAAAGTTAAAAGGCTTTGTATTTGTCCTGAGAATTTAAGACTTTGTTATCTTGTGAAAGTTGTATAACATGAATAAAATCTGGCAAAAATAGAAAAGAAAAAAATTAAATTATCATATAGTCACAAACACAATAACAATCTCATTTATGCACATTGGAAAATATTAATAATATGCTAACAAACCTAATCAAAGTATTGAAAAGATGGCTCATCACATTGCATTTCTTTGAGGGATAATTTCAGGGATAATTTGGAGCTGGTTAGCCTGGGGTTAGGGCCATGATCTTCGAATCCCAGCACCTTGATTTCCTTGGAGGTCCTGGTACTCGATTTAATTTCCTATTTCCGCATTTAGCAGCTATCTGATCTTGAGTAAAAACATTTCACCTCTTTGTGTCTTAGTTTCTTCATCTGTAAAATGGGGACAGTAGTGGAATTGATCTTAAGAATGAGTAATGAAAATTAAATGATACAAGGGCTGGGGGTTTGGCTCAATGGTTCCTCTGCCTGCCTCACAAGCACAAGGTCCCGAGTTCGATCCCCAGTACCCCCCAAAATAAAAAAAATAAAATAAAATAAAAAATTAAATGATATGTAAAACATTCAGCATGATACTAGTACTGTATGTATTAGTGTTGTTACTATCATTCACCACTATCATTATTTTAAATTTATTATATTATTGAATATAATTTTATTTATAAAATATCACTTTATTTAATCTGAGGAACCACCATTTTTACATTTTTCTTCCAGAATATAGCATGCATAATTGCCATATTGTGTTGTTTTGTGCTATTTGTGTTGGCAATGTCAGTAAAGAAAATCAAAGGAAAGATGAATTGTGTGTATTACACTAGTAAAATACGTCTAATTCCAATTTTCTACTGTTTATACATTGAGGAAAGCTTTTTTCTGCAGTGGGTGTGGCTCTTCCGTGGCTCAGAGTTGCGTGTAGTATGGGGAAAGCTGACGTTCTGGGACACACCCAATTCCCTGGACCTAAGACCCAGCGTGTCCGCTTACACTTGTGTGATGGAGCTGTTTCGTCAGCTAATATTTGTGACGAATCTGTGGTCGAGCTGGACATGAAGTAACAGCTATGCTATCGTCCCAACTTCACTTGGAGGCGGCTCAGAGCGTGAACGTGGAGGGAGAGTGTGTCTACTCTTGAAACATGCCCAGTAGGGGCGGGAGGTCAAGCAGGAAGCGCCCTTCTTTGGTTCACCAGGCTCAGGGCTGTGGTTGGCTCTTTTAAGTCCTAAACACAGATATCAAAGCCTGTGCTTGCCCTTTATTGTATAGAATAAATTTTCCTTGCTCTTTCCTTTGAAACATGAAATGAGGATCAAATTATCCTCTCAATTATTACAAACAGTTGTGCAAGTGAAAAGGTCGCCCTTACTCACTCGTGGAACCCCACAAGCCGCCAAGGAATAAGCAGTCTGGATGTCCTACGAAGTGATCTGAAATCTGACACAGTAAGAAAAAACCCTCAGCCTCTGATTCGTCACAGCACATTCACCACGACATCACTGCCCCAAGCCTGGTCATGACACCACCACTCAGGGAGAACCTGGAGGGCAGGAGCTGGGGCCCTGGCAACTGGACCTAAAGACAAATGAACAGGAAGCGGACAGATACCACCTCATAAATGTCACCCAACCGCATCCAACAGCCCCCTGCACTCCCACTGTCACGTCTCCTATGAGAAATGTGCTTCTGTCCCCGCGTCCCGGCCGGTGCATTTCTCATGAACTGAAACGTGGCGGAAGGGAGTTACTCCTTTTCTGGAGTCTGAAGAACTACTCCCTGGTCCTAATCTCTTCAACTACATGGACCTGAATGTTGATGCACAGCCTCTGCTTCAGTTCCGAAGCCTGACTGGATGCGGGAAAGATGACCACAAAACGTATCATCCAAGAGGAAGACATCTGAGAGTGAAAAGGAACGCTAAAAATCGACTTATAGAATTCTTGGGAAGTTTATAATTGTTTAAGAAAGTTATTTACTGTCTAAAATTGTATATTCATGTATGTCTGCATTTACAAAGCAATTTTATAAAAATTAATTTTAAAACCAGTATTCTTTTCTAAAGTTAAAAAATAATATATATAATAATGTATACATTACAGCAGTTAAATTTATATTGATTATAGAAACTATTAAAAAGTAACAGTAGGAGGAATATTACCAGCACATATTCATATATTTTATCAACTTTTTAGCCAAATCTGTCTCTAATGCCATATCCAGAACCAAAAAAAATTTGTCCTTTTAAAATAGGGTCTCACTATTTTTATTATTTTACAGAATTGTCCCCAATCCTCAAAATAAATTCTTCTAAATGAAATATATTCTCAATTCCAAAGTATTTTGTGGATAAATATATTCACAGGTACTACCTCTTTTGCAACTATTTAGAGTAGCTTCCTTTAACAAATATTTTTGTGACAATACTTGTCGTATGAGTTGTCTCTACCTACAATTTCCCTGCAAGTTTTACCAAATATAGAAACTAAAAAGTTGTAGTTTTTCTTCATTTTTTTCCATTTTGACACAGACTATAAAATTCTCCAGTTTTAAAGGTGGGTGATCTATCAACAAATTCTTCCTTCAAGTCATTTGTTCTACAGTTGTTACATAACTCCAAAACTAAATTTTCTATTGTCAGAGATCTACTTGGGCAGTTTGTTCAGCTTCTCCTCAATTTTGTAGAAAAACATTTTCCTGTTTCCAAGATCTGGTCTTCAACAATTTCAATCCGTTATAAGCTTCCACCGGAAGTTATTTCTCTTGCCACATCATTAGTTGTTTAAAAATTTCCAGCTGATTTTTGAACAAAATTTAGAGAACTCACCAAAATGTGTGTATCATTGAAGGACATTAAGACTGATTTATGATGCAGTTACACAAAGGATGGGGATTTTCTTAAGATCTCCCTGATGAGTGGCTGCAAAGCCAAACTGTTCTGCTATGCTGAAGATGCTTTTAGCACTCTTTTGGCTTCATCACAAAAGTTTAGTAACCCCCTACCATGTAGATGCAGAAATATTTTGGATTTTGGCAACTGTACCTTTTTAATTGCTGGAATATTATAGCTGGTTGGATGAGATTATAAATTATGTGTATACCACAACAACTGTAGATACACTTCTCTCTCTCTGGTTTCTTAACTTCCTGAGAACACTGCTCTTCACCACGGTGTTGGGCTCCATCGAAATGTCAATTCATATTATTCCCACAAGAATGGACACTTCAGAGTGGCCCTTTTAACATTTGCAATGATCTCAGATGTTTCACTTGGAGAGAATGAATTTCAAAAGCTTCACTTTGATTCCAGCAACCACATGGAGGAAGAAAAAAGAACCGTTATTAGAATTAACTGATTTTCAATTTGAAGCATCTGCTGATACAAAACGGACATCCTTTAAGCTTGAGAAGTTCTGTTACTAATGAAGCCACATTTTCTGCTCTTGCTTCCTACTTCATGCATGCACAAAAAGCCTGGGATTGAAAATGAGCAGAATTAACTTCAGCCAGCAGTGGACTGATCTAAACAGAAACTCATGCTTAAAAGATTCATGTGTGGACTCACCTTCTGCAGTTGCATATGTAAACTTGTCCTTTTTGGCACCATTCTCCTGAGATAATAACTTTTGAGCTCAATGCTGCTGAATTTCTAGCAGATTTTTTACCCTGGTTTTGATCTGGTCTGGGATATCTTTATGCAAGAACATTTAACGTACTCCTGCTCTATGCATTTTAAACCGGACTGGCTTCTACACTTTGTGATGAACACACAAGCATGCACATCCCAGTGACCTCTTCTGCTAGGATCCTAGAGACTTTGTGTATCTTGTAAGCCTCCTGGGCAGCAACATACTGGCTGCTGCATAAAGTCGTTGGTGGGGAGCAGCACTGAATCCAAAGTAAGTTTGACATCAGCCAATAATCACCCTGACATTCCTGTGGCTTGGACTGCTCTCAGAGCTGCTGAATGGTACCGAGGCAAGAGGCAGAGGGAGGAAGCTTGGTGGTAGCAATTTCAGTGCTGAGAAAGGCACCATCCTCAATTCAGGACCGGTAGAGACACTGTCCATCAGGTGTCACCGGGGTGGCCGCACTGGCAAAAGGAATTAGCTGCTCATACTCAAGTGCCTTACCTATTCTTCTTGGACCTGGAAAGGACATAAAAGTTCAAAGAAGAGAGAAATAGGCTACTTTTGATCATGTCACATGGTATGTAGGACTCCTACCTTCTATTAGCAAGAACGTGGCAGGAGTTGGAAAGAAAGTAGACATCTAGCAGACCTGTCCTGACATTTTTATCCAAGTAGTACAAGAATACTTGGATAAAAATGAAAATATCTGGATCTATGCCAACTGAACAGGACATAACGTCCATGAGGTAAACTGAGACTGTCCCATACCAGTAGGGATGGATAAGTACTTAGAAGGAAGATTCTAACAGCATCAGATATTTAAGGATCATGTCTTAAGAGCCAGGCCCCATAGTATTTGGAAGATGAAACTGTGATCAAAAGATGATCCCTCCTCGTGGGGTACACCTAGTTTGTCTAGCTTACCCTTAGGAAGTGTGTGATTTTCAAAGACGGTTCTCACACTCGACTCCTTTGATTCAGGCACACTCTAGGGAGTGTGCCACTCCATCTGCAACTGCTGGCCTCAGGAACTTTCCCCAAACTTACCCCAGGGCAGCTGCTCTGTCAGAACACAGTGAGAAACATCTCTGCCAGTGTTGATTTGAAGAGAGTGCCCCTTCTTGGTGCTCACGGGATAGGTACTGCTACCACCAAGCTTCCTCCCTCTGCCTCTTGCCTCAGTGCCATTCAGCAGCCACAGGAATGTCAGGGTGATTATTGGCCAATGTCAAACTTACTTTGGAGCAGAGGTCCTTTAAGTTCAGGAGACAGATTTACCTTTCTTACAGGCTTAATAGAATTAAGCAAATCAGCACTTCCTGCCAAAGGCAGGCTGCACAACCACCAAGCAAGCAGTATCATTAAGAAAGCACATGTGTTTAAAATAAAATTGTTTCTAACAGTGAGTCTCAAATACCTGCCATTCCGGCATACTTTCTGACTTTTAAGATTGATGTCAAGCCGTGCCGACTTTAACCTTATTCTTTGAAACATTCTCTCTACTCCTCCCTCCCTCTCTTCATCCATCAACTTGAATTTCTCCTAATAAAAAGGTAAATAAAATATACTCAAAATATACTCTAAAGTCAAGCCAGTGTCATGTTTTGCTTCCTCCCTCGTGGGACATTGGCAGTCCACTCCAATCATGGTGCTGCTCTTCCTTCTTTTTCCAAACAAGGAGCACCAGTCTCCAGGTTCTATAAGTCTCCAGTCTCTAGGTTTGATAATATTTTTCCAAGAAGTGGTTCTAGAATTTTCTGTTTAGTCTTCATTCCTATGCTGTCTTACTCATCTGAGCCTTAAGAAGCTTTTCTCTGTGAGAATGAATTCAAATTTCCACCTTTGCCATCCTGGTGTTGCAAGCAGGTAGAGCAATGGCTTGGTTTCTCTCCTGGCTCTGTTAGTAAATCCATCGGTTTGACCTTGTTCAACCTCTCTGTGCAGAAGTTATTTATCTGTAACATGGAGTTAATAATAGTACTTGCTCTTTTAGGTTTTTCTTAGGATTAATGAATTCTGTTCAAAGCAGTAAAAGAGGTGCCTGGCTGTTTATATTGCATGCCCTTCCTCCCCAGTGAGGGATAGTTTTGGGGAACTCAAGTTGGGCAGAGACAACTTCACTGATGTTTGGTGCAGGAAACTTTGCAAAGTGCTTAAAGCAACTCTCATCAGGGCCATGCAAGTTAGTTCACTTCATGTGGGATCAAGCCAGGATTCCTGAAAGTCATGCAGAAAATGATGGTCTTCGGAAGGAAATCAATCCCCAGCACTCAGGGACAGAGGTTCAGATACTTCAGAGAAAATTGGGCTTTCGTCTGGAATCCAAACCTTGGACAAAAATCCGAAGTTCTTCACCGCAATGTAGTCAAACAATTTAGCTCAAAACAATCAATATTCTTTTCTGAACACTTTAACCACAGATGTTCAACATTTTTTTCTAAAATGTTATTACCAATTGCATATCTATCAGTTATTCTTTTCTTTTAATGATTAACAGATATAACAAGTTTGGTAGTAGACATCATATGTGTGTGTGTGTGTGTGTGTGTGTGTGTGTGTGTATATTTGGGGTTTTTTTGGTACCGAGGATCAAACTTAGGACCTTGCACTTATGAGGCAAGTGGTGGAACCACTGAGCTAAATCCCCCATCCTTTATATATATATTTATGTCATGGGATGCACACAGCCACATCTTGGATTTATAATCAATATACTGTCCTTGCACTTTTCATAAATTTTACCAAGACAGTAACTGATTGATTCATTCATTAATCAGTGGTATTAAATTGTAATAAATTCTTTATCACTTACAGGACTTTTCTGAGCGAATTGCTTAATAGTAAATTTAGAATGGTTGTTCAGGTCTCAAGGTGATCTCAAGGTGAGATTGTGTAGGTAAAAGTATCTGGTCACATGCCCAAGTTTAGGACATTATTAAATCACTTGGTTCTGCTTTCAAGTGTGTCTGTGTGTGTGTGTGTGTGTGTGTGCGTGCGCGCACGCGCAAAAGGACTGCACCATGGAAACTCCCCAGCCAGTTTCTCCACACTACCTCTCCTCTTCACTGGGTTATCGTCACTCCAGCCTCCTTTCTGCCAGGTATTAACTGTTTGCAGTTATGAAGCGCACGTAGCATTTTTGACATTGTGATAAACGCTTTATACATGCTATCCCTAGCTTCATAGCTTGGCCCATGTAAGCCCTTGTGGCTTTTTTCTTTGGTGGGTAGTTAGTTAGGCCCACTGTGTTCTTGAGTGTGGTTTGTCTCCACCCATAATTCCTTTTGGCACTCTATTATTCACAGCAAAGCTACCCCAAGGGTCCTGATGCAGGATGGCCATGAGCACATCCCTGAGCAAGGTTTAACTCTTCACTCCATGTTGCTAATGAGCAAAGACAAATTCAGACAATTGAGACAAAGGCTGGGAACTAATAATGCAGCATCCCGGGTCGGACTCAGCCTCCGTGACTGTTCTAGAGCAGCCACAGCACAGGGTGCTCAGTGTGAGCCCTGGGGGTTCTCCTCGGCTGGACACTCCTCCTTGGAGCCCTCCACAGACCAGCTCCCTGAACAGCCCCCCAAACAGTGCCTCAGATACTCCATTCTTTCCCACCTTCTTTCCGGGCTCTGATCGTCCCCATTCTCCTTTGGTATCTTATGAATCCTTTTGGCCTCCTAAGACCATCACAGCATTTCTATCTCCCAGTTGTTTCTTCTGCCAAGTAACTAAACGTATGAGTAGGAAAGAGACCAAGGAAGGCACCAGGGTGTGTTTCTGCTTTGGTTTATTTCATACCCACCCCCTCTTTTGAAAATTTGTGTATGCTTTCTCTTAGAAAAAGAGGAAGGAAATTTCATCTTTGCAAATAGAACTCGTTAGTTCTTCATAGAATAGCCACATCACTCCAAAAGCATTATATTTGGTTCATAATAAACAAAAAGAGAAACCAATTCCTTCCCACACTTGAGCTACATTAAAACCCCCTTTCACTTAGCTTCTATTACTGTGGAGAATTAGTAGTTTGGGACCGGATCACTTCTTTCCACTCCCTGTTCGTCCTTCTGTGGTATGGAGAATGAGAATGTTGTTATGCATGCATGATCCTCCATCCTCACATCAACATTCCAGCTTAGGGACCAGCTCTTAACATATCAAGACTTGATACATCTATTAGAATTTCAGCCAGCTGTGGAGGTACGTGCCTGTAATCCCAGCGCTTGGCAGGCTGAGGCAGGAGGATTGCCAAGAGTTCAAGGCCAGCCCTGGACTACATAGTGAGTTCAAAGCCAGCCTGTGCTACACAGCAAAACCCTGTCTCAAAAAACAAAACAAACAAAAAAGAATTGCATAACAAATTTTTGGTAGATGTATAAATAACCTTTGACACAATGTGCACTGAATGACACTTTTAGGCAGGACATAGCATAAAAATACACTCAGAAACAAAATTAAAATATCTGAAATTCTAACCATATGCAGAAACATCTATGACCAGTATTTCCAATACCGTGCCTGTAACAAATAGCAAACACCAGAACTGTAATGTGCTCTAAGGGCTCCTCAGGGACACCAGGTAAGTCCCTTCCCCTGTGATGATGAGGAACCCTCTCGGCCTCCATCCTGCTAAGGTCCCTTTACTTTCTCATGGCCCACTGTCCTGCTGCTCCTTTGTCTTCTGCTGCCCAAACTGGACTCTGCTCCCACAGGAGCATGAGCTAATTTCCAGAGGACACTTCTCTTCTGCATATCAGCTGGTTAGCTCACCACAGTAAGTTACTATCATCAAAACTTGTTAAGAAATGATGCTTAAAGCCACCAGGATCAGTTCCATTTCAACACATAGAAAAATTGACTCGTGAAATTTTATGTAACTAACACGTGCATCTCTGTCTCCAGTGTGTAGCTAGAGGTAGAAGCTTTACTCCTACTGATTATGAGCTTTTTTTTTTTTTTTTAAGACAGGGTCTGGCTATGCAGTTCAGGCTGGCCTTGAACTCACTGTGTAGCCCAGGCTGGCCTCCAACTCACAGCTATCCTCCTGCCTCAGCCTCCCAAGTGCTGGGACTACAGGTGTGTGTCACCATGCCAAGCTTGATTATAAGCTTTTATCAAGAGGGGCTTCCTCTGGGCCGGGGATTTAGCTCAGTGGTTCCGCCACCTGCCTTGCAAGCACAAGGTCCCGAGTTTGATCCCTGGTACCGGAAAAAAAAAAAAGAGGGACTTCCTCTGCAATTTTTATGCAAATGTCTAATATCTGAAGGTATCAAATGCCCACCACTTTTGGTTTACATGTATCAAGTTATTCTCTGATCTTTGGGATCTGAAGTCATTGTAACTCACTTTGTTTTTCATGATACAGGCATTCTTCAGGCAACTAATACAAAGTTAAGGGAAAATAGAAGATTGAGCCATATGATCATTCTTGGCCTATCCTCTCTTTCTTCCAGTTGTCCAAGAGGACAGCCCAGTCCTGGGTTGAAACAGTTCTGTCGTGCCTTGCACGCTCTGTGTTTGAACTACTCTGTTGCCGCTGGGGACAGGGCAGAGACTGTCCCGGAAGCAGGTTTCTCATCAGCGGGCTCCTGTACAGGATCCTGGCCTGGCACAAGCACTTCCGGCTCAATCCCTGCAACACCAAGACATCCTGTGACCCCCAGTGCCTCCCAGATGGAAAAGAGTTTCTCTTGCCATGCATTACTATGACAACATATTTAAGGTATACTTAACAGCAGCCCCAAAACTACAAGGATTTATGGAAAAGCCAAGACAGTTTGATCCAGAAATCATTTCTTACGTCAACTAAAGATTCTGTGAATTCTAAGTACTAGCACTGCCCAGGTTTTTTCTGTCTGAAATAAAATATTATATTCTAGGTAAGCACAGAATATCTTTAAACATTGTTTTGAGGACGTTCCCTCTTTGCCCTTCTTTAGTAGATTGGGGTAGAAGGTAGCTAGCACTGCAGAGACATTAAGAACTTTTCAACTCTTAAGTTCACGTCATGTGACGATGTTTCTGGGGAGACTCATACTTATCTAAGCAAAAGGTCCTGAAGGTAAGTAAAACTTTCTGCTGTGAAACAATAGTTTTGAGCGTGGGAGGGCAAAGGATATCTTGCAGTAAGAGTCACAAATGTAGGTAAGAGGCATCCCATCAAAGGAGGAGGCGAAAACTGTTGAACAGAACAAGGAATGTTTATAAACTAACAGGATGGTATTTTGGAAAAGGAATGACGATGATCTCTCTTTTTATGTACTAGAACTTGCAACGTAACAATGGTTCCATGAGAATACATGAAAGAGAAGATTCAGTGCACATGGAAGAAGTTTACAATGCAGTTCAGAGGCCTGAAGCGTTGGGACAGTGCTAACCTACCTGCTCCCCAGCCTTTTGTAGTCATCGTTCCAATAAGGCAGTACAAAACAAAAGTCTACAGTGTGGCAAATTTCAAAAACTCTCTAAATATACTGGCTGGCCTTTTGATTTTGGGAAGTCGCAAACTCCACTTGCTTACCCATGGGTAGCTATTTGCTGGCTCAAACCTGGATGTCAGAAACAGAGAAAATTGCCTCAACAGATGAACTGAAGGGCAAGTTTGCAGCCTTCCTCCCTGGAATACCAGAAGCTCAAGTCCTGTACCACGACCGGAAAGCCTGCCAGCGCCCTTCTGTTAAACTGTGAAGGCCCTTTCCCTCCTTACACATACATCTATCCAAGCAGTTTGAAACCTTTTCACACTGACTTTGTTACGTCTAAACATTTTCCCATCTTATAGTGATCCAAGGAAATCATTTCTCAGGCCTAACATGCTATTTTTCACCAAATGCCTGATGGATGATGATTTTGGAGTGTCTGATGAGTCCCTGCTTGCTTGGGAGAAAGGGTTAGGCCTCTTCCAAAGTACTAGTGGATAACATGGATAAATCTAGAAGTGGTACCAGACCCTTGCTAGGGAAACACATGTGTGGATCTTTACTAAAATGCTAAAGGGAAAAAAGTAGGGCCGTTTTCATTTTTTAAGGAAATAGCTTTGTTGATAGCTATCTTATATATAATATACGTTATATATCTCTAATGTTCACCTATTTAAAATATACAGTTACCCCATGGTTTTAGTATATCCACAGAAGAGACTCAAAGGCCTAGGAGCATTGGAATGCTAGCGTGGATTTATCAGGTAAGACCTTTTCACCCACAATGGGAGTGTTTGGATGACTTACCTTTCAAAAGTACTTTGAGAAATAAATTTCTGAGGGCTTGCACAGCATCTTGGAAGAGCTGCATTATTGCTCTTCACTGTGAACTACAGCTTAGCGTAAGAACCACAGCTGTTCAGCTAGAAAACATATATACAAATGGGATATTTTAATCTGGAGGTGTCTAGGGCCAAGTGGCATCACTCAGCTACCAAAGTCAAGTAATATAAAATATAAGATCGGGCTAAGCAACCAAGCCTGGCACTCACCATGGGTGAATGCTTCCTTCCTGCATTCTCACTGCAGCAAATGACAAAGTCAAAATAACAATCAGAATAGCCTGGCTTGCATAGGCCTACAACATTAGCTAATTATGGCAGTTTTGGAAACAAAATAGACAGAAAACCTACACTTACAGATTCTTACTTGACCTATATAAGCAGAAATGTTCTAGGAAAAATGAGCAAAAATCTAGCTTGAATCATAAAGATAGTTCCAGGCTTGAGCCAAGTTATAGATGTTGAATGCAGGGGAAGGTGAATTCCCCCAAGGAAGGATTCAGGATACTACCCAAAAGTTATATTGATCAATTTTTCCCCAGCCTACAGTCTTTTACCAGTGTCAACTGTGTAATGGGATAAGGAAATCTGACTTCTTAGGGACTACTTGGCCCTGGCTCTAAACTTGACACTGATTCCAAGAGACACAAAATGTCACCGTGGCCCTCCAGTCAGTGTGGGCTTGTGGAGGATAAGAGCACTGGAGTTTTACCACATCGCACAGGGGGTCTAGTGCGTCCCTGAACCCATCCTGGTGATTTTCCCAGCTCAAAAGGCAGATTGGCATAGGCATTGGGGTTGGCAGAATCTCCACACTGGCTCCTCCCAGTGTGAAGTGAGAACTGTTACTGTGGGAAAGGTCAAGAAGAAGCTGTTGAAACTATGTGCACTTGGGAAAATAGTAACTCAAAAGCAATCTGTATCCCCCAAGGGACTGCAGAGATCAGTGGTACCACTGAGGGCTTGAACGATGCAGAACTGGTGATTCCCACTGTGTCCTCATTCATCTCCTCCTAAATGAAGAATATGTTGCCGTAAAGTCCAGCATTCAGACTGACCTGGTGAGCTACAAGTAGCAACCACATGGCACTAATTTATAAGACATTTGTGTGTCAGGGGGTGGAAAATAAATGCAAATAAAGCTCAGGTCCTTCTACCTCAGTGAAGTCACCTGGGTTCCAGTGGTTGAGACATTCCTTCAAGGGCAAAGGATAAGGTGTTGCATCTGTCCCTTCCTTCAGCAAAAAAGAGGCACAGTGCCTACAGGGTGTGTTGCTACAAACCTCTTGCTGAGCGTGCTAAACTCTGTCTTTCCAGAGACCCCGCAATCTGAAGCTTTCTGGTCTGGAACTCAGGTCTTCTCTGGTCTACAGTGCTCGTGGCCCAGCTGGACCCACTAGGAAACTCCTGCATGCCAAATAAAAGCTTTGGGAATCACAGGTCTAATTAAGGGCTATTTGTCAAAATACCTCCCTCAGTACTTTCAATACATCACTTGTTTGACACCATTGTTCTTTTAGGCAATGCCAAGTACAGAATTTTTCTTTGTTTTTCAGTTTTCTAGAATACTCTTTAAAAGTTAGACACTTGGCTTTTTGCTTAGGAATTTCTTTGAAAACTTCTGTTTGGTGTCCTTCCATACCTCTGTGAAATCTGACCTTAGGATCAGGATGGAGAATGAAAGAACAAATAGAAAAGTCTACCAGCCATTAGCTGCTTCTCAAATTTTTCTTTTTTTAAAAATTTTCTATTTTCTATTTTGTGAAACTTACTTTGCATCTTAACATACTCCAACTTTGGTTTATAGTAAAACAGTGATCAGACCTATAAAATCTCCTCTGTTACCTAAAAGATTTAAAATTTATGAAACTCAACAAAGCCTGCATTTCAAACTTTGTGTCTCATTATAAACTTTTAAATTTGAAATTTAAGCCTGAGTAATCATATTTTGTTCTCTTCAATCTATGAGCAACCTATGATGATTGAGGCTGTGGGATGGAGAACCATGAGAAATGCCAGAAAAAAATATATGACTTAAACAACTGCAATGTAGTACAAGCCTGGAGGAATGTAATTTCAATTAGATTAGTCCCTCTCAAGTGGAGAAAAATAAAAAATATCACAAGAAAAATTATTCCAGAATTCCGTACAAAGACAAGGATCATCTACACAAGAGATCAGAAAGTACAGGGCCAAGGATTTAGCTCAGCGGTTCCACCGCCTGCCCCTCAAGCACAAGGACCCGAGTTCAATCTGCGGTACGAAAGAAAGAAAGTACATCTCCTTCCTGGATTTAAGTATGGTACACTCAGGTTTATGAGGACTACCATTGGGATTCTATTCCAATGAAAGGCCTTAAGTCTACTTGTTTTGCAAATAGATTATCATTAAATTCAAAGAAAAACTATTCTTATAAAATTCAATATAACAAAAAGTACAATTTAATAAAATAAACCAAGGTATGTAAACCTAGATTGTATTTGCAAAATAAATGGCAGGGATGAGCATAAGAAAATCACTAACATCTTATGATCTAGAAGACAAGTCTCTGTATATTTCTCTTTTTGTTATATTACGCTTTTCTCTTTGTAACAGAATTGTACATATTTGTTGAAATACATTAAAAGGAAAGGTTGTGTGGAAAATACTCCACTTTCTCTCCCCATGATCCTGAATAAACGTTTACTAACTCACGACAATTCCTTTTTGCCTTTCTTTATTTCTAATTATTTTACTTTTTAAATTCATATGAAGAGAAAACGTAGGGGCCCGGAATTTAGCTCATTGGTGCCGCTGCCTGCCTCGCAAGCACAAGGTCGAGAGTTAGATCCCTGGTACCAAAAAAAAGAAAAAAAGAAAAAGAAAATGTAAGTTCAATTTTTGTAATTAAAACAGTTGGAATTTAAACTACTTAAAAACAATTAGCATGAAACACTGATGTTCACAAACTTTAAAATATTGTGGTAGATTCGAAAATATATATGGGAAAAATTAAACCAAGTAAAACACAGTTCACCTGATAATAGGAAAAAAATAAATGTTTCTATACAGCATGAAAAATAATAACAAAGGAAAAGAACAAACATCATCTTGAAAAGAATGAGTTAAACCCTCACATGTAAACCTTTTCTGATCAGAGTGTAACAACTCAACTCTGTGCTACTGACAATCGCTACCATGACATAGAATTCAAATAAAAGGATGTTCAAAGACTTATCTGGCAAAAACAAAATAATAGCAAGCAGTCCCAGAGGAGCCACAGGCAAAAGCCTACACTTAGAGGAAACATCACTACTTTAAACATGCACATTATAAAGCAAAAGTTAGCAAAAGAATAAAATAAATTAAGAATAAAAGAAAAAATAAAATATTTTAAAAGAAAACTTTAATGGATTAAAATCAGAAAAGTACAATTAAAGAACCCATGGATTTTGGGCAATCAAAGTTCATGGCTTTTAGAAAATCTGATTAAGAAAGAGGAGAAAATATATAGAACTAGAAAGAAAGGATACGGAAAAACACAGTGAGATGTATAAGAGATTGTAATGCAAAATCCTATGTAATGCTAATAAATGTGTAAGACCTGTGAAATGGAAGATGTTCGTGAAAGATATAAATTAGCAGTACATTTTTTTAAAAATTAGAAAAATCTGAATTGAATAACAACCATAGGCATAATGAAAAACACTTCAAAAAATTACTCCAAATTCTCCAGGGGTTGTTTTACTGGTGAATTATTTGAAACTTTAAAGGAACTAGTAAACTCAATTCTATATAATTTGTTCCAGAACACAGAAAAAAATATGGAAGGCAATCAAATCTATTTTGTGAATCCAGGATAATTTTGACATCAAAATCTGACAAATATTATACACACAAAAAAAGCAAAACTAAAGACAGATCTCTCTTATGAATATAGATTCATGAATGAATCAATATTAGGAAATGTATGTGCCTGGCATTTATTAGCCGTCTGGCCAATTCCTTCTAGCTCACCAAGGAAAGCCAGGGTGCCCAGAGCGGAGGTCCTTAGCTTCCTGACCCCACATCTCCACATTTAATTTGCATATGAACCCATCCTTACCTCTTTTCCTCCTGTTTCAGAAGGGAAAAAAATGCCTTTTCTTTGTTCAAAAATAAAAGCTTCCAAGCATGTGCTAGATCCCATCCTTCAGGCAAATTGGTTTGTTAGTAACTGCTTTGTTACTTCTTTGTCAGTGACTTGAGGCCTCTTGCTTTTTATTAACTGTTTCCTTTTGCTTCTTAACAAATATCTCCTCTTCTTTGTCCTCCTTCAGTCACCGCTGACCTAACACCCTTTGCTAACAAGGTACCTGGCAGGCTTGTGAGCCCTGAAAAGGAAAAGGGAGCCCCTCACTTCCAAGGAGCTTTCTTTCTGGTCAGGGACCAGCTCCACCAGCAATTGTAAGCCACGTGACAGGTGCGCAAATAGGGCCCTGCATAGGGACCAGTGGAGCTCAGAGTCAGGGTCAGGGGCTGGGGATGCTCTGCTCTGGCCAGTGCCATGCCTTTCTTATTTCTATCATTGTCTCTTAGAACAAGGCTAGTTTTCATTTGTCAAGCCAATGCTTCCCTCCTCATGCATCCTTTGTTCCACTCCCTTGAAAAATTCCTTAGAATTTTCTTGTAAGCATTAAAAGAAAAATCTTTATCGCAAGTCTCATGGATGTTTTATTTCACGCAATAGTTTCACTTCCTTGTAGCATCAACACTACCAACCATTCCTTCCTTGAAATCCTTGACTGTAAGTTCTTCTGCTTTTACATCTTCCCCTCTAGCCCTCCTTATCTACTGGTTTTCTCCTTTGCTTCCATTTAAATATTTATTATGAATGATCTGTGTTTCTCAGGAACACCTGCAGCTTTTATTTTTGCAGTCTACACATACTCCTAGTGAGCATTTGCCCTCATCTAGTTCCATGCTTCCAACTGACGCCTAAATGCTGGTTCTCCCATCTCCTGCCATAAGAGTTGTCTCTTCCGAGGTCCAGGCTCAGAACTCTAGCTCTTGACAGACTCTCTCCCAGTGACTGCCTTGTATCTCAAACCCATGGACTCAGTACCTTCTCCAATCTGGCTGCTCTCTCTACACACCCTAGGACAATGAAAAGCAAAACGGTTCACTCCACTGTCCAGCTATCCCTCCCCATTTAACCTTGGACATCGGGTCCAAGCCACCTTGTTCCTTTAGGATCTCTTCACTCTGTCTTCTCTCCTCCATAGTCACTGCCTCACATGTAGGCTGTCGACACTTGTCGCTGGGGTTACTATAGAAGCTGCTTAAATAGTCTCCTGACCTTCTTTCTTATACCCTGATAATGTACTTTTTAAAAAACATTGCCACTTGGGATATCTTTCAAAAGCCAGATCTTCTAAGGTCACTCCTATATATGTTTCTTCAGTAATCCGCCTGGATTTTTGGCACATGACATTGACCCTCACAGCATGATGTTTACCTTGTTTCATCTTTCCTGGGTTGATGGTTATATGACTCTAGTTTGGCTTTCTTTTTAGCACACATGAGATGTGTATCCAGTGTTCATGTGTGTGTAAATGACTTCAGCAAACTTCCACTAGTATTTTTCACTCTTCCTATAACCATGGCAATCAGTTTTTGACTTAAAAAACTTCTGCTTTCCATCCTCTGACCCTGAATACTTATAGATTGTGCCACATCTTAGCCATAAGACTAAATGGCCCACTAATGACAAGTTCTGTCAATCTCTACACTTTTAATAAGCACTGTTGTTAAGCATGCTTTGTTCCAGAACCTACTGAAACATAGATGTTCTTTAAAATCATGAAAATTAAGGATTCAAGTATTAAATCAATATAAGGTGTTTTAAAAAGACAAAATTGACATAAAGCCAGAAATTCATGTGATTGTTAGCATCACAGAATTAGTTATTATATCCAAATGAGCTTTCAGAAGAAGCTGTAAGATAGGAGTGACGAGATATGTGACAAGGGGAGGCACGGGAGCCAAGCGTGACCATGACCACCCAGCCACACTTTGTGTTGAAAGAAGCATCCTGTGGCCCAGCACATCACTGACCCAGGGACAGGCTCTGCATGTTGCCAAACTGTAAGGGTCGCGCACATTGCGACTTACAGCACATGTCCTTGTTCTGATCCAAATTTGACTCAGTCAGTTGTGATGACTCCACGTGGAGATGACTTCTTTCTCCAGCTTGGCCCAAGTCATTTTTCCAATAGCCATTGGATTTAGCATAGTAAACAAATAAATAGGCGGTTTATGTCACGTTTTCTGAGCGAGGGTTGCAGGTTTGAGTTTATCTCGCCCTTTCTTGCAAGCCGGAGCCTCCCTGAGACTTAATGGAGAGAATGAGTTCTCCAGAGTAAAATGACAAAGTATCATGAGCGACCCGGCTGGCCCTGCCAGGTGTCACTCCCTGAGTCTCACTCTGAGCCTCTATGGAGCTCAGCAGAACCGTCACCCCCTGCCTGGGGGCTGAGTTCCTGCCCGCTGTGAACTCGCTGCGCTGCACTGATGCCTCCTCTTGCCTTTTCTTCCAATTACTTATTTATGTGTCTGTAAACAAGTAACGGATCCTATTCCTGGCACGCACTAGATTTTCATAAGTGCTCATTTCATCAGCTAATAAGGCCCCTAATATTCTTTCCAATTTTTTCCTTACTTCCCTTAAACAAGTAGACTGAACACAAAATGAGATATTTTCTCAGGAACCAAAGCAGGTGCCATTATCAAGGCTGCTATGTGTCAATTGCGTTTTGTAATTCAGTCGGGAAGTTATGCTAATTCTGTCCACAGCCACATGTTTTAGAAACTTTTTCCTGCATCCGTTTATGATCTTCCAACTCTTTTCAGCCTCAGCCAGTCTCTACGGCATGTTTACCTAACTCTTTTTGCCACAGGTTCTAGATGCGATTGTTGTTTTGTTTTGCTTTGCTTTTTAGACAGGAATGCCACTGGGCTCCATTGCATGTAGCATTCTGTCTCTTGGTAAAATACCACTTAATATGTAGGAGAGGAAGCCTTTGAGTTCTGGAATCTTCTTGACTGTGTAAAATACTCTTGTAACATGCAGCTTATAGAATCAGTGCTGATCCCAACGGTTGTTCAGTAGTTTAAGAGGTGTGTGAGTTATTAGGTGAGGGAAGTCACTGTAACAGTTAAGCAAAATAACTAAATACATCTGAAGCCATATAATTTAATGTATTAGGAGCAGATCTTTTGAAAATTTCTAGAAAGTTATCCAATATCCTACTGACCAGCATTTTAAGACACATTTTATAGCCCAAACCTTCAACTTAAGTGCCTACGCTGTCCACTGAGAGAGAAGGAAATGGCATAATCATAACCCTGGCCATGGAAGAAATGCTGTTTCTTTAGTGCACCATTATTTCCCAGTAGGTATTGTAATTGAGAAGAAACTTCCCTTAAATGTGCTAAATCAATTAATTACCCACATACACTTGCTTTAACATCCTGCACGATTGAAACCACTTCCAGATGCCACATTTGCTCCTGAGTCCTTGGCTGTCATGTTTCAGAGTGGATCCACTGTGTCACCCCCATGGGAGGGGAGGCAGAGAGGTACAGCATTGTGGTCATCGATGTAAAAACCACCCCTATGATGAGCTGAATGTTGGCCTGGGTACAGACTTATCCATCCTCAGGAAAACAATTTAATTGTTTTCTACCTTGACTTTCTCTTACGTAAAAATGGGAGTAAGGACTGGCTGCACTGAGGAGGCACCAATAATAAAAATGAACGTAAGAATTGCTGTGTTTTGAATGGAACTAGGTGTGAGCTTAGTAACAACTGGACTTGGATGTTCTTGCATAAGAATGACCTCATTAACTCATTTTCCCTTTGAGAAAGTGTGTATGGCAACATTATGCTCTGTCTGCTGTTAAATGCAGTCTTTTTTCATTTAGAGCCTAATGCTTGTTTTATTTTAGTGCATTTTTAAAAAATGTTATTCTAACATATCCAATGAATTAGGAGTCCACTGTTGTGGAGAATCTGAATACCATCGTGTTTACCCTAATAATAAGTCTTGTTCATTAAATTTCATTTTGCAAGATGAAGAGATACATTTGGAATTGCTTTACTGCCTTTAGATTTTCTAGAATCTTTAAAACCACATCACCATTACTTGAACTTATTCTCAGGTTTTGTGCATTCTATTAACATAAAACCATAAGGCAAATTTGCTTTTAATAATTTTCTTCAAGGTTTGTGCTTTATTAGAAATAACTCATTTACAGAAAACCTTTTATTTGGGTTGGTGGTGAGAATAAACACATAGTTCTCAGTGACTTTTATTATTTATTATGAAGTAATTTGGCAGGGTGTTGTGTAGGCAACTAAAAGAAATAAAAGATTAATCAGGACTACCAATCTTTTTTTGATTTGTAGAGTAACAGAAAACAGCAGTCCAGCCCTGTTTTACTCCCCGAAGGTTTGGTTCAGTATGTGCCAGTGATGGAAAACATCGTCCGCCTATAAAGCAACAATTAGGGTTGGTTTCCACTGACTCAATCAGTCAAATGTAAAAATACAAAAGACTAATATAAAATAAGCCCTCTTCTGTGGGCTTCACATGCCAGAAACGTGTACACTCTTGAGTATGTGTTGCTCCCGCTGTTTACCAACGCTCCACTGGAATTTTTGGTTTAAAAGTTCATATTTTAATTATGGAATTAAATACAGGAGGGCAAAAAATCAGCAGTTTTTCCTTGGATTATAATAGAGTTTAGGAGAAAAGACAGAACTGGACGAAAAAAGGCCTGTGTTTGCTTTTTGGATAAGGCAATAGTCAAAGTGAAGCTAATGGACAAATTACTTAGATTCTTAGTTTATTTGTTTTCTTATATGTGCCTATTAATCGTTATAAGCGTTAGAAAAATATAGCCCTCTTAAAGTTTTCAGGGTTCTTGGAAGAAACATGTAGCAAAATTATTTGTAAAAAAAGTAAAATAAAAAGCCTTTTTAGCATGTATATGATGACGGGGTAGTAGAAAATCATTTTTATTAATATCAACCTATGCAAGATGGGACCTTAAAATCTACCGTGAAGCAGTGGTAGAGAAAGATAACAATAGGAAAAAGACAAAAAAAAATAGGAAAAAGACAGAATTAAGATATTTTCAGGGAGAAAAGCAAAAGCAGTAACAGTTCTAGGTCATGAAATATTATGCGGTCACTCATAATCAAGTATTCATTGTTTACACACATGTAAAATACATTTGAGTTATGTAAAATGAATTGAGAGCAGATAGAGGAAGTGGCCTCCTGGCATTAAGAATGGAGATCTGAGAGTAATCGTGGACGAAGTTGTCTCCACTTACCATTCTGTTGAAATGGATCAGCTCCATTTCTGCTGAGAAAAAAGAACGTAGCTCAGTGGTGCCTAAGGAGTTTCCCTAATTCAACCTTTCTTTATGAGTGCACCTAGAAGCCATTATACAAATAGCAGTAAGAGTAGGGCTCTTGTTAGTAGCCTTTCAACCAGTTTAAAATGCTGCCGAAAGGTCAACATTTTTACTATGTCCTCAGAGGATATAAAAAGCATCTCATTCTTATAAATCTTCCTCATAACTAACATCTTGCAAACGATGATATATCATTTTTGCTTGCAAATTCGTAAATGAGCACAATTCACCATCAGTTACTGCTAATGACACAAGTTTTTTACTTCAGTCTGGTAGGAATATGTAAAGTTATAGCATTTTTCTTGGTGACTTAAAAGGCATTAACAGTTTCATGCCTCTGGTTTCTCTGATGCTAGAGCTGGTGTCTTGAGCTTTTGTCCAGTTCTATTGCAAAACAGAAAATTAAAAGTGAAAGAGAGGAAAACTGATTCTGGTTAGAATGAGGAGAGGATGAAACAGTCCTGAGGCTCCCTTGTGAGTCTCCGGAATTTACACTACAAGAGTTAACTCTTTGTAATGAGCAGATGATTACCAGGCCTTGAGCCATCTGGCTCTGTCTGTCTTCTACCTCAATCTTTCTCCTTTTCCTGGTTTTTCTATGCCCTCCACATACCTAACTACTTTCAGTCTCCTGCCTGTGACTACTTTCTCTGCTCAGAATCTTTTAAGTCTAGATTCTCTCACCTAAAACGCATTTTCCCCTAATCACTCCAAGACTGGAGCTATCTAACTTCAGTATTTTTTCGCAAGTATTCTCAGTCATCTGGCTTTCTTTTCTTGTATTTTCATTATGATAAATATCATAGATTGGTGTGTTCAAACTCCAACTCACCATCTATGATGTGCTTTTTCGCAAGGCTAATCTCAGCATTCTTTTTCAACATTCCTTGCAGCTAAAATTCAAGATAAGAATTAGATTTCTTTACTTTGATGCATCTGTGTAAGACCTAAGAAGAGAAAATACGATGAGGCCTTCTGTTCAAACTTTTCAGCTGTTTCTGCTGGGTCACAAGGTAAGAGAATGAGGGCATTCTTAAGCAATAACACCCTCATTCTGGGGGTTACAGTGATATATTTTGTTAGGGTTATTATCTAAAAATGTCCCTTCAAAGATGCATTGTGTTGAAGGTTGGATTGAGAGCTGATGGATTTTTGAAAAGTCATTAGACCATGAGGGCTCTAACTTCACCAGAAGATTAATTCACTGATGAGGACCCAATAAGATGTCATTATTGGAGAGCACGGTAGCAGGAGGTGGAGTGCAGTCGAAGGGAATAGGTCATGTAGTTATGACCTGGGGGACTGTATTTGATCTCTGGCCTTTTCCTCTCTCGTTCCTTTCTTCTGTCTCTACTTCCTCACCATAATGAGGTGAGCAGCTTTCCTCCACCATGCCCTTCTACCCTGATGTCCTGCCTTACCACAGGACTAAAGCAATGGAACCAGTTGACCACGGACTGGTACCTCTGAAACTGTGAACCAGAATAAACCTTTCTTCTTTGAAGTCGTCTTTGTCAAATATTTTGTCTGAGAAACATAGTTAACTAACACACCTTTCTATCACGGCTACCATGGAGTGTTCTTGGGTTCAACAGTTACAATACCAGCTAAGAGGAGAAAGCAGTCAAGGTGATGAGCAAAGAATGACATATTTTCTACAGTTTCTATGAACTGTGCTAATACTGTCCTAGCAATGTCTTCACCAAATTCTGTAGAGACTTTGTCATGTTAAAACATGAAGGAGAGTATGAAGGCAGTGACTTGATGAAGTATAAATTAACCCAAGCTCGAAATGTTTCCCAGGGATCATCATTGTCAATTGCATCTCTGGCAAGCCTCAGCAATAGCAGGTTATCTGTAACTTCTTTACAATCAACAGTAAGAGGCAAAGATAGTTCCTTAGCTACACTTATAGATAGCCTCAAACATTTACTAGTTCTACTGTGTATGTGTGCTTCTTAACTGTATTGAGGGCTCCTCATGAGCCTGGTGAGTCACAGCCAAGGTACAATCAGCTGATTTGGTAAATTCATTCCAACTGCTGATCACATCCAATAAAATCAAAACAAAAAATTTAGCCAACTAAGGTATTTTGCTGAAATGGTTCACTGATTGAGCAAAAACTATACCAACAGTGCCAGCCAGGCTAAGAACTCAGTTCCTCCTCAGCAATTAAAGGAAGGCTGACTTTTCTGATTGGATAAGTAGCGAATCTTTCTTCAGCTGCTCAGTCTACCTGGGGATAGACCCAAAGCAAGTCCTGAGTGGGGAGGCTTATACTTTGTAAAAGAACCAAAACACAATATTATACTTTGCTTCAATTTAGACCAGTGTCAAATCTGAACTTCCTTCCCACTGGCTGCCTGTCACATTTGAGCTTTATCCAAATGTTACCATCAACAATTCAGATTTTCAACTGGGTTTGGTGTAGCCCAAAGACATTGGAATATTGAAGATGAAGATTAGATTGCATAGCACTCACTACCTGCTATGCAGTTTCAGGGCTTTAGTAATTGCTTGTTCTGTGCATGCACAGGAAATATTAGTAAAATTTGCACTCAAATGACAAGAGTGAGAATGAGAAAGTATCATAGAATCATTTTCTGTAACTGATGAAAAATTAAATTTTTATCACTTTCAGCTTTGCTCTTACATCTGTTTCCTGGAAAGAAGGAATTCGGTGCCAAAAACAAGTATGCTAATTACAATTTAGGCTATAGCTTCAAAATCTTTAAGTAAATGCTGAATACTTTAGTTCAGTCAGGAAATTTGCTAAGACACATTTCTTCTGGCATCTGCCAAGAAGAATGTCTGTTTTTAATACTACAAAGATATACCAGATTTGCACTCTTAAATAACCACAGTTTTACAGCTCCTATTGGAGTCTCACTGAGCTCTTGAATACATTTTCAGCACTGTGTGTCAGAAGGTAGCCCACGCAAGGGGTTTCCTTTGGTGCCAACCATACGACTGCTCTGGACAGCATTCAGCTCTGACTCCAAAGAGCTAATTGCTTTATTTTTATTGTATATCAACTCAGCATCATTGAACAATGCCAGACACAAATGTCCACTTTGTAGGATGCAGAGTCCCCAGGCTTATGAGTCTGGTGGGTACAGTCCAGCCCTCCTTCCATCCTGGACATCTCCATGGACTGTTCTGGTCTTCAAACTCAGATCCACTGTGTGGCAATCGCTATTACTTTCAGATAGGCAGAAACAGAAGCATTGCTTTTCAATGATGTCTTCATTTCCATAACTTACAAGTGGCACCAGATTCCAGTGAACAACCAAATTAGTGACAAATGGTAGAAAAGATTTTCCAGGTCTACCCTTCTTGCTCAGTGTTTTTGTAAAGAAAATATTAAAGACAAAAGTGGGCTTCATTTGGAAAGTCCTAAATATATCAAAGAAGACCTGTAAATATTTTAGGTGAATTTTTTTTATAGCTGCTACTTCTTCTCCATGGTAATAAGAGAAACAAACTCCTGTCCATCAAGAAAAGTCCAGATTTATCTGCAACAGGAAGGATGCCAGACAGCTATGCTTGCCTTAGCATGGCTTTGGGTTGCCTTTTTACTGTGCACCCGCTCAGCATATGCTTTCAATATGATTGAAATTAATGTTGAATTTCTTATACAAGCAACACTCTGAACATCTTGGCAGTTTATAGGCAAATGGTCTAATTTTCTGTGTGGTTTAAACCACTTAATAAAACTTCATGAAAAAAAACTAAAAATACTTTGATCCCATGCCTTGAGATCGTGCAAAAGAATAGTCATATTTATAAAACTACCTGGAATTTGATGCTCTTCAGAGAGGAGAAAAAGCAAAGAGGGTTTTTAACTGTCCTTGACATAATCAGCATTGCCCTCATGTGTAGCATGTACTCTAGGCCGAGAATCGTACTGCACACCTATGGTGCCATACCTTATTTACTAATCATAAAAGTCACATAAGATAGATACTGTTATGCAGTGTCAGAGACAAAGAAACTACATTTCAGAAAAGTAGAGTAGCTTGCCTGCAGTCACATAGCTGTGAAGTGGTACAGCTTCGATTCATACATCCAGGTCTCTGCAACTAGAAAATGTTTGCTCTTTCTGTTAGATTTTCTGAGAAGAATGAAAGTAGTAGAAGACATGGCAGCCTTCTTCTGGGAAGGTTAAATAGCAAAATATGTGTTGCACTATCTGTTCTATTCATTTCCTGATGGCATCTGGTCCTAAAATATGGATAAAGTAAATAATGAAATGTGTAAGTCAGAAATTTCGCTTTCTAACTTCACCAGGACACAGAGCACAGGTCGGTATTTACAGAGTAGAGATTCTGTGCATACTTACCATTGACTGCAGATTACATCAAAGGGAATGTAGGATCAGGGACAACAGTAAAAAGCAGAGAGATATATTATTGTCATTAGAAGGGATACTTATGTAGAGAAGAATCTCAGAGTTTGAGGTCCAAAGGATTTTAGCTCTATCTAATGCCTAAACTGGTCTTCCACATCTGGTCATTTTCCTGCTACCCATCTCAACAGCGTATTTCCTCTTCTGAGTCATTTATGCTTTCAACAAATTAACACATGTTTCTTTCAAAATTACTGTATGCCAGGCAGTGCACACTCCCAGCAAATCCAGGGTCCTCTTCCTCGAGTCCTTTCTTGCATTAAGCTAGTGTCTTTGACAACTACTTCGAATCTTTGGTACAAATTTACCCTATGAGCTATTCAGAATGTGTTTTCCACACGATATTACTTTAAATATCTCAAGTCATCAAACACATCATTTTGGACAAGAGCGAGTCCTTCCTTCTCTGCTGCTCTGTACTTTTCTCCTTTCACTTGTAGAAGACTCAGAGTGGGAAAACTTTTTCCTTTTGTGGTAAATAGTTTAGGGGAACGAGAGAGAGGCCTCCCAAAAGGAGAAGAGTGGGGGGAGGAGTCAATGTTTTTTATGGGTGTTTCTAAGCCAACTTTGGAGAGAAAAGGGCATCCTCGATGGATTTCACATGGCTCCGATGTTAGAAAAGAAACAAATTTAAACAAAAATAATGAGTGTATATTTGCTTAAAATGGCCCTCTCTTCTAACTCCTGGTGATCGAATTGCAGATTTGTGGATGGACAGAAATAGGATAAAGGAAAGGCTACAGTACACACATAGCATACACATGGTATACACATTTCCTCATATGGCGCAGTTTCCAATTCTGTAGCTTTCCTAATAACTCATTTGTTCACTTACTGGAGAATCCAGGCATTCCCAATTTTCTACTTCTTATCTCACTCACTACAGTTTTTTTCAGAGAATGCTATTTTTATCAATTTACTATCAGAATGAGTTTATTTGATTTTGTGTCTATCTGATGCAAAATGTGGTACCCAAAACTAAACTCAAAATTATATTTCTCATTGAATAATGGAAGAAAAGTAGAACAAGTGATTGTTATTCTAAGTATATTCTTTTTATCAGTGTTACCAATTCTTACATGAGCTTTATGTTTCCCAGCATTGACTCACATAAAGCTTATTTTTTTCTATAACTTTATCTTCTTTATGATATATACTGTTGTACAAAATTTCTGTCGGTCTACCTACGTAATTGTCATTCTAGCTTATTTTGTGAGAATCAGTCCTTCACTCCAAACTTTCAGCTCTGAGTATACTACTGACCAGAAGAGTCACATTCCCCCTAATTTATTACCTATTTGATGAAAAAACTGTAAGTATTTTTATCCACATCTTGGCTGAGAATGAAAAATGAACCAAGGGAAAGGTGTGATGCTGTAAGAACCATCTTTCCCCAGAGTGACAGAAACCCTGTAATCAATCAGATTGTCATTCAGTTCTTATTGTCCTTTCACCTGCTTAGGGTCTTCAACCTGTCTCTAAGAGGGGTTAATAATAGAGGTCAAACATCTGCTTACACTACTTTTACTTTTTTTAAAGCACGTTTCCTTCTCATATTCTAGAAACTTTGTCAAACAAATCAGATTTTATTTGGGGGAGCATAACAGGTTCGATAGATTTCATTTTCTTATAATCCTCACAAACCCTTAAGAATGACCACACCATTACTTAAGAATAACTAAAAAATAATAGTTTGTATTGCTGTTGGTGGTAGAAATGGCTTTCTCTCTCTCTCTCTGTCTTTCTTTCATTTGTTCACTTACTGGAGAATCAAGGCATTGCTAATTTTTTTACTTCTTATCTCATACACTACAATTTTTCAAAGACTGCTATTTTTATCAATTTACTCTTTTGTTTCGTCAGTATTCTTTTCTTGTGTTTAATTTGTAGATAAACTATAGTATAAAAGAAATCCATAGTACAGATAAAACACGTAGTATATGTAGGGTTCGATACTAGCCATGGTTTTACGCATCTGCTGGGATCTTGGAACATACTCTTGTGGATAAGGAGGGAGTTTAAGTACAGTTTCATACTGTTGTTTGTAAAAAATCAGTTTAAAATAATCTCTCAGTATTGCTCACATAATGGTACACAAGAATTCTTTCTCTTTTTTCACTTCTCACACATTTGTAATAGCAAATCTTCTAAGTGAGTTCAAAGTGTATTTGTGAATTAAATTCAGAATTTGGGTTAAGCTTGAGACTTTTTACTCTCTGTTCAGACCCAATCTATTATGTGTTATTTTCCTCCACACATTTCCCCTTTTTAGTGATGCAGTGAAACTCCTTGACTAAACTTTAGGATGTACAGGGGCTGGGTCCAGCAATCTGTCTTTAACATAACTCTCTAGTCACGTTTCTGAAGTTTGATTTCGCCAAGCACTTGTTCTCCATTGCAAAATCATATGGTGACTCACTGCTAATGACAGCAGGACAGAACCACACCAGGACTGTGCTTTAGCAAGCAGGAAAGAACAGGAGCTGCTTCCACTGCAGAGTGAGACTGATCTACGTGAGACTCAAGTCTTCCCTTCATCCCATGTGTGATCTTGGTCAATTTACTTAGTCGCTCTGAACTGCAGTTTCCCTGCCCATTAGATATGTCTGCTGTGCAAAAATTATTGCTGTACTGGCTTTAATTATATGTCCTTATCTCACTAAAAATAACCACAGGTGAGTAATATAATAAAGCGTCTCACACTTTGCCTGAAAGGCAAAGATGTTTAATAGAAATTAACACCCTTGTGTGTTTTCTTCCTTTCTTATTTCTTCTGCTACTGAGAATTCTTTTCATAGAGAAATCAAAACATGTGTCTATGGAGTAAAGATCACAGTAATAGGTCATGTGACTATGACCCCATTTTAATAGGGCAAAATGTGAGGCTGTCTATGGGCTTAACACACTTCATGACTAGTTTAGTAAATTTTCTACGTAGTAGAAGGTACTAAGACCCAAAGTAGATATTATACACCCAAATAGACATGTACTGCTAAGATGCTGCTCTTCTTACAGAAAATACGTGGGCAATAATTTACCTAGGTATCACCATTTTTCAAACCATATATTACATTTAAGCCATAGGTAAAACATCCTATTTCCCTTCACTTCTGTCCCCAAATTTAAAATGCCTCCTTTCAGTATCTTTCGCTGTCTAGATTTTATCAGCCAATCTCAATTCCTATTTTGTACATAAAGGACATCACAATCCAATTCAACCTCTTTGTTATTTGACATCTTGTAATATATAGAGTCCACAAAAAAAATGTATACTCAGTTCAGGAAAAGAAAAACAGTATGATGTTTTTTCAACAGACGGCCGTCACTCTGGGCACCTCTTGTAATTGTAGAGGCCAAAGGTAACTTGTATTACTCACCTAATGTCTTATTAAATTTAGTATTAAAATATTTATACAGGTTTTTCTTTTCTTGTGTGTATACTTTTTTTTGGCAGACTCTGTATATTAGCCCTCACTAAATATTATTCTCTTTTTATCTAACGTTTTGTCGTTTGAGGGGAGATTTTTGTTATTGTGTAGTACGGGCCTCAACACACCTATATCTTAATCTAATCTTTTCAAGGATGTGTGTGTGTGTGTGTGTGTGTACATGCACACTCGCAGGCTTTGTTTAAGCGAAGTAGGTAATTCTGCCTCTATTGATAATAAGAGGTAATAAAGAACAATATAACAATGAATGACCATGAAAGTGTGCACTACAATCGCAAGCTCATTATGGATAAGAAAACTTTCTTGGACATTTTGGTCAAAACACCATTTCTGCGTCTCAAATTCATCAGGGCTAAAATTGAATGTTTGAGTTTTCTTCCTTCACTTGCTTCTGCTTTGATTCCTGCCTCAGGGTGTGATTCCACTACCTAAGTCAAAGCGCCCAAGTGACTCACTTCCCCCACCTCTTCCTTTAGCCAGACTCCAGGTCTGCTGATTCCCTCGTATCCATTCGGCTATTTCAATCCTCACTGCTAACACCCTATCGCTGCATTCCTGTCCTTCCCTAGCGCCCTGCCAGTGGATCTGAGCTGTTAAAAACACCTATTTGAGCTAGCCCCTCTTCTGGCTTAAACTCACCATCCCCTTTCACATCTTAAAGTTTGGAGTCTTTGGTAACCATGCGGGCCCTGTACTTCACTGCAGCGTGGATGGCCATTCTTCTCGCTTCCATCCCCAGCTTCCTACATGACTTTGGCTCTTTTCATCAGCTGTTATTTCCCACCCTGTACCCTGGTGCATTTTATTCCCTCCCCAGAAAGTACTCATTCCCTTGTTCCTGGTTCGCCACCTCATCATCTCCAGGATGTTGGCCCTAACTAGGACTCTGCCTGTCTGACCCCTCTCTTGAAAAAAGAGCAGTCAGGCTGCACCTGTTTGCCATTATTTCTCCTCTCTGTAGCACTGTATGTGGCACACAGAGGCTCGATCAGCATTTTTGAAGAAAGGACAGAGTTAGAGGTAGCGAAGGAGGCAGAGAGATATAGAAAAAGAAAGAATACCATTCACCTTGTTCTCAAGTATTTAGTGTGTGAAGGTCATTACTGAACTATCACTTTAAGGTCATCTCCTTAGGGGATGCTTTTGGCTTTTGATTATAACCTCATTCTTGCAATGAGACTTGCCCTTTGGTGAGGAGATTGCTTAAACAGAATGGCCAACTTTTGTAAGCTAAGTATTTCCATCTGGGGACCAACCCCCACAGGGCAGCAGAACCATGCTCTTACCAACTGCGTGAGTTAGCCCATCCCAAATATTGTTCCTTACTTCCATGAAGACAGACAATAGCAAGTGAACCAACCAACCAATCAACCCATCAAGAAGTTAATATTTGTTCTATGCTCAGTACTGCACGAAGCACTCAACATACACTAAATGAATATGAGTCTTGGGAATTGTCTCAAGAAACTTTTGTCTAAGAAAACAAACCTAAATAAAATACAAGACATAATCATAGAGGAAAAACTGTTAAAGAGGTGTTTCCAAGCTCATACATGAGAGTAGTTCACAAAGACATACACGCTTGGTATCTAGTGAACAAATACCAAAGAAACAACATCAACTGGAACTTCGAAATACACAGTAGGAAGAAGGCTCTGCCCTACAAGCTGACCCAACAGACTTAACGAGGTAGACAGATGTTTACTCATCAAAATCTCTCAGCAGGCAGGAAAGGCACAATCATGAAGGCTTTGCTCTGTTCTCCTGCTATTTACATGAAAAGCAGAGTATGCCAAATACAGGGTCTTGCACAGTCACTAACTCAAGCCGTGTTCCCAGCCAAAAATACCCTGCTTGGCAGTGGAAACCAAGGTGTCTCAGTCAGGCACTGTGAAGCCGCCTTGGCTGGCTGGAGTCTACTTGACTCCAGCACTGAATTACTGCCCTGTCTTGCTGCTCCACCACTGAGCTCTAAAGGAAGACATGGTATCCAGTGTGTCAAAGCCGTCTATCATAGTCTGTGTTCAAAATTTCAAACTAGTGGGATTGCAAGAGGTACTAATGTTGTGGGCAACTTTCTGTTGCTAACCAATAACAGACATTATTTGTCAAACCATTGAAGGAAACCACAGAAGCTTATATAGGCTTAGGCAAGTGAAACATCTCTTGGATCTGGAACCATTTCACCCTACAGACATCGAGTTTGCTTAGAAGCCACAGGTAATCCTGTGACCCAAGTGGATTTTAATAAGGGAGGCTGCAACGCAGTTCCTGATGGCATAAGAAGCTAGGATGGAAAGAACAAGTCACAATCAGAAAACGTGAACTGCACACTGATTTCATTGCTCACTAAGGTTATTTCTTGATATTTTAAATACTGTACCTTGTTTTCTTCTCACAACAGTGTAAGCAACATACAAGACCTGTAATGAAGCAAAAACACTTGTGTCCAGATGACAAGCAAGGATTCTGCAGGGCCTCTCTCTGCAAGACCCCAGTTGGGACAAGAGAGTCTGGTACGACAATAAGAGTGGGTTTGCATCTCAGCTCTGCCAGTGTGGAGTCACTGGTAATTTGTTTAACCTCTCTACATCCCCATTTCCCCACTGATGATGATTACGTCTACTTCACAGCGTTGTTACTAGAGTTGATGTGATAAATACTTGGTGCCATGCCTAATATCGGATAAGCTTCATTGTACACCAGCTATCTGTGCATATGCTTATGCCTCTCCTCTCCTGTGACTAGTTCTCTGACAGTAACATAAATTGAAGTGCAAATTGACATCAAGGCCCTGAGTCCTGGTTCTTCCATTAGAGAGCAAGGGGATCCTCTTAGCATCTATTCCTGAGAGCAGAGGGACTCACTACCTGGGGCACAAGGGTGTCACACTGCACAAATAACACAACATGTGCAAATATATTAAACTGGTGTGGAAACACCCCAGAAGCCCACCAACAGATGAGTGGAATAAAATGGGGTAAGGATACACAATGGAGTATTAGCCAGAAAGAACAAAATCATGTGATTTCCAGGCAAACAGATGGAACTTGAGAACTCCATGTTAAGCAAAAGAAACCACACTCAGAGAGGTAAATATCGCATGTTTTCTCTTATATGAGAATATTCTCGATACAGACAAACATAAGAGAAGACAGGAAAGAAGAAAGTAGATATTTAGAGATGGCTTGGGGGATCAGAGGGAGGAGAGGAAAAGGAGAGGGGAATGCTGAAGATAATCAGCATATGCTTCATGAACATACAGATCCACAAAACAAACCTGACTAGTCTGTATTTTTAATGTGCCTTGATGAAAGAAAATGACAATTACTCATTTCTAAGCATCTGGGGACAAGCCGAGTATTTCTCAAACTTGATACCTAGACTACCTCAGTTTCAGAATATTTCCCATACTAATAGGCAAACATGAGTGGGTTTAGGAAGAGGGAAAAAGGGAAGTTTAGAGGGGAAGAGGCATTGGTAATTATACAAGGGAAGAAAAGTTGAGACTAAATGCTAAAATGTATCAGGAACCTAAATCCTGAAATAAAAATTGATAATGATTTAGAATTGCTATGAAAGCTAGAATCAGTGCGTTTAATTCCCCTTGTGAACCTCACAGTGGGAAGAAACTCGGCAAAGTGAAGCAGCCTCCAGAGGCAGGCGACGTCAGGCCCGTGTCCTTCCCCGGGGCCGCTGGCTTCCCGAGCAGGTCAGCTGAGCACTGCCATGGAATCTGCTTTCGGTGCTTCTGGAAAGGAGACTCAGCAGTCAGTACTCTTTGCCCTCATTTCTAATAAATTGTTTGTTTCTCCGAACATTATAAATGGAGCAATCACCAAAATTAAGAAGAGGCGTTCTTTCCTTTCTTGGATTTGGAGTGCAAATTATGTCATTTATATTCTCTCTGCGCTGCTTCCTCCCGATGTTCTTGCTACCTGAGAAGTTCTTCCTCGTGTCCCTGAAAAAAAGAAAAAAAGAGCAAGTGGGTTTTTAAAAACTCTTTCAATTTCTGCTGTTTTCCTGGGATAAGCTACACACAGAAAAAAAAGAAATGACAGTTTTAAAATGAAGGCCATAATCTTACCGGAGCCAGTGTGACTGCCTATCACACAGCCTTTCACAGTTGTGTCTGCCTCATAAATTCGAGCAATGAAACGGAAGTTTTCCTGCTTTCCAAGTAAGTCCAAATATCTTTGCGCCAGCTATGGATCCTCCCAACTCCCTGAAAGAAACTCCTCTCTTTTGAACTGTCATTTCTCTTTTTGAAAAATGTGTGTGTTGCTCGATTTGGAAGCCAGGATCTCTTGCATGTGAAGCACGCCCTGAGCTACACTCCTCCCCAATTTATCTTTATCAGTGTTTCTTCCAAAGTATTTTTTGCTCAAAACGTTATTTAAATACATTTGCCTCTGAATTACCAAACATGAGGTCTTGCATATACCCAGAATCCAATTTTAATAGCAATCACAATTTTGAAAAGTAATGGAGTCTCATTTAAAATACACAGGCTCACATAGAGAACATGAATTCTTTCATCTACAACAAAAATCTCAGGTTCTGGTAACTGAAACATTTTCTTCAGAGGGATATCTCAACAAAATATCTTTACCCATATAAGCAGTATTTTTAAAATCAGCTCATTTTCTTATTGTTTCATTAAAACCAGTAATTGTGACACATAATATCAAGAAGTCATGAGAAAAGTAGAGCCCTTGATCACAATGTCACCTGTTAATCACCATTGCTGTAAGTTAATTATACTTCTTAGCTTTGATATGGTATTTATGGAAAGCCAATTAAGCTTGTGAGAATCTGGTTTAGGCTTGTAATCCCTCTCCTCGCATTGTGAAGAATAAAAACACAGCCTTGGGAGAAACGCACCCAAGAGAGTCAAACAGCGCAAAGTTTCTTTGCAAGAGGCCTAATTCCTTTACATCCCTTGCCTTACGCATTTTCAGGGAAAAACACGCATGTAATGGGGGGCACACTTGTCTATGTTCATATGTGCATATTTTTAGTAAATACTTTACACACAAACACGTTCTTCAACTTGCCAAGACTTTTGCTATTAAGTTTATTTACCTTCCTATCAAATCTTCAAGATAGAATAACTATTATTAGCTCCTTTTATAAAAGGCTGAGATGCAGAAGATGAATTTACTCAATGAGGTTCATACAGCTAATAAATGTCAGCTTTGACTAGAAGCCAGGTCTGTCATCAGACTCCCAGGTTCTAAATCTTTCTACTATTCTATTTGGATGTCAGAAAAACTGTACCACTGTATATTTTTATATTTCTAGAGGGAAGTCACCTTGTAGCCATACATGATGGTGCAGGCCTGTGATCCTAGCACTTGGGAGACTGAACCAAGAGGACCTTGGGTTAGAGGCCAGCCTAGGTTACCATATGGTGAGATTCTGTCTCCAAAAAAAAGAAAGAAAGAAAAGAAAAGGCTTTGAGAATACGGATGGCGGCAACACAGGGATAAACTGAGCCATCTTAAAAGTTTTAAATCCCTGATGAGATTGTGTCAGGGTGAATTGACTTCAGAGTTCCAGTGTTTCCCTTGGGTCAAATTGTGGGTAACACTTCCTTTTCAGACCGACTGAACATGTTCTATTGCTTTCACAGAGTTAAATAACGTCGAGGATTTCAATTCTGACCAGAGTAGTTATGAGGAGGCATTAAAAACAAATAAATGAGGCTGGGCATTTAGCTCAGTGGTGCCATGCCTGCCTCGAAAGCACAAGGTCCTGAGTTCGATCCCTGGTACCAAGAAAAAAAATGCCTTTCACATAACATCTGATTAATCCATTCCATTTTGATAGACAAAGTTACTGAAAATTCATGTCTACCATTAGCTGCAATTGCAGAGATAGCATTAGTTTCTTCCTGTTTAAAATATTCTGTTTTAAAAACAGGTGAGCTGTCCTGAAAGAGAAGAAATTAAAGCCCTGGGTAGATTTTAATGACCACAGCAGCTCATAGTAACTGCCTAGTTGATTAACAAACTTATCCAGCATTTAGTTTGGACTACTGTTCGTATAGGTGTCTTTGAAGACATTTTTCTCTCCACCTCGCTCCTCAGAACATTATTGAGGGTAGGTTGATTCGTTAAACCAGTTCACAGTAAGATCTGAATAATCTGTAAAATGTGCGTGCATTTGACACTTGGGGGATGGTAAGTGTTTGTTGTTAGTGGTGCTTTACTCTAAGTGTTGTAGGCCACCTGAGTTATGGGTCCCTAGGGTGTTTATTAAAAGATAACCTCTGAGACCAGGCATCAGACTCTGGGTCAGAATCTCTCTATGGCTCAGGCCCAGGAAGCTGATTCTGATGTACGCTCCAACTTGAAAATCAGCAAACTAGAAGACGAGGATTAAAGGCACAGGAAGTTGGAAATGTGAGCAGATGTGCTGGAGCATGCCTGAAACCCCAGCTTCTAGCGAGGCTGAGGGAGGGGGGTGGCACGTTTGAGGCCAGCCTGAGAACTTAACAAGACTGAGGACTCTGTTGCAAAACAAAACTTAAAAGGCTCAGTGATAGAACACTTGCCTAACATATGCAAGGCCCTGGGTTCAATCCCCAGTATTTCAAAAAATAAGTAAAATAAGTTACAAATGCAGGAACCCCCCGCCCCCCCAAGGGACTTAAGGTCATGGCAGGCTAAGTAAAAGCCATGCACCATGGTTAACTGTTTCCTACAGCTTGCCTGATGGCTTCTCAGCTTCCTGCCCGGCAGATTCATAGCACAAGTGCAAGTCACTTCTCACTAAAGGTTGTTAGCTTCCTTTATGCGCTGAAATGGTTCTGCCGGAAACCTCACGGTGAGTTGTGAAGCAGCCGGCTCCAGACGGCCTGCCCACCGGCCGAGGGACCACTCCAGCAGTTCCAGCTCGGTTCCCCCTGGACTCAAGGAAGCCGTGGAGGTTGGGTGGTCTCTGTGAACAGTAGTTCAAGGAGCCGGACAGAAAACATACGTGTAATTTAATACAGCCTCAGTCTCGGCCGGACAAGGCCCAAGTCTGAGTCCCCGGAGAGATCGAGTTACCTCTCTGTCGGCCCCAGGGACACCCTGGCCTGTCATCGGCAGCCCCCCTGGGAGACCGCAGTGGCAGCTGCGCTCCCTCACCTGGTAGAAGGAAAGCCCGCCCTGGGCTGCCACTTGTTAGTCCTTTGTAAGGACCAAAAAGACGGGGCGGCTCTGGGGGGGCTGAGAGGGGTTTCAGGACTAGATCCACAAAAACGGTTCGAAGTCCTTTGAGAACACAATCCAGGATTTATTTTCTGAAACAAAAACCTGGACGGAAAAAATAAACACACATTAAACTATTACTGACTAAATATCACTTAGGAATTTGACTGTATTTCCCTTCCTATAATAATGTTATGGACCCAAAGCCAGAACACTCAGAAAGACTAATTACAAATGAAATTGAGACCACTAAGCATTTGATTCACTCCTGTCAAATGTATTTTAATATATTATATTGGGTTACATTGGTTAAAAAAGATAAAATAAAAAACAAATCTCTCAACCTAACCAAAAGCAAATTGGCCAGTAAAGGAACCAATGAAAAAAGCTTTGGTTTTACAAAACAGTTCGCCCAGTAAAATCTTAAAAACTAAGTTTTATAGTAAACCTGGCCTAGATGGTGATAAATCTCATCTGCATGGGATGAACAGAAGATATAATAAGCCACGGGTTGAACTGAACATTTTATTTTTAACTTCCCCTGCAAAAGTCTGTTCCTAGAACCGCAAACTTAAACTGTTTGAGTCCCAGAAGAATTGTCTAGAAGTCAGTTTATTGCAGAGGCACTGGAGGTGAATAATCCCACCCTGCTTCTTCTCAGCCTCTAGGACTCCTTCCTCTAGGATTGAGTGTTTTACTGTTATCTTACATTTGTTTACTGCTATCTTCAAGTTTAAGCCTCTTAGGTCAAGGACCTTGTCTTTGGTGGTTTATACTTTCTGAAGCAATATATTCCTCTGTAAATAATGTGTTTAATCATCAAAAGATACTTCAGTGGGATTTTCCTGCAAAAGAGAAAGTTATTTAAAGGGTGCCTTAGAGGAGCATTTCCTGCGCCTATTTCTATGAGCTCCATCAACACACACTCAACCTGGAAAGCTGGTAGGAGCAAAAAGCTGAAGTCACCATCAGGGAAGTTATAAGTGTTTCCTGGAGTGTCTGGATTAAGGTGAAGCGACGCTGACAGAGCTCTCCAAATGAGTTCACAAGTGATGAATCCACTAATTGTTATTTTGGAAATATTTGAGTTCAAATAATTTGTCTCAGTGAATATACTACTGAGGTGTCAGGATAGAGGGAGACCTTGTTACCAGCAGTCACTGATGCATACTTAATCATCTCACTTGCTCTAACTTGTGTGCAGGTTGTGATTTTCAAACTTGGTGGGCATCCGCCACTGAGAAACATTTACAAAAACTATAACAAGTCCCACCAGACTTTGAGGCCTTGCCTACTCACAGCTAGGGCCTGGGCATCTGTGTAAATACAGAGCTCCAGAGATGAGTGTCTCTGATGCCCTACTGGGGAGGAGATGGCCAGCTCTGCCCAAATACCAGAATGGACCCCCGTGGGGTGTCACCTTGCACTTTTTCTAAGCTTGTGCTGTTTCTCTGATGTGGAATTGAAAAGGAAAGCTGGGAAACTCTGATTCGGGAGTCAGATGGTCCCTTGGTTCATCAGCACACAGACTCCTTGCAGGAGAAAACGTCACCTGTGAAGATTTATTAAGAAACCCGTGCGTCATCGCCTTCCTGGGAGATTTTGACTTGATCGGTTTATGTGGGATCTGGACATCAGTATATTTTGAAAGCTTCTCGGGTGACTTGAATATGTAGCCAAGCTTGAGAGGCACTGGAAGGGATGGAAAGATATTTCTGCAAAGAGCACTGATGAAGCACTTACAGGGGGAGATGCAGAATGGAGGGTAGAGCATTTTCCTCACGGTGGAGTCCAGGCTTGGCAGGCATGGCGTCACCTAGGAGCTGCTGAGAAGTGCAGAGCAGCAAGGCCACAGCCCCGATTTCTGAAGCAGAGTCTAGCCTGCCCACAGGACCCTCCAGTGATCTGTACATGTGCTCATGTTTGAAAGAGCACTGCTAGAGGGAGGATTCGAATCCACCAGACTTCTGGGGGAGCAGCTGTCTAGGTCAGAGGACTTTGGATCAGTTAGGTGTAAGAGGAGCCGCCCTTCAGGGGACCCCACTGAATGAGGAGGCTACATGAACTTGTCTCCTCATCTTGGCTTTTCCAGCCCCACATTTTATAATACTTAGAAAACAGGACATACTGTAGAGAGTTTAGAACAAGATTGGAGTAATCTGTAAGAGATCGAAGCTTTTGTAAAAAAGGAGGGAAAGAGGAGTTGAGGGAGAGGAAGGGAAAGGGAAAAAAGAAGAACAAGATGTATCATTTCCAGTACAAATTCCCGATGATGAAGGTTATCGTGGTGTATGCCTAAAATGTGCCAATAAAAGAAAGAAACAAAAGAGATCAACTTTGGTCCAAGGAATGGTTTGTGTGTCACCTACCTTGACCTTTGGTTACATGTCTGATACCTCAGTCTTTATCTGAAATCTTTATCTGAAAGCTCCTGGCCTTGACCCTGCCTCTCTCTAAATCTCAGCAGAGCAATCAGTAAAATAACCTTAAATTACTTTTTAAAAAATGTGTGACAGGGTCTTGCTATGTAGCCCAGCATGATTATGAACTCATGGTTCTCCTGCCTCAGCTTCCACGGTGCAAGAAACTTAAATCCTATACCCAGACGAGGTAATTTTGTTAGCTGGCATCAATTCAGTCACTGTCCACTAACACTGGTGTTAAGATGAATAAGGCAGTATTCCTCATTTTAAGAAAGTCATAAATCAGTGCCAGAGGCCGACTGACAGTAAGAGATCATCACAATATGTGTGACAAATGGGACTGTGATATTGGTGAGGTGTGACAGCACCTATTCCTTGTACAGCGCTCCTCTTTGGATTATGAAAAGCTACAACCTTCCTGTGAACAATTTGGTAACGCGCATTGCAAGTTTTAACGTCTTCTTGAATTTGGATAGTTTAAATGTGACACCCTGAAGAAGCCATTGTCTGGGGTTTAGTAGGGAGGACACAATCAAATTTATACTTTGAAGAGTTTACTTTGGCTGAATGTAGCAAATAGATGGGAGCAATGCAGACTGGAAGCAGGAAGATTAATTAGTAGGCTGTTACAGCAATCCTGCATTTCTCTAATCTAAGTAAAAATGAGACCCTGGAATAGGGCCATGATTATGTCTGGCTTCTTTGAGCCTAATATATTTCTAGTTTTATCTCAAATGTACTTCTTTCAAGAAGCAATCAGAGATGGGCTTTTAACAGGCCGAAGTTTATAGAGATGTTTATAATGGTGATGTTTATCTTAGCAAAACAAATAAACAAAAGCCACCTAAATATCTAACGTTCAAGCTATCTTTAAACAAATCCTAATTTATCAATTTGCCAAAAGTTGCATAGTCACTCACATAGTATTTATGAAGAATTTTAATAAAGGGGGGCTAGGCATATGATATAATGTAGTATCAGCAAAATTCTGTGGTTAAAATTATCCCGCAAACTTAGCATGGTCTACAAATCCACATAGGATCTTATCTTGCCTAAGTCCCTCGGCAGCTCCAGGACACAGAGCTGTGATGAAATACTTCTCATTCTCTACATGTACAGCTCTGCTTCTGCAACATAAGGATACATGGTCTGGGTAGAGAGATGGGCCAACGTCAGACCAATAGAGGACAGGTACCATGTTAAGAAAGAAACTCACTAGAGAAAATCAAGAAAATTCAGAGTAACAAAGATTTCTAAAGGGCTTCATGAAGATGCAGAACTTTAGGGGAAATATGACATAGGTGGAGAAAACAGCTTGAACAAACTTCCAAAGATGAGATGCTACCAAGTGTTCCAGATGTTCACAGAGGAAATGCAGATACAAGCCAGGCACGGGAGGCATGTGACCTCAGCACTCATGATTGGGAGTTCAAGGCCAGCCCGGCCTTCATTGTGAGACCCTATCTCAAAAACAAAGCATTTTGACCCAGCTATTACCTTTCTAGCTGTTTTCCCAAGAGTTAAAGTAATGCATGCATATCCACATTTATAGGAGCAGAATTCATAATAGCTAAGTTCATAATAGCTATATGTCCAACAGACGAATGGATAAAGAAAATGTGGCATTTATATATAATGAAATACTACTCAGCCATAAAGAAGGAAAAACTTGAGTCATTTGTAGGACAATAGATGCCCTTTGAAACCATATTTTTAAGTAAAATAAATCAAGACACACAAGCTTAAATATCACGTTTTTACTTATAAAAGAAATCCAAATTATAAATGAAGAGCAAAATAAAAGACAGATAACAGAAAATAAGGAAAGAGATCTTTTGCAAACGGGAAGAGGACCAAGAAATGGAAGAAAAGGGGAAGGAGGAGAGGGAAAAGGTATGTAAAAGTGATTAAGATTTTTGTGCACATGGACCAACTCCCCACTAGGAATGTAATCATTATGTACTGGAAACACATATTAATAAAAATAAAAATTAAAAAATAAGTCCACAAATAGATGCCCTGGCCCTATGGAAAGCCAATGTTGGAGACGCTAGATGGAAAAGTCTAGAAAAGGCCAAACTTTGGTATTTGAATGTTCATGCTGAAGTATGTAAATTGTGTTTCATATCTTGGAGATTCATTGAAAACATTTTGAATAACGGTGATGATGTGGTCATAGCAGTGTTTTTGGAAAACTGAGTAAGTACATTAGGGAATTCCAGGAAGGAGAACCTGGGGACTGTCTCTACCAAGTGGGCTCTTCTGAGTGGAGCACCAATCCTGAGCAGAGCTCTGGATTCCAGAGCAGATGGATCACGTACAGCACAGCCTCGCCTGCTTGCATCCAACTCGCTGTGTCTGAAATAGTTCATTAGTTATTTGTTCACCCCACGAATCAAATCATGCATGATATTTGGGTACAGGAAGGCTGTTGATTTTTGAGTATTGACTTTGTATTTGGCTACACTACTGAATTTGGTTATTAAATCTAGGAGTCTTCTGGGGAAGTTCTTGGGGTCTTCTACATAAAGTATCATGTCATCAATGAATAATGATAATTTAACTTTTTTCTTTCCTATCCTTATTCCTTTCATTTTTTTCTCTTCCCTAATTGCTCTGGCTAATGTTTCCAGAACTATATTGAATTAGAGTAAGTGATAGTGGATGTTAGGGTTTGTATTTAGCTGTCCCCCAAAAGCCTCCTGTGGATGACATGGGGCTTTCTATTTCAGAGGCAGTTGAATCTGGAATGTGTGATGCAGGGGTTAAGAGTGTGTGATTACTAAACCACCACACGTGAGTGATTACTTTGGCACTGCCCCAAACCCAATAGTCTGAATAAGATAAAAGGGGCAGAAAGTTGCTGTTAAACTGTCTTGTTACCTTTGCTGCCTTGTGTGTTCCATGTTGTTTCTGCCCTGACATGCCTGTTTGCTATCCCTAGCTTGGAGTCAGCTGATTATGGACTGAAACTTCTGCAAACTGTAAGCCAAATAAAACCCTTCCCCTCTAACTTTGAGTGTCAGGTATTTTGTCTCAGCAATGGGAGAAAAGTAACTAACACAGAGGACATCTCTGTCTTCTTCCTAATTTTGGAGTGAAAGCTTTCAATTTTTGTCCATTTAGTATGATGTTGGCTGTTGTTTTGTCATAGATGGCTTTTATCAGATTGGATAAAGACCATCTTTTCCAATTTTCTGTAGGGTTTTTATCATGAACGAATGTTGGACTTTGTCAACATTTTTTTTCTGCATCTATTCAGATGGTCATATGATTTTTGTCCTTGGTTAATATGATGTATTATTTGTGTATGTTGAACCATCCCTGCATGCCTGGGATGAATCCAACTTGGTCATGGTGTATGATCTTGATGTTTGCCGGTACCTTAGTGAGGATTTTTGTGTCTACGTTCATTAGGGAGATTGGCTTGTAGTTCTCTTTTTTGGTTGGATCCTTCTCTGGTTTTATCAGGGTAAAGCTTAGTTCCAGGAATGAGTTGGGAGTACTGTTTCACTTTCAATTTCATTAAAGAGTTTGAGAAGTACCAGCATTAGGTCTTCTCTAAATTTCTTGTAGAATTCAGCAGTGAATCCATCAGGGCCTGGGCTTTTCTTTGTTGTTAGGTTTTTAATTGCATCTTCAATTTCATTGGCTGATACTGGTTTATTTTGAGTTTTTATATCTTCTTGATTCAGCGTTGATAATTCACATATATCTAAGGATCTGTCCGTTTCTTCTGTGTTTCCCATTTTATTAGAATACAGGTTCTGGAAGTAGTACTAACGATCCTCTGGATCTCTGCAGGGTCTGTTGTGATTTCACCCTTTTCATCCCTAACTGCATGGATTTGAGTCATTTCTTTCCTTCTTTTGATAAGGTTGGCTAAGGCTTTGCCAATTTTATTTCATCTTTCCAAGAACCATCTCTTCAATCCATTGATTCTTTGTGTTGTTTTCTTCGTCTCCATTGCATCAACTCCTGGCCTGATCTTTGTCATTTATAATTAATGTAGAGATGCACTAATAGCCATATATAGAAGTCTGACAACTCCCTCAAGAGCATTTCCCCACTCCAAACTCCCACATTCTTCTACTCCCTAGGTCTCTAAGACAGATAATAATCCACTTGTTGAGGTTTCTTAGAGAGGAAATATTATTTCAATGTGCTGTGAAACTATGTTATAAAGAGCTCTATTTTAATTTCTTAGAGAAATTAAACATACTTTATTTTTACTTTCTTAATCATAGGAAAAGAAATGGGAGCAACCAAAAATACATCCAAAATACCTAAAACTCTTTTATGTTTGCTTTCCTGAAATACGCTTTCAGGACTCACAGCCCTGGCTCATAGGTGAAGCCCGTGGTTAGCAGTCATTTGCACTGGCTGCCCCCATCCCCGGATGCTGACATAAAAGGACCCTTCTTTTCATGCAGCTTTGCATTTGGGAAGCCAATCTCTACACACATGTTGTGAGTTACTTCTCTATCTATGTATTCTAGATAATAATATGAAAAGTAGTAGTGACTTTCAATATTTATATGTAAGTTTTCTCCCCAAATGTCATAATAATTACAAGAAAGTTTCCTTTGTTTAGTGCTCACTGTGTTGGTCTCTGTGTATCCTCACTCCATGAGGTTATTAAAACTCACAAAAGTTTACACCTCTTAGGATGGCAAGTATCTAAACAAACAAACAAGTATTGATGGGGAAGTGCAGTAGTTGAAACTCATGCATTGGTGTTGGGAACGTAAAATGGTACAACCAGTACAACAGTGTAACACTTTCTCAAAACATTATGAATGAAATTACCTATATGATCCAGCAAACCCACTTCTACGTACAGACTCATTTATTCACAATCAACCAGAAGCCCTAACATAGGAGAGGATAGAAGCTTTGCTATATTTTTGGTTTCATCCATCAAAGACTTTTTTGTTTGTGTTTTTATTTGTTTTTTGTCTTATCTTATTTTATTTTTATTTATTTTTTAAGGCAAGTTCTCACTATGTAGTCTAGCCTGGCCTTGAACTTGCAATACTCCTGCTTCAGCTTCCAGAGTGCTGGGAATACAAGTATACGTCAGTACACCCAGCTTGATAGAGCCCACTGATGATTGGATATGGTGGAAAGAGTTAAATGGCTATTGACTGAGATGCATCAGTGATGAACATTTTCTTTCCATGAGAAAGAACTCTGAGGTAAATTAACCATATTAGGAGAATCTGATTTGTGTGTGGGAATTTCTGCCACTGAAGTGAAACAGGTTGTTATTTCAGTTGATCAAATTGTTAACTCATAAATTTAAGCAAAAATCACATCACTGAAGTTGGCTACTTGATTTAAGTGGATTGTTATTTTATTGATTTTATCATCCTATTACTCAAAAACAATTAAAATTTCACTACCACTGTTGAAATTCATACTTAAAGCTAATATATGTTTTCAGTGCAGGAAACTTTAGCATTCAATTTAACTAGATTTAATTCAGCAAAATTTTATCACACACTAAGGCCCGTACAAAACACAAAGAAGAGTAAGACCTGAGCTACACTTTTAGGGGGCTGTGGTCCAGACAAGAAGGAACACAATAATCATTATTTCAACAGTTGGGAAATACTAAGAGAGGATAGGCTCAAGAGAATCAAAGAAGCATACATCTCCCCCTCCACTTATGCCTAGAAGGCTACGAAATTAAAGAAAGAGCCTCTGCATCTCTTATCATAACTCTCCCTAGATCTCTGTCTATGAATACAGTAAGAGGGAGTCTAATCATCTTTATTTGGGGAAGTTCAAATTATGAAACCACACTGGAGCAATATATAACCAGCTGCTCTTTTATCGAGGATACCATAAAATGAAAGAATGTATTTATATTTTAAATAATAAATCTGTGTTAGTGCTTGAAAAACAGGAAAGGGGTCTTTATGTTTAAAACAAAACTTGGAGTTGTTTAACCTTTACCAAAAATTCTTAAAGCAATGTATGGTCAACATAACTAATACTTATACTCAGGTAGACAGAGATAATCATAGAAAATAATGAGAAAACAAAAGAATTGTTAATATTTAGGCAAAGCCAAAACAAAGAAACTATGCCAAGTCATACCTGTAAAAACAGAAAACAACAACAAAAAGATACAATAAAAAGAAATAAAGCTTTAGAATTAGCCTCTGTTCGCTGAGATTTTATTGATAACAAAGAAAATAAAAATGTGAACTAAAAATAATAGTATTGACAATAATAACGAAAATGGGGGAGGAATCTAGAGATGAGGGAGGGAGGTGGATGGGAGGGAAGAGAGGATGGACAAAGAATCGAGGTGTGTTGTGTTCATATACTAAGCTTCATTCACTGCAAACATGAACCAACACAGCTTAAAGGAAACAGTCTGTGGAATTATTACTGGGATAGTTGAGATGGAAAAGGAAACCCTCTATGGGTAGATTGAACAGAAAATGGGCACAGCTGGAACAGTAAACCTATGAACAAGAGGGAACCTAAGAAATCTCCTGAACACAGCACAAAAGAACAAAGAAATAGAAAGAATGAGAGAAAAGTGGATAGACATGGAAAAGCAATTTCAGTATGCTGTTAACAGAACTTCCAGAAAGAAGAGAATGGAGTAGGAAAAATGACAAAGCAATCACATAAATTAGAGGGAAAAAATTGACCTAATGGTACAATGGAAAGGACTTCAGAGTGCTAAGGAAGATGCATAATGTACATCTACATAAGCCACCATACTGACATTTCAGAATTACAAAGAGGAAGAGAAAATCCTACACAATTTTAGAGGGGAAAAAAGTAGGCTATCTATGAAGAAGAACCCACAACTCAGATGAACAAAAATCATCTTTTTGACAATACCAAGAGCCAGTGATAAGGAAACTATTGCATTAAATTTATCACCAAAAACTATTTTTGAAGCTAAAACACTAGATTTAAGTAATATACAAAACAGAGGACCAAATAATGACATTTTAAGATGTATAGTGGGTCAGGAAGTTTGCCTCCACAGTTGTTTGAAAAAATTATTCAAGTATAACTCAAAAAGGAGCCCCAAAAGTAAAGAAAAACAGGCTACCAGAAAGGGGGTGATCCAAAAAAATCAATAAATCCAGTTTTGATGTATTTCTTGAGGTGTAATGTAAAGAATCAGAAATCAAATTCTGCAACTAAAGTCTCAGAAGATATGAGCAAAGGAGGTGGAAAGAGTTAGAGGCCAGGAGTATGGGTTTTGGAAAGGGAAACAAGTAATAATGTCACTAGATTCTCACCTCTTTACAGAGCATAATGGATTCCAACAAATTAATATACATTTCTGTGTTTATATGTGATATGAACTTGTATATAAAATCTAAGCAAGATGAGATAGAAATCAGTTCAATCTGTTAAAATTTTATAAATAATAGCATATAAAAATTAAACATATTGGACAGAAAATAAAGTGCCATGGATATTTGACCCATGTAACCAAAAAAAGACAAAGACGAGATGTTTGAGTGTCATTAATCATTACAAAATTGATAAAACTTTAAAATCATCCATTAAAATACAGAGAAGATCTGGGGGAGTTTTAAAACCAAACTATTTGTATTTACAGTAGGATAGAAAAACATACATAGCAGACAAAGACACAAAGGTTAAAGGTTGTGTTAAAATTAATACAGTCAACCTTTGAACAACAGAAGAGTTAGAAACATGCTTCTCACATTTCCACCGTCCGCAGAGGGAAATCCAAGAATAACTTTTGAAACTCCCCAAAATTTTATTACTAGCTTCTTATTAATTTCAAGCCTAATCTATAACATAAGTAATCAGTTAGTATATATTTTATGTTATAGTATTGCATACAGTGTAAGATATGCAAGGAGCAAGAGAGATCACATTTTACCAGGATAGTAATTTGCTAGACAGATGAGCTGCTGAGGGAGACAGCAGTGGCATCCTGGCATTGAAGCTGGAAGCTCTGACACTAAAGCTCACAATAGCAACAGGAAGTGGCCATGAAATTCTTACAGGAGTAGAGTATTACTACAGTTAATTTCATGCAGTTATAATTTAATATTGAATCTTTATAGCTGCATACATTTCTCTCAACTGTGAATGCCACCATGGAGGGATCTGTGTTTATATGCATAAGGTTCAATAAATCTGAGCTTCTTATAATAAATTTATAAATATTTGATGATAGTGATAGACTATTATCTGCATATAGTTTGTATACTTATGACATCTAACTTTTTCTTAATTTTCATCTTAATTTTTTGATATTTTTGGGCTCCGATTTTTTCAAATTGTCACAAATCTTTAAGAAAAACATTCACATGTAAGTGGACCAGCCAGTTCCAGCTTGTGATGTTCAAGAGTCAACTATGTAAGGTAAGACAAACTTTAGATTGAAAGGTATTCAAATGTCAGAGTACTATGTCATATTCTTAAGTGAAACCATCTATTAAAATATATGACAAATGTTTATGTATTTGAGAGCATAGTTTCAACTGTATTTTTAAAAACTGGTAGAAATATAAGAAAGCAACAAGCCCAGTGTTGTAATTTAGGTTTATAAAAATCAAGAGTTGACAAAAAGTATGTAGAGGCTTTAAGTTAGACAATTAATTGTTATTTAATAGAGAAGAAATAATTCTATATACTAAAAAATGGAGAATTCTTGTTTTTGGTCATAAAATATATTCAATAATCCACAGTTTACAAAGCTACAAAGAAGAGAGGAGGTAGCAACTAATTCTGACAGGAAGGAGAGGAGATAGCATCCAAGGTACCCCAGAGGATTCCAGGCACAGGGACCAGAGGTGCCATGTTGTCCTTTGCTTCTTCCTAGCCCTTGGTCCACACACTGTATCCACCATGCCTACCTGTGTCCATCAGCTGTCCATCTCTGTGATGAAATACCTGAGAAAATCGAGTTAAAGGAGGAAAGTTTCTTCTGGCTTATGGTTTCAGAGGGTTTGGTCCATGGCTATTGCAGGAAGCATGTAGATGACCAAAACTGCTCACTTTGCAGCAGCCTAAAAGCACAGTGAGCTCTCGCTTCTATAAAAACCACTGATCCCAGGATCCACAGTGGATTATTCCAATCATGAGGTCAGGATCCAGTCAGCTCCCAAAGCCCCTCACTTCTGAACACAGGTGCTCTTGAGTCCATCCTTCAGCACACAAGATTTGAGGGTACATTTAAGACCCACAGCACAGCATTACTTTTACAGCCTTTTAATAACCTTTAACAAATGTGTTACATACTAGAAAAACTAACTTCATCATGTGACAACTGTACCACTGAAAGAATAATGGTGGCAAGGTAAGCATTCATATTTAATTTTTCAATCTCAGCTACCATTAGTCTCCTGAAATACACAATAAAGAAAAATATTTAATTTTGACTTTTTAAATTCACTAGAAATGGGTATATATGTGGTTATAGGTATGTGCACAGGAATGTGTGTAGGTGTCTATCTAAATACACACATGTATGCATGTATAGCACACACACATATGTATATCTATGGGTATCACTAGGTATATACACATATGTGCATCCATCTATAAGGATACACTTTTTTACATGCACATATATGTACACATATCATATATATAAATGCATACATACCTGTGTGTCTGAATATTTGTATATGTTCACTGTTATTCTCTATTTCTTGGTTAAAAGAAATATCATCTTGGCATCTCTATTTAGTCCTGCTTTTGTAATACAGTAGTAAATAACTAGAGCTCCTTACTTAAATAAGTTGTGTAGACATGAGAGAGTAGGGAGATGATAATCTTAAAGGTGGTGCTGTGGACAGAATTCTCTCCCCTCAAAATTTGTATGCTGAAGCTCTCCCTGCCAATATGATAGCAGTCGGTGATGGAACCTAAACTTTAGAAAAGATTATAAATGTAGGGCTTTCCAGGAAGAAATTTGTGCTCTTATAAGAAAAGACTCCAAACAGAGAGATGGAAGCCATCTTTAAACAAAGAAGAGAGCCCTCCCTAGGACCTGGTTATGCTGACACCCTGATCCAACCTCCAAAACTGTAAGAAAATGAATTTCTGTTTCTTAAGCCAGCCAGTCTTTGGTCTTGGTTATGGCAGCCAAAGCTAACTGTGTAGGATCATAAACCAGTCAAAGACAAGAAAGTGTGGCTTGGCTGGACTCCTTTAGATAAGGATGACCTTATTTAAATGTAAGTTCCTTACCAAATATACTTTATAACCAATGGACACAAATAGAAGCTCCAGTGGGATAGTGTCAACTCCACGAGAGGTCTTTAAATGCTGCACTTTCTTTGATAACCTCTTGGATTACTCTAATTGAGGGGAATAAGATAGGTCCTGTGTCACATATGGTAATCTCATAAACTCTGCTGTTGGCCAAGTTCCTGGTAGCTCCTTCCTCCCAGGATTCTGTGTGAGACCCCAGAGCTGGCCCTCTGAATCTACACAAACCCTCAGTAAGCACACAACTTGCCAGCATTTTTTTTTCTAATTTCTGCTTAAACATCAATCAGAAAACATGTGCCAGAAGTGTAGCAAGCCCATTAATTCTGCTTCTGTGGCCAACCTAATAGAATGAGAAACTTTCTGACAAAGAATGTCTTACATACCCCTCAGTCCTCAGGCACCTAGTGTTCTAAACACTGGATGCCTATGAGAAGAAAATACTCCCTTTTTAAGAAAATCTTCTCTGCTGTATTTGTATCCTTTTTCCATGTCTTCTCACTTTTCCATGATTTTTATTTTACTCACTCTTCTGTAGCATTTCTCCTCTCTGCTTCCCATAATTGGTCTGTCCATTTTCCTTTTTCTTTTGTTTTAAATAATCCAATTTTTAGCTTAAAATTATTTTTTCCTCATTCATTAATTTTAGAAAAATGAGAATTATTAACTGGAGAATAGTGGTTGCATCTCATTCTTAGTAAAAATGATCTACTTCTTTTTCCATCTCTCCATGTATTTCCATAACCCATAGAACTCCAATTCTTTCTTGGAGACTTTCTACTGTAAAAAAATTACTCTCCCCTACCTACTTGGACAAGTTTAAGGTGCAGCTGTGGAGCAGGATAAGGTGAGAGAGAAAATGAAGAAAGATGGTGGGAGGAGCTGGCAGTCGCTGAAATGATAACTGTACCTCAGGTACAAAGCATGAGCCCTCAATGCATGGTACCAATCCTTCTCCCTCTAGCCTGCTAAAACCCACATCCCTTGTGTACCAAAATTAGAGATGTATGCTTGTATGCATCCTGCAAAATTAGAGATGTGTGTTTCTCATATGGATGATATTTAGTCTAACGATATTTCCTGAATCTGGACCCTTTATCATGAACTGCTTTATTGCAATGACATTGGTCAAAAGTTAGCTCAGAATACCTATAGTCTCTTCCAATCTCTAATTCACTCTAAGAAGAATTTTAAAATAAGCATTTAAAACTCTTGTTCTTACCAGACTTGGAGCTTTACATTTCAATAATCAGAATCCCCTAGAAGACTTTATAGAACTTTAGTTGGTTACCATTAGGTGATATTAGGTTGTTAAATTATTCAAGGGTAAAGATTCTCTACTTCTGAGATCTAACTTCAGTCATTTATCTGAATAACAAAATGTCTTGCACTGATATTTGCTAAATTTTTCTGACCTCAAAAAACTGATAATCTAGCTTAGTGATGCAGTACACAGAGGGATAGGAGCAAAATCTGTGGGGTCCAAAGCTGGTGCTTGTATCTCCATTCATGAATCTGACATTGGACAAATTACTTTTTGTAGCCTAAATATGCTCATTTGTAAAATAGGATAACACTTGTTCCTGTTTCTTAGCATATTTAGGGAATTTGAGGAGTCAATACATACATGAAACTTAGACCCGTTCGTGGTACATCGGAAACACCACATACAATTTAGTTATTCTTAAGATGACCTCAAATTCCCTTAAAATTGTCTGGAGTCCCTCAGACTCCATTCTGTACCTGTGCTCAGTCATCTGAAGTTACAAACTCTTTAAGACTTAAGTTAGAAATCTTAGTCCTCCCCAGAAGTTAAGCAACATAACGAACAAATGTTCTAACGCATGGTTGTGTGATCACGAAGACAGAAAGAAATCTGGAATTCGAAATCTTAGCATTTCACTGTAACTTTTGTTAACCAATTTGTGGCTATTAATCAAGTAACTCTGTCATATTGTACACACACACACACACACACACATAATGGTACAGTGCTAGAAATAAGAAATTAATTTGTTCACATTGCTGTCACAGTACCTATCAAAATACAACTTTTTATTAATTCTGCAGAGGTTACAAACATTTAAGTTGGAAGACTCAGAGCTGGAAAGATGTCATTTGAAACCCATGTACACGACTTATTTATAACAACATGAGCTCAAGTGATCACTGGATCCCTCTCTACCTCAGTTTCCTCATTGCCAAATTGAGAAATAACTGAACCACCTCACGGAATTGGGGCAGGGCTCTGCAAAGCACTGGCCACATAATAAACACTTTTGTTAGTTCAAATTATTATAACTCACTGAGCTTTTGTTTTTTGGTCAATATTCAACGTTACTATCAAAGATTTTATTCTAAACTTGCATGGTACTTTAAAGGTCATTTAAATGTATCCCGCTTTAGTAAGTCACTTAATGGTGACACGACATCACACACACCACGCAGGAAGTAAGGTTAGGGCACCATGGCCTTGAGGATTTACTTGAAATTCCACGCTCTGGCTGCACCTGCTGGGCACCACTTGTGTATTTTCTTTCATCTTCTCTCCCCCGTGGGATTCTGAGTGCACCTTCTGTATACTGCGCAGGATTGGCATTTGGGTGCAGAAGGACTTAGTGTAAAGGATTCTTAGATTCCAGAGACCTGAGACTACCAAGTTCCTTCCTTCAGTTATCTGCACATTTAAACATCCAGGGAAGGTAGAAAGAAGGGGTAAAAGATCTGAGACGGGGGAACAGAAGAAAATAAAAGGGTCATGGCTATAGATTTCAGGCAGGGTTAATTAAGAGTAAAGTTAACAGGAGGAAAAGAAAATCAGCGAAGGCAGGGACCTCTCCGAGCATTCTTTGACACCTCAGTAGATTTAGATCTGTTGCTGGTACTGGAGGCAGGTATAATGTTTCTTTTACTTCAGTTAGGCAGTTTTGTTGCTGTTGTTTTCGGTCAGTATGCTATAAGGTATCAGCTTCTTGGGCTCAAGCATGCGTCCTAGTAGACACTGGAAGCTGGAGAAGGCAGAGGGGATGGGAGGGAAGGCAGATACCAGGATGAGGAAAAGACATGATTCCAAACCTCTGAGAGTTTGTCCTCTCGGGGAAGAAACTGAAGAGGGCTCAGTAGAGCCCTAAATTAGCAAATGGAACTAATAGAGGTAGACTGGGGGAAGGGAGGGCTAGTTTTGCTTGAGGAATCAGGAACATTGTCAGAGGATTTAATACTGAGTAAGTCTCTAAGGACAACCAGATACTCTGGAGCCCAAGATATGCCATATTCTGGGGACCTGAGGGATGCAGAAATAGGCTGCATTCTGCTCCTAGCAGGTCACTGAGGCTGGAAGAGAGGAAGTGTGGGCAGAAGCAGGAGATAAAGAGGGCCAGTGGGGCAGCTGAGAAGCCACGGGCCCACATAGGTTTAATGTGGTTCTTTCATCTCCTCTTCCTCCCAGCATCCCTCCTAGTACCACTACGTGAGAGTTGCTTAACAGTTCCTGTTTCCAGGTGTGAAAGGCAGTGAATTCATGCAGCCTTTAGAGGAAGAGCCCAGGGTAACCTGGACACCTGGAAGGGCCATTTTCAGTCTCCACGCTGGGCCCTCAGAGTTGTCCACAGTGTCACTAAGTGAATGAGCAAGACTGAGGTCTGCTATGGGATTTGTCCTGACTAATAGTGTTGGTAAAATATAAAGCATTACTTTAAAATGATTGTCGGATGGACTTTTTTTGGTTCTTTTGTTGAAAATTACATCCATACCACATCAGTATAGATAGCCAGTCCTGCAAACAGGTGTGGTGTGTGTGTTAGAAACACTGCAAACCCAGCAGAACATGGCCAGTTATTTTTTCTCTCCTGGCAGAGAACTCAGCTTCCCTTCAGCTAGTCCTTTTCCCTGCTCCGTCCTCTTCAGTGTGGCCGAAACACGTGCTTCTTGCTCTTATGTATCCCAGTCTTCACTGCACAGAGTCCTTCAGTCGGCAGAGGAGAATCCTTTCCTCGTGTTTTCGTAGAACTCAGCCAAAGTTCTCTTTCAGAAAACTACCTGCCAGCCTGCAGGCTGCAGGGAGACACTGACTACCTTAGCAGAGAAGGGACCTGATAGAAGTGGACAGGAAATTACCATTTGCAGATAAGTATAAAGGTTGAAAAAAAGCACAATTAACTAACTGCTTTCCTAGTGCATCAAGAAGCAACTGAATTTCTTGCTGCCTGAAAGAGCCTTAAACTGGCATATTGAAAATCGGCATATTGATATGCATCATTTTAAGGTAACAGGTCCTAAAACTGAATACGCTTTCTGTTGGCGTCCCATAAAAGAGTTCTACAGAATCTGTCTGAGCGTTCGGCACCAGCAGCACCAGTCTTGTGCAGTTCTCCTGAAAGCTTTAAATCTCTAAAAATGTCCACTTAAACAGTCAAGGTCATAAATACTTCTCAAGAGCCATAAAATAGAACAGAATTTTGGAAGTTATAATTTTAGTGGATATAACTGCACTATAAAAGGAAAACCTCTGGGACCCAGAATAAATGCAGAACTCTGTGCAAGGGAACTGCTGTGCTAACCCATCTGCAAGTGATAAATTATCCCCAGCCCCAGGTGTGGCGCATTATCCTAGGGGTGTCCAGTGATTAAAGGTAAGAACGTGGCTAAAGTCCAAGGGAGCCCTGAACATTAATGACGGCTGGAAATTGTCAACAATTTCTCTGCAAGTTTGATGTGCTCCTATTTGCTCCCATTAGCCAGGCCCAGAGTTCAGCAGGTTGTCTGTGATCAATTCCTGGCTGGTACGGAGACTCCAGTGAGAGGGTGCACAGGGTGAAAAGCAGACTTTGGCTTTTCATCTACCCCGGAAGGAGTTTATACAGGCTGAAAATAAAGTGATAATCCTATTAGTTCTAATCCCTCTGGGCTTCCACAAAGGACAGACGTTCACTGAGGCCCTTACCATAAAATTCAAGCGATGATTACAAAGCATGATGAAAATACGGTTGTGCTTTTTTCTGATCCATCATTTATTCCATTTGGTTCACATTTGCATAAACGTCCTTTTACTTTTAAATCTGTGTGGATCTTAGAGTCCCACAGGGTTAAGCATATGTTTAATTGATTTCCTAAACTTTCCTCCTATCCACATACTTACTTATAAAGAATTATGTGCATTTTTAATGCTAGTGACTAGTATTTCATGGTTACCTCCATAATTATTTGTAATTGGGGTGGTCACAAATGTTCATATACTTTATTTTTCCCACCAAGTTGTTAATATTTTTCCCTAAGCCCCAACCTAAGTTCAGTTGGTATCATCTAGAAAACTAGTGATTACAATTTTGAACGAGAGTAGCAGGAATAAGCAAGTTACAGCTGAAGAGCAGATGAAGGGAGTTTTCACAAAAGGAGGCCCAAGCTTCCAAATTTTAATCAACATTTGATTGTGGACTATTAAAATACCAAATCACTGTGGAGTGCTACGCTGTGTCTTCATAGCTTAAAATAGGCACTGTGACATAGTCATTCCACCCCAGTTTTCCCATCTGAAAGTCATAACACATTGTACCTTTTGCCGTTGCTTCTAAGTTTTTGGTGTTTACTATTGTGTAACCAAAATGTCAGCCTCCTGTATCTAAGGGTCCCCTTCTCATTTATTTGGAAACTAAAAGATGAAGAGGGTTTGTCTCGTGTCAGCCCCCGAGCACTGACTTGACAGCTGCTGCCCTCCCCTCAGCTCTGCTTTCTGCTGGCCTTGAGCTCCTGTGCTCTTCACTGCTGTTCACCGCCTGTTACTCGGGTCTTCCTGGCTGAGGCAGAACCGACTGCCAAAGGACAACACTCCCGGTCACCACCCTGTCACTTTCCTCCCATTCATACCTCACCACAAAGTTTAAGTGTGTCATGGATTCTGCTGTGGGTTTGGACACAGCTGCAAGTGAATCTCTCCACTTCTCTAGAAAGAAATAAAAAAGCTCCCGACCCTCAACCGGCCCTCCTGGGACGCAATCATCCTACAGGGTGTGTCCCAAAGACTAAGGTAGAGCATCCAGAGCAAGCCAGGGCCAAGGGTTTGGGAGCTGGGCTCCAGAGGGCCCACAGGGAACAACTGGGAATGGTCACGCAGCCTGAAGACGGCTTTCCCTTCAGGCCTCTCAGGCGGTGCCAAGAGAGGCCAGCCGGGCTCCTGGGTGGACGTGTGCTGTTTTTCATACCCAGCATCATTTGTCTTGTTTGTAATCTTGTCTTGCGTTTCCTTGGGGACCAACCCCACCCACGTTCATTGCATGTGGTTTAGGTGGGGCTGACCCAAGGCCTGGAATCAGAGGTGAGTGAGCTCATGGTGCAGATCTGCGCAACTGGCCTTGTGGTCTGGCCGCTGTCGTGGGTTCATCGCTTTCCTCTCATCAGAGAGCATGCCGAGAGTTTTCAGAAGCAAGCAGAAAAGAGAAAATGAGCAGGAGTGTGTGTGTGAGTGTGTGTGAGTGTGTGTGTGTGTGTTTGCAAAGAAAACTAGCAGGGGAAATCAAGGAGGTCTTAGCTACCATTAAGCACCATAGCAGCACGACAATAAGGGAAATTCAGAGGAAAGTGGAACTTAGATGTAGAGAGAGGCTAGATCTGACCCTCGTGTTGGAGATGCCTGGTCCAAGCCATGATTAAAGCTGCTACTGCTGGAATTTTCACTATGGGAGCAAAGTGGAGTTTTTTAAAAGCTTACTTCAGCTGATTTCCCGTCTCTCTGAATCCAAAGATGCCTGATTAATACTTTCTTTTTCACATCAGATCTTCCAGGCTTGACAAAATAGATTCAATCAATCTCTCTCTCTCTCTCTCTCTCTCTCTCTCTCTCTCTCTCTCTCTCCCTCTCTCTCTCCTCTCCCTCCCCTTCCTCTTACAGACACACACACCTGCCTCCCGAGAATAAGCAATCATTTCAAATATATTACAGTCTAAATTAATACTGAGAGAGAAGCTTTTTGCCAATATTCACAGATAACTGTGTGAACAATGACCATGGCTTTTTATATTATTATGTAGGATTATTCAGTTTCCATCTCTTGTTTCTAGAAACCAATCCCAGATCTTTATGATACAAAAGAAATGAGCTCCATAATAAAAAAACACAACTATATATTTTTTCATTATATATAAAATGTGAACTGGAATAGAAATTAAAATTTTTGAAAACCAGTATCATATTATTGGGAAGATTTCCACCTCCCTACCTTACTTTATCTCTATAAGCAGTAAATGACAGGATAAAATTTATTTCTGTGTTCAAGTTCCTTAGGAAAAGGAGCAATGGAGAGGTAAGGCAGAAGGCTAATTCTTCCAGTAACATTTTGAATTCAGGCAACTTTAACCCATGTTTATAAAGAACACAAAATCTATTTGCATCTTCCAAATTCTTTATGACCCTTCCCAATACACGTATATTCTTCTGTATTTATGAGAGGAGAATGGTTTATATTAGAGAGAAACAAACCAATGGAGGGAGGAAAAGTTGAGAAATCACAATAGTGCTCTAGCACAGATGGCTTTTGTTGGAAACTATCACTGGGTTGAAGACATGACTTAATTAATTATGCTCAACTTGAAGGGGAAAAGATTCCCAAATTTTCTTAGTTTATATGCGAATATTTGTCCAAAGGCTTAATGTTTTAATAAATCAGCGTTTGGTTAACCATGGCCTATTAACTTGTTCCTAGTGTGGTGGTGGTGGTGATAGCAGTGGTGTGCGTGTGTGCATGCATTTGTGTGTGCGTGTGTGTTTGTGTGTGTGTCAGTAATGAAGCCAGAAGAAAGACGAATGAAGAGGAGATAGAATCAGCAGTTATTTCTATTTCAGAAGACTCTAGCCTCAGTTTCACAATTATATGATACTGAAACCATGAAGTTAATTTCAAGGACAGTGATGGCCAAGTATAATTCCTGTGTCTGTGGTCCTCACATCAGTCTGGAAAGCTGTTATCCTCTGTTGGCTCTCAGTCCTGTACATAATCTGATTCAGCATAGTTATCCAGTTTGCTTGTTAAGGTGGTACAGTCTCAGGGACAAGGGATTTTCTGCTTTTTCTTACTCTACTTCAACAATTCCTTTAGTCACTCTACAGCAGAGATGAGACTTAGTTTGATCAGGACAGAATTCAAGAGTTACCTACTCATTTGCAGCATTATCTGAACTGCCTGGACCTTGCTCTTTAGGAGACTATTGACTCTAGCCTGTGATGTGTTTCTCTGGCATGATAGCCCTTTACCTTCTTCGGCCCCTTCCCACTGAGCCAGTCTGTCCCCCTCCCATGAGAGGCCACCGATTCATTCACCCCTGAGGACTGCTTGCTCTTTCCCTGGGTCGCCCACTCACATCAGTGTGCTCATTTCCTGTTACTGACACTCCGAGGTGTCTGAGTAATACATTCTAGAATGGTTTTTATTTTCACCAACATTGGCTCACCTTTACCTCCCAGAGTAAAATTTGAAGTCATTAGCAATGTACTTGAGAAACTCTGGAGTCTTAAGTCCTCTCTTTTATTAGATTAAAACCATCTACATATCCCATCCGTGCACACTTCCATGTTCCTGGTTGTTAATGTTGAGGAAATTATTCACATAATATTATATAGAAATATATGATCATTTATCCTTTTAATCAATGATTATCACCTAAGCAAATGTTTATTAGATTCTGTTAATGGTTTGTTTCATGTTAGACAAGTTTGTATTTTAGCATAAACCCAATGTGGTTCCAGCAAATAATTACTTCAATGTGATGTGTTCTGCTTTAACATTTCATATGCAGAATTTTCATACCAAAATACTCATATATGGCCTTTTTGAGTTTCAGTACTGAAATTCAATATGTTTCATAGAGTGAAAGGAATATATTAGTATAGTTTACTTTTCTACATTTCTCAAACTCATGTAATGTAGGGAACATTTATTCTGTAAATGTTTGGGAAAAAAAGTCCTTAGGAAATGAGGTTCAAATAATTTCAGAGATAATTATTTCCATTCTTTCTTAGTGTATCACTCTGGTAATTTTATATTCTTATTAGAAGATATTCTGTCTTTATAATCATCCTATTTATGAATCTATTTTTGAATGAAAGACTAGCATATCTTTTGCCTCAATGCTTGCTTAGCAGATCTCACCGAGAAGGAGTACATCACTGTGATTCAGCACACAGGCTTCGAGCTGCAGACGTCCCACCACTTATGAGAATCAGCTGAGCGAGGAGTTAAACCTCTCTGGACCTCAGGTGCCTTTCCCTTAAAATACAGAAGATGATGATAATAGTACTGCACATATCATGAAGTCACTGTGAAGTTTAAAGTAATTACTGTCCAGAGAACACATCCAAATGCCTACTGTGTGGAAAATGCATCTCTTTCTTTACCTACCCATTGTTTGATAAACATCTCCAACTTAAAGGGTTTCAAAGCAAAATTGTGATGTATGACCATTCCCCTAAAACTGCCCCTTCTGTAATCTCTTTCTCAGCAAGATGCACCATATTGTCAGGATGTCCCTACAGCGCAAAAAGTCACTAGCTATTCATGATTCCTCTCTTTCCTTCATTTCTAACTCATCAGAACCTCTAATCAGCCCTAAATGTAAAAATATCTTCTAGATGAGACTTTTTGCTGCTTCCATCACTGCTGTCCCAGTCCGCAGCACTAACATTGTCACGGCTGTCTGGCTTCTCCTGTGACCTCTGGCCCCTTCCCTACTTCCCTTTTTCCCTTTCTCCACCCAGCAGCCAATGGCTCCCCCTTAAAACAAAAACTGGATCAAAATATCTCCCTACTAAAAATTGTTTGGCGTTTCTTACATCACCAAGAATAAACTTCAAACAGCACTAAAGATTGGACTCAAAGCCTCGCCGTTCTAGGCAAACACCCTACCCCTGAGCTACATCTCCACTCCTAATCCAAACTCTTCATCTTGACCTAAATGGCCCCACAGAGGCTCCGCATCGCCCCAACTTCAACCCCCCTCACCTGCCCCTTGTGCTCAGTGCATGAAGTCCTCCTGGCACTGAGAGTTTTCAGATACACCAAACTGATTCTGATCTTGGTCCTGAGCGTTTGCCCTGCGTTCTGCCTCTAAGGATTTTCCCCAAGATCTCAGCGCTGGTTTTCTCTCTTCACTTTGATTATGTGTAGATGTGATCTCATAGACCTCTCTAACCACAGAGCCCCTCCATCATGATAATTCTGTTCCCTTTTCTCTTTGCATCATTTGTTTAGATCTAAAAGTCCTATTATTTGTTTATTATTCCCACAATAATGCCTTTTCTTTCCCTTGGAACTCGGGTCAGGGACGAAATCCTTCTGAAAATGAAACATTCAGTGCCTGTAACAGTGCATAGACGCTCTTAGTATCACCCTGATAGTAGTTACTTAACAAATACCTGCCAGTATCGAGGTTTTCCTTTACAGCCACTTAATCCTCCTCTGCTGTGCTGGATCAGGCCTCTGTTTTCCCTGAAAGGCTTTGTCTTTCCCCGGCTTGAGACTTTCGCCCCATTTAAACACCTCCCAAACACAGCTGATCCAGGCTCGTTCAGCTCCTGCAGATACGGGTACAAAGCAAACACAGACCGCTGAGCTGTCAGTGTCCAGCGTGACGATACCTCCTAAGTAAAGAAAGACGGGCTTTGAGACGACACCTTCTCTTATCGATATCCTCAGCCAATAGGAAGGAACAGGGAAGAAGCACAGAGACGCACCTGGAAGCAATGGGACAGGAGGTATAAACCAAAGTGGGTTCTGGAGAATCTACCTGCGCACTCTAAAAAGATCTGTGACCGAGAAGTGGAAAATCTCCACAGGCAGACTTCTCTTTCACAGTACAGCCGGGCACAACAGTGTAGCGATCACAGTAGATTCACACTGACGGTGGCAGGAGAAGGAAGGGCAGCCCTGAAGGGCAGCATCGGAAGGACCACGCAAACAAAAGCCACCCCTTCAAGAAATGAAATCTCTCCCGAAGCTGATGACGAAACAATCAGCATCCAGTTCACTGCTTGCATCGGGTTGCTTTTGCATCCACACAGCTGGACATTCAAAGCCTCTCTCTTTTTCCTTCCTTAGTTTCCTGTCCCCACTCCCTTCCAGAGTCCTGCCTTGATTCTACCACCAACTCTGCGAAGAGATCAGAGCTACATTCCAAGAAGTGCATTTCCTTTGTATCACATTTCCTTCAGATTGGAACATCAAGGCCAATTCCAACCACTACCCCTCCTCCATCCAAAGCTTCTTTATTGTCAACTATGGTCTTCCTTCTGTCATAGCACAGCTTTGATGCCGTTATAGTGGGCCTGAAATACCAAGTGTCCGCAAGTTAGGTGCATAGACATGAACTCTTCCATCTCGATTTAATCTTCTTAGAAAGTTATTCCATCAGATGATATCAAGTGTAATCAACATTACTCCAGAAAAACAGGACGATTTTGTGTTTAAATTCATGAATTTGTGTAAGGTCTAAATTTAAAAGTAAAAAGCTCTTCTAGAACTCTTTGTAGAAACGGCCAATAACTAACTACATGAAACCATGTTCACCATCGCTAACCAGTTGAGAATTAAAACAACACTGAGATTCCATCTCACTATAGAAAGATAGGCTATCATCAAAACAGCAACTAGTAACAAATGCTGGGGGTGGGGAAGGAACCTTTCTTCATTGTTGGTGGCAGTCTTAACTGCTACAACCACTACTGAAATCAGTATGGAGATTGTTAAATAACTAAAGGGGCCAGGGATTTAGCTCAGTGGTTTCGTCGCCTGCTGCGTAAGCCTAAGGACCCGAGTTCGGTCCCTGGTACAAAAAAAAAAACCCTAAAAATAGGAATTGCATTTGAGCCAGCCCTTTCCCTTTTAGGTATCTTCCCATAAAAGTTAGACAGCATCTCAGAGTGACATATGAATACCCACGTCTATAGCAGCACAATGCATAACAGCTAAATCTTGGAAGCACCCCTTTATGTCCATCAACAGATGAATGGATAAAGAAAATGTGGTTTTTATATACAATAGAGTACTACTCTGCCATAAAGAAGGATAAACATCAGTCATTTGTAGGAAAATGGATCCACCTTGAGACCATGATATGAAGTGAAGTAATTGTATTACATGATTTCTCTTGTTTGAGAAACCCAATGTATAAATAAAGTGTGAAAATAAATAAATGAAAATAAAAGACAGACAGTAGGCAAAAAAGAGAAAGAAAAGAAGTTATTATAATCCAGCATGGACAAGGTACCTAAAAGTGCACCTTGATTTAGTATAATTGTCTTATTTTTTTATCTGTTTTTTGGCCTGTTAGTCTGGCTATTAATCTACATTTATGATAACCAACTTGATAAGGACTTAAAAAATAAATAAATGAATCTGATGCTGGCAAAAATAAATTTTTAAAGGGTGGTAGAAGAGAAGGGGAAAAAAAAGAATCAAGATGTGTTATGTGCATGTACTAAGTCCCCATAATGAATGCAATCATCATGTACTAATAAAACTTTTTAAAAATTTAAATCCTTGCTTTACATAATACTAGTCTCCAACAGTTGACATTACATAGATATGTATGTATGAAATATCATTGGAGAATATCAACAGACCTAGATTTTATGGTGGAAAGAATACCTATAACTTCAAAACTATGGTTCAGTATAACAATATTGGTCAGGTATAACTTCTATAACACATCTTGTTTTTCTTACTACAAAACTGGGAGTTGAACCCATGGTCTCATACATGCTAGGCAAGTGGTCTACTGCTAAAGTACATCCCCAGCCCCTTTAGTACATATACATATATAGTGACAGAGTCTTCTTAAATTTCCCAGGCTGGCCTCCAATTTACAATCCTCCTGCCTCAGCCTCCTCAGTAGCTGAGATTACAGGAGTGCCCCACCACGCCAGGCTAAACACATGCTATTTTAAAGCTCTCTTCTCCTCTCCAGTAATGTCTCTGGACTCAATGCCTATCTCCTCCATGAGACTTGCCAATGGCTTGAATTTTGACTATTTATTTTGCCCCTTCAATGTCCAAGAAATTTTTTGTCAAAAAATTTGTAACTACAGAAATATGTACTGAATAAATGAATGAATATCTATGTTTTAAAATTGATTTTCCCTCCTTTCTCTGGTAGAAATAATTGGGTAATTCTGAATGGTTTTCTGAATTTCTTATTCTTTTATCTAATACTTAGAGGGATTGTGCTGTATTTGTGTATAGAAATATCACAACTAATTAATAAAATAAGATACAACAATTTAAATAGGACACAATAGAAGCATCAATGTTGTAGAAAAGGGAACAAATTATTGAGACTTTATATTGTATTTGCCTCTTTTCTCCAAACACAATTACAAGAATCCATGAATTTACTATTGCTTTCCTCTCTCAAGGAAACACAAATTAGTTAAGGATAATAAAACCAACACTCAGCTTCATGTTTGTGGGTTGAATTTTGCTACATGGACTCAGAATATATTTTCTGTGGCAGAATATTTTTATAGTAAAGCAGCCAAAATACCACGAATGCATAGCGCAGGCTGCAAGCATTTTAGGCCTTCCAGGCATTTCTGCGGCTTGGCGTTGATAAATGCAGGTAACATATAGGTTGCAGTTAGGGTCAAATTACAGCAAACATGGCCTCTTCCACAACTCTGCGAGTTGCTAAAACAACGTCCCCATTACCTTGGGAGGGGACGCCTGTCAATCAACACACTGGGGCTTCAGAGCAAGTTCTCACAATTGTATTTTTCCAGTGACCACAATATCTGAGCCCAGCCAAAACCGAAACAAAAATAAAAGGCCCTTTCCTCACATTTCCACAACAAGTTTGTGTGGTGAACACACAGTCCGCATTAATACCTCCTTCTCCTTTCCTGAGCCTCCTCTATTCTGAGTGGTATCATTTTCGGCCTGCTACTGAATTTAGGTGTAGGATGACTCCCTACAGTCAGGAATAATCAAATAGGAATAGGACTGCTATGTGTATTATTCTGAATAGTCATTCTTATGACTCTCTCCGCCCACCTATCAAGTACAGGTATCACTTGTGTGATTGCCTAATACATAGGTCATCATTCACAAACACACAACATGTTCATGGGCTTTTTTTTCTTTGTTTTTTCTTTTTTTTCATTGATTTCTTACCACTCTGGTTACATCAGGTGTTATGACATAGTAGGAAAACACTGTGAGACACATGTATTATATGCAGAAACTTCTAGTTATACCTTTAACATAAGGTATGCCTTTTTAAGAGTTAAAAAAAAGCCCCTTGTTTTTCTTAATACTCCATAATTAATAATTAATTTGTTTTCCTGGTGTTTTACATACAAAATATACTTCATGGTTCTCCTATACTATTGACTGCACTCACACTAAATTTTCAATTATTCTTTATGACTGAGATGAAATTTATGACTTCAAATGAGATGACTCTTCAGAAGTCGATAGACCTTTACATTCAGCACTTCTCACATGGGCAAACTCAATCTGTCAGGAATATTTCTTGAGAATAAGCACTCATGTGGTTCTTTACATAGCAGCTATGACTGTCACTGCGTGTCAGTGACGCAATTATACCAGGGCCCACACCTTTGGATCCTTATAGTGCTGAGCTGTGCTAGAATTCACTTTCCTAAGAGAAACATATTCAAACGTTGCAGAAAACAGTACTCAATTTTTAAATTATTCTCACAGAAGGAACTCCTCGTTTATCATCAATCATTTTCCTTTGTTCACGTCTCTGTGATGTCCCCTCTTATCATTTTCAGCAAAACCCCTGTGGGTATTTTGACCTTAAGAGAAATGCAACCATTCTTATAGCTACAAAAAGATATTTATTACAGTCAGATCAATGGGAAACTGACTCAGCTAAACCATTTTCTAATTAATTTCCTTCCCAATTAATCTCTGATGAATACTTTCCACTTAAAGAGTCCAACCAATTGATGTTTTGTTCTTCTGTTTTTACTTTGACAAGGACAAACTGGATTTTGCCTTGCCTAGGAATATGCTTGCAATCATCACAATAACTTATAGTCACATTGGTGAAAACCTCAGCTCTCCAGAACATTTAGCAATAGAGTAGGGCTCCTTTGGAAGCAGTAGAAAGGCAGTTACCACATAGTCTAAATTCAGCCTTTGTATTGAATATTTCCATTAACAATGGAGCAGATGATGGTAAGTCACTGGTAATCAAATTGAAAATGTGAATCTAATGGGCCAGGATAGATTTTAGGCAAAGAAACAGCTTCCTCAATGGCACATCACTCACGTGGCCCTGTGAAGTCTGATGGGACCCTGATGATTCATTACCTTCAGATTCAAGAACCAGGCACTTGGGTTCTGAAGTTGGGAAAGCGTCTGGGTCGTTCAGACACAGCTTTGACAATGCCAAAACAAGCTTGGAAAAGGAAGCAGTTCGTCTCACCAAAGACCTGGCAGCAAAGCAACCCAACAAATATGCTAATTGATGTTTGCTTTAATATTGAATATAGTAATATAGTCAAATCCTTTTTATGCAAAACAAACCCATTAAAGGGGACATTCTGGAGGGGAACAGTTGAGCAAGGAGGGTCAAAGTGCCAACTGAGCATACTTACTAAAAACTAATAAAAAGAGTAAAAAGAGGTGAATTCTTGTTTTTTTTGTTTCATTTTGTTTTTTTGAGATGGAGTTGTACTGTGTAGCCCAGGATGAAGATCAGTAGTGATCTTCGTGACTCAGCCTCCCCAGGCTGGAATTACAGGCGCAGAGGCTAAAACTTTTTGTGATAAGTTTCAAAATGAGAAGGAAGGAGAAGAGTATGAAAATCATGCATCCTTTCAGATAATATATGTGGTCATGAGTTAACATTCATGCAGTAAGACAAACTTTTCTCACCAAATGTCAGTGCTCAAATTCTGCAAAATAGGAATGTTAGCTGAATACTTGAGGAATGCCTTTGAAATATGAAGATATTTAACATTTTAATACAACAATAAGGATCCCTGTAGGTGTAAAATTGTATACTCTGAGATTCAAACTGAATTTTAGGAATGTGTCTGTATTAAAATATATTTTGAATGAATTTCTTTTTCTTTTAAAAGATTTTTCTTTTGCTGACTTGGTTGACATGTTGAGATGCATAAATTCTGTTGATAAAATTGACACACATGGGCACCCTGCTCATTTCCTAAGCAAGATCCATTAGACCCCAAACCAAAGAACCACGTTCTGTCTGACCCCCGAGCAGGGACAGCCACCCTGTGAGTGCTGCCAATCAGTGCCTCCTGGTAAAACACAGTAAAAGTCGTGGGTCAGAAACCACAAGTCAAGGATAATAGCACTTTCTCTTAACATAATCACATGAATAACAATTACAGCAATGGTCAGATGCCAAGAAGCAATCAAACACCTAACTCGGAATGCAGCAGTGTGGATATTCTGGTAAATCAATCTTTAGGGCACTATTCTCATTCACGATTTACAAATAAGGAAACTTGCTAAGTAGCTAATTTAGAGAAAAACACTTTTCTTGAAGGATAGTCTTGCTACGTACTTTAGGGTAATCTTGAGCTCATTGTGTAGCCCAGGTTGGCATCAAACTCATGGCGATCTTCCTGCCTCAGCCTCCGGAGTGCCGAGATTATAGGTGTGTGCCACCCCACCTGACCACATATCCAAAATGAATCACACCATTAATGTGAAGCTGAAACTTGGAACCAGATGTGACTGTGCTGAAAGCCTAGGCTCTTTTTGCATAGAAAAAAACTCAAGAGTGAAATTTTGTGCTGAAGCGAAGGTGACAGCGAAACTCACCGTATGACTTCATGCTCAGAAAACTGGCTCTCTACCCGACCCACACCCGACTCCCAGTGCAGAGGTTATGAAAGAGAAATTTGGGGCAGGGGAGGACAAGTAAAGAATGGAGCCAAATTAAGGCAAAGTGAGACCGACCTGTGAGAAGCGGGAGGGCTCGGGAACCCAGGATGTGCGTGTGCGCGCGCGTGTGCTAGGGGCAGCACCATGCTGTCAGTCTGCTCGCAGGCAGCCCTGACTCAGGGCCCCGACAGCGGCTCGGTGGGCCTGGGCGAGGGGCCCGGAGAGGGGGCACCTGGCTCCTGGCAGAGGCCCCTGTGCCGCCCACCGCTCCCTGAACCCTGGGGTCCCCCTGTCCCTCCGTGATGACCTCTAGCTCGACCCAGTGTCGCCGATCTGTCTCCTGCACTCATCAGTGCAAGCAGTTGTTCTATTATTTCCCCCATAGAAGCACTCCGTGTTGAGTGTGGCTGGGCGGGACTGGAGGGAGCCGATCTGAGGGTGACAGTGGTAAAATCCCGAGCTAACCATGGCCTGGCACGGTTCGCAGGCCTAGCGTGAAGGACAGTAGCAGAGGAAGCGGGAAGCTACAAGGGACAGAGAGAGACAGAGAGAGACCCAGAGGGAACAGGTCTATGCAGATGAGTACCAGAGCCTAAACTTGATAAAATTGACACAAATTGTACACTCGAATGGCAGCCGAGGGCTCCTGAGAGGGACGCTGAGACTGATGGGCACCCCCACCCACCTCGGAGTGCTGGGCTCCGGGCTTCCCAGGGCCCATCTCCCCCGACCAGCCTTCACTGCGGCGAACAGAAGAGAACTGTGTAGGTGGCCTTATGGTGTCCCTGCTCAGCGCTGGTTCTCACTGTAGGAAGGCATGGGGCATCGTGACTTCAGGAAGACAGATATGTCAGACGTCTTTCAAGTGTAAGCCAGAGGAAGTGTCCCTTCCCTGAAGAAACTGGTCTGTCTTTCCTCTTGAGTGGTAGTGCCAGCCATGGAGACGAGCATCCTTTGGATGGTAGTTTTGCTCAACGGAAACTAAGAGCCAGATTATGATTGAAATTTAATAGCTGTGCAGGATCATAAGACATGAATAAGATAAAATTTATGAATTTATTGCACAGGTAACACATGAACACGGTAAAACATTCAATGTGACAAAATGGAGTCACTCAGATACTGGCTTCTCTCCCTACAGTCATCAATTTTGATGAAATTCTTTTCTTCCCCTCTCCCCCCTCATACACAGGACCTTCACACTGGGCTACATCCTTAGCTCCTTCTTAAATTTTTTTATTTTAAGGCAGGGTCTCACTAAGTCGCTAAATTGCTGGACTCAAATTTGCAATCCTCCTGCCTCAGCCTCCTAGAGTGCTGGGATTACAGGGTGCAAAGCACACCCAGCTCTGGCAGTCTTTAGTACCTTTCCAGAGCTACAGTCCGCATATTCGGAAAATGAATGTTTCCTTCATTTTCTTAAAACTGTGCTTTCCTTTTTCTATGTAAATATATCTCACAGTTTTCTTTCATTCATTCCTAATTATTTTTGTAGCTATTGTAAATGGAGTTATCATCTTCTATTCCACATTCTAATTCTTTATTATGTCACTCAAAGTGACTAGTTTTTCCACAGTCTCTTAGATTTTACAAGTATTCTGTTCTCTCTAACAATAGTTATACTGTACTCTGAACAACTTTTATACTCATTATTTTATTTAATTGAGCTAGCCAGCACTTCTGGAACAATTTTAAATAAGACCTTTGATAGCACATTTTGCTTGTGCCAACATTATTGAGAATGTTTCTTTTGTTGTTGTTGTTTCCAGTACTGGGGATCAAACTCAGGACTTTCTCCTTGCACAGCAGGTGTGGCATGGTGCCAAGAGACATCCTCAGCCCTGTTGAGAATGTTTCTAAAAGTTCTCCTTTTAGCATTTATAGGATGAAATAAGATATTTTTGTGGTAATACTTAAGTTAGAAACTACCTTTTACTTTATTTTTAATGATGTTTGTTTCCAAGATTAGTTATAAAAATTTAAGAATTCTGAAATTTGTTTCCTTTATCTGTACTCTGGGACGTTATAATAGACCCACTTTCCACTCAATACAACAGACAGTCTTGGCCTAATGATTTAGGGAGAAAGAAAAGAAATTCTCGAAAGACAGATTCTGTCCTTACTTTCATGACATGAAATGAGCTATTTACACTGTTTTGTCCTTTTTATCTTCTGGGAATTGCATTAGAAATGTATCTTGTTTTACAGAAAATCTCTTATTTCATGATGATATGCAAAGTTATTTAAATAGGGTTAAGGAACAACTTATAATTTTTTTGGATTCTTTCCAACCAACAGTTATTTCCAGCCTTGTCAAATCTTCCTTATATATTAGGACTTTCTCCTTTTATTTTATTTTCCTTAGATGATTTGTTTAGCCAGTTTTTAAAGACCTCACTCTTGGATTTATTTAATAGTTCCATATTTTTCCATTTTCAATTTATTAATTTCTGGTTTTGCTTTCACTGAGATTATTTTGTTGTTCCTTTCTACCTTCCTATGATAAATATTCCAATTGTTTCTATTTTAAGTTTTTTCTTTCTCATCATTTTAAATATTAAGCCCCAGAACTTTTCTAAGCAATTTTTTCACTGTGTTCTGTAGGTTCTAATATGAATGTTTTTATGACATTTTCAAGGTATTCTTTCATTGGGGCTTTACTTTTCTGTTGCTATATAAGAAAAGTTTTTGTCATCATTTTCTTTTTTCTTTCTTTTTTTTGGTACTGGGGATTGACTCAGGACCTTGTGCTTGCAAGGCAGGCCCTGTATCACTGAGCTAAATCCTCAGCCCCTTTTGTTATTAGTTTCAAGTGGCATCATTCACTACTTCCAGTTTGCTTATTATCCTGTTTGTTTTGCATTATGATCCAAGAATATTGTCTGTCATATTATTTCTGCTGTTTGACATGTATTAATATTATTTTATGTATATATATATTAATTAAATTTTATGTGACCATGGCATTTGTAAAAAGACATATTATTAGTTTCCAAACCATATGCATAGTTGCTCATATAGATAGGACTAGATTATTGTCTGCTTATTCATATAGGACTTCCATGTTGTTAAGAATCTTTCTTCACTAAAATGACCAGGAGCTAAGAGAAGCGAATGGAAATAAATTACTAATGTTTTCTGTGCATTTTTTGTGATGTGGTTTTGTTGTTGCTATAATACTGTTGCTGCTGTGATTTGGGGGAATAGATATTCACGAGTATCATATTTACATTGCAAAATGCACTATCTGTCATCATTAAAGACTCTTTGTCTTACATAATGTTTGTGTTCTGTTTTCAGTCACTTCTGATATGACAGTAGATTTGAATTTGTTATGTTAGTGTCTGTCTTTCATTTTCTCTGAGTTGAACAAATCCTTCGCTGCTGGTTTTCCTTGTGATCCAACCTGCAAATGGTTTTCTCTTAGTCTTAAGCTGAGCTTAGCTCAGCTACATTTATCAATATGCATTGTTTGTTTATTCTTGGTTCTGTCATTATACTTCATATTATGTTTTCTTTTTCATAGCACATTTTAATCTTTCTTTATACTTCATTATTTGCTTCAAACTGCAGTTTCTTTAGCTCTGGAATTTTATTTATTAGTACTTTTTTATAGATTGTCAAATACTTTGAAATAAGTTGTCAAATAAAATGGAGGCATATATATGTATATATATGCTTATGGAAATAAATTATGCATATATAAAATAGATATATTCATATGCACATACCTAGTTTTAAAATTTCTCTGTTAAACAAATAATTTTATATTTCTCATACTGCAGATCACTGAAGAGGCAATTCTACAATAGAAAAAACACTGGAGTAAGATGGGAAAGGCCTGAGCTCTGCTTTTCATCCCAAATGTACTCCCAGAGCCTTCAGCACCTGCCACTAGGCTCCTGTGGTATTAAGATGACTCACCTGTGGAGAAAGGAACCCTTCTCCATTGTTGGTGGGAGTGCAGACTGGTGCAACCACTGTGGAAATCAGTATGGAGATGCCTCAAAGAACTAGGCTTAGAGGTCCTATTTGACCCAGCTATCCCCCTGGTGGGTATCTTCCCAAAATAATTAAAAGAATCAGGCTGGGTATTTAGCTCAGTGGTTTCACCGCCTGCTGTGCAAGTGCAAGGACCCGAGTTTGATCCCCCCAGTACCAAAAAAAAAAAAAAAAAAGAATTAAAAGAACCATACCACAGTGATATATGGGCACCCATGTTTACAGCGTCACAGTTTGTAATAGCTAAAGCTTGGAAACAGCCCAAGTGCCCGTCAACTGGAAACTGGATAAAGAAGATGTGGTTTTTCTATAAAATGGAGTACTACTCAGCCATAAAGAACAACCAACTAGAGACATTTATAGCTAAATGGATGCACATTGAGGCCATATTCTTAAGTGAAATAAATAGGACACACATGTAAATACCAAATAGTTTAAAAGTGTAAATAAGGATCAAAATGTATAATTGCTATTGTGAAATAGGAAGAAAAGGTCTAAAGGAGTAGGGGAAATGGGAGGGGTAGGGGAAAGGAAAGAAGGGAAAGGAAAAAATATGAGAAAAGGAAAAAAATGGAAACAAAATCTTTGTAAATAGGGAGGGTGGAGGGGATGAAGGGAGGGCAGGGGAAGGGGGGAAAAATAAGAACCAAGATACTCATGTAAGGGTACAAGATCCCAACGATGCATGTAACCATATTTTAAACCTAAAATGTACCAATAAACTAAATGGGAAATTTTAAAACGATGACTCACCTGCCGTGTTTACCTTAGGGTGGAAACTGAGAAACACTAACATTAAGAAAGTTGTTCAAAAACAAAAAAAATAGTTTCCAATGTATTTTTAAAATACCTGCTTCCTTTCTCTTTTTCTAAATTTCTCAAATGATCACCGGAAACAAGAAAATTAGAGTCAATGCCTTAACCTTCGCATGGTGAGTGAGTCTCACTTGAACAATGAGAAATCCCGTGACTGCCCGAGAGCCCTCAGACCTGGAAGCTGACCTTCGCCCTGCAGTCGCCCTGACGGCGCCTAAGCTGCAGAAACAAACGCTTCTGCTAACCTGCAAGCCCAGGGGACAGAAGCAGCTGCCAGCAAGTCGGTCCGAGCACACGGTGCGGAGGGCGGTGAGACGCCAGCAGGTGGCTTTGGGCCTGGACAGTACCGGGCCGGAAGCACTGGACGCTCAGAGTCCACCGTGAAGCTGGTGGTGGACTGGACAGGCGGGAGGATGAAAGAGCAAAGGCTCTTCACGCTGGAAAGAGTGGGACGTAACTCGAGCGGAGCTGGTGTCTGGCCAGGATGCCATCCCTCGGGCCTTTGTTGGGCCTCAAAATAGAACAGAGGAGGCCACACAGCTCCTGTGCAAGAATCCAAGCCACGGGGCTCTGGAAGCTCAGGCCGTCACCCACGACCCTCGTGGGCATCGCTCATCTGGAAACCACTGCTCGGCTCGCAGGGCCGTTGCGGGCTCATTAGCTTCTCCCTGTTTGTAACAACGGCTCACGTCACAACACACGGAGCACTCGGTCAGCGAGAAGAGGCAGCGTCCACGCGACTCACGGAAGGGGGCTGCCTTTCCAGACAACACCAGCATACGGGCGCTCTTACAGGTAAGTTAAGCAAATTCCATCTAATAATCGGAAAAGCCATCGTAGTCTGTAAAATGGTATGCATGCAAGGAAAGTAGACACTTTAGCAAATGATAGTTCTATTGAAATACTAAAATAAAAATTGCCAAATTCAGAAGCTAGTAATTATTTCCTGCCTAGATAGCAAACCTATCAGTTGTGTGTTAGGGTTCTTATTTCACAGTGAGGACATCGGGCACAGACAGGTTAAGGATATTTCCTAAAGTCAGTGAGGGAATGGCAAATACGGGATAGATTCAAAGCCTGACTTGTGCCTAGTGTGATGATGCACACCCCCTGATCCCAGCATTCTGGAAGCTGAGGCAGGAGGATCACCTAGAATCCAAAGCCAGCCAGGGATACATAGTGAGTTCCAGGCCACCCTGGAATACATAAAAACAAATCCCTGGTTCATGTTTATGGTGTATCACACCATATCCTCAGAGGGGGAGTGCTAACCAACTATTCGATGAAAGATATTTAAAACACATAATGCAGAGCACATAACATGATTTATTCTTAATTATGAGCAGATTAGAGTCTACAAATATAACACAAAATAAGAGAAGAAATTTGAGATAGTAATAGATTGAAGAAAGACGGATATCCAATTCGATTTGTAAAATTCAGGATCGAATTCATGAAGAAGGCACCATTGCAAATGTTTTTTTCTGTTTGCTGGCTTCTTTTGTTTTTGGATTTTTTGAGACAGAGTCACTGTGTAGTCCAGGCTGAACTTGAACTCAATATATGGGCTAGGCTGGCTTCAAACACACAATCCTCCCGCTTCAGCCTTGCAAGTGCTGTGATTACTGGCATGCACCATTACACCAACTCCATTTCAAATTGTATTTTAAAGACTGGATGAATTTTGTAAAGATAAAATACATAATTAACATACTTTATACATTTTATTGTATCGGATGTGCTATTTCTTTCTTTATGGAAGCACTGTAAACAGTTTACAACTTTTCTGGTGCATTTTGTGAAAGAATTCTGTGTCAGATAAGAAGTAGGTCCAGGTAAGATTTTTTTAAATCTACACTTAAAACATGCCCAGGAGGCCGGGGATTTAGCTCAGTGGTTTCGCCGCCTGCTGCACAAGCGCAAGGACCCAAGTTCGACCCCCGGTACAAAAAAAAAAAAAAAAATGCCCAGGAAAAATAATGTAGACATTTGTCTAAAAATCTAGGTTATCATATTTGTATCTAAGCCAAATTTAGAGTAATGAATCTACTCTTGCTTATAAATGAACACACCAAATGCTGTGTCAACAAACCAACCACAAAGAAGAATGTAGCATAAAGGTATGCCAATTAAAGTCTAGAGGCATAGATTACAGAGCATATATATTTGATACCTGAATAACTTGTTGACATGTGTTCTTGGGAAACTGTTCTAGCAATTGAAAATCCATCTGTATCAATGTTCTGGAGTAAAGAATGGACTGAAGAGACCTCACAAAAACAAGCAATTCTTAGGACGTTTGGCCAAACTCTTCCATACAAATGCCACTGACATCAGGAAAAGAGATCAGTCTTTAGTGAAAGGAGATATTGACTGACTTGGACAGCACTTGTCCCCAAATTAAGCATTGCATGCAATTTTAAGGTAGCCCATGATAGAAAGCAAAAGTCCTATTTTTTGCTTGTTTGGGGGGCTAAGGTCTCGCTATGCAGTTCAGGCATCCCTCCTGCCTCAGGCTCCTGAGTGCTGGGATTACAGGCGTATGCTACCACAGCTGGCTCAAAAGTCCCATTTGGATGTGATGAATAAATATTTTGTGCAGCTATGGGCATCTTCCTACACACACCCACAATACTGACATGGGTGTGCTCTCCTCATAATGGAGAGCACTGTGCTTGCCTCCCGAGTCTGTTGCACAATTCAGAATCTCTTCTTGCTAGAGAGTCAGTTCTTGTATTCACTTTCTTGTTCTCTTAATTTTTTACCTGTTTTAGGGTCAGGCCAAACTATAACTCTGTACTCAGAGTACGTTTACTTTTTGTTTTGCTTTGTTATTTACATTTCTCATTTGTTGCTTTTATTTGAAATCATATTTATTTTTAATTGACACACAATAATTGCACATATTTATTGGGCACAGTGTGACATTTCAATATATATGAACATATCTATGGTTGTAAGGATCAGGTCGGGGTAATGATGGATGTATCACCTCGGGCATTTATCGTTTCTTTATGTGGGGATCATTCAAGCTCTCTACCAGCTATTTTGTAATAGTCAATCAATTGTTATTTATTTAAATAGTTATAGTTTGTTTGTTTTTTTCTGGCACCGGGGATCAAACTCGGGATCTTGCACTTGCCAGGCAGGCGCTAGAACCACTGAGCTAAATCCATGGCCCGATAGTTATTCATTTTTACAAAACTCTTTCTTGGATGTAATAATGACCTTGCCTTTTTCTCAGCCACAGTTTTTCCATGAGACAGAAACGCACTTGCCTACGGGCTGTTGCTCTGTCTGTCTGTCTATTTCAGTGACTTTTGCTCAGACCGGAAGCTGAACTCAGCCCACAGAGTGCGTTAGGGGCTGGAGGCCCCCGGGCCGCGGTACATTTCTGCTGGCACCAGAAGGCGCTGCCAACAAGGTTCATGGACGTGTCTCACACGTGCCACTCGGTTTAGGAGCCTGGTTCCCGCTCCTGCTCTTCCTCCCTGGACCCCAACGCTCCAGTCGGAATCCCTCACCGGGTCACCCAGACCCCACCATACCAAATGGCTCATCCTTTAGCCGTTCAGACTCCAGGCCTCTGCCCGCTCGCAGCCCTGCTCTTGGCTCCATCCCTCCTCTCTCCACACAGCCTGAGGAGCCCACGCTGCCCTCGCTGAGCACCCGTGAGTCCTGGCGCTGCAGCTGGCCCTTACTGGTCCGACTCTCACCCCACAGTGCAGGCCCTGCCAGGGTCACCTCGTCTCACGGTGTGTGGCACATCGTAGGCATGTAATGAATATTAAGTAAAGAAAGGAAATATCGAGTGGTTTATCTTACGCGAGAAACCCAAAGTATAGATAGAGAGCAAAATAAGAGATAATAGAAAACAGGGTGACAGATCTTCTGTAAACAAGAAGAGGACTGAGAGATGGGGGAATGGGAATAAGAGAATTAAGATGTGTTATGAACATGTACCAACTCTCCACGATGAATGCAATCAACGTGCACTGTGAACATGGACCAATAAAAATTAAAATTTAAATAAACGAATATTCTCAGGCAGTTCCTCTATTAAGTATGCAAGAATCATACTTGCCAATCTTACACTTAATGACTTTTCATTCCTCCAATCTATTGCTACTCCAACAAGCAAAGAAAGAATATACAGCAATATTATGAGCTTTGTTTGTTTTTTTGCGGTACCAGGGATCAAACTCAGGACCTTGTGCTTACGAGGCAAGTAGCAGCACCACTGAGCTAAATCCTTGGCCCTATATTATGACCTTTTAAAAAAAAATACAGTAAATCTAAAATTTGGGCATAGATGGAATTTCCTGTATAGCTGGGATTAAGATAATTAACTTCCTTGATATTTCTGAGTTTACTCAATTATTGAAGTGCTCATCTGGTAGAGTCTTTCTTAAGTTATTAAAAAAATTTCATAGCAATTCGACAGGAGATTAAGTCCGTTGGGCATTTATTCCGGCTCTTTTGCTGGCCTACCGAGGTGCATAGAAGAAAAGTGATGGTTTCAGGACCACACACCCAAGACAGTTATTTATTTATTTATTTTTGTTGTCTGTACTCACCTGCAGCTACACCCAGCCCAAACTGATTTTCATCGCTAGAGTTATGCCAAGCATCCAGCCAGGTAGATCAATTTAAGAGGTCTAAGGATCCAGTCTTGGCTAAATATTGATGGATTAGATGGGACATCTTTAACCTTTACTGTGCTTTCTACTCGCTGACATCTTTGAATGACACATTCACAAATTTAATGCAATTTCATCTCTGAAATAGACTGGAATGTAGATTATTTAAGGATCTTCGGGCTAGGGATAGGGAAAAAACAAGATGTTGAAATTTTTTTTAAAGACTGAATAGAAAGGGACCAGGACAGCAGGGAGTAAGGTTGTCATGTATAATGAAGATTTAGTGTTTCAGCAATAAATCTAATTCAGCTAGAGGAGCATGCTGCCAAAACACTGTGCAAGAAATAGCCCCAAGGTATCCAACAGAGGCTTTTTAAACCCTGTTCACTTCACAGTGCATATGTGAACACAGACAGTTGGAGTTCAGAGAACACACATCTGGATCACTCTGTGAATCCCCACTCTCCTTTTAAAAAAAATAAAATACATGCACTCCACCTCCTCTAGACTTACTCTGCTGCTGAGTCTGCCAAGGAAAACTATCCCATTTTGGAATACAAAAGCCAAAACACAAAGTGAAACCAACCCACATAGACTCGTGCTCAGCTACTTTATGTATCCAAAGAAAGAAAAATATTCAAAGCTCAAATTCTCAGGTTACTACTCCACCAAGGCAACTACACCCAAGGTTATTTTTTATTACTATTGTCTTCTCCAGTGAAGACTAAAATCTCCAGGAAATCACAAGCTTTAACAAAGTAATATTCAGCTCCATCTGCTTCTCTTGCACTTAATGTAGCATTAAGCTCTGTAAACACTGTCTGACATGCCACGCTATTTGTACATTATTTTAATACAACATTTGTACAATATTTTAATCATGATGATGTAAGGAGAAAAGTTCCATGAACTTTAAAATGTTGCCCGTAAAAGCAAAAGAATTTATATTGCTTTCATCTCATTTTTATTTTATACCTTGATACTCTCAATAAAGGAAAACAAATATTTAGAACTTTCACATTACTAGGATTCTCAAGGCCAATTCTTTGTGTTAAAATTCCTGTGTAAAAATAGATTTTCTAGTTTTTACTCAAAAACATTCTGTATGTTTTCCAAAATCATTCTGTGAAAGAAGAAATTATATAAGCACAATAATCATTATAGTGACAGAAAGGACCGAGTTAAGTCCATTCAACTATTGCTTCGAGTAGGGGTGAATCACAGCATATATTAATTGAAGCAGAACCTAGACCAAGAATTATGCATATCCTGTCGTGGAAGGTGTTCTCTTACAAGTGATTATGACTATATTGGCTCATTTGAGAATTCATATTCCTCAGGGGGAAAAAAGAAAGTCCAACCAGTCTTCCATAAACTATTCCACACCTTTCAACCTCTATCTCAGCAGAAGAATCCAAATAGCCAAACAATAGGCTAAGAAGAGCGTAGACAACCTCCTTCCTCCAGTTTACCTTATTTTTATTTTATTTTAGAACTTTTCTTTTGGTGAGGGAGGGAGATAACAACGGAGTATTTTGATATGAAATACCTTTACCCTCACTCTTTACTTTATTCACCAAGAACAGAGCTGGACAAAGAAAGAAGGAAACAGAAACTTCAGCTTGTCAGTGGTCTGCTCGAGTTGCTTTCTGTCAATTTTGAACAAGTTGCCTTTCGCTTTCTAAGGCTGGAAGACACCAAGCACAGATACTTGAAGAGCAAAACAATAATGTATTTCAAATGTAACAACCAGCAACGCAGAGAGAGCACAATAAGTTTAAACAGTGATTGTTGAAAGGGTAGGTCACTGTTTCTCTATAAAATATTACTAATTTTGCCACTTAGCCAGATCTATTCAAACTACTGTTTGAGTTGATTGATACAGTAAATGTAAGAAATACCTAAATCTCAAATGATTACATATTTATGTATCTAATGAGAATATGAATCAATAGAGGTTTTTGTTAGTAATAATGCTTTAGCCGTGAAAAATTGTGTTACAGGGCTGGGGATTTAGCTCAGTGGTTCTGCCGCCTGCCTTGCAAGCACAAGGACCCGAGTTCCATCCCCAGTACCAAAAAAAGAAAAAAAAAAGAAAAAAAAAATTGTGTTACAGAATAACTTGTAAGTGGATACATAATTGATGCATACTTTGTTACATTTATCTTTGTAAAGCATCAAGCAGCCATGGGTTTGTCCTTATTTGAAGGATGAAGATCAAGTTTGGGAAAAGCACAGGGACTGCCCGGATTTCCATGCGTTCATGACAGTTTTTACTCGTTCCTTATTTGTTGGCTACTGGTAGAAGGTCAAATCCACAGCAGAATTCTAAACATTATCATAACATAAACATTTATATAAAGCTTAAGGACACTTTAAGCTTGATGATAACTGAAACATGACCATGCAATTTCTGAGTTAGAAGAACTAACATATACAGGCTTCTGAATTAGAGTTAAAGATACTTGAATATGCTACCTCCTTATTTCTTACAGTAGTTCTCTGTACTGGGTACCTCTAATACCCCCATTTAACATATGGAAAAACGGAGCTAAAGTCGCAATGCCAACCTGGTCTATGGGGGATCCAGAAGCTTCTCTTGTAACCATGTACTTATTTGCTGAGCATGTTGATCATATTTGTAGGCAGAGACTCTTCATCCCCCCAAAATTGGGTTTTGGAACCAATAAGAGATAAAATTTTGAACCTCTACCTATCAACATTTTGTTGTAAAATTTGATCTGAAATTAGCCTATAATCACATTGTCATTTATTCTCACAATTAAAAAATCATTTTCATATAAAATAAAATATTATAGTAACTTTAGAAAATAAAAATTTCAGAAACACACGAAAGTTTCCTACATGCCTGGCAATGTTCTGAAGACTTTACACATATTAACTCATTTAACCTTTACTACAAGCTTATGAGGTAGAATTATCTTATGACTCTTTCTGGGTAATAACACAAAGCATAGTGCCTTAACACAGCAGCTCTTTGTTTAGCGCATTGCTCTGTACGTTAGCGGTTCTGGTCTCGACTGAAATCACATGCAGTCTTTGGTCAGTTGTCAGTTTGGCTGGGGACTGGGCAGTCTATGGTGGCATCATCTATCTCTGCCCCGTCTGGTCTCTTATTCCCAGTCTTACGCACAGAGGAGTTGGGCAGATCTCGAGAGAGCAAAAGTATTCAAAGCCTCAAGACCTAGGCTCGGAGCAGACACACTGTCATATCTTCATTCTGTTAGCCAAAGCAGGTAACAGTCCAGCCCAGGTCCAGTCTAGGTCAGGCAGTCAACTTCATGACTTGATGATAGGAGTTACAAAGTCACAGTACAAAGGTGAAGGGCAGAGAGGGGAAGAAAAGATTGTCATAGTGTTTGCAGTCTACTTTAAGGAAGAGTTATCATTATCGTGCATATTTTCCAGATAGGGAGACAAGCTCAGAGCTGTTAAATATTTTACCTTAGGTCCTGAAACTGATAGCTGACCAAACACTATGGCTTCAGTGTCTGTCCTCAGAGGAATTTCCCTACATGTCTCCAAAGTTTTCAAAAAGAAAGGTTAGAGAAGTATGAATAAAAAGAATCAATATGATTTAATGATTTATTAGACTGGAAACAGTCAAAGAAGGAATAAGAAAGGACTCAAATTTGAAAGAGAATGTCAACTATTAAGAAGTGACAGGATTTACTGAAGGTTCTACCCACAAATTAAGAAATTATTAGGTGCCATGATTAAGTCCCTGCCATGGTTAGAAATTGGTCTCATAATTCTGTGCATAGATTTGAACATTGAAGAGTGAGCTATCTTCAGATTATTAAGATAGAAATATCCATTGAGCTACTGAATGCAGGGCTTCATTCAAAAGAAAAAGACCTAGTTTTGGATTCTGATAATTGAAAACATGAGACTAAATGAAAATAGCCAGAGAGAGTTTGATGAAAAAGGCTGTGGACAGGGTCCAGAGAAGTGTAGAGATAGCAGAGAGGAAAAGGAGTTTTCCCAAGAACTTTCAGATGATTGAAACCAAGAAACAGCAACAATGAAATTGGAGCTGACATCTCCTCCTACCGATGAAAGTAAAGGTGATATGCTTTGAATTGAAAAGTACAAGAAAAGCTAGATGAAATATTTTAAATGAAATAACACATATCATTGGATCAATCAGGAAGTCAATAGAATAGTATAGAATTACCACCCTAGATCTAAAATACAGACAGAGGATCAAGAAAACAAGCATACCACTGAGGATTACTGTATCCCGAGAAAGTATGACAACTGCAGAAGGAGCTTCTGAGAGACTGGCCTGAGCTCTCGGCATGCTCAGGAGCACACGAGTACTAACTAACGATGAGCTTGGGCCCTGGGGAGCAGAATGGCTGCAGTGAATCCCCTTCCCTTTGGCTTGGGACCTCACAAGGCTGCACTGAGGGTATTAAAGTAAATCAGAAATAGCTCTTCCCAGAACAGTATGGCTCCTCTTTTAATTTCTTTTCTTGAGTTAGATTAAGGAAATTTACCAAAGGTACCAGTATCACCAGGCATACCACAGGCCCCAACCTCCTGGCAGAAATACAGGTGCATGTAAGTCCTTTGTGTGAGATGGTGACATCATTCTAGTCTTAAAATGATGTATGTAAAATGTTTAAACATTGTATCCTTTACATCAGCAAAAGCAACCAGGTATACTAGAAACCAAGGCAACATGAACAAAAGCAAAACAGAAAGAAAGAAGTATCAACCAGTCCAAAAAGACTCATAGGGACTTAAGATGTCTATGTTCACTGAAAACACCTTTTAAAAACAATTGCAAATTCAGTCTGTCTTAGTTATTTTTCTCATTGCTGAGACAAAATACCCAACACCCACAAGTTAAGGGAGGGAAGATTTATTTAGCTCAAAGTTTGTAGAGGTTTCAGTCCATAGTGAGCTGGCTCCAAGGCAGGGTGTCATGGCAGAGGGGCATTGCAGAGGAGAAACAGTCCATGGCAGGGCAGACAGAAGGCAGCAAAGCAACAAGCAAGCAACAAGCAATCTTCGAGAACCGTTTTTCCATACCCTAAGTGAGGGAAGCTAACTCACACCAGGGTGGGACACCCTTAATCCTGTGCAGAATTATACCAAACCAATCAGTGGACTAATTTAGTAGTCATACACCCTTAATCCCAGCATCACACACTCTAGATCCAGACACTTCTGAAAAAGCCCCCCCACAACTGCATGAGGCTTTGCCAGGACTTCTGAACACAAGCTATAACCCAGTCCAAGAAAATAAAAGCCAAAGTTGAGACACTGATCAAAGAACTGGAAAATATAAATATCCAGATGAAAATTCTACCAAAGAAAAATAACCACAATTAAGAACTCAAGAAGTGAGCTTAATAAAAGATTAACACAATTAAAGAGACAACTAATAACCTGAAAGAAAGATCAGGAAAAAACAGCCAGAATTATTTACAAAGTATAAATATAAAAAATACAAGAGTGGGCCGGGGATTTAGCTCAGTGGTCCCACTGCCTGCCTTGCAAGTGCAAGGACCTGAGTTTGATCCCCGGTACCAAAAAAAAAACAAACAAACCAAGAGTACAGAGGACATACTGAGAAATACTGCATGTAAAAGTATAGGCTATCAGATGGAAAAAATAAAGAAAGTTATTGAACAGATACACAAAATACTGGTATCTATGTAGCCAATAGACATTTTAAAAAATGTCTTTCACTGCAATAGTAATCAAGAGAATGCAAATGGAAAATTACTACAAAGTGACCAAATTTTTGAGAGGCTGAAAATTCCAGGTTTAGACAAAGCTGGGTAGTGACAGAATTAACATATATTTCTGGCCATATAGGGAAAAGAAGAAGCCAGACCTGTGTGTGACCTAGGAATGGGAAAGATACAAATATATAAATGGAAGATTAGCAAAGGAGAGACTGAACTCAACTTTGTGTCTGATGGGAAAGATTGGAAAGAGTGACAGATGGAAATATAGACTGTTGGTTGATCAGGATGTCAAGGAAGTTTTATCTAAGGAAGCTCGAAGTGGGCTATTTTCTTTGGCAACAAGAATGAAGGCATCGGTAGAGGAAAAGAAAGCCGAGATGGGTTGGAAGTTTGCAAATGTTCCACAATATTTTGGAATACCTGTGATGAAGAATGTAAATGGGACATGACCAGTCATATATAGAGAGTGACCAAGAAAACTGAGGAGCAGGCTGATAATGAAAACAATGAGCTTTAAGTGGTGTCCATCTCAATATTTCAGAGATTCTCTGATTTCAGTGATCCCTTCATATCCAAGGCATTATTCCAGGTGTCTTGAAGGTCCAGTTCCTTCATTTAGTGAGAAATGCTTCTATATCATATGCACTGCAATCACTGTACAATTTGTATATCTGTTTAGAAACAATTATTTTTTACAAAGTAAATCATGCAAAGAAAACGAAGGCTGAAGCGTCCCTTGCACCGCGAGTAGAGCAGTGAACTTGATCATGGAGAGGTGTTTAATCTACGTACTAGCCAGAGACAGATATCTGAACCAGGGCAGGCACTTGGGCATTTGTGTCACATAGGCCACCACAGGCATCATGCTGCAGGCCCGCAGATGTCTCCAAACTCCCCTAGCAGGAGAGATCTGGCCACTGGAGATCCTGTGTCTTTCTCTTAATTCTCATGGCCTGGGCATACTTTCTTATATGTTTTATGGTCTATTTAACTTTCCCAGAAGTCTGGAAAGACTCAAAACCCTGTTGACAGCAAGGATTTTTAAAAATCTTTCCTAAGACAGCCAAAACTATAGCTGAGCCTGCCTAGAAATCTTGATTTTTTTACAAGCAGGCTGTGATATAGACTTCCCTCTTATACTCAATTACTTTCCCTCATTTTAGCTCAGCTTTTCATATGAGTTTTACCAAGCTGAGTTTGACAAGATGAAATGTTGTAGAAGCAAAAAGTCAGCATCACGGAAACACCTTGCCAGAGATATTTTTAATTAAAATGACACATACTAACAACAAAAGAACAGGTAACCTGGTAAGACGTCCCCCAAACATGCTCTTCTTACCACCAAACTTCATGTGGTTATCTTAAAAGAAGTGCGACTGAGAGCACTTAGAATCTAGAAAGACATAGAGGTTTGCTTGATACCCTTTTGCTTTTTGTTATTCTTCCTAACACTAGAACAGGCGGGATGAAATTTGCAAGTACAGGAGAGATTTTACAGCAACCTTATCTCCTTTGAAAATTTTCTCCTTGGTCACATGGAGTGAGCCAGAATCCAGCTGAGAGTATGTCAAAAGGCCTCTTCAGTGAGTGAAAGAAAGCACTGCTCAGTGCGCAAAGGTTCAGCATCTTTGGAAGTAGATAAATTAAAACAATATGATATGCCTTGTCCAAAAACATCCCACTGTCTAGTTTTGCAAAAGCCATTTATGGCTTGGATTCCTAGCATAAGTGAAAAGGAACCAAGATAAGTTAATGTCAAGGTGCTGGATATCTTTTTTTGTTTTTGGTGGTTGTAGTGACAATGGCATTAAAAATAAAAATAACACGAACACATGCCTAAATACATAGATAGTAATTCTTACAAAAAAGTTGAAAATTTTGAGAAAATGAAAACAGCATGTACCCACCATCCAGTCTGAGGGAATGAGGACACTTGGATTTCACAGACAGCACTACAGACAGCTATTAAAGTCCAATCCAGTGTCACATTTCTGCCCAGGACTAACTACCAGCCCAATCTGCAGGCTTCCCTTGCACTGTGTTTCTTCATTGTTTCAAGCAGGGCAGAGACTTATCTTAATAATGGGTCAATCCTCAGCCAAATGTGTTCAATTGAAGGCCACCATGGAAGAATGGCAGGATATTGTCTTTCCAACAGCAAGTGAATTGCAGGCGGCTTAAGGCAATATCCATTTCACTATAATGCTGGTTTATGTTACAGCCCTTTTCAAACTTCTAATTGCCTTGTATTGCTGACATTTATAGACATGCCCTACTTTAAATGAAAACACAACACTGAGGTCAGGAGGAGGTTCTGGGACAGCAGAGACCCCAGGTGAAGCCAAAGGGGGAAATTACTTTAAAACTTCTAAATGCCAAACATGTTTGAGAAAAAGAAGGAAAACAAATAAAGTTTTGGGTAGAAAAAACATTAATCATAGACCTATGGTATACATTAATAATAGCTATATTTAATACTCTTATGTAAACTTTCACTGGTTGGATTATATAATTTTTAAATGAAAGTAAATATTATTCATTTGGCTTGGTAAGTCTGGTCTCAACTTATATGAAATAACTTTGAATGCAATTTTTTTTCTCCCAATTTCACTGTTATTTGTTAAAAGCAAATGCAACAAGCTAATCAGGTTTGTCAGCTGCTTTTGGCAATCACTGTATGTCATGAGTCCTTCAGATCATTCTAAAAGTCATAATGAATAAAATTATATTTCACATTTACGCAGAGCTTTTCACCTAGTATCTCAGACCCTTTTATAAGCAATAAATCATTCATTCCAGAATTGCAACTACAGAGTCTCAAATTCAGTTCTAATAAGAAATTTTTCCCAGGCAACTCCAGCAGAAGCAGAGCACATATAGACTACAAGCATTTTCACTTGTTTAATCACACTTTCATTCGTGAGCACAAGGTCATCAATCATAGCCTGAACAAATATCCATGCATGCTTAAGTGTGTTTAACACTCTGTAGATTTTGGGAATATGAATAAGTGTTAAAGAGCTTACACTCTAGTTGAGTTCTGATTAGGAAATCAATTAATAGCTTTCTCTGAATTACCAGAACAAATGCTTTTTAACACTATGCCTTTTTACTCTTCCTATGAATTAATTAATTAATTAATTAATTTATTTATTTATTTATTTGAGACAAGGTCTTGCTAGGCAGTTCAGGCTGTCCTTGAACTCGCTATATAGCCCAGGTTAGCCTTGAACTCTTGCCTCAGCCTCCCAAGTACTGAGATTACAGGCACAACAACTTTTAAGGAATAAGAAAATAAGGAATAGATAACACTAGTGTTTTTCTTTTTGCAAGGGTTATGTATCTTCACATAAAAAAATTTAGAAAAGAAAGAGAAATAACCTTTTAAAATTTAAAAATCACCAATATTTCCACTACACAGAGTAAATATTATTGATAATTTAGCACGAAATTTACTTATCTGGTTAATTTTTTCTGTGTTTATATAAAGTACAGTATAATCACTTTTTACCTAAGGAAGATCATGATACATATAGTGATTTATAAAAGACTTAAAAATTCATCAAAATATTATGAATATTTTTCTCATGTTATTAAAGTTAGGCTTTAAGAATATTACCATCAACTGTGGTATTCTTCCTCTCTGTAGAGTGTACTTCTTTTCCTACTTTTACTTGACCAAACTTGCTGTGCAGAGCATGTATCTTTTCCCACCTTTAATAAACATAAAGCCGTGCTACTTTAAGGAAAAAAGAATAATAATGTCATACATGATGACCACATGATTTTTTAAGTCTATTACAAGTTTTTAAATTATGCTTCAGGTTTGCTTTAAAATTGCATTTAGTCCCCAACTCAAATTCAGGTGAAAACATAAAATATGCATGTAAAGTTAACTAGAAGACAAATATAAAAGACAGGGTAAATGAATTTTTGGTTTTATCTCTCTTTTCCTCTTGATTAAAAAACAATTGCAAAATGGAACAGCTATCAACCTAAGTCAATGAGCACACTGTGTAAATATGTAACTGTGATTCTACTACTATAAATGAGCACAGAAACACAGGAGCACACTTTTTGTTTATTATTAAAATTAAGTTAATATTAACCAACTAAATTGTCACAAAGTAAAACTTTATGATAAGCTCTAAGGCAACCATTAAGAAGTAAAATGACTGAAAATGTATTGTAGGTGAGCAAGGGAATTAAAATAGTACATTAGAAAATATCTGTTAACCCCAGTCAATAATGGAAGGATTGTGGGAAAACAGACATAACACACATAGAAACTTAATAACAAAGGGCAAACATAAATTTTTCCTCAATCATAATTAGATTACATGTAAATGGATTAAATTTTCCAAACAAAGGCAGAGATTGGCAAATTGGTGAAAGAAAAAAAAAAAAAAAAGAGAAAGACAAGAAAAGAAAAAAGAAAGGAAGAAAGGAAGGAAAGAAGACATAAGTCGATGCCTCCAATTCTATGCTATAAACAAAAGACTCATTCTAGATTCTTAGTTACAAATAGATTGAAAGTCAAAGGATAGATAATGATATAGAAATACACAGAAAAAGATTTTGGTTACAAATAGTAACCAAAAGAAAGTGACCACATTAATAGCAAACAAAATAGATTTTAAGCAAAAGGTATTACCAGAGATAAAAACACATTTTAAATGATAGAAGTCAAGCCATCAGAAAGACATAACAATTATAAACATACATGACTTAGCATCAGAGCCCCCACAAACCTTAAGCAAAAGGTAACTGAAGGGAAAAATAAATAAGTCAACCATAATAGAAACTTGAATATGTTACTTTAAATAAAGGATGCAGCAATGAGGCAGAGGAATGCTAAAAACAAAAATAGATAACTTGGACAGTGCTGTAAAACAACCAGACCATACAGATATCTGTAGAGTAAGTCACTCAAAACAGCAGAATGTGCCCTCTTCTCAAATGGGCATGGAACATTTTCCAGGACAGGCTATGTGCTGGACCATAAGCCAAATCTCAATAAACGTAAAAGCATTTAAATAACACAAAGTAAGTTCACTGACTGTAGTGGAATTAAGTTAGAAGCCAGTACCAGAAGGGAACTGGGAAAATTGTTAAACATAATGAAAATTAAACCTAATCCTTCATTTTTAAAAATATGGCAAAAAGCCTACGTAAGCATGCATAGAAATTCTACATAGGGAGTACAAATGAAAACAAAACCTCCTGAAACTTACAAGATACACAAAAACAAGGCTCAGGGGAAATTTACAGATGTAAATGCATTCATAAAAAAAGAAGAGAGATCCTAATAAATAATCTAACATTTACCCCTGGAAATGAATTAAAGATCAAAATAAACTTAAAGCGGATAGAAGAAAATAGTAAACAATAAAGAAAAAAGCAAAATAACCCAAATAAAGAATAGAAAAATAATGGAGAAACATTGAAACCAAAGGTATATTCCTTAAAGATATTAATAGATATTAATAAAAACTAACTGGGGTGGAGAGAAGAAAAGTTAAATCAGAAATGAAAGAGGACATCTTACTAAATTTGAAGAAATAAATAAGAATATGACAATATGAACAATTATATACAACAAATAAGATAACCCAGATGAAACAAACCAATACCCAAAAAGACACATGACTCAAACACTGATAAAATAAAAAGTAAAAAATATGAACAGATCTGTAACTATTAAAGATATTGAAATAGTAATTTCTAAAATTTCCACTAAAGTGCAGGACCAGATGACTTCGCTGATGAATTCTACCAGCATTTAAAAAATTAACACCAAAATAATTCCAAAAGGGCTGGGGATTTAGCTCAGTGGTTCCAGTGCCAGTCTCACAAGTGCAAAGTCCTGAGTTTGATCCCCGGTACTAAAAAAAAAACTTACAAAGGCTTCCCTAAATATAGAAGAGGAACAAATATTAACTAATTCTAGGAAGCCAGTATTGCCCTGACACAAAACTCAGACAGATACCACAAGGAAAGAAAATTATGAATATCCCTAATGAATATTTATACAATAATCCTCAACAAATAATAGGAAACTGAACCAAGCAACATAAAAAGAACTATGTACCATAACAAAGTTGGGTTTCGCCTAAAAATGCAAAGCTGGTTCATATAATAAACACTAATCAATGTAATACTCCTTATTAATTTTTAAAAAGGAAGAAAAAGCACTGTCTTGATGAATGCAGGAAAAGCATTTAACATTTTTCCATAATAAAACATTCAGCAGACAAATAATGGGTGGGAACTTTCTTAACCTAAAAAGACCATCCATGAAAAACCTACAGCTAACAACATACTTAGCAAAAAATTGAAAGCTTTCTCCCCAAGATCAGAAATAAAACAAAAATGTTTATTCTCCTCACTCATATTCAAAACTGAATGGAAGCTTTTAGCCAGGTCATACAGACAAGAAAGAGAAAAGCACTCGGATTTGGAAAAAATGAAGTAAAGCTATCTCTATTTGTTAATAATATAATCTTTATGTAGAAAATCTTAAAAACCCACAGATACAAACACACACAAAACTGTCAAAGTTAATAAAACAATTCTGTAAAGTTGAGCATGGGATACAAAATAATATTAAAAAATCAGTGATATTTCTATACACTCTTAATAAACATATCAAAAGTGAAGTTAAGAAAACAACTGAATTTCCATTAACATCCAAAGAATAAAATACCTTGGAATAAATTTAACAAAAAGACCCCAAGACCTATACACTGAAAATTATAAAACATAGTTGAAGAAAAATTAAAGACTTAAATAAGACATTCTGTATTCTTAGACTAGATATGTTAATATTATTAAGATGCCAAAGTAGTCTTTAGATTCATTGAAGCCTCATTCAAAATTCCACTTGCATTTGTTTAAAAAATGGACAAGTCACTCTCAAAATTCATATAAAAATAGAATGAGCACAGATTAGCCAAAATAATCTTGAAAAAGAGGAACAAAGCTGATATACTCACTACTCCTAATTTCAAAGCCTACTACAAAGCTACAGCAATCAAAAAGTATGGTACAGCCATAAATCTAGATAATGGAATAAAATTGAGGATCTAGAAATAAATCCATTAGTCTATGATCAAATGCTTTCAACAGAATGCCAAGGGCACTCAATAGGGAAAGAATAGTCCTTCAACACGTGGTTCTTTCACAATTGCATGTTCCCATGGAAAAAGATAAATTCAGACTCCTGCATGACGTCATATGGGAAAGTTAACTCAAAAAGGGTAGAAGACTTAAATATGAAAATGTATGACACAAGAAAGCATGGTATTAACTTTTGTCACATTGGGCTGGGTAACAATTGATTAGACAGGATTTAAAATAACTAAGAAACAAAGAATAGATAGATAAATCAGAATTCATATTAGGATTGTTCAGAAAGACAAAACCAATAGGAGATAGAGGATGGATGGATAGATAGATAGATAGATAGATAGATAGATAGATAGATAGACAGACAGATAGGATTTGTTAGAGGAATTAGCCCATGTAACTATGAAGACTAAGTTCCAAAATAGGCAATCTGAACACTGAAGAAACAGAGGTGCCAGTGACGTGCCTCAGTCCAAGACTGAAAGCTGCAGAATGAAGAAAACTGTGTAACTCTCGGTTTGAGGCTATAGGCCTGAGAATTCAGGGCTAGCGGGGAGAGAAGATTGTGGGTACAAGCACCAGAGTATAAAGGCCAGAAAACACGACGTTCTCATGTGCAAGAGCAGGACAAGAAGAGTATCCCAGCTCTAGGACAGAGAAACAACAAATTTTCCTTTGCTCTTCCATTTTTTGTTCCATCCTGGTCCTCAGACAACTGAATGGTGCTTGCTTACACTGAGGGCATATCTTCTCCAGCCCTTCTTGAAATAATGCTCAGTAATGATGCTTTATCAGCTAACTATTCTTTAATCCACTAAAGTTTACACCTTTATTTGCCATCACAAATCACATCAAAATTGAAAATGTTGTGTTAATAGATGCTATAACTAAAAATAGTAAGACATACTTCAAATTGGGAGAATATATTTGCCAATCATTTATCTAGTAAGGTTCTATATAAAAAATAACCATTGTAAATCAACAACAAAAAATCAAAGAGCCCAATTACAAAAACAATAGGCAAAGGATTTGTACAGACATTTCTCAGAAACAGACATACAAACGACCTAACAGCACATCAGATGTTCAACATCATTGGGAAAATGTAATTCAAAACTACAGTGAGATAACATTTCACAATCACTAGGATGACTATGATTTTAACATATTTGTTTTCTTTATTTGTTTTGTTTTGTTTTGTTTTGTGGTACCGGGGATCGAACTCGGGTCCTTGAGCTTGCGCAGCAGGCAGCGAAACCGCTGAGCTAAATCCCCGGCCCATCTATGACTTTAAAAATAAAGCAAAATAACAAATCTTCATAAGAGTGTAGAGAAACTGTCACCCTTATACACTGCTAGTGAAAATGTGAAATGTTGTAGCTGCTGAAGAAAATAATTGGACAATTCTTCAAAAAGTTAAGTATAGGAGCAACCCACTTTTTGGTTCCCCATTCTGTCTCTCTTAGACAGAAGCTTTCTTTCTCTCAATAAATTTTTCCTACTGTCATCCTCTGTTGTTTGTAGAATTCATTCTTTGATTTTGGAGAACACAAACTCGCATTTTGGATACCTAGAAGGTTGGGGAGTTACATCTCTTTCCCCATATCATTTTGGAGGTCTTCCACCGAGATTACTGGTCAGAGACTCAAAGCTATATGCCTACTCAGGATGACAGACAATGCCTGGCACCTATCAAGGGCCTTTAGATAGACCCTCTGTAGAGTAACTCTGACTGCTGATCACAACTATGACCCTCTTCAGCTGGAAGTAGCCAGAATGGTCTTTGCCTTGTGCCCCCTCACAGCAGTTAGGGGTCCTTCTTCAGAGGGAGGAATATTGCAGATAGGTAAGTTAATTAGATATCTTGTAGGCAGTTAGAGCTGGCCTTGGAGGCAGCAACATGGAGGACAATGGAGCCAACGTGGAAGGCAGTGGAGGAGCCAACATGGAGAACAATCAAGACACATTCACTGAAGCCCAGCATTGTAAAAGGAGAGAAGTTACTACACCCACATTGGATAAATAGCAGTGATTAATGTTCTAAATAGGTATCAATCACCTGGGTGGAGGACCAAGTTCTTCCAAGAAAGATCCCTGACCCACCCCTTACCTCTGAAAATCCCTTGCTCATTTCTTCTATGCTTGCTGTGTGACTTGCTTCCCCATTGGATCCCCATTCAATTGATGTTACCTAAGAGACTGTACTTGTAATCTTACTAGTTGACTATAGTTTTCTCCCACCTTGAACCCACCTCACCTCATGGCTTTGTCCCATAAAACACCTTTGAGAAGCAGGGTGAGTGGTCAACTCACTTTCCAGTCCCCCTTCTATCTCTCTTAGAGAGAAGCTTTCTTTCTCTTAATAAATTTTTCCTATTCTTAAAAAAAAAAAAAGTAAGGCTGGGGATTTATCTCAGTGGTTTTGCCGCCTACCTCACAAGCACAAGGAGCCCAGTTCAAACCCTAGTACAAAAAGCCCCCCCAAAAACCAGTTAAGTGTAGGATTACTATATAATCCAACAATTCTTCTCTGAGGTATATATATCCATGAAAACTGGAAAGTTATACAAAAACTGGTGCATGAATATTCATAGGAGCATTATTCATAATTACTCAAAAGTAAAACAATGTCTATTAACAGAGGAATGACTAAAAAGTGTACTGTAGCCCTACAAAGTCACGTTATTCACCCACAGAGAGGAATGAAGTATTAATATATGTCACACGCGGACGAATCCTAAAACATTATGCTAAGTGAAAGAAGCCAGGCAGGAAAAGCCACATTTTGTATAATTACATTTACATTAAGTATTCAAAATAGGCAAACTTATAAGTCATCAAGTAGATTAGTGGTTGGCAGGGCCTGGGACTGAGAGCAGAGGATAATGATGGCTAAAAAGATACAGGTTTTTCTTTTTATGGGGATGACATGTCCTGGAATTGGTGGTGATGGTTGCATAACTTTGCAAATGTAATAAAAACCACTGAATTACACACTTTAATGTGGTGTATGAATTATATTTCAATTTTTAAAGAATTCTGAAAGGCATTGGCAAGCATGCTAGAAGGACACAGTTAACTGAAAAGAAGAAATGTAGAAGAATGTATGGAAATTACAGAAAAATAGAAAATAAAATGCATGAAAATACATTTTCTTAGAGAAAGACATTAATAGATAGTGACGAGGTAACATAGTCAGTTTTTTCCACTTTTAGAAAACATATAATTGAGTATCCATGTATGTGTTTGGTTACTGGCAAATGTAGCACATGATTAAACTCTCTTTTGAAGCCCAGATAATTCTAGAAATACTGCAATCTACATTCCATATCATTGTAGAAATACAACTACCTGACCATGCCTACAATTTTTCCTCTCTAAATACAAAAAAGTGATAACGAGAATAGTGATGGACCATTTGCTTAATCAATATTTAAACTACTGAATAAGTGCAAAGGTACTGCTGTGTGCATACAGTTCTAATCAGCTTTAAAATATGCTCCATAATTTAACTTGCTAAAGTTTCTAAGCAAGGTATGGAAACTTCTTAGGTAGAAGGCATAAACAAGTTTTCACCGCAGGACACCAATCAGTGTTCCTGTTATAGAAACTTAAGGCTAACTATAGGCATAGATATAAAATATTGGATATATTTATATCGATTAATTAATAAGTAATATTTGCTGCACCTTCCATTTTCTTCTTTCTCTCCTTCCTTGAAACTTGTTGAAAGTTTTGACTGTATTGGTGTACATACACAATTCCTACTAGATTTAGAGTTTTAACTTGCAGTGCTCACTTCGGCAGCACAAATACTAAAGTTTTAAGTTGCCAGGAGTAAGCATTATTTATTTCTGTTGGAATTATGTTGCTAGTGGTGGAATTTAATGCACAGCAGTCTCATGGCACCTCTGAAACATGAAAACAAAGGGAGGGAGGGCAAGGGGGGGGAGACAATGAAGGGAAGAAGGCTTATCTGGCTTCTAGATGGAGCAGTGTTTTGTGGTCTCTGCTCTCTGCAGAATTTACAACGATGATTCTCAAACTCATCAAACCTACTGCTTCTTTTAAAGAGTAAGTATTTGGGCTGCTCACTCTGGATCCCCTCTGGAAATTCTTATTATTAGAGCTCTTAGTATTTCCAATAAAACTACCCTAAACTCCTCTTTGGGTTTGTGACTTCATTCCCAGATAAGTACATACCGTACATACATGCATACAATACATATACATAGTACATACAGTGCATACATACATACATATAGTACTTACAGTGCATACAAATGTAACAGTACACACACATACAGCACATACATATAGCATGTACATACAGTACATATAGTACATACATACCACATATACAGTACATACATACAGCACATATAGGATATACAGTACACACAGCATTATAGCACATGCATACAGCACATACATACAGTACATACATACAGTAAACACAGCAAATACATGCATACAATACATACAGCACTTACATACAGTACACACAGCACACACATACATACAATACATACAGTGCATACATGCAGCACATGCAGCACATACAGTAACATATGGGGGGCTCGTCTGGGACCTGAGAATAGCAGGAGGTGAGCTCCAAAAGGGTAGGTCTTATGTCCTTTTCTTCTTGCAGTATGTTCTTGGTAACCGTGATTCCTGTTAGGAGATAAAAGATTTACACTCTGTGCTTTTTACCTTAGGGCTTTATGTCTCTTGTGTACATTTTCCTGGTGGTAGAGTGTATTTGGGGAGCAACATGCCTCACAAAAAACACAGGGCTTACTCAGCCATGAAACGGCAACCAGCGTGCCTGCTGCCCTAAAACCCAGGAGGACAGGTGTCACTGGGGCAGCCTGGTCTGCTCCCCCTTCCACAATTCCCGGAAGGAAATGCTGAGCCTGTTCTGCCTCAGTTTCCTCTCTGGTTTGATCTTGTGCTGGTGAAGGGGGCTAGTTCTACCTCTTGATGCTCTTGCTCTTGGACTCTTGGGTGAATGGCTTTGTTCAATCACAGCAAGCCTAACTAGGAACAAACTTGTTTCTTGTAAAAGATTCTTAACTCCAACTTTGTCTTGCCACTTTTTTTTTTTTTTTGGAGGCCTGTTTTTCCTGAAGACCAGAGAGAGAAACTCACCCTGAATAGGGGTTTATTCCCAATTTGTCTGGCTTTCTGCCCTTTGGCTAGGACTGGGAACTAGGGAATATCACTACTCCTTCCTCCCCTTTCAGGAATACTTCTTGGGCAGGGTGGACTCTTAGGGTATTTTTTTAAGGTAGGGCTATCTCAGCACAGGTGATTATGTTAGCAGATGTGAAAACAGCTTTATAGAGACCTGCATGGGCAGATGGCAGCTTTAGGCAGAACAGACATTAAGAGAGCCAGGAAATGTCTCTCTCCTGCCCTAATTTCTCTTTGGAGTATGTTCCTAGGCTGATAAATGCTAATTGGGGTTGGAAGTTCCACTGCAGCTAGTAGGAGCCAAAGGAATGCAAGGAAAGGGATGAACGGGCACCGGGAAGAGCAGTGTTCCGGGCCCACCCATTCCTTTGGACAACTCCAGCAGTTGCCGCTAGCCCTAGAAGAAGCGGAGGTGATGTCCCAAGCTACTGGCTAAAATAAAGCCAGGAAAAGGGGACGCCTCTCTCTTCTTGCTTTTCAGAATGAGAGACACAAACTCAGTGGTTTCCTGCACCGTAGAGATTGTGTACTAACTGGAACACATTACATCAATTTTATAAGAGAAGAAAAATGGCCAGCAGTTCCCTGTATCTAGGCAGTTTTTGCTTTAAGAGGCAACTCTAAGCTGTCCCGATATTGCAGGCCAGGTCCCTTCTGAGCTCACAAAACCCCATTAGGACTCAGGCAGCTCCACGCAAGCCTTCTAGTCCACATCCAAACCCAAGCTGCCTCTCAGCCAAAAGAGGCTTCCAGAAGACTACACCTGATTCAGCAGGTGAGCAGGAGAAGACATGATATTCTCCAAGTCCATTTGCTCTTTTCCGTGACAGACTTGAAACAAGATTTAGAATGGTTTTCTGATGCTCCTGATAAGTACTCAGGCACATTTCAAAGTTTAGCTCAATTTTTCAGTCAAGCATGGAAGGATATAAAGTTCCTTTTAAATACAACTTTAACTCCTAGTAAAAAGCAAGTAAACTTACATTCAGCAGAGGTCTCTGGAGATAAATTACATATGATTTATTTTAGGAGGCCTGGAAAACTACAGCCAGAGGTTATTAGCTGATTGAGATAGTATCAAAAATTGGCTTTATAAATGCAATGTCCACTGTTTGTGTACAACAATTTAAGAGGTTTTCCTTGGTTAAAGATAATATATATCTTAAAGTGTTAACTGCTATGATTTTGTTCTTACAAGCCATCTAAAGTAATTGTTGAGATAAATAAGTGGGAAGCCCTTGGGCTTGGAGAACTGCTAGACAAAACTACCCTCTGTGGCTGATAAAGCAAATGCCTGAACCAATTTGTTCAGTTTTGTCCACTCAAGGGTGAATTATCTGGTTTTTTCGCAGAGTCATATGGCAGTACACCACAACAAACATTATTAAATAAATTTTTATAATATATTTAAATTGGCTATAATTAAAAAGGTAAGTTTTCTATGTCTAAAATAATTAGGTTTTCTTGAGATTTTAAGATGCTTTTGGTTAAACTTACAAAATGATTAAAAAGCAAAAGTTATACATTTTACTAAGATAACTTCTTGTGTTTTCCATTGTTAGGCTTTTGGTTACTAAAAACTAAGTTTTAAGTGTTGACTTGTAAAATGTTTTCAATAATCATGTTATGATTGGTTAAATGAACAACCATTATCTTAGTTTATGACACAATCTATATATATGGGCCTAGAGATACAACTATAAACAAGATATGCTGTGATTCTATGCTTCAAAGTTAAGTTTATAAAAAATAAAGTTAAGGTTATAGAGTTAAGGCCACATAAGTTTAGTACATTCAAAGCAATTATTGGTGCCTTTATACAACATACATTTTTACCTTAACATATAAAACAATCCAAACTTGGTTTCTCTTTAAATTTGGTTCTACCATTTAAAACTTGATCTACGTCTATTGGCTTTGATTAAGCAAGAATTTTGTTAATGTATAAATGAGAAACACATAAATTGAGTAATAAGACTACTTATGATCATTAACACTGTCTTGAAAATTTATAAGAACTCTACAGATAGTTACAGATTAATTTTTTTCATATATATATACCAGGTATTGAACTCTGGACCTTAAGCTTGTAAGGCAGGCAACAGAACCACTGAGCTAAATCCCCAGCCCTAGCCTTAATTTTGGTCAGTGTGGTTATACCCTATAAAACCTGTTAAAGAGTCGAAATATTTTTCTAGGAGTAAAAACTGAATAAATATATACACAGATTTCTATATAGCTGTGACAATAATTATTGCTAATGTCATGGTACATTAAATGTATTTGTGGTTCCCAAGTGTACAGGCCTTCACAGAAGCAAAATGAGAAAACGTCTTATCATGCCAGTGACTTCCAGGCTAAAGCTGTTTATTGTGGTAAACATTTTTAGGCTCAAGCATCTGACTTTCCCTTACTTGTGGTCCAGTTCCTTATGATAAAATGTACATGTCAACCCAATATGACATGACCAGCTGGGTGATGTAGATACTTTTTATGTAATTCTGTTATAACAATTAAAGGTCCCTAAACACTGTGCAATTCAGACAGTGTCTCTCTAATGATAGAGATTAGGTATTAATAACCTGTATAGTGAATCTATGAACAAGTACATTGTACTCAAATTACACCTTATTAAAAGATAAAGTATTTAAAGAATGACTTAATTATGCCATTTAATACTTTTAACTGATAAAGGTAATTGATTAAAAGCTCTTTATTACTAATGGGAATTAAATTATACTAAATGGGAATTTAAATGTATTTTTAGAAATAAAATCCTCATAGTTCTAATATAATAATGCCATCACAATTATCATACTACAATGCCATATTGCGTTTGATCTCAAATTTTCCTGTGAAATTTAATAATTCTTAGCAGTTAACATTCTACAGGAATTTGATTTCTAAAACAGCAATGATTGGTAAGAAATAACAGTTCTCTGGCCATACTTTATATTTCAAAATACTTGATATCCAGATAAGATCATGATAATTAAACTTACTGCTCCCACTTCAATAATGATGTAGCTCATCTCCTGAGTGGTCAAGAACTGAAGGTTGGAGACCAAAGCTAAAAAAGGTAACTACACTAAGAGGAAAATATTCTAGCCCTGGTCTTCCAAGGTCAACAAGGAGCCCGAGCATTAAGTGAGCTCTCTAGGAAGATCCTACACCTTTGGTGAGTGACCCAACCTCCTGAGCAGGAAGATTGTTTGACCCCAGAGGTCAGGAGTCAACCAACGTACATTGTACTGAAAGTAGAATCACCAAAGGGGGAACTGTGTCCCATGCTTCCAAGAGAAGCCATGCGGTCAAGCAAGACTGTGACTCATCCTGGCGGATAGCATTGACAGAGGAGTTAAGAGGCTCTGTACACGGTCCCAAAAGCAACCTCTGATGACCCTTAACTGACACTGAAATCTTAGGGAGAGGTTAATTTTGACTACCACAAGTCTAACTTTAACTTGGTCTTAAACACCTAACAGAAAAGTATAACAAAATGCATAAAAATAATAATAATATTGGGTAGACACAAAAAGAAGGATCCAATCACTACACTGGCTCTGCTATCAGGCTCCAGCTACACCTGTAGCTTATCGCTATTATGGTTCAGTATAGCTACCACTATTTTGGTTCACAATTACAGTGGCAGCTGTGGAAGCTCAGTAGGAATCTTTAAATTCCTTAGCTGAAATTGTCCTTCAGTACCACAGGGTTCTCAATCCTCTTATGGTTGAAACTGGAGGGACTTGTGCACTAGTAAATGAAAGCTGTTATCTTTGGATAAATAGCATCAGGTAAAGGAAGACCTTAAAATAACAAAGAGCTATTAGATTTATAGACGACCTCCATGAGCAGGCAGGTCTAAGACCTAGCATGTTACAATCCCTACTCCAATTTCGTAAGAACAGTAAGCCACAAGATTTTGCTCCTTCCCTTACTCACCCCAATCTATTTTTCATTCTGGTTCTTATGTTTGGACGGTACATTCAACTTTATTTCTTCCTATCTAGAGGCTGTCAAACTGCAAATGGTTATGTAGAGGGAACCAACGATGAATATGCTGGACTCCTTTTATGGGGTCTACTAGACTGACCCTCTGAAGAGCATCCAAAACTACTAAAACCCAACATGATTTCTACCAAAGCCCCTGTAGATTAGCTTTCCAGAGAAAACCCCAGACTGCTGTCTCCCCTCTATTGACTCTTCTCAGCTTGAAAAAGCCAGATTCAGTCTTCACCCCTCCTTCTCTCATGGCAACTAGAGATACTTCTTCAGAGGGAGGAAATGTAGGAAGCGGTTTGTTTAGTTATTTTATGACTAAGGCAGCTAGCTAGGGGGAAGGACCTGAGGTAGCCATATTGAAATTAAAATAAAGACAAATAGTGAGCTAGGTCTTCGGACCAAAAATGGCAACATGGAATGCAGCCCCCCCCCAAAGGAAGGTACAAACTCCTGAGTTCTGAGAAACATGAATACAGAATAACCAGTGTTTTTTTTCTTTCTAAAATCCCAGTTTCCTTTAAACACTACACATTGAAGGACTGGGTTTGAAGCCTGAGTTCCAAATGGTCATTTTAAATCCACAAAGCCACCTGACAACTGAGCAGTTCCTGTGCTCTGGTCATCTGTGATTAGCTCTGGAGGGAGGGGTCAAGTGGCCACCCACTCAGCACCCCTCCTGGAAACCCATGAGATACACTTCTTATAGCCAGTGAAACTCCTTAATCTCCAAAAAATAAAATAAGCAAATATTTAACAATGTCTCCCTTTCTATTCTGAAACATAGTCCATGGATAATGCAATTTATTTAAATATACCTTTTTAGGAAAATGTAACATGAAACACTTACCACAAAGGAAAAATAAAGAAATTTTAACAAAGGAAACATAGTTGAATACTCAAATGCTCAGTGGTTACAATACGGCAAAACATAAACTGATCGTCAGATGCTTACTTGCAGTGAGTAAGTCTGTATTTAAAAGAACTAAGATGATCAAAAGTCACTTTATGAAAGATATGAAGGGAAAAAATAATTTAAAAAAAGACATGAAGGAAAATGAAATAATGATATTGGTGACAGAGTAAAAGTTAAAGCTGAGGAAATGTTAACCATCCAAATGTATTTATTTATAACAAGAAAAAGGAGGAAATATGAAATAAGAAAGACCAGATTATATCCTGTCAAAATAATGAAAGACTATTATGCAGTTTTATTAACTTATTACTCTGTTTCTTAGTTAAATATTTGCTTCATTTGACTATTTGTCTCATTATTCTGAAAACAATGCATTAATACATTGTTACAGGACAGTTTAATTTTCCATATGTGGGCAGAATTATAAAACCCAATTTTGAATATTCAGTTGAATGTTGTCAACATTTTTCTTTGGTTTTTGTTTGTTTGTCATTTAAAAAATCATAGTAATTGTGTGTCTCTGTGTGTGCTGCCTGTTGTTTGTTTTTGCTATGGAAGTAATAGGAGCAAAACCAGGCCAAAACAGACCAAGAAAGAATATGGTGAATTGATATCTCAAATACTACAGTGGCATTGCCATTAGTAATATGATTTTCCAAATGTTACAGTGTAATCTTTCAACTTAAGTCTTTAACATTCTTGGAAATAATGTACAATTGGCTTTCCATATCCAAGGATTCCACATTTGTAAATTCAACTAAGTGTGAATGGAAAATGTTTGGAGAAATTTGCATCTGTATTAAACCTGCATAGATTATTTTTCTTGTCATTATTTGCAAAACAAATAGTATAGTGACTATTTGCATATAATTTACATGATGTTGGTTATTACAAACAATCTACAGATGATTTAAAGTACGTGGGACAATGTACCTAACAGTTATAGGCAAATCCTATACCATTTTACATTAAAAGATTTGAGCAACCATAGATTTTGGTATCCAAGGACTGATCATGAAACCTATGGATATGAGGGAACATCACCATATAAAAATTTTTTCCAAAATGTTTCATCTATGCACTAAATAATTGTATTGAGATTCAGATATTTCCAAATTTGCTTTTGCATTTCTGTCATTACACAATAGAATGTTCAGAAGCCATGTGGGCCGTGAGACAATGCTCTATTGTATGAGATTGAACCACTCATCGCTCTGCATCAAACATCCCTGTCTCCTGCCAAGTAACTATAAACAGCAATAAATTGAAAGATGTGGTTTGTCTACGTTTGTCTGTTTCTTGAGAAGATCAGATCAATGAAATCTGACTCTGGAGACATAGTTTCAAGAATAAATTGATTTGGACCACGTTAAGGGCTACTAGTGCCTCAAATTACAATCTCATTAATTTAGGATAAAATGACTTAAATACAGGATTTAAAAATGTGTACTGTACTATCATTAAGGAGGAGGAGCTGAAGAATCATATTTGCTTACCAATATTAGCTTAATTATAATTTATTGTAATGAGTTCTGGCTGTAGCAGCTTATTAATCCTTCTCATGACAGCTCCTTTCAATAAAACAATGGAAACCCCAAAGGGCTGCATCTCTCACAGAATTAAATTGTCTAAGATGTAAAATTGACCATGGAGAAGGAGATCTTATATAGGAATGTTTACTTCTTCTCATACTATTGTTTTTTCCCCCAAAGTTATATGAAAGAGGAATAAAACCAGTAGTCTACACCAGAAATACAATTTAGCATATTTTGATTTTAGGAAAGGGGAAGTTTTCCATGTAGTTTGCAAAAAGCAAAAAACAAAACCAGTATTATTAGTTCTGTTCTTAACACTGACAAAGAAAAATTCATCAAAAATAGAATGAGTGAAGGGCTGGGGATTTACCGCAGTGGCACGGTGCCTGCTTTGCAAGCACAAGGTCCTGAGTTTGATCCCCAGTACAAAGAAAGAAACAAAGAAAGAAAGAAAGAAAGAAAGAAAGAAAGAAAGAAAGAAAGAAAGAAAGGAAGGAAATGAGTGAATAACTCACTGAATTACCCCAACATCTACTATTCCAAATAAGCAACATAAGAAATACTGGAGGACATATAGCTAATTGATTTATCTCAAACTGTGTCACTCCACAAAAGATTGTGAAGAGAATACAAGTATTACTGCAAGATACATATGGTTCGTTGCAGGGACTGAGGCTGAATAAAACAATTGGCTCAGAAAGCTTTTGAGAGAGATGGAAATATTCTAAATCTAAATCATAGTAATGCACACGTGATTGCATGCTTTTGGAAAAATCAAAGAACTGTGCATCTAGAAAAAGTGAGAGTTTAAATTTAAATTGAAACCTTCTTACAATGAGAAGTTTGGGCTCAAATGGCTTTATTTATTAAATTCTATCAAGGGGTAATTAATGTCAACATGACAAAAATTCTTATAGAGATTCTAAAAGTGAAAATACTGTCTCAATTAGGACAGGCTAGCTCATAAGAAGCTCAAAACTCAGTAAAATATGTCAGATTTCATTATGCCCAGCATACATATGTATATGGAACTCTTACAGCGTAGAAGTATTGTTTATATTCTTACAGATAGTACATATATGTATTATACTATGGAATAACAAAACACAAACATTCATATAAATCTCAATATAATATACAATGCTATCATTATTCTATAATACATACACTAAATGAATACAATAAAAATAGTTTTATATTTGCATACATATTCAGTTTTTCTTATCCAATATGTTTGGGACAAGCAGTGTCTTGTATTTTGGGGTTTTGGAAATTTTGAATATACATAATAAGATCTTGGGAGGAGATCCAGGTCTAAAAATAAAATTCATTTATGTCTCATATAAACTATATACATACATACATATAACCTGAAACTATAATAATTAGGAAAACATTTTGTAGCATACATGTACAATGAAACAAAACACTCAATTATTTCATCTTTTGAAATTTGTAGGATTCTCTTTAAAGTCTAATATATGTCATATTTGTAAATGCTCCATAGATGTTTATAAAACTAAGATGAACAGGTATACCAGGGGACATGCAATTGTCATTAAGGCATAGTGACACAAGTTGTAAATGTAGGGGAATTGACTTCCAGGGGGGCAAACATTTTAACCAATGAGAGGCAGTCGATGGGTAGGGGAAGAGCTAAGAGCTATTGTTCTTCCTTCTTCCCTATTTCAAGGCATGGGTTTCTGCAAAGACTCTCTGGAGATGCCTGATTTCCCAAGCAACTAGGTAGCTCTTCATGTCTGCAGCTCAACAACATATTACTGGAGTCTCGACTCCCATTCATTCTCTCAGGTCCTTCACTCTCCACTTGTGAATCTGGAGTTGTATCTTCCAATAAAACATTTGTCTTTTAGACATCCCTCTGGCCTTTATTTTAAGGAATCCCAATAAAAACAAATGAATAAGTAGAATTAAATTTAGACAAGTAAGACATTATACCTGATTGATAAGATTTGCAAAATCTCTTCTGTCAAGAACAGAGTTTGAACGGAATTTAGAAGGAGATGGATATAATTTCTATTGGTTGATATGGGTATTAGAAAGCAGGAAGAGAAAAAAAATAAGGTAGAAAAAATGGCATGAACCAAGTTAGGAGACAGGATATACATATATTTTTCTATCAAAGAAGATGATTCTGCATGTTAAAGAGGCAAAGTTGTAGAATGAATGTTTGAGATGGTGGTTTCTGGTACTAGAGAGCAAGTCATTCAATATCTGATATTTTGTAGCTCAAAAGAATGACTAGAGAAAAAGGGTCAGGATAGAGTAAAAGAGCTTTCTGATCAGTAAACTGTGAGGAGGCAGGATATCTCATGAATTAAGTCCCTGTTTACTCGTTTCTGCCCTCTTCAGTGCCCCAGGACTCAGTAGCATTGCCTGTGTCTCCCGGCCTGCTGTATCTGTCAGTCCTGACAAGCTAAGGAGTGCTGTCATGGCAACTCAGGCACAGGATTACCCTACCTCAGATTCACTCTTCCTGCGTGCTCCCTGCAGTGTGCCTACACTGTCAGCACCTCTACCCTAGATCTCAGGCTGCGGACAGAGTGCCCATCCACAGCATTCCCGGTCACGGTGGCAGAGAGAATACAGTTCAGAAAATAGCATAATTCATTCCTGATTGGCGAACACAAATCACCTGGTAAAGCCTGATTCTAGTTAGGCAGGGAAATATAACCCTTCCCCAGCAAGAAGAAAATATTGATGAGCAATTGTCCAAAACACAAAGCACCGTGAACAGTTTCCCTTTCCTTCAGTACTCACTAGGCTGGAACTGAAAAAAGCAGAAAGCCTGTCTGATGCTTCAAGACTTCATTCTTCAGAGCAATTTTAAGTTCACAGCAAGATTAAGAAGGTAGAGATTCCTTAGGTATCTTCTTCACCCACACACTCAGAGCCTTTCTCATTATCCACATCCGTGACTAGAGTGGTGCGTTTGTTATAACTTATAAATCTATATTCACATCATAATCACCCAAAGTCCGTGGTTTACTTTATTAAGATCCACTCTTCGTGTTGTACATTCCTATGTTTTATTTCATGGTTTTTTTCCCCCACTCTCTATATGGAATCAAGGAAGGAAATTATACCAAAAGAGCTACAAAGTTAAAGTAAATCTTTAAAAATATTCAAGATGGCTAGCTTCTGAAAACTAAAACTACGTCTTTATTCTTAGCCATGGATAAATTGTGACAAAAATTGTCTACTAACACATTTTCTGTCATTCATTTAATAATAGAATCCTTGTAGGAGCTGAGAACATTCACTTCTGTTACAGGCATAACTTCTAGTCTCCTCTGCAGGTTGATGAGACCCTAGGAACAATTATGTGCTTGTAGGTTGAAAGTGGAAATAATGTATGAAATTCTTGAGTAATCTCCTGGTTGGCATATATTTGTTTGTGCCATAAATAATACCTGGATATTAAATTTTGTCTTTCCCTTAGTCAAAGTTCAGTATCTTTACTGACTGTTCCAAAGTTTGTCTGAAAACAGGTTCACTGGTATTTTGATAGGAGAGCCTCAGAAATAACTGTTATAATTTTAGGGTGCTTCTTGTTCTTTCCAACCACCAAAACAACCTTTTAGCTCTTGGGCTTCTAATGAATTGCCTGGTTTCAGTATGAGAATAGCCTTTGATTCTAAATCCATTTACAGAGCAGATTATAGCACCGAACTCAAAGTTCATTTTTTTCCCTGTTTAGGTTACGAGATCATCCCATTTTGCTTTTTCACTTACTTGCAAGTCTATTAATTCTCATTGAAGGGAGCAATCTGCCAGAATTCTACCGAGGTAGCTTTGATTTATCAAAATATCTCAAATACAAAACTTTCAAAGCAGATACAACTTCCTTGTGGAAGTAGAAAGTCATTCTCCAAAGAAGACTGTACTTTGGATTAGATAATTGATTCTACTACTCAATAAGGGGTAATGGAATTGGTGACTAAAAGTACTGCTTCTGCTTATCTAATATTTAGGATCAAAGAACCTCTGTGATAATAATCTATTTTATTTTTATTTTCTTTGAAAATATTATAATCCCCATGTTTCTTAGCTGTCTGTTTCAAAGTACTAATGAAAACATGCCCTTGGCTAGTATTGTTTCATAAAATGTCTATTGTTCATATGACAAAAGCTCTGCTCTGAATTACCAACAGTACATTATCTGTCGTAAATGTGGTTACAGTCTCAAAGTTGTTTGAAGCATCTTTATGCACCCCTCCTTTCTCTCATCCTCTCTGAACTCTGTAGAGACTGCTAAATCAACACACTTGTAGCACAGCCACATCCTGCCCTCCGTAACTAGGTCAAGAGCTTCCAGTGATGAGTGATGCTACCTCTTCTATTCCATTTTCCCCAGTGTCAGAGGTCTGGTAGGTCTTCAGGTATCAGGTACTGAGGAGTAGAGTGTGAATGGATGGGTAAATGGATATATTGGGTAAATGAATGGAGAAAAAAAGTCATGTATTAAAATCTGAGCCCACAATTTTCCTTTGAAATAAAGGTAAATAAAGCCTGGCATGATGTGGATGCTTGTAATCCCAGCACTCTGGAACATTGAGGCAGAAGAGAGGCAAGTTCAAGCCCAACTAGGGTAAGTTAGCAGGACTCTGTCTCAGAATAGAAGATTAAGAAAAGGGCTAGGGCTGTAGCTCAGTGCAAAGGCCCCAATATCATAAAACAATGAAATAAATACTATTGTTAAATTATACACAACCTAAAGTTCCTTACCTCATTATCAATACCAAAATGTTAACTAGATTGTAATTTGACAAGACCTAAGTTTTGCTGTTAATTCAAAAATGTAGGTAATGATAGCCCTAATGTAATTATAAATGGGAAATAGAGACTGAACCACATCAATCTATTTTCTCCCTAGTAGCAGAATCTGGGGTGAGAGTCAAAACTGTCCAGTAAGAAGTTCTTGAAAAAGATCTCCCAGTGGTGTTTGAGTGAAGAGGATGCTTGTTGTACTATCACCAAAGCCCCCCAAACACATCCATGGGGTGCTGTCTGTTTTTCCAGTAGTCAATAGATCAAAAGCCTGAACAGCAATGGAGTCCACACATCTGGAAACATCTGTCTGTGAAGCTGCCTGAAAAAATCACCATGTAGCAGCGGTAAGAGACACATGTGTGCCGTGTGGGGCAGACCAGCCAGAGGAAGGGCGCAGCGGGGAACAGAACCTCTCAATCAAGACAAAGCCACAGTGGAGACCTACCGAGCGACAAGCCCCCTCAGATCCCATTTTTCACCACCTGCGATCAATAAGGACGGTTTTCTCTTCAAAAGCATTTAGGTTTGCAGCCCCTGCTCCGGGCATAGCAGGGCAAAAGTAGAACACAGTTTCTTAAGATAACCACTCAGAGATTTCCAGATGCAAGGAAAACAAGATTCTATGGTTTGTGTGCACTGTGAAGTTCTAAATACTAATCTGAAAGTCATTCATTAGAGACCTCATAACATGCATTTTAACTCCAAATAACTTAAGTATGATTTCCTCACACAGCTTGTATGTATATGAGTTTTTAATCAGAAGTAGGTTGAAAACATTATTTTTCATCAAAACTAACACAAATTAAGTATCACAGTGCTATTATAATAGTTACTAAAGGGTAAATGTGCACACGAATATTCGGTGTCATGCCCTTTAAAAACTTCAGTACACTATTTCCACATTCTTAATGTGGTCGCTCTATCATTTTTGGTAAATTAAGCAAAGTCTGCTCTTCAATTAAAATGGAAACTTACAATCTTCATTTTCATCCTTAGTTTTAAAATACTATATCACTGTGAAACTACATTAAAAATACACTCTGTGTTTTTGTGATCTACAAAATTTGGCATAAAATCATGGTGTTTCCAATATTGGTGTGAATTAACAAGTTGTCATTTTACATTAGGCTGGAATTGGTTAATGCTTTCATGGTGTCTGGAGGCTGTATTTATGCTATAAAATGCAACACAGAAGAAATTATGTAGATATTTCAAATCAAAAATATTTGATGTTGAGAAAGACATCAGGTATTGTTTTTTTAGAGTCAATCACCTTAGCTTTTCCCATTGAATGATTTCACTTAAAAATTGCTTGATTCTTTTTTGTTTTTCGACCTCTGTTTCGCCAGAATTTTAAAATGGCAACAATAACAACAAAAAAGATTATACTATCAAGAGACTCTCCAAAGAAACTATTTTAATTCAGAAATTTATTTTGTACTTTGGGTCATTTGATCCCTCCCCATCCTCTATATTAAAGTTTTATTGGTCTGATTTTGTAGATGACAAAATTGAAGCTGTGAAGAGTGATTTAACTTGCTGCTTAGGGCTTGGATAAGTCCTTAGCCTTAAAACTATTGTGAGATGATGGTAAGTCCTGGTTACTAATTGGAAGTCTTCTAGCCAGATTGGGGTATATGCTAGAAAGGGATATAGGGACCCTGATTCCTCTTTCTCTTTTGCTTCCCAGCCTCCATAAGCTGAGAAGTTTGCCCCACTGCTTGTTCCCATCACCACAGGTGCAAAAGCCGTAGGATCTACTGACCATGCACTGAACCTCTGAAATTGTATGCCAAGATAACCGCTTCCTATTTTTCAGTTGACTATTTCAGACGTTTTGCTACAGTAAGGGAAACCTGACTCACTCACTTCAAGTTACATAACTCATAAATAATGGAGCTAATGTTTGAATCCAAGTCGTCTAGTTCTACATCTAAAAGCTGTTTTTCTCAGTAACTTTTTGAAAGAATTTGTCCAAACTATCAAAGACTGAAAAGGGAGAGTGGTTCACAATTATAGCCTCTACATGTAAGTTCGATAGTAAATGTGGTCTACTTCTCTGAACATCCTCATTCTTTGTCGACTTTAAAATTTTTTTTATTTTTATTAGTCCATGTTTGCAGTATATAATGATTATGTTCATCATCATGAGGAGTCGGCGCGTGTACATAACACAGCTTAATTTTTTTATTTCCCCTTCCAATTCCCCTCCCAACCCTTCCCCTTCTTTTCAACTCTTGGTCCCCTTTGTATTTTTAACTTACAAACATCCCTCTCATTTTCTTTCATCTTCAACTCAACTTTATCCAAACTACAGGCTGAACTCTTCCAAAACATTTTGGATGACTAGTATAAACTAGTCTAAACTAGTATCTTTCTCTTGAAGCTTAATTAGTTTAATGGCTTCCATTTATACTTATTTATATATTTTAACAATAGACAATTCTAGTACAGCAAGTCAGTGCTTAGGCCAGGCTTGAAGAAAAAGCACAAACTTTTAATCATATCTTCCTGATTTACCATGGAACCTTTGACTTCTAATTTCTTATAAATAACATTAGAGAACTATTACTTCCTTTGGATGATGATTGTGAGGAATACATAGGTTTATTTGTGCTAATATCTTGTGCCTGACACAGACCCCATTGAATGTTAGTAAATAGTATCTTTGTGATACTTAACTAGTATCTTACTCTGCAGCTTGAGTACTGTTCCTTTGGCAGAGGGTGATATGATCTCATTGCATGCAAAAATCTATGCTATTGTTAAAGTCGTTAAGAAAATATTTCTTTAATGAATGAAAAAAATTGAAAAATTTTAGTGCACTTTCCTAGTGTGCTGTGCTATCTCTGTTTGACCCTCTTGCCCAGAAATGTAGCTTTAGCCAAATAATCTCTTGGATGGCACATAACAAAATTACTTACAAATGGGGGACTATGCCTTTAAATTTAAGACACACTCTTAACTGTTGTCTTAGAAGTACATCTATGTTTTGACTACTTTTGCAATCATAAAAAGAAATCCTTGGTATACACTGTGACTTTGCAGTGGATCCTTATGGACTAGGATCCAATTAGCCATTCATTCATCTTCCAGAGTGGGGGGTTCTACAGTTCTGAGGATGCTGAACTTTGAAGGTCTGTAATGCAGAACAGAATCAAACAAACATGAGTTTTATGTCTCTTTTGTTTCTTTAGAGAAATATTAAAACATTGCTTCAAAAGCATGGGGGGGAATCAAATATCCTACCAGCTCGTGGTAAGACTAAGCCCCTTCATCAGCACAGCAGTGATGACAACGAAGTGATTATGCTGGGATGTAGAAGTATAAAAAGCTTATGATAAACTGAGTGAGAAAATTAACAAGTTACACAGACAGTTGGAGGATCCCACCTTACCACAAAAGCAGAAGAGCCCTCTGTGAAGTACAAATGGGCATAAATCTCTTTGGCATGTCTATCAGCATGATGAATTTTGGTCTCAAATACACACATTTTTTTCTCAGAATTCCAGAACCATGGAGTAGTTCCACTGGTGCTATCGTGTGAACAGCCTCCACCATGCATAACAAGAATGTAAGGCTCATCACAGATGGCTTTAGACTGTTAACATAGCTATTCTGCACTTTTCAATACCAGAAATTTTTTTAGAGGAGCTTTGGCATTGATAATTTATGTGGAAGGCTTGACTAGAACCCAATTCTAAGGAAAGCTCCATGTCTTTGTTCTGCCTTGAGGTCAATGCTAGATACTTTATGCCAGCATGGTCTCTCAGCATGGTTCTCAGCCCCGAAAAGACTCATGAGATGGCAGAAGTAGGCACAAACACAGCCCTGGAGAAGCCTAAGATGAAGCAGCTTTTGGAACATCAGTATGACAGACTCTAGCATTACTTTGGGATATATGTGTATACATATTCACAGCTAAATCCTCTAATTCATTCCCTATGACTGCAAAAGTAGCTGGTGACTCCACCAAGAAGGTTGCTTCCTGGCCGTTGGTACCCCCATGTCTGGCAGCATTGTTTGTCAGCAGATTTGCCTCCATCCTTGTCTCCTGTCACATGTACACATTAGGATTGCTTTCCAGGGCCCTTTGGACTTTGAACAGCTTCTCTCTCTTACCCTCTACTGTTTACAAAACCTCTACCACACAGGAGCATCTGACAATACTGATGCTCTGCCCTCATATGCAGGGTTGTGTGTGTGTGCACTCATATGCACACAAGTATCTGATGTTCCTAAACCCACTGACACTTGCCAGTAAACAACTTCAAGATGTATAACACTAAATTTCAAAAGGGATCATTTCCCAATGCTTTTCTTTTCCACGGCTGCTATAACTAATTAGCATAACCTTGATGACTTTCAAACAATGGAAACTTAGTCTCTCACAGCTCTGGGTGACCAGTGCCCAACACCAGAATCCTTTGGACAAATCACAGTGTCAGCAATTCTCCCTCTCAGGACCACTGGGCAGAATCCGCTCCTGGCCTTTTCTAGTTTGGGGTGCTGCTGGCATTTCTTGGTTTGTAGCCTCACTTCTCCGGTCTCTGCCTTATTCTTCTCATTATCTCCTATGTGTCTGTGCAAAATCTCCCTTTTCTTCTCACTTACAGGAACACGTGTGATTACACCGAGAATTTACCCTAATAATGGAAGATAATCTCATAGTCTCAACATCTTTAACTCCATCCCATCTGAAAACGTAAAATCTACAGATTTCAGTAATGGTGATGTGACATCCTTGAGGGGCCATTGTGCAGCTCACCCCACCTTGCAATCATCATTTAAAAGTGTTTTCTCTGGGTATTAGTGGATCAAATTGGTCCTATTGCAGGCAGCATTCTTGTTATGTGGACTGTACTTGGATATAGGTTACTTACAAAGGACTGAAAGAGTAAAGCTCATCTACTATGTAGAGAAAGAGGAGCTGACCTGCTAGATGGGGTCACTTCTAGTGATTCTTAGGCAAAACAAGAATTCCCAGGAACTGAAGGCCAGCTCTTTACTAGCTAAGCAAAAGTATGAGGCTTACTTTGCCTTAGCCATGGGCTGCCCTGGTGCCTCACAAAGAAAGGTGTATGAAGCATACACAGAAAGGTCATTTTAAGATGATGCTATGTGGGAAAAGCCTAGGAGATAAGCCCTAAGAGCCAGTGAAAGAGGGAGAATGAGATAAAACAAACCATGAGTCTACTTTCTAGACTGCTATCACAACTTTAGAAAACAATACTCTTCATTTATGGCACAGCTTTTACCATTCTTGAACTCTCTCCTTTCCCTTTCGGTTTTTCATTCATGCTGTTATTTACTGCCTCCCTATATACGGTGGGGTGCCCAGGGTGCCAGGCCCTGCATTCTGCTGCTGAGATGTTGCCCTGAACAAAACAGGCAGGGTCTCCAGCCTCCTCGAGCTTACCCTTAGCAGATGGGAATTATTGGGTTTAGTAGTCGGAAATCACAGCCCGTCCTCTCTGCGGTGTGGAATCCAGGGCAATGATTTATGAGGAGTAGCCAGGGGGATGAGCGTGAGTCTGATGTGAGCAAGATCACTTCAATGCAAGGACACTAAAGGACACAGAGACCACGCAGGGGGATCAGCCGTGCCGCTCCACCCGCAGTTCTCTTCTCAGTGCGAACCCATGGAGCTCCTAAGCTGTATTTCGACCACAGTTAGAATCGCTAGGCAGCGGAGGTCTTCGGAGTCTTCAGAGACGCCCGAGAGCAGCCCTCAGAGCCCTCTCCTGTGCCTGCTTCCAACAGAGCAGCTGTCCTCATCTGTTTTACATCTTGGGCTTTTGAACAAAGGGCTCCACAGCCAGCGCAATGGGGACTGAAAACCCTTGGTGTAGATGCCCGGACCCCACAGTGACCAAGGAACCTGTGCAGTGTGTCGAGCGTGGGACACAGTTCACAAGTCACACACCGCCTGGGGCCATCTCAGATGAAAGATGCACTACACTCATATTGAACCCGTGACAGCGGCTGGTGTAGATGACGAGAACCTGATTCTTTCTGGTGTTTCATTTCTTCCTCTTGTGACAGGAATGATAACCAGAAAGGGAATAAAGAAAGGCAAACTGTTGTTTCTCACAATTCATGTCACCTATCAAGTGATAATTTCCTTGCTCGTGTTCTGTATATTCTCCTTTTTTGAAGCACTTTACGTTTTTATGAGTTTCTGAAGAGCTGTCCAGGGGGATCGAAAACACAAGGATCATAAAAAATTGCATAACTCAGGGTGAACAAATAAAGGAGAGGAACTGAATTGAGATCTGGAAGTTTGATGAAAACCTACTCTCACCCATTCAGTATGTATCATTTTTATTATCTTATACATCTTTAGAAAGATGAGATTTTACAACTCACATTTCCCAGACTGCACTAATCTCTGAGTAGGGTAAGGCGATAATAACATAACTACCAAAAGGTTCTGGTGCTATTTCTGCCCAGTGTAGCCTTCGGGAAATTCTTCCCGAGTGGTGCTGAGCTTTCTTAGGTGGTATCTTGCTCTGCGGTACCTAGCACTGTGAGGCTCTTTCACCTCTTTTCCATAGTCACAGTTTCTTTAGGAACCTTTGATACCCAAAGTGACAGGTAAATGGCTGGGAACATGCAGTCTCTGGTAATGAGTGAGCTGGCTAAGGGTTCAAGCACATTAACCAGCCCTACTGAGATCGTGGTTGTGCCAGGCCCTAAAGGGCTCTGCAGACAGACGTGATGGATGATTCACGCTTATACAGACAACGGTGAGGGCCAGACTGGGGCCCCGCTCCCCCATGCCCTGGCTCTCCCTGCTGCAGTGTTTCAGAATGCAAATACTATTACGGGAATGGGGTGTGGCAGATGTTGTCTTAATGCATGTTTCTGAGCACCAAAGAGTAATGTTCATGCAGACAGCAAAGTTTTCCTTTTGATCACCTGAATTCATTGACTGATTATTTTTTCCCTTTATACAAAATATGAAAAGTATTAATTATACAAAATTAACTAATGAAATACAAACATAGGAGTAGAACAGCAGGTTTTTATAAGTGATATGTATAATAAAAAGTGCCACTACCACACATAATTAATTTTTATTAAATATTGAAAAGATAGTATATAAAAATAAATCTTATATTTTTCTATACTACAGTCTATCTTTTAGGCTATTTTGTTGAGTCAAATAAATACTCTGTACAGAATCTTTCTCCAGTCTTTCAGACTTTCATTCCTTGTGGTTTGTTAAACTACCTGAGGCTCTACACCTCATGTTCATGGAGAAAAGAGGATGTGCTCTATTCCTATGAGTCATGAACAAAGCAGAGAAAAGAGGATGAACTGAAAGGGGCCAAATTTCCAAGTCCAAGGCCTCAGTGAAAAATGGCTCTTGGAAGTGTGATCCAAAAGTCCTTTCACAGGCAGCCTCTCTATTTACTTAAGGGAGTTTCTATCCCGTGGCTTTAGTTACAGTTGAAATCTAATGCTACAGCCGCCAGGTTTCCATTACAGAACGTAAGATTGTCACCTCCTAGGCTCGAGACACTTCCTCCCGTGGCCCCGCCAGCACCTCGGGGTCCTCACCTGAAGGTGTCAGCCCTGCAGGAAGAGGGGCAGTGGGATATTGTTTAAGAGAGCAATAGGTCTTGTAGATTCACTAGAGACAAGAGCAAGAAAGCAACTACTGGAAAGTCTGGTGACTCTTTGTGTCCATCTGGAATTGATAGGAGGAAATGACACAGGACCATTATTTGTCTTATACGAATTCAAAAAGTCATCATGTTGAGCACTTTGTTTTTTTCCTAAGAACATTTGTACTGTAAAGTATAGTATAGCTCTTTCTTGTACACAGATGTACATGACGGATGAATAGAGCAAGGCCTATGGTTTCAATGTTCTCACCCTCCAGAGCTGAATTATACCAAGATGCTGCTAATTACACAACAGTTCTTCTAAATGAGAACTCACAGCAACAAACTCGCAGTTGGGGGTTTTAATGGATAGTATTACAATACTGAAAACTTGAATCTTTAGCTTTGAAAAGACCTTCAGCACTTAAAGGCAACCGGTGAGATGAGAAGAAATTAAAGGAAGAAATATTACAATGAGTTAAGGGAAGAAATAGTGCTGGAAAATAAAATATTTCCTCTTTACCTAGCTTCTTCTCCACAGAAGTTTTGTACATTTATTACCACAGTATTATGTTGTTTACCATCCTACAAAGATTTAAATATTATATTTACTTTACATGAGAATAGTTTATGTCAACTGAATCAAGTGAACCGAAGACACTAAAGCTCATTGGTTTATTTGTGCTGAATAATTATACTATTGCTGATGCTGCCAGACTAATTTTCTCCACAATTCATTTTGTATAGCAATACTGGATCTACAGGTAGGGAAATGGACCAAGAACCTGGACCAGAGTTAAACAGTTAATGTGCTGAGGAGGTGTTCAAAGAGAGAGCTTTCTGCATTCATGGTACAAGAGATTTTTACTAAACGGTTATTAGACTCTTAGTAAAATCTAATTTTTTAATTTTCATCAAATGATTCCCTCTTAAATATAGTTTTGGCATTGTCTTCCTATTTAACTGGAATACTAGTAAAAACGCTCAGGGCTCTTAACAGACTCTGATTCTAGGTCCCTTCTTAGGATCCCAAGTTCCTAAATAGTCACCATTAATGAGAAAGGTCTGATGGCTCAAGCAAGTAATATAGAACTGGTTTCTTTTTTCCACATGAAATCTGCTTAGCGAAGAGTCAGACTGATTTCAGGTTGCTGCCTGGCTATTCAGACGAACACTGTGACAATTCCAAACTCAACATGCTCCTCAGAGCAGGTGCTGAGCTGGAACAAACCTCAAGGTGTTGGACTGTCCCAGTCACTGCAGGAGATGTGCATCCCTGGCCACCACCCAAAAAATAGCATGGATCCCAAGGGGCCCCTACACAAATACTACCACTCACCGGGGGACGATCCTGCCCCTCGTTAAGAACCACTGAACTCACTCGGGCTCTGGCCAGCAGGCAGCTGCTCCATAGCTGCAGCGTGCAGCCCTGAACTTGGTGTGCAGCTTAGATCATTTTGTTCCTAGCCCAAGAATGCAGGAGTAGATAACACGCTGCTGTTGGCAGTTTTGAACTAAGCCTCGCTATGGGGCAAAAGATGAATTAGATCAAGAGAGAAATGTCAGGAAGGTGAATTAGAAGGAATAGAAGTGGAAAGGTAGTTTGAACACTGAGCCCCAGACACTGGTGGGAAGGAAAGGAAAACCCAGTAGAGGTTCATGTCTCCAATCAGTGGAATAAAGGAACAGAAGTAAAACCCAGCTCAGGGGTATCTGGCTGGAGGCCTACACCCCACATGCCGCTGGCTCACGAAATAGCAGTTCTCTGTCTGAAACCCACGCTCCCTCAGGCTTCACAATCTCTCCTCAGTCACCCGGTAACTACCAGAGGCCTTGCAGAAGACAGGCTGATGGTCTACTTTCATGTCTGCTGTAGCTTATTCCTGAAATATGTCACCATGAAGACTGAAAAGCTTGATGCCCCGTTCAACACATTTTGAGTTATATTTTTGAAAGAGAATGTTTGGGCAATGACACACAAATTGCATGCACAAAGCAAATTAATTATTTGCAGATATGTAGTGTAATTATACGGGTTGTGCTATCCATCTGTGAACCTTCGTCTCCCCTGGTGCAAGTCCTGCTTATAATAAAAAGAGTTTAATAGCTGTAAGAAGAATGCATTATGCTTACATTTGCATGAGAGCAAACTCTTCTTTATTTGATGGCATCCACAGGCTCATATGGACGCAGGGAACCTTGAAGGGCTGACAGATCCCTTCCCTGGCATTCAAGAGCAAAAGCTTTTCAACAGATCCATAAAGATGGTGTGGAGGAAGTGTCACAGCCACTTGAAGAACTTCTTCATTGTTTAATGTCTTTCACCTTCAGGAAACTTTATTACTGCATTTACATTTCCTACAACAACTTCAACTATTTGCAGTTGTCTGGGGCTCTGGGATACTGCAGAATGGCTGATTGTCTCCTCTAAGTGAAATATGTCATGACTGAGGGCCATCGTTCAATGATTTCTACATCCTCTATAGGATGGGTATTATCTCTACTTTTATCCTTTCTTCATAGGTTTTATTTTATAAAATTTGATAATGTTCAGTAAATAACATACAAATTTCCTATACTCATTTTGTGTGTGTATGGTGATTGGGAGTCAAACCCAGAACCTGACGCATGCTAGGAAATTATCTTAACACTGAGCTGCATATCACAAACCCTCCCATGCTCATTCTTAATGATAAAGAAATTTCCTCATTGAGCCTCTGCTCCCTGCAGGATTGTACAGATGGGAAAATCATCACCTCAAAGATCCCTTCGTGCTTTCGTGTTTAGCTGTATGGGACAATGACGCCAGCTTTTAATGGGTGTCACATGACTGACTGTGTGTCCGTTATGCCAAGTGCTTCATACTTATGGCCCTAATAGCATGGGAGCTGACTTGGCAAATGCACAAGATACGGGCAGAGTTAGAAAGAGATGCTTACCTTTGCCATGGGGACTAGGGGATGGTTTGCAGAAGCTGTGACCTTTAGCTTCATGTTGAAGAATGAGAAAGTCCTTTCCATCAGGGAAGAGGAAGTTACTTTTAGAAGAAATATATGGAAAAACAAAGATGGATGGAATTTTAAAAAGAAATGCAAGATATTCCATGCAAGTCAGTAAGGAGACACATAGATAAAGGAGGCAAAATGGAAAAAGGGTGGAAGTAAAGAGCGCAGTATTTTCTGTGGGTCGGATGTGTCATATACACGGTTCTCTTCGCCATGGGCATTTGTGCTCAGCCACACTTGACCCATAAAGAACTCGAGAGTCAGAAGCCAGCGAAGTTGGTGTAAGAAGCCAGAAAGAGCTGATGGCAAATATGCATTCTGGGCTCATCCTTACACCCTCGCATTCCAAGAGGCAGAGCAGTCACATCACTGGGGTCTTAGTAGCCCTGCCAAGGAATTTGAACTCTCTTATAGACCAAAGAGATTTTGAATAATTTTTTATTTTAGGAAAAAGGTTATTTTCAAAAAACTATGGTGATAGTGGAGTGAGAAAACTTAAAAAGTAGAACTGGTAGAGGAGGCTGAGGGAATAGGCCAGACCAGATCCCGTGAAGCCCTAACCTAAGGCGGTAGCCACGAGGGTGACATGGAGAGGAAGGATTCACAAGCGCTTCCCCAAGTTTTACTTCCAGGTTTGGTGACTGCTTTGATCTGGAAAGGAAGGTCCGCGATGACTCAACTCCGATCCGATCCGGGTACTGGTTAACGGTGGTGTCATAAATGAAGGCAGTACATTCCAGAAGGAACAGTCAGTGTGAAAGGAAAAGATAAAGAGTTTAGGTTTTTGCAATGTTGAATTTGAAATAGAGATGATCACGTTTCGTGGGTAAGGAGTTCTCTGGGGCCAGAGTCTCTGGCAAACTGAGGGTTGGCAGAGAAGAGAAAATTACCTTAGGGCAAGACACAGAGTTAAGGAAAATACAGGGTAAGGTGAGAATCCCTAGGGCTATCAACTCTTTTCTAATAAATGTTCCATCATAAGCAATTTTATCAAGATGTAGTAAATAAAAGTATACATCTTCCTAGAGACCTGTTGTGGGAATTCACCAATGAAACCTTAGGAAACCTGACTTTTCATGGGCAACTGAGGCAGAGGAAAACTTTAAGAAGGAACAAGAAGGATGAAGGAAGGAAACTACACACTGCCATGAGGAAACCCTTGTAAACATTATAGAGTTCAGTTCCATTGTCATAGTCCAAAGATGGACACCCCTCTCAGACCTAGAAGACTGAGTGCATGGAGCGAGTTAAGGGTGGGGGGTTAGTGCAGGGAGTTTAACAATGGTTTGTCTTTAAACAAAACAGGAGAAATGCTTCATCAAAATCAATAGGTTACAATGCTGCTTGTCCTGGCATCTCCCCAGAGCCCCAGGATCCAGGAGGAAGAGAACACCAGGTCTACCTCCCAGTAATACCTGGGCTTCAGTGTACCATGCAACAACATTTTCTGGAATTTGCAGATGTGCTGTGTTGGTCATCACCAAAGGCCACACTTCTACTGTCCTTAGAAAGCCTTCTATGGTGACCAACTGTGTCCTAAAGCAGAGCAGTATTCACTTTGAAGTTGCTGAGAATTTCGAGGATTCCAGAGATGCCCCAAGAAGTGAAGTAGCCCTAGGTGGCTTTTCCGTTTACATCAACTCAGTTCTCAGGTCCTGGAGCAATTCCGGGTCAGGCTGCAGCACCTGTCAGCTCACTCCATTTCTTTCTCTCTGTTGGTTCATCTTGGCTTCCCCGGTCATGAGTGGTTAGAAAATTTACTCTGCTTCTCTATCTAGTGCCTCCCACTGGAGTTGCTCCTTCTTATGGCAAAACAGATGCATCTTGACATCCAGCTTTGATCCTCACCTTCCCGAAAGCTGCACATTGTACTAATAAAGGAGTTATGCCAGTTTCCTGATTGACATTGCTTTACATGTCCTGACCCTATTTCCATAAAGAGTCCACTTTCTTTAGAATCTTTTCCCTGTGTGCCTGAGCATCACAGTGCCCTGGGCTGTGGCCATGAACAGCAGGTTCCAGGGACTCAGAGCAGGCTGCACACCGAAGCATCTTGTCCACCTCTAAGAAGAGCATCTTTTCCTCCTTGTATGGATCTGCTCCCCAGAGCTAGTGACATGTTTGCATCTGCCTGTGTGACAAGGGATCCTAGCTTGTTGAGGGCAATACCTTTTTAGTACCTGTTTACTGTATGTAACGATTATGTTCCTCATGGGGAGTCGGCACATGCACATAACACGTCTGCATTCTTTCTGGGTCCCTTGCTTCTCTCCTTCCTCCTCTCTTCCTTCATCTTTTGGGTCCCTTCCCATTTGAGAAAGACCTGTCTCCCTGTTTCCTATCATCTCTCTTTTATTTTGCTCTTCAGTTATATTTTGGGTTTCTCATATAAGAGAAACTATATGATATTTAAGCTTGTGTGTCTGATTTATTTCACTTAAAATCTTAGTCTCAAGGTGCATTCTCATTGTCCTATAAATGATTCAGGTTTATCCTTCTTTATGGCAGAGTGATACTCCACGGTGTGTCAATATCATGTTTTCATTATTGATTCATCTCTTGATGGATATATAGGCCATCTCCAAGATTTAGCTATTGTGAGTTATGCCATGGGGTATATGCATGGATCATAAAGTATATTGTAAGAGCTTGAATATTAAGTAATACAATGAATATGCAGAAATATTTATACAGTCACTTTCCCATGACTGGAACAGAATAGCTGGCACCACACCTGAAGAGGAGGGACTCCTGGTTTCAGAGGGTTCAGTCTGTGGTATGGCAGAAATGGTACAGCAGAAGGACCTGGAGGAGAAAGCTGATCAGCAATGGCAGCCAGGAAGAAGAGGGTGATAAGGGAGGTGCCAGGGAGAAGAATACACCCTTCCAGTCACACTCCAGCCACCCACCTCATCTGACTAGATGCCACTTCTCAACACCAGACTTTCGGAGTACAGTTTAGGTCCAAGCCATAGCATTCTGCCCTTGGCCTCCAACTCTCATAATCACCCCGTCGTGTAAAAGCATCTAGTCCATCGCTAAGAGACACCAAAGTTTTAACACTTTCAGCATTGCTAAAAAATTCAAGCCCAACATCTCCCCTGTGACTCAAGACAAAGCATTAGCTGTAAGCCCCTGTAAAAAAATAAAAAAGAAAGTTAAATAACCTGCAACAGACAATGGCACAGCATAAACATGAGGGAAGAATAGGAAAATAAAGAAAAATTCAATCAAAGCAAGACCAAAAACCACCTCAGCAAACTTTAAATCCTATAGCTCCATATTTTGCATGTAGGGTAGGTTGCTGCAAAATGTAAGCTCCAAAAGACTTGGGCAGCCTTGCTAGTTGCAGCCCACATGGTTTCTGTCTTAGACAGAATACACTCGCTGCTTCTGGTTTTCCTCAGTAGATATTCCACATATCTGGCATCTGCGACCCCCTGGGATTTCTGTAGCACCTTCAGCTTCACTTGCACAGCTTCACTCATTACTGTTCCAGGGCCACACTGCCTAGCTTCCCTGGCCTTCTTCTTAAATCTGGGTGGAAGCTTCATGATCTCATACCTCTTGCATTCTGTGCCTGAAAAACCAGAACAATATGGATAACACCAGTGTCTGCCACCAGCTCTAGCAGTATCTTGGCCCCCTTGGACCATGGCTACAGAAGTTTCTGAGTGCCTGGATGGCTGTCAAGATGAAATATACCTTGGGGAACCAACTCCTTAGGCATACCTTCTCTAGGAGAGTGCTCTTCTTAAAGCAAAGTCTTTCACAGGAATTTACTCTTATACACCATTAAGCTTGTGATCGATAAAATCTAGCCTTTTCTTGAGATGTCCTCAAGGCACCTTCTCTGTTGTCCTGATGCAAAGTATTTGGCTACATTTTAATGTAATCTTTTCACCAGCCACACTCTCGAGGGCCCCAACTTTGCTCGTATTTCTTTTGGGGCCAAGCTGCAAGTTTTCAAATCATTAAACTGTTGCTTTTTTCTCTTGATCCTCACTGTGGATCTGGCTCAAAACTGCCAGCAGTACTCATGCCACAGTCTGAGTGTTGGGCTCCATTAAAATTCCCTCACCAGATTATTTAGTCTACCATTTTAAAATTCAGCCTTACACAAATTCTTAGGACATAAGCAAAATGTGGACAAATTGCTTGCCAGGATGTAATATGTGTGGTCTCTGATCTAGTCCAAAGAGAGAGAGGAGACAAGAGAGAAGAGAGAAGAGAGGAGCCAGGGACAAAAATACACCCTTCCAAGTCACATAGAGTTTAAGTAGCATTTTTTAAATTGTATTTTTTCATGTAAAGTGTGAAAAATTTATTCAAATTTTTATTACGTGGGCCCACCAACAAAAGAATTAAGGTATACAAGAACAAAAGGATATTTACTCTTTATTAGTTTTTAAATCTTATAAAATGAGAAGCTAGTAAAATCTACTTACACGGAGAGATTGTGAAAATGAAAGGAAGTAAAAATATTGAATGCACTGTATATATACCCATCCCAGAATGAGAGGTCAAAAATCTGAAACTGGAATATTAAGCAGGACAAATTAACATGATTTTTAGAAACATGATGTGGAGCTCTTTTTCTCAACTCAACTATGACTTTGTCATCTTTTCAGCATTGTCATAACATATATTAGATATATGAGTGGATTTATGCTTCAGATAAAATCCCAGTCTTTCCTAGGTACCTGCAAATTGACTTTGGTATTAATCTCCCTCTTTTATGTGCTGCACTTTTCAATGCCATTTATATATGGGTATGAATACAAATAATGTATTAGCTCTTGTCTTTTTCCTTTCTAGGAACATTATGATCCTTTCCAGGGCTCCATAATAGCAAAGCACTACAGACCTGGTGCCTCAAACAACAGAAATTTATTTCCCACAGCTCTGGAGCCTGGGAAATCCAGGATAAGACGCTGGTAAGATAGGTTTAATGTGGAGGTCTCTTCTCCTGGCTTGAGGCTGCTGCCCTCTCGCAGTGTGCTCGACGGTCCCTGTTTCATTTGCAGGAAGACAAAGCTCAGGAGTCCTGCTGTTGCATGTAAGGGCACGGAACATGTCAGTCAGAGCTCCGACATTATGACTTTATTGAACCTTCATTGCTCTCCTGATAGATCCTTTCTTTAAATTGAGTCACATTTGGGCTTCAACATATGAATAGAGGAGATGGAGACAAACTTAAGTCCATCCCAAAAACCCTCGTAGAATTAAAAGGAAAGACAAAATATCCAACTCCCTCATCACTTTACTATACATCCAAGGGCTTAATTCTCTCTTCTTTTATTTTCCAGCTAAAAAAACAGTGGTTCCATGTTGAATAATAGGACATCCAGAGCCAGAGTTTGTGCTAAGAACAGGTAGGTACTCCTGATCTAGAAGCCTAAAAAAAAACCTCAGAGTCCCAGGGATTCAAGACCATGTAGATTTTAAGGTTAAGGTCCACCCTGGAATAGAGTTCCTGGTATCAAGATTTATTTTAAGTTTCTTTCCACTTCTAAGCCTAATGAAGAGAAATCTCTACTATGAACCATTTGCTAGCTAATATTCTTTAAAAATTCAAAATTTTTAACAGGGTTCAACATACTGAGAATATAATTAAGAGCATAGATCAAAAAATTTTTAGACTATTATTTGCTATGTTATTCTTAAGCTATTACTTCTAGATCTTAAAATGATAACAAACATGAATAAAAATCTTTATAAAAACAAGAACTCTATATTGTATAGCGTTATTGATCTTGAATGTTCTTTGGTAAATTAGCAAAATAAACTTCTGGTTTATCTACAATAAAATCATTACATGTCTAAGATTGAACCAAATGCTTAATTTTCATAACCAGTATTTTTCTAAAAAGTGAACCACAGTACCAATAGACAGAAGGTGATTGTGTGTCTGGCTGAGCACGTAAGTATACGTGTCTTTTTACTCTGATAATTTATTGAGGGGGCAGAACCTAAGCCATGTGCAGTATTCTGCACAAGATACCTACCACAGACACTAGCATAGGACAGGAACTCAACAAAAATTATGTTAATCAATTAATTAGGCCAGACTGAATTCTTAGTGTATGACACAAACCACCCTGTGTAGTAGAAACTAAAATTATGACACACTGCCCCTTGTTTTCAAAGAGATTACACTTAAATTGGGGAGGCAAGGCCTCCAGCATGAAGTTATTAGGAGCTGATTAGAGAATAAATATCTTGAGATAACAATGCATGATGATAAATATGTTGCTAGGTGTGAACAACTGCACTTAATATCAGAACCAGACAATGGTGTTACATTTCATCAACTGCAGCTCAGGACAGTTCTCTTCCTCTTGTATCCAAAACAGCAGTGTCCGTGTTACACAGCTATTTGCAGGGTTAGGGCAATTCCAACCTTGAAGTAGAGATGAGCAACCCTTTCCTCATGCCTCAACATGCTTTCTTGCTAATGATACCCAAAGTCTTGATGGAGACCAACAGGTGTCCCTGTGCTTATTTAGTTGCTGTCTGCCTCATCTATGGGGCTAAAATGCTTTCTGATATCTTTAATACTGACATAATCGCTAATAATACAAGTGGACTGAAAGACTATCCCACTGTCCTTGTGTGGTATTGAGCAGGATGCAGGGAGCCCCAGAGCAGCCTTCCAGATCCTCTCCAAACAGGGGCAAAGCTTCAAGAAAGCAGGTTATGCAGGAAGAGATGACCTAGATTTCATAAGATCTTGCCTTTAAAACTCAGCATTTTTATTTGAAATTTAGTAAAACAACAAGGAATTAAAAGTAAAATGAGCACAGATCAGAGGACAGAAAATATAATTTCTGGTCTCAAAAGGAATTGCTTTCTATGCAAAATAGTTTTGCTAAAGACAAAGTACTTTGAAGATTTCCCTTTGTTTAATCTAAACCAGTAGTTTTTCCAACGAAGTTCTACAGAGAAGTTTTCAGAGTAACACAAATGTTTGATAGAAATAGAATTCTAAACATATCTTCACTATTTTAAGAACTAGAAAAATGTGTGATACAATATATGGCATATTTTAATACAGTGAAGGACCTACAATGCTCATTTTAACTCCTAGGTTAGCATGTTTTTATGCAGATATTAAAGTGCATTTTGCTATCTCTAGGTGTATTTTGAAATTCTTACAAGGCCATATTTATTAAGAAGTTTGTAATTTTTCACTAGTCTTTTTAAGTGTACAGGTTTGTGTGCGCTCATTCCTAACAAAGTCGATGAGTAATGAGAGAACCACAAACATTTCAATACTGTGAAAACAAAACAAATGACTCACCTAAACAGGATGCTGAGACTTCATCTCAGACAGTAATCATTATTTTCATTAAAACAGCCTCAGGTTTGTATGTTCTTTATGAATTCTATAAATTGCAATTTATAAAATAAATTTCTACGTGTATTTTGTCACTTATAACATAAATTGCTGTGTACATTTTGTTTACAAATTTTCTCATTTACAAAATAAATGTGTGCTAGTAAACAGAAATTAGGTTTTTATTTGTCGTGCTTTTTTAAAAAAATTGCATATGTTATTTATAGTCCAAAGTGCTCTTAGTTTTCTAGACTCTTATCACTGATCAGCTGTTTTCTACATAAACAACTAGACTGTTTCCCCTGATCATTAATTTATGAAATAGTTAGCATTTGTGCTACAAATTTGCCACTGCAGAAACAAGCCACTCTAGAACAACTTAATCCCACAGAACAACCATTTATTTAACTTACCATTTGGAGCTAGGGTGTCCAGGAAGGGCACAGATTCATGAATCATCTTTGATTTTTTTGATATTAGCTTGGTAGCTGGAGAAGATACTTCCTAAAAGGTGTCTTCAACTCATATGATTTGCATCTAGGTGCTCCAGTGTGCTCCTCTCTCTCTCTCTCTCTCTCTCTCTCTCTCTCTCTCTCTTTCTGCTAGCTAGGACTTCTCATAACATGGTTGTTTCATGGTACTTGCATCTCTTACATGGCAGCAGGCTTCCCAGATGCAGAAAGCAGCAGCTTCCAGCTATTTGGTATTCAAAGGCCTGGCTCAACATTGTCTCCTCCGTACACTACTGCATTGCTGCCTCACTTGGTGATCCTACATCTGTTGCTATCCCCTTGACTTAGAGTACTTCCTTTCCTCCACTCCTCCAATTCATGTCTCTTTCTCCCTTTAGACAATTGTCTGATTTATTTCCAAATTAACTTCATGTCCCTAATGCCTCCTTGTCCCTTAGAGCTTAAGAAACCATTTTCACATATGTGACGGTTAATCTGATCTTCAACTTAGTTGGCCTGAGAGATAACTAGGAGCTTGGTAAAGCACACTTCCATTGTGTCTGGGCAGACCATGAGCTCATGACCTCAGGGGTATATATATCTGCTCCCTGGCCCCTTCTCTCTGGTGCTGTTCCCCTGCACTCAGCTTCCCACATGCCATGCAGTGAGCAGCTCTGCTTTGTCTCACCCTTCCATCATGATGTTCCTGCCTTGGAGCCAGCCACCATGGACTGAACCCTTGGAACTGTGAGCCAAAATAAACATCTCCTCCTTTAAGTTGTAGGTGTCCCAGCAATGAGAAAGCTGACTAACACAGTATATTACTGTGTGTAATGGACATCACTGAGCCACTCCTTGACTACTAGTAATCCAAATTTATTTGAGAAAGTCATCATTTTGTTGAAATCTTTTGGCGTGATTAGCCACTTTCTACAGAAGAAGCTGTATTATCCAGGATTCTCCAGAGAACTAGAATCAACAAGATGTATATATATAAAGAGAAAGATATTTATTTTAAGGAATTGGCTCACATGATTGTCGAGGCTGGCTGGGATAGAGGAGCAGGCTGGAGATTCAGGGAGGACTTGCAGTTCAAGCCCAAAGGCATTCTTGGCAGAAGTCCTTTTGGCTAAGGGAGAGTCAGTCTTTGTTCTGTTAAGGCTTTCAGTTGGAGGGGAAGCGATCCACTTGCATTACGGACAGTGATCTTCTTTACTTAAATTCCGCTGATTTTAATATTAATCTCATTCAAAAGATAACTTCACAGAAATATTTACAACAATGTTTGACCAAATGTCTGTGTCCTGTGGCCAAGTCAAGTTGACACATACCAATTAACCATCCCAGAAGCCAAACAGACTTGTCCCTCCCTTGGGGAACAGGTGCGACACGTGGACACCTGAGACAAGTCTAGTGCATCAGGTGCTCACGCCTTCTTTGTTGAATTTCTTTTTATTTTTGTGCTGAGGATCAAACTCAGGGCCTTGCACTTGCGAGGGAGGCAGCGGCATCACTGAGCTAAATCCCCGGCCCTTATTTGCTAAATCTTAATGAGTGAAACTGTACCAGGAAACCAAGCAGTCACACAATGGCATGGTGTCTGGATCAGTCCTAGGCTGCTGTCATTTCTGCTGCCTGGCCCCTTGAGTTTCTCTGACTTTCTCCAGTTGACAAACCTGTTCTGCTAAATGCCCATTGGGTCTGGAGCCTCTGGATTCCTGTCTGACAAATGCACTGTTTTTCTGGAGATAAGTACAATTTATTGCTGCTGCTTGGAACCAAGTTATGCTTGATATTATGGTATATGAATTATCTACATCAATTGTACTAAAGATAATCAAATGAATAAATGAAAAGTATATGGAACAATCTCTAATATAGTAGGTCATCAATGAATTAGTATTTCCTTAGTTCTTTTCTCTTCTTCCTCCTATTATTCCACGTTATTCTTAACATTGTTATAAAAGATTATTGAAATATATTGAAATATTTTATATATGGTATACATATATATTTGAACAAGAAATATGACTCTTGGCATAAAAATGCATGACAATATTATACCCAGTAATAGCCTACTTGGCTGATAAATATTAAGACTAAAGTTTTAAGGCTCTAGGAGATTTAAGTCGTTAACACAATAGGCTACCTAGGTTAGTGCTGAACACTTTAAGCATTACGTTTTATTACATACTTTAAATATTTTGGTTATCTGCAAAAAGAATCTTTCTAGCAAGGAAACTGGAGATGAAAAAATTCTAAGTTGATTTTTCAGAACTACAAATGCATGGTTATTCTAATTAGAAGTTAGAAAGTAGGAACCAGTCCTCTAAAATTTCAATCAGTCAAGTCCACAAAGCACTGCTGGTGGATGTGGTATCTCTTTGGGGAATGATGAAAATGTACTGGAATTAGGCAGAGGTGACAGGTGTACAACTTGCAGAATACTAAAAACTACTTGAATTGTGTACACTTCTGAATTTTATGATGTGAATTCTATCTCAATAAAAAGGATTTTTAAAAAGTACTTAACCATGCCATAAATATCTAATTAGAGATCAGGTTACAGGTGTCTATCTTTTAGACACAAATTACCAATCCCACAGCTAGAGCCCAAGCCCTCTTGTCTGGAGGAAATTCAAAATCACTGTTTTTTTATTTCTTGGGCAATTTCTAAACCTGTCAAATCATATAGTCACTTAAATGAAAACTTCATCATTCAGATTTCAGGTAAAATCCAGTTGTGGAATTCATCACTCCTAATGGACACATATTTTATCATATCTAGAGTTTTGTCTGGCAGCTGCTTAGTAGAGTAAGGAGATGGATCGATTCCAACAATATCTGAAGTTATGAGTGGGGCAAGGCATCCAAGCACACGAATAAATCAATGACACCTCTCCTCTCTTCATCCTAACTGAAGCACTCAATTCTCCTTAGGAGTGGTTGCATCTAAGCAAGTTTAAGAGAAAGCATTCATCATCATTTCGTTCTAATTCCCAGCACACAACCGGGAACAAATAAAGTTTACGTGATGGTGATACTGATGGTTACAAATAGCACATAAGCAGCATACAGCATACAAATTCTTACACTATATTATATTGTCTCTCTAAGAAACAGAGAGGGAAATACTTTAAAGTCCTCTATCTCAAACTTTAGAAGAAACATTTTATAACAATTCACCTGCTGCCATTCAAGAGTTCCCAAGGCAGTTTGATGAGAATGTATCTGTAGTTTCTGCGGCATGAAAAGGAAGGAGAAGAGGAAGAAAAGAAAGAGAAGAAAGAGGAGGGGCAAAGGAAGAGCAAGGAAAGAGGAAGAGGAGAAGGGGAAGAAAATAGTTGCTAAAACTGGCAACATACTAAGACTCATGCTCAGTACTACACTGTGTAAAATGGAACAGGTCATTTTATCTTGAGTCTCTCTCTCTCTCTCTCTCTCTCTCTCTCTCTCTCTTCTTTCCCTTCCTCTGCCAAATAAGCAATCTACTTATCATTGTGCCCAAACTTGATTAGATTTATAGTTTGTTTATCTGAGAGCTCAATGCTTTATTACATCCAGAAGCCAAAATACGTGCACCTCCACAACCCAACCGAATAAAACAAACTCATTTTGATCTTTGTGTACGAAGCCATCATCGCTGGTTCAAAGTGTAGTGCAGCCAGCTCTGGACAGCAGATGGGAGTTCAGCTCCTCTCCCGGCCCTTGGTTTCAATTAGGCTGTCTGCCAAGCAGCCCATGTGCCTCTGTGTGCTGAAACGTTTCTTTGAGGCAGCTTTTTTAAATTAGGAAATAAAGACTTCCCAAGTGATTTGCTATATATACAATTTATGACAATTGATTTTTATAGTTAAAATACGTACATTTTTTACATATTTCTCCTTCTACAAAATAGCAGCTTTCTAACAAGAGAAGAAAATTAGCAAAACGTAAATACTACATTTCATGTATTCTTCCTGATCTAAAAGTTACATTAAAATGATACTGAAGACTGCTCGGTTTCCAAAATAAATCACCCCTTTTCTTAAAAGGAAAAAAGAAACATAGAGGAAAACAAAATTTATTTTCTAACTTCTAGGAACTATAAATAAGGGAAAAAATAGGAACAAGAAGCAAGCTGTAATACTTGAACTTGGGTAACTCCTTACGATGTTTTCCTTGCTTTCACTATTGTTTGGGCCTTTTATTTCCTAAACTTTCAAACACCACCTTGTGACTTGGCAGTGGGTAGAACAAATTCCAAAAGCCAACTTCTAATGTCTAGTTGATTCCTGCTGGATTTAGAAGCTAAACAGGCAGCAAATGTCTGTAGTTCACACTTCCAAATGCACACATTATATATAAATATACTTCTCATCAAAGACAGCTTTGCTTTGCAAAAATTCCAGAAATTATGAAAAGCTTTGATCTAGTTACCATGAGCTATTACTAATAGTCCTCTTATTGCTACTTAGACGAGGAGGCAGCTTCTTCCTATATGGCCTGGTTGGGTAGCAACCAGGACATAGGATATACAAGACTGTCTGAAAACCAAAACATCATTGCTGCTTACAGCTTTTGCAAGCATTTAGGAGAGGTTTGAGTAAGCTCTCACCCAGGCCCTGATCCCCCCTCTCCCTCCAATGAATTCAGGGGCACTTGGACTCTATAGACTCAAGTCTGCAATGGAGCCACCACTGTTCAAACATTAGCCATTGCCAGGGCCCTGCCAAACTGCAAATAACTAGGCACCAGAATGGCACACAGCTGCTAGTGGTGGCTTTGAGCAGACCCTGTGTCATGCTGGGTCACTCACACAGCACAGACATGTGAGTGTGCAAACCAATTTTGAGTTGAGAAGAGAAAGTGCTCAAATAGCCATTTATTAGTATTCATGCTAATCTATGGTTGCCACACTGCCTTGCTATAATGGGAAAAGTGAACAATCTACATATAAAAATTAGTTTGGGTTGTAATTATTTAAATATAATAAAATGCCGGCTATGGGTAACATTCATAGATTTGGAACTAATTCATGTTTTCCTTGGGCCTTTTCTTGGGAACGTTTCCCAGAGAACTCGATCTTGGGAGTAAGCATTTTTGGAAGCTACAGAACACCATTAAATACATTAAGAATGAATTTCATACATGGGGATTAAGTAATATGAAAGAACTAGTGCAAAGATCAAAGGTGTTCTTCCCAACCCAAGAGAACTTGGCTTTTCATCTTCCACACCAAACCACCATTCAAACGCACACATACATACTCATTAATACCATGAATGTAGAAGAGCTTGTTTATAATTTAAATAATCCTGGAGCCCATCCTCTGGCACCCTATGAATCTGGAAGCCTCACTCCCCTGCAATTTCTGTCTCCGGCAAATGCCGCCTTCGTCTGGAATTCAAACTGCTTCTCTTACTCTCAGAAAGCAAATTCCTAGATTCTGGCCTCAAATCCACAGATACTTTGCTTTTGATGTCCCGTTCAGAATCCCCTCATTTGGTCCAGCATGTGACTTGGTTTACTTTTCTGATTGTAGTGTCTACCACAGCTTTGAGGAGAGTCTGTCCTCAAGCTGTAGCTTATAGAACACTGGTAGCTTCAGGTAAGAATCTGATCCACTGGATCAGATTCTGGATCAAATTTGGACCCATGTAAACAAGCAAAGAAAAAGATTTTCTAAAATGTCTCTAAATATTGACCCATTATTGATTGTGCTGCAACAGTGTTGCTATTGAAGTTGATCTTCACAATCTATACCATTGGTTTCTCAAAGATATTCCTAGATGATTATATGAAATATGATGCTGTAAGTTCAGTCACACAAATTAGAAGTTGACCATTTTTCTCTGGTTCAAGTAATTTCTGAGCATCTTCTATTACCCAAAATGAAATGCTCCTTGGAATCAGTTTTGAAAGCTCAGCCAATGAAAACATTAGGTGCTATTTCCCTGTAAAATGCTTCCCTTACACTGAGAGGTGGCAGGATTTAGACAGGAGCCCTAAAGCCCCAATAGTTTCCTGAAGCACTTAATTCCAAGTAAAGTATAGAAATAAGAACACCAGTTGAGGGAATTACTTCTTATTACTTGCTGTCTCTTTGGTTCCAAATACCAACAGAGAAGCAAACCTCACTATTGGATTGTGCTGAACGACCTGAAGCTACATGTTCATTCACAGCCTGAAAGCAGCGCGCTGGTTTTCCATGTGTCTTTCAGCCATGGCCAAGGTCATAACCTCTGTCTGTGATCCTAGGACTCTCTACCCAAGGAACAGCAAGCGAAGGAGACGCTGTCCACTACACCCACCTCAAGCTTGCTCAGGGTCTAAAGTTCCCTGGGAAGAAAGGTCAGGAGCCTGTTTCCCTGCAGTCCCACTAGAAGGCAATGTGCTAAGAGAAAGGGGTCAAACAGAGGACTACTCCAATGTGCGAAGGAAGCATCCCTGTTCTGGATTCCACTATCCCTGCAATCCACATCCTTTGCCTGAAGAAGATTGAAAATATCTGAAGCACTCAGCAGAGGCCAACAGTATGGTACTGGTGAGGCCAGTGCTGGAGACACCTGAAATTAACTACAGGGGCTTGTGTGGGTACGGAAATTACCATTCATCTGAAGTTTCCTGCCAGCTGCAAGGGCGTCAGGGCAACCCCGTCCTGCCCAGTCTGCATTAGCAAGTAAAGGAGGCCTATACCTGAGCCCAAAGAGTTTCTGCCTCCCCCAGACAGTCTGGTCTGGGAAAACCTCAGAAAGTCAAAGGCTCAAATCTATTACAGAGGGATGGAAATCAAAATGTGCAGCCAAAGAAGTACAAGGATGGCAGAGACTGCCAAGCTTTGATCTGTAAAAATCTATGTATAGAAAAGAAAATGTCAGAGCCCCATGAAACTTACTTATTTATCACTATTTGGATGAAGATGGTATTATGTTTAATAATAGCAAACACAAAATAAACACACAACTTGGCCGTGAAGGCTAAACAAACATGACATAACTAACGATAAATTGACAGAATGACAGTGGCAATTTATAAATGAAAAAGAAATAAATAATAATCTTAACTATCCAGATGTTTTAGAAAACTATCTCCACTGAATTTTCCAGATAACTCAGTTGCATTCCTTTCAGAAGCCAAAGGTCTGTTGCTTTCATTGTTATTTGTAAAAACATAAATCCAAATTATTTATTCAATTCCTCAACTGTTTAGAGTTTATGATGTAATAAAATCTTGTAGTTTTATTTGCTTTATGAAAAAACAACATTAAATTTTCCCTTTTTCTTACCAATACAATATGAACACTTCTTTAAAAAAAGAATCAACACATAGCACAAGTTGAGTATCTTTTATCCTCAATGCTTGGGACCAGACAACTTGCAGATTTCAAATCCTGTTTTTCATTTTTTTTTGTAGTTTGAAATACCAGCATGTTCATAATGAGATATCTTGTGAGGAGGACCCAAGCCTGAGAACAAAATTCATCACTGATTCCCATGCACCTTACACATCTAGCCTGGAGATAATTCTTACACTATGTTTAGTACACTTGTGTTTTCACCATAACCTGTCATGACGTCAGCAGTGGGATTTTCCGCTTGTGAGCGTCTTGTTGATACTGAAGGAAGCTTCTGATTTGGGAGCACTTCAGATTTTGGATTTTCATAGGAAGGATGCTCAACCTGTAATACCAACTGTCAAGCACTGTTCTTAGTAGTCAGCAGTCTGTTTTGTCTTTGTATCAGCCACACGAGGAATGTATGCTGCCCTTGTTTGTCAGGTGAGTAAACTCAAGCACCTAGGTTTTATTTTTGCTCCAGGCAAATAGTCAGGTAAAGAGCGGCAGACCTGGTAACCAAATTCAGAAAACCTGGCTCCTGCTCTGAGCTCATGGTTTCTAAACCCTGCCAGTGTTATTCCAATTCTGCTGTTTCATTCTAATTTCATGGCAAAGTTTTGTTGTTGTTGTTTTGTTTTTTAACACACTGGTACCAATCATTTCTCTATGTGATTCTACGGTCACTCTCTCACTTAACACTGTTAACACCATTCCAAATTTTGGTACAATGCTCATGATTGTCACATAAATAAGTATCATTATATTCTGCAGGATGAGCCATCTTGAAGTAAGTTTTGCCCCACTGTGAAATTCTTAGATTTCTTCAGTTATTTGGGTATCATGTATATTTGTTTTAAATGCTTTTGTGTCAAATTTCATGAACTTCTTAACCTAAAAAGAGCAATGTCTGTTTGGAAAGTAATCTGTACTCTGCCACATTGCTCACAAAATACAAATTGTAATATCTCTTTTTTTTTTTTTTCTGCTACTGGGGATCGAACTCAGGTCCTTGCACTTGGGCAGCAGGTGGTGAAACTACTGAGCTAAATCCCCGGCCCCAAATAGTAATATCTTAAACTATTCTTGAAGACTCAAAGCCATTGTTACACATTTGAATCTTTAAACTGTGATATGTCTCACTGATATTTTGTGAACTAGCTGAAAGCTATAAGATACTTAAAAGTATACAAAAGTAATAATACAACAGCACCTTTTTTAGTTATATCTGTTTTCTATAGGTTCATTTTTTATTTCTTCCTTTGCTACAAAGCTGAGGAGCTTTGGGACTAATTTCAGAGTAGGAATATCACTCCTACTTCCAGTTTGTGGCCATTGCTTATATAATTCTGTTCTGTTGTGTAAATAATGAATAAGAAAAACCTGAGTAAAGCTGAAAGTGCTCTTTTATCACTGAAACTGTGGCACTTGACACATTTGCTGCCCACAAGTATTTGTTTAACATGCTCGCCTCTGTTCCACGCAGGCCCGGGCGTTAAGCAGCAGTTCTGCTTAAAACTGAGCTCCTGTGACACACAGCTGCCTCTACCTATGAAAGAGTTTTGTTATGATAAACACATTGTAACTGAAAATATCCTAAGTTTAAAATATATCGAATACACATAACCTCAGCATCACAGTTCATGACAGGCCGACTGCTTCTCCTCCTGATCACGGGCCTGACTGGAAGCTACAGCTTCCTACCTGCCCAGCTGCTGAGAGGCTGTCAGACACCCACCCCTCAACCAGGAAGGGACCAAAATCAAAATTTGTAGTACATTTTCTACTGAATGCATGTCAACTTCATGCCATCTTAAAAGTCTTAAAAAATGTAAATCAAATCTTTCTAAACCAGAGACCTCTGGATTTTAGTACTGAGGAAATAGAGAAAATCTTGTTGAGATAGGGAAAGGAAAGAAAGTGTATTACTTTGAGATACTTGATTGGTATATAAAAACTATAAGCAAACCTAAAGTGCTTTATTTCTAGGAAGATGTGTGTTAGGTTTTGTTTGAAACCTAGAGCTTTCTCTGTGAGCCGCTACAATTAGATATTGTACTAGTTAATAACAGTAACAACTCCTATAATTGAGATGCATTTTTAATATTTATTATTCACAGCCATAAAATGTGGTGATGTGGGCATAAATAAATACATGTACATACATGTAAAATGTGATACCTGTTTTTAAAAATACAAATCCATTTAGGGGTAGCCACACGAAGGCGTTGGAAGTGACGTAAGAGAGCCTACAATGGCCAAGTGATAAGTACCCTCAGCCCGAGTCCCCCTGGAAAAGCTTGGTGCTTCGAAATGTGTTAGTGGATCAACATTCACATCGAAATGTAACCTTCTGGAGGTGCCTTTGCGGACAGTGGATCTCATCATGAGGATGGAAACAAGTGGACAACGAAAACTGAAATTGTGCAAAGAGAAAAATCTCAGAAAAGAAAAAAATGCTCACAATTCTCAGGGAACCCATCAGACTGCGAACGCCTTGGCTGTGATGAATCACATCAGAACATGGGGAGAGAAATACCATGCATTGTTCTGCTGCATTTTTCTTTTAACTGCCCCTTTGCCATTTCTTTAATGTTTGCCTTATATTAATAGTGACTGATATGGAATAATCAACAGACTTGTGCTATAAATCCAAAGAGAAAACTGCAAAGAATTTAAAGATTCAACCTCATATATAGTTCTGCTAGATAAGTGGAAAAGAGCCAAAGAAATAGGATAAAATTAAAGGAATACTGCAGTTAGATGTCATCCATTTAACTTTATGTAGAATTTGTGCTGAAATATAAAAATGAGCAGAAAAATACACAAAACTTCCCTATCAGCAAGTGTGAATTATTAGTGTCATCAAGAAGCAAGAGAGAGGGCCAGGGACTTAGCTCAGTGGTTCCGCCACCTTCCTCGAAAGTGCAAGATCCCGAGTTCGATCCCCAGTACCAAAAAAAAAAAAAGAAGAAGCAAAAGAGAGGCTGGGTGTAGTGGCACATGCCTATAACCCTAGCATGCAGGAGGCTGAAGCAGGAGAATTGTTGTGAGTTCAAGGCCAACCTGGGCTACATAGAGAGTTCAAGGCTGGCCCACACTACACAGCAAGACCTTGTCTCAAAAAACAACCCCCCCAAAATCAAAACAAACAAACAAAAAAAGCAAAAGAGAAACAACAGAAATGATTCTAATCATCATCAGGATGGTGTTAAATTCCTATATTTTCATTTGCATTGGATTAGATGTGTTGTAAGTAAATTAAATAAACACGGTCCCTGTCCGATAGGAACGTATGATTTAAGACAGACTACCTAACCAAGACATAAAAGAAGCAGAGACGAGTACATGCACCTCAAAGAAAGACATCAATTAGGTGAATGAAAGAATAAATAAACAAAACCTTTTCTATTGTTTAGAAATTGAAGATTGAGAAAAAAGGAAATGGCATGTCTCTGGCATGCTCTGAATTTGGAGTTTAACCATCAGATGGTTTCAAGGAACTGATCTAGTGGAGCTAGTGGTCCCACAGTGGTAGAAAATAATCTAAGCAAATTGAAAAATCAGAAAGCTAGAACATTTCAGGAAGAATCAGGAAGCACTGTTTTGCCTACTGACAGATTCTTGTGTGAGGATTCCATATATCGTGGCCCTCATTTTTTAGCATGATAGGGTGACTGGACTATTTCAAAGAAAGAAATGTGACAAAGACTATGAATAGAGAATAAAATATAATTCTATTTATGTAAAAAATGCTGCCTGTTCTCCAGTTCAGAATTATGGTGACAATATTTTAAACTATGTATTCTGATTCGACCAAAATGAAATTTTAGCAAAGGTAATTTTTAATAATTAGATGAAAATTTCTATAATTCTGGAAATAGTTTCTTCTGTGTTTAAAATTTCTTCACTAAGTAAAATAAGGCTGAATTTGTAAAATCCTAGCTTTCATATTTAAAAAATAGAAACAGGGACAGGGATTTAGCTCTGTGCCTGCCTTGCAAGTGCAAGGTCCTGAGTTCGATCCCTGGTACCAAAAAAAAAAAAAATAGAAAGAAATAGCAAAAACAATATAGTTTACTAGTTTTTTGCAATGTAAGAAGTAGTTGTAGTGGTTGCACGATTTTATAATTTTTAAAAACACCCTGGATGTTATTCAGTGTTTCCTAGTGAAGCGCATTTCTGTGTTATTTATTTTTTAATTTGTTCTTCGCTGCCTGCTTTGCAAGAGAACATATGTTTGCAATTGTATTTAGCAAAATTCATGATCTTAACATTGTACATTAAAGTCAGTGTGCCTTCCTGGCACAAAACAGGCAGTATTCAAACACTTTTCTAATGTTTGGGGTTTCTGTCTCAATTGACAAAATTGAAAAATATGTATTAGCCAAGCAAAACCACTATCTCAAAGCCACGTTGAAAATTACTCCAACCTGTCAAAGCCAATTGAAATTCCCTTCCCAGCCCGATTTCCAACTTCATTTTGTATGTGAACTAGGAAAAGTTGGATTTGATTATAACCACATGCAGAGGGAATCAAGAAATCACATATATCTTATGTATCTTATAGTACATATGATTTTCTCTACAAAGAATTTATTGTTTTATTTTTCCCTTATTTATCACATCTTTCTCTGAAAAAGTCACTTACTTGTAGCATCTGTGCATGAGCAGTTTGATCAGCAGTGAGTTGTGTAACATATTTAAAAAGTCCCACTAGACCATGTCACTTTACCTTGGAGTAGGAAAAATCCTAAAAGAAGAGCTCTGAGATTTGTCCCTAATGTAGGTTCAGGAATTTGGGACGTTGCTCAATGCTGACATCTTTCCGATCATTTATTATATTGCATCCCTCCTGCCATGATCTTCCAAAGATGGTGCCCTATTGCTGTTAATCCTGCTCTAACAAAAGGTCATTGATTCTCGCTTCAATGTTCATTAGAGAGTAAGTTTCTTTGGGACGAAAATGAAATTTGTGGTAGAGCAGAATAAGCTATGGTCTGGAATGCAGAAGACCCAATGGGAAGATGCGTGTGGCTGGGATTCCCACCCTGCCCCCAGCTGAGGCTGGGCAACATGAGCTGCCTGAATGTTAGAGCCCATAAAACCCTTGGCAAAACTTGTGAGCACAACAAAAACAAAATAATGGTACCAACTAGAGAAAAATCACGGCAGGTCACTTGGAATAAACAATGATTTCCATCTACGTCACTGGAGTTGGTTTTATTTAATACTTAAGAGCACTATCTAAGGGAGAAAATAGAAGGTGCCCAAAGAAGTTGTTGAGACAAACACAAGCTTTGCATCACATCTCGTGTCACTCTTATTTATGGAATTTTCACCAAGGATTGGATGCAAACATGTTATTTTCATTTTAGCTAGGGTAATCGAAACTCTGGGAGAGTAAATGGCATGTCCAAGTTCAGCCACGTGATTGTCAAGGAATGAAATTAATTGACATCTAACTTTGAGACCCTAGAATGATCTGAGATTATGAGCAGGTTGAGGTGAGTGAATTATTGGCTTCTAATTTGAGATATTTAGATTTTTTGCAACTATGTAATTGTGCTCTAACAGCAATCATGGAAGCACTTCCTATAGAAGCAACATATGATCAGATTAGCCAGGGTACTGAGTTCCCACATGGGAGGCAGCTGCCTGGAATGAAGCCTGAACCCTCAACAGATCTTGAGAGAGCAAATAGATGAACAGTCGTGTATTAAGCCACTGAGATTTTGATGCTGTTCACTTCAAATAATAATGTAACCTATCCTGCCTGATAAACCAACACTAAAATACTCTTGATAAATTTGTATTAGTTTCCCAGTATTATATGCAGTTACATATAGAAATTTGCATCATACATACAAGTTGTTTTGTAAACTTTTCTTTACTAAATAATATAAGCATTATCTCATCATATTTTAAAAAATAGTATTTTAAATAGCTGCACAGTACTGAATTAAAAGCCTACATAGGGCCGGGGATTTAGCTCAGTGGTTCTGCCGCCTGCCTCGCAAGCGCAAGGACCCGAGTTCGATCCCCGGTACCAAAAAAAAAAAAGCCTACATATTTTATCTAAGCTTTTGCTAATTTTGGACAATTTTGCAAATCAGTGTTACACTAGCTAAGCTATTCCATGTCTTTGTTCATATTTCTGATTACTTTTCAAGGACAAAATCTCCCAAATGGATATGTTGAATCAATGTTTACTCATATTTTAAAGGCTTTGGATATACATTGCCAAATTGCCTTTTAGAAAATTGTACCAATTTATAATTTCTTTGGGAGTATGTAATATATTGTCAGCATTGTGCCCTTGGTGGGTCTAAACATTACAATTTCTTAAAAGAAAACTTTGCATATAAAAATTCTTTCATTCCTTATTTAACTTGCAAGCAAAAGTAATAGACATAGTTGGTTTTGAGAAGATCTTAAATTTAGATCTTTCCAGTAGAGTAGGAACCCTAATTGCTTTGTATTGGAGTCCCTGTATTTAGGGTATCACATAAAAAATGTTATGTAATATTTCCTTATCATTATTTTATAAAGGACCCATAGATTTAATTTCATACTTAGGATAATTTTTAATGCTGATCTTTTAGTTTATTTTCTTTGCTTACGTATCTATTACTGATTAGTAGTTTTATTAATTCGTGATTTAAGATTGACTTGCATTGTTCAGATTTTATCATTTAGATAAACATTCTTTATGTCCAAATACATCCCCCTTGTCAGAAAGCATCCGTTTCCGGTGAATGGGTGGAGTGCGCACAGCGGCGCTAGCTCTCCGTGTCCATGCCTACAAGGGGTGGGAGTTGAAGCTCACATTTCCAAGAGGACACGATGAAGAGGGATCCAGATGTGAATCAGGCTGCACTGAGATGGCCCAGTCCATTTGCTGACATCGACGATGCGGACAGAGACGAGTGCTGGTCAGCGAGGACAGGACGAGAGCGGTCATCACTCACTCGCTGTCTGCTTCCTAGCTCTCAGGAAGCCTGCAGCGAAAGCAAAGGCGGTGGCATCTGATCCTGGATCTCAGGTCTAGGGATGTGTTCTTGAACTTGAGAGTCTGAGTGGTCTCTCCTGACTACCTCCTTTCCAAATCATCCCGAGGGCAGCAGCCTCCCTGGCACTGTGAGCAGAGAACTCATTCCTGGGCAGTAAGCCTTCTGCTCTGGCCTTTCCAGCCACAGGTAGGAACTGTCCGCTGAGCGGAAGCCCTGCTGAGGCATCTGGCGGTTTCCTGTCGCAGAACCACTGACTGATATAACTAATACTTAAGACTGATGCCCTCGTCGCAGTGTCTAAAGCTTGATAGAAATGTTTAGAAGTTGATTAAGTACTTAATTAGTCTATATGTTTTCTTTCTTTTTTTATTAGTGTGAGTTTGCAGTACATAATGATCACATTCATCATGGGGAATTTGTACACGTAGGATAAAGGTGCGTTAAAGTTTTCTTTTATGGTTGTGTTCTTTTACTTTCTACTTGATTTATCATGGTTTTTCTTTCATAAATTTTGAAGTTTTGTTTGTTTACAAAATTCTACTTGTTAAAAATTTTTTTCTGGGCCAGGGATTTAGCTCAGTGGTTCCGTTGCTTGCCTTGCAAGCGCAAGGACCCAAGTTTGACCTCTGGTACCAAAAAAAAAAAAAAAAAAAAAATCTAGTATACTTTACTAAAAGACTATGTAATTTGTCCAGTTTAAGCTTTTATTTTTCATAATAATATTGCAATTTGGAGCTTCATTTTGTCTGTATTTATCTGATATAATTTTAAAATTTTATTTTAATCATAATTTATTTTTGCTTTATATATGAAAAAATTATTTCATATTCACAAAGAAGAATTTATTTATTATCTGGGATAAGATAATAATGTGTATGAAGACCTAAAAGAAAAAAACATAAAGTAAGAATGAAGTAAAAACAGCTTAAAAGCACAATTGAGGTAGGAATTTCAAGTTCAATTCTACAAAGTAGTCCAACTATTACTGTACCTTAGCATCATTAATCTGACCTAACACAGACTGGTTTGAATAATTATTCAAACGTAGTATTATCAACATGTAACTTGTGCCTTATGTCATGATAGAAAAACATTACCCTGGGTGAGGACACATCTCCTCGATTTATGCTACACTAGATGTTGGCCGTTTGTGGTGAGCTAACTGTTCATGGCTTATGACAAGTGGCTTTCCAGACATACAGCAACTTTTCATATCCGTGGTTCTTTATAATGCTAACTTTATGAAGACGTGTGAAACAACAGTTAAGGATATCAATTTTATTTATTAAGCAATGGCTTCTGTAATTCTGATGCTTAGAATTCAAATGAACTGAAAATTACATAAACATAAAGTAGCTACACGCTAAGTTTGTGATGTGCCACCAACAGCTATAGAACATCTCAGTCCTCTGGCATCAGGGCAGCAAATTTCTTTCAACCTCAATGTAAAGGATCTCAATTTCAGAGATAACCACGATGAAAATTAGAATCAAGAAAATATATATAAACATTTAGAGTAGTTGTTTAATTGATCGTAAATAGCTCATTTCATAAAATCGGTCAGTTTTTAGCAATGCTTTGTTTTCATTAGTAATTCTTGGATGAAGAAAAAGGACAGTTATACTGTGGTCTAAGACCCATGTCTGAGGTGAGAAAACACACAGGGGTAGAGGTGGAAATGGCACAGGCACAGGTACCCCCCACTCCACACCTGCCCAGGTACCCCCACGCACGTAACAACTTCTGTCCTCACCAGGCATGCTGAGGCTAATCAGTAAGGCCTTCAGCTGCCTTCTGTGGTGATCAAGAATACAAAAACTACAGAAGAGTCCGGTGGTACTGGTTTTTCAACGGCTGGATAACAAATTACAAACTTAGAGCCTTAAAGCAACATCTACTTACTCTCCCGCAGCATCTGCAGGTCACGGTAGAGAGACAGCGGAGCCACTGAACAGAGCCCAGCCTCGCCGTGACTGGGCCGTTCGCCGAGGCTGCTGGTAGAATCCAGGGCACTGCAACTCTAGGACTCGGGTCCCCATTTTCTCGCTAGCTGCTTCCAAGGACTACACAACTTCTCGAGGCGACCCTCAGCCCCTGAGGCCCTGTCCCAGCCTGGCTGCTTCTTCTACGTGAGACTCTTCCTCCAGTAGGTGAAAGCAGACTCTAACGGAGAGCGCTAAATAGCCCATCCCATCCGCGGGTCCTGCCCTTTTTCCGGCGGGTTCTGCAGGGCACAGAGCCGAAGGGAAGCCCTGCGCGATGCAGAGTGGCTACAGGGGGATTTAATGTAACGTTAAAACAGGGCTTATTTTTCTTCCCTGTCCCTTATGAAGGAATAAAAGGCAAGATTTCTCCCTAAAGGAACAGAAATTGTATCTTCAGCAAGAAAGAGACCCTGTCTAAAATACCCCCCCCCAAAAAAGTTTCACTGCAATGTAATATGATAGAATCTGTCTTCTTCAAAATTGATAGTATTTAAACAACTAAGATTTAATAATTTGGAAGTGAAACTATAATATTGATAGTTGTAAATATATCTTATACTAGTACAGTAAGTCACTGTGCTGGGCTTTGTGACAAACTGGACGGGTGCTCCAACCCAGACCAAGTCTATGGTCTCAGTTTCACATCTGAGAAAGATATAAAAATGTTTGAAATTACCTCCAAAATTGCAGTTTTTGCTTATGCTGAAAAGTGCAATGGTAACATCTAATCCAATAATAGCTCTACTCCGTGATCAATAAATATCCTGGGTTAAATAATTTAATGTGAACAACTAAATAATTTTAAATGATTGGTTTATAAATCTAATTTGCTTATTGTCTCCGATCTGCCTCTTCTTTTAAAGTGAAACTTCAAAGACTGCCACCCTGATTCTAGTAACATTACACAGTATTTTAATAAAATCTTAAAGGCCAAAGATTACACTTGCCTATTAAACTGACCCATAATTTTTAACACATTCATTAATAATTCAAATACTTCCAGATAACTATGAATTTTTAATACTGAATCATTCTTTCTCTAGATTATACATAAATGAAAATATGTAAGAAAGCATATTCTATGGTATAATGTTTCAGTTGTCTTTTTCTACATGCCTATTTTCTAAAGTCATACTGCCAAAATATTTTTAAAAGCTTAAATCAATTCCCTCTGCAGGAGAATGTGGTACTGGGGTATGAAATAATTTTTGCATTTATTGAAAGGTAAAATTTATATGCCAAAATACTAAGTAAAATAACAATAAGCATGTATACAAACTATCAATAGAAGTGATATAAGACAAAATGTTAGATCTGTATGTACAGCATAGTGTGTTATGCTTTAGTTTCCATGGAAACCTTCTTGACATATTAATGAGGATATTGCTGTGAGATAGAAAGTCACTTTACACAAATTTATGCATATTTTCAATCTCTGATTAATTTACTACACACAGGGTTGCCAAAGCTAAATCACAGACATTACTGAAATGAACAGGAAAGATTGGGATAAATCTGAGGGGTTTGAAAATAACATTAACAAAGCTCAGTTTTTGGACAGGTTGTTCAAATATCCAGTAGAATGATTTGAATAATGGTATCAGAAATTAGGAATGGGAATTTGGTAGAAAAGGCAACTCTTTCTGTGAACAGAATTTTGTTTGTGTTGTGGCCCAGTTGTGATATTTTTTAATGAACAAAACATAATCCTAGGTTGTAACTGATAGGACTGGAAACAGCCTTAAACCTTTTTTAAAAAAACATTAATGGGACCTCGCTGGCTATCATACGTCAGAAACCCAGCTGAAAATAACAAGAAATCTTTCCTTAACTGGAAACCCCAGATCTGGGACCATGTTTGAACTTCTCTGTGGCTCTCCCTCCTGCATTCCTCTCCAGTGTTCTAGATCCGCGGATTCCATCAAGGTCACAGGCCACTTTCACGTGGCGAACCTGCCTTCCCGAGTCGAGCTTCGGATCGCCTCCGCAATCAGCACCATTTGTCACGGCTGATCGATCCATATTGCTTGAATCCTTTTCTTTGGTCATCGTTCTGGATACTGATGCAGTAGATAATTTTTGTTTTTATTTTTCAAAATATTAAGATTCTTGACCACCTTTGTTAAAGTGTTGCAAAGGCTACGCCTGTCATTGAGGACGGATCCATGAGTCTAAGCGCCCCACAGCCTGCACCTCCCTGGTCTCCCACCCTCTCCCCTGCTCACCCCGCTCTGCCATGCTGGGTGTCTTGCTTCCACGCGGCAGAGAGCCTTCGCTATTTCCTCTGCCGAAGCTCTTCGCCTAGATATCTAAATGACGTCCTTCCCCACTCCACTGAAGTATCTGTTGCTTTTCTTGGTCATCCCACCCCCGACACACACACACACACACACACACACACACACACACACACACACACACACCATACTTTTCCCTTTCTTGGTTTTGACTTACTATCTAGGCATGCGAGAGTGTATATATTCATGTCCATGTCTCTCTTTTTCCCAAGAACTTCCTTCTGGCCCAAACAGTGTCTAGAGTAACATAAATACTTTTTTCAGTGGATGAATAGTCAATTTGGAAATTTGAATTGTGTCATGGGGCCCTGTCTTCCGTTCTCTCCCAGCACTTCTCTTTTCTGCTTGAGCTCATTCTGCCTTCACGTCAGTCCAAAGGTTCAACACACTGTCCACCAGCAGCCCAGGGCTCCAGGCTAATCCATCTCATCTTGGTGTAAGAAAATTTTCTCCCTGAGAAGGTGTGGGCTGCAGGAGCTGTCTTCCCAGCCCTCCTTGTATCACTGGCCTCTCCTAATCCAGTCATTGTGCCCAGGGAAAAGCGGTCCTGAGCCAGTCTGGACCCGGCATTTGCCGTGGGAAGGAAAGAGATAAAGGACAGATACCCATTGTCCCTCCACAGCCACGGGTGTAGAGTAAGGAGGGTTTGTTCAAGGAAAGATGTAGGCAGGCCACATCTGAAGGCACTAGCAAGGTGGTAAAAATGGTAGGTTCTTCAGGACCAGCAAATCACAACTCGATTCTATGCAGATTTTCTCTCCCCTTTGAGACTTTGTCTTGAGTCATCAGATAATTGAAAACATGTTGTTTAATTACCAATTATTTAGGAATTTTTGTGTAGTCATTCTGCTATTGATTTCTATTTTAATTAAACTCTGATCATAGAACATACTCTATACTTTAAATTCTTAAATGTATATTGAAATTGTTATAATTTATGTTATGCATGACTATAACTCACATGCATGTTTTAAATTTTGGTTTTTGATCTTTTTATTATCTGGGCCATGATATATATTGGTGAATATCACATGGGCTTGTGTAAAGAATGTGTATTCTGCACTTGCTTGGTAGGTCATTCTATATATGTCGATTGAATCCTAGTAGTTGATAAAGTCTCTGAGATCTGCTCTATTCTCTATGAATTTCTATCTAGTATTTCTACCACTTACTGAGTAGAAGGTGTTACAATTCCCAGAGGTAACTGTAGATTTTTTTTCTTCTTTCTACTCTTTCAGGTTTTCATTCATGTTTTCTCTGCATCTTTTGACATGATCATTGTTTGATTTTGTTTTGTTTTATTTCTCTCTCCATTTTTTTTCAGTGAGTCACGTAGGGAATTAATCAAAGCCTCACGTCTCTCCTCAAACTGGAGTATTCTTTTTGGGTCTTCAAAACTAAGAATGATGTGAACAGAGATTAAGATCTTCTCGCCCTGTACCATCTCCTTGGGAAGTTTAGACACATTCTTGAAGGCTGTTCTTCGCCTCCATTAAGCACCTCTGAGTCTTTGACGCCCTGGCAAGGTGACACTGGTACTAGAGAGACTCCGGAAGGGACTTGTAAAGATAAAAGAGGGTGTTTCCATGTTGAGTATCATCTTTCTTCTTCTTTAAAACACTGTGATTTAATGAAGCGAAAGCCATAATGGTGATGAGAGGCAACACAAACTTTGTGAAATCAGCAAAATCACTGAAGTAGCATCACATATGATATGCTTAATATTGTCAACATGGTGCATAATCATGTGTCAAGGTTTGGTTTCTCTGAAATGAGTACATGTTTTTCATGCTGAATTTAAGAGATTTTTAAAAGGAATGATCAGAGAACACAAGCTGGTTTATGAGTGAATTAGTTTTTCTGATGTGGTCTTTGGCTGTAAACTAGCTATATACTGAAAATGTGAAACGAATCATCTTCTAGCATGGAAAAGTACACACAGCAGTTATCTTTAGTAGAGAAATGAGTAAAAGATAAATTTAACTCCGTTATATATTTACCTTTCCCAAATTATCAAATAGGACATGATAAAACACTGACATTAACATTGTGGAATTTAGGTACTTTTGTCTTAGTATCCTACTAATTATTTTCCATTAGACAGTGTGCATCCAAGTCCACCATAATATTGACTTGATTAAGTTTGGCTTTGTTATTAGGTTTTTGGATTCCAAATGAAATTCCAGTACAGTGTTGACACCTTATCTGTTCTCTGCAGTAGCTACACACTGAATTTTTGTTTCACATGCAGCTGCCTGCTTATTGCATCTGAACTGCTTGTGTTATTGTTTCTCTACTTGCATTTTCTTTCAGTATATCCATATTGGCCTCAGGATAAAGGTTGAGTCGTTCATTTTACATCCAAGGCTCTTAGGAATCTCCTACTGAACTACCTTCCTTACCTTATTTTCCAAAGGTTTTCAATTAATAATTCAGTATTCTGTGCAAACCGGGAGATTTACTGCATCTCTTGAGAAACACATCTTTCATAGCTTGGTGCTTTTGATTCTGTTGTTCTCTCTTCCTGGAGTTCATCTATTTTTCATCATTTTATGACAAGAGTCTACCTAGACTGCAGATCCTAGCTCAAATAACATGTCCTCCAATTTTCTCCTACTTCAGTATCATTACCAAAATATTCATTAGGTTATTCCCATCACCTCATTTGGGACAGAGACCATTTCTGATTCATCTCCACATTCAGGAGAGCATCTGGAATAATACTTGAAGGTAGTTTAATCCAATCAATGTTGCTATGTACATGGGTGCACAATTGAATGCCTAGTACATGAGTTTGTAGTTCTTGGTATCAATTTGTTTCTAGAAATGAACTTTATAAAATATATATAAGACTTGTTAAAGAGAATTACGAAGCTCTATTCATAGATAATAACAAGATTTCAGATCTGTCTAAAATGGCATATTAAGGAAGGGCCAGATTTATCCTCCCAGCAGAAATACACAAAACTCCTGGACAAAACACATTAAACAGTGAATTTAAAGACACAGGTATCAGGCAAAGAGATGATGAGGCAAATTTTCTTTTTATGTAAGTGTTCTAGATAGAAACAATGATCTTATTTGGAATTTCCAATTTTGGAACCTTTAATTAATTAATGAATTAATGGAATATAAGTAAAAGTAGAAATTACAAGATCTCTAGATTTTGCCTCAAAATAATGCAAGAAGGAAGAGAATGAGTAAAGGTCAGATAAAAATAAAAGCTTAGACTTTAGACTTTATCTTAGTCCTATTTCTGCTACTATAACCAAATACCCAAGACTAGATCATTTATAAACAGAAATAATTTGTTTCTCACAGTTGTGGAGGCTGGAAAATCCGCCAGGATGGCACCAGTCTCTGCCGAGGGCCACTATGCCGTGTGGTGTTGAGGCAGGCTCCCCAGGGTGGCACCGGAGCTGTGGAAAGACCAGTGTCTCTTCCTCTTCTCTAAAGCCACTAATCCCATGATGGGGCCTCTCGCTCGTGACTGCATCTAAGCCTCATTACTCCTCATGGATCCAATGCCAGAGGAGTATCAAGATGTGAACTTGGGAATCCAATTCCCCGCATATGAACTTTTGAAGGGACCTCCAAACCATAGCAGATTCGAACCTTATCATGGTTGAAGCAGGTGTGTTCATAATACAGACAGGGTTTTGAATGTTATTCCCTGACGCAGAAGCTTTTGCTCTACGGACACTGCCCTAATTCCTGCCCTTGTTACCCCATAGGCATATATATGGCTGTGCCTTTGCCTGAATCACATTTCCTACACTGAGCTGAGGACCCCTTTCTCTGTGTCCCTCTCTCTCCAGACTCTCCTCTTGCTCTCTGTCCTGCCTAGACTACTTTCTGCACTTACTCAACGTTAGGGTTTTTCTACTCTGCACTGTTAATATTTTGGGCCAAGTCATTCTTTGTTGTAGAGGGCTGTCCTGAGCACTGGATATTTAATCTGGAGCTATACTTTCTAGGTTGAAATTCCTACTTTTTATCTAACATATGTTGCCTAGAGGAAGTTTCTTAGCATCTCTTTGCCTTAAAGAATGTTCTTATTCTTCAAGAAGAGGTATTAATTTTATCTATATATATATACATATATATATATGCTTTAATTATATCTGAATTATCACATGTGCTTGTGGAAAAAACTTAAAAGAGTTTATACTCATAAAATACCTTTATTATAGGCAAGGCAGCAGCAATAGCAAAACAAAGTTATTTGTGGAAAGGCATCTGGAGATGTCAGGTGTGGGTTACTTGTCTGCTCTCAGCTGGTTACAGGTGGACCTTGTCTCCTAGTCTTGAATCACTGTCAAAATATATGCAAAGCACCTTGGTTCAAGAAGAGAAAAGTTGGCTCGAAATGGAGATCGCTTACTGTGATGTGGCCTTGTTGGCACATCCAGCTATATAATCACCCTTAACCATTAAAACGCCCCAGCATTCACCAAAAAATTCTTCAAATCATAATAACAAGCAATATTGACAGGCTGGTACATTCTGCCCTGAGACAACTCATGAACCCATGGTTGCAGGACATAATTTATCATTAGTTCATATATTCAGTGGCATTGCCCAAAGGTGATTAGCGTATCCCTGGAAGTTCTGGACAGAAGCATGAGTCCAATGCAGACCAGCTGAAATTACCTCATGCTTTACACTATCTCAGAGCACATCTCTGATGTTTGGGGAAATTACTCTAGGTAAAGCATTTTAAATATGTTAATTCTTCAAAAATTATTAGCTATATTAATTATTTTTAAGTGTGATCCCCATAAAATTAGTTGATTTAATTTCTCTTTTGTGAGATACTTGTCTGTAATTTTAAAAAACTATTGCATTTATATTTATTGGAATTCCCCAAAACACTAGGCTCATTTCTAGCACTATTATCCATTTTATTTGCTAATTTTTCTCTTTTCCCTTCTTACATGTTTTGTAAATTTTCGCTACATTTTTATACTTAAAAAAACTTTTGGTAACTCCACTAGTTATTTCTAGCATAAATACATTTGCTCTAATAATGTCTGTTATTAGTAGTTTTAGTGTACAAATAGAAAGTTACAAGTCCAAATGTTGTGACTCAGTATTAGTTAAAATTGTAGTTTAAACTAAATTCTGATCACACTGAGATTTACCGAAAAATAAGAGAATTTTGGAAAAATTTGTATGTACAAGGTCCCATAAAGGTATAAAAATTTAAATAACATTTTCCAAGTGACATAAAGGACCTAATTGAATAAAAATTTTGTATATTCTGAAATTTAATATCATATAATTAAATTTGAGTTCTTTTAAATCAAAAGAGTAAGCCATTTTTCTGTGTTTGCTATCAACTATAAAAATTTTAGCACAATTTCTTATAAAGTTGATCTGTGTAACAAATTTTATTTTAATAAATTAATGAGTGCTTAAATTTATGTGCACATTCAGAAGTCTAATTTTATACCATGCCTTTTGTATCTAATTTCTTTCTTCTGAATCCAATTTTCTTTCTTCTGACATTCAGATTAAAGAAATATTTTATATGAATCTATGACTGTAAGTAGTTATTAAAAATTACTTTATATTGGGCTGAGGGTTTAGCTCAGTGGTTGCACCACCTGCCCTGTAAGTGCAAGGACCCGAGTTTGATCCCTGGTACCAAAAAGAAAATTACTTCATGTTGATATCTTATGTGTTGATCTAGAACTAATTCTCTCACACTGGACAGTATGTGTGACAATTATTAAACCTGATGTTTTCTTCAGTTGCAAATATTACACTAATCTTACCACTAATTGACATGACAAAAACAAAATCTATATCTGACATTATAAAACTCAGCTCTCCTGGGCTGGAGATTTAGCTCAGTGGTTCTGGCATCTGCCTCACAAGCACAAGGTCCTGTGTTCGATCCCCGGTACCAAAAAAAAAACTCAGCTCTCCAAGTTAAACAGTCCAAAGTTCAAAAAAGATAAGCTGTGGAAAATCAAGTTTATTCATCCTTGAAATTCAAAATTGGTTTCTCTATTGATGTCTTTGGCTACTATATATGTTATCTATAATATACATGTATTGTATATTACATATTACTATACAATATATAACAATGAATTATATGTATATGATATATAAAACATATCTAAACTTTATATACATACACAAAATAGACCATAAATTTATTTCCTATTCATGTAATATATAATTTGATACATTCTATGTATCTATTACTATAATAATTCTAGTTACATCTGATCAGAACCTCTAATTAGAAGCTTGATGCCTTGGGCCGGGGGTTTAGCTCAGTGGTTCCACTGCCTGCCTTGCAAAAGCAAGGTCCCAAGTTCAATCCCCAGTACCAAAAAATAAAAAGAAAGAAGTTTGATGCCTTTAAGGTCTAGAACTAGTCATTGTTTAAATAAGAATTAGTAGGCAAAGTGTTCAAATACATTTGGTTCCAAAGTGATGTGGTGATTGGATATAACAATTATAATTTAGGTCATCATTAAAAGTAAACGGACCATACATAATTCGTATTCTAATGGTTATCTTGGATACAACCCTACTTTATTCTGTAAAACTACTGTTTCCTGCGGCATAGTGAGCAAAGTTCTTCTGTAAGTTTTGATTTCTCCATACCTAAACTTCTTATAATCCTCTGTAATTATGCATGTAGTACACCTGTACACACACACACACACACACACACGCACACTTCACTTGGAGTTTTTCTTTTCAACTTTGTGTCTAGTGTGCATCTCTGGTAAACCTACCACAATGACATGCAGCCCAGCTAAGTATTTACTTTTCTCACCTTCTCTACTCTGCTTATTTCTGTGCTCTCTGTCGGACTTGGTGCCTGACACACAATATACAACACATGCTCAGAAAATGGGACAATCTTCCCTATAAGCATTTTTTCTTTTTAAAAATATTTACTTTATCACTATTATACTATAAATATGAAGTATGAACACTAAAAACTGTAAGCATTTTGTTCTTTTCCACTTTGTTCATTATCAAGAAACACTCCTGAGTCAACAGCCCAGCGAGCTTCTTATATTTTCATTTTGATCAAGATAAAAATAATTACATCCTCAATCCTATCCCTGGTTGATGAATATACTATTTTTGCCACCTTAGCCTCCCTCATGTAACCCATTCCCTACTCGGTTTCTTCAGAAAAAGTTACCAATCCTCCTCCTACTCTTTCCTTCTATAATTATGGCTGATAACAGGTATGGGTCTGTGAAACACTACCTACAAGGAAAAAGAAATGTTAAATCTTTAAGTAAAATTAGCCCTAAATTTTATGAAAGCTCTGATCTCTGAAAATGCTCACGAATCTATGTATACAAGAAAACCCACATAAACTTGTCATTTTCTAACTCCTTGCCTAAAATATGCTTTTCTTCAAGTACCAGCCTGTGGAGAGATATTTTAAACTTTTCTCATAAAATTTTATTGTGAAAAATGAAAAGCATTTTCTTTACATATTTAAGTTTTAGGTGTATGTTTTAAGTAGACATGTGTTCCCTTATGAAGAACTAGCCATCACCTCACTTGGTAAGGCAGGCCAAATGAACTTATGCTACATGACTTACTTCTAATTTACAAATTATAATAAAAATAGTAAATATAATATCTGGGCTGAATTATTTGGCACTAGTTCTGCCAGGCATGTCTCCTTGTTATCAAAGTTAAAAACTTTGACTTTTTGTTTTTTGGTTTATCCCTTATGCCTGGTGAAACAACAATGGTTTGAAATTTAGAATGATTACAATCAAATGTTTCTCACTCAGACTCCATTGAGCATATTCTCAGTATATTGCTAAGCTATGGCACTTCTGTACTTTGCCATGCCCACAGTGTACCTAGTGCATGCACGGTGTGTTGAACATGTTGGAACGACACATGTGGAGATATTAAATGTCTCAATAACAGGTCAGACCATGGAAGTGACCTGGTTTGCTGCTCTCACTCCAGGAAGATAATTTGTTTTCAGACATTTGGATTAAGGTGAAGTCACTCTGTTCTTGCTAATTACAGCTGGGGCAACATAAGGCTTCGTTCAGTTGGTTTCATTCTCAAATTGGACGTTGTTTTACACATCACGGACCCAAATCAATAGCCAGTAACATTTCTCTCTGATTTCATTCTGCATGGTTGGCTGGTCTTCCCTTGCTCCTCCCAGAAGGCATGGGTACTGGGCACGCGGTAACCAACCAAGGGCTTGCTGGATCTCAGAGCAGTATAAGACCCCAGAAATTAGTGTGGTCTTCTCGGTTTGCATCCCTTGCTTTTGAAATATAATGTAGAGGTTCTGGTTCCTGCCCACGGCACGGTGAGGTCCTGGGAGCGCCTTGGAGCCCCGCCTTTATCTGGTGCTTCGCGGATCAGCCAAGTAGCCTGAAGCTCCTTGGCTGTGTTCCAGTTCCTGCTCATGGCACAGTGAGGTCCCGGGAGCGACTTGGAGGCCCACTTTCATCCAGGGCTCCACTTACCACGAGGGCACCTGAAAGGCCCAATTCCATATCCCCACCCCCCTCCTTCCAGCTCTTCTGCTACCTGGTCCCACACTACAGAGGCACAGGGGATTATACTTCACATAGTTAAATGTGATAGATTACTAACTACCACAATTAGTCATTTTCTAAGCTGCACTTGATGCTATGGTATTGCTGATTCTAACATTTGGCCTAACATGTTGGGATTGATCTAATCAGTTTTCCTTCCTGTTATAAGGAAAATAAAATAGTCTCAGAGTCATTAGAGCCTCAAAACCTAAACACAAGCTATATCTGGAAGACACCTCTGAAAAGCAATCATTCCACAAGGGTTTTAAACACAAGTAACAAAGATACCTACATTAAGCAATTTTGAAATATCAACCCAGGAATTAAACCAAGGACAATACCAAAAAAAAAATGAGAAGACATTTAAGCAAGGCACAAATGCAGGCTTCCACACCACAAAAAGGAAATTCTGGGGGAAAATGAGGTGGAAAAGCTGGATAATCAACCACCTGGACACCCTGAACTGATAGCACAGGAAGTAGCAAAGCAGATACATGAGGCTCTAGAAAAATTCAAAGCAGAAATAATCTCCCAGATAAACACAGAGATGGTGAGTAGAGTGAAAGACATGATTAGAGGCTCTAGAGCAGAAACAGACAAGAAAATAGATGAGATCAGAAACATGCTGGAAGCCATGAATGCCCAGCATAAGACAGAAATGGAAACCATGATCACCCAACATAAGAAAGAAATGGAATCCATGAAACAGATTCAAAGAGATATTCAGGAGATTAAAAACTCCGTTGAAAGTATGCAGAGCAGACTATGAGAATCTGAAGACAGAATATCAGATATAGAAGACAGGTTTGCGGTTAAGGACCATGATAACAGAGACTTCTTAAAGATAGTAAGGGACCATGAGAAATCAATCCAACAGCTGCTAGATGATGCAAAGAAGACTAACATAAGACTGATAGGAGTCCACAAATAAACAGGAGAAAGTACAATTGACATAAAAAAAACTGTTCACAGAAGTAATAGTAGAAAACTTCCCAGACAGAGGTGGAGAATTGGACATACAGATAAGTGAGGCATATAGAACTCCACCCAGCCACGATCAAAAAAAATCTACACCTAGGCATATAATAGTCAAGATCCCAGAAACCCAACAGAAGAACAAAATTCTACAGGTAGTTAGAGAAAAGAAACAAATCACCTACAAAGGAAAGCCCATCAGAATCATGGCAGATTTCTCAACACAAACCCTCAAATCAAGGAGAGCCTGGAGTGAAGTATTTCAATCCCTAAAAGAAAATAATTTCCAAACTAGACTTCCAAACTAGACTGTTGTATCCAGCAAAATTATCTTTCAATATCGATGGGGAAATTAGATACTTTCATGACAAAGAACACCTGAAAAATTTTGTGAACACCAAACCAGCACTCCAAACAATTTTATGCAATATCCTAGAAAAAGACAATGAAGGTCACAACTCCATGAGGGCCAACACAGAGAAGACACCATGCAAGGCAAGGTGCTAAAGGGAAAGGGGGAAAAATAAGAAAAGAGCCAACAACAGTAAAACATCATGGCAAGAATGAGTCAATATCTCTCAATTATAACTATCAGTGTTAATGGCCTCAATTCACCAATCAAAAGGAATAGACTGGCAGAATGGATTAAGAAGAAAAACCCAGCAATATGCTGTATACAAGAAACACACCTAACTCAAAAGGAAATTCATAGACTGAAAGTAAAAGGATGGAAAACAGTTCTCCATGCCACAGGAACCCAGCAAAGAGCAGGGTTAGCAATCTTATTTGCAGATAAAGTAGATTTCAAACCAAAACTAATTAAGAGAGACAAAGATGGTCACTACATCCTTGTGAAGGGAACAATCCAAGAGGAAGAGATGACAATCATAAATATATATGCACCAAATATGAATGCCCCCAACTATCCAAAACAAATATTAATGGACATGAAAAACCAAATAAGCACTAATGCAATTGTAGTGGGGGACCTCAACACCCCTCTATCACAAATAGACAGATCAACTAGAAAAAAAATCAACAATGAAATTATAGGACTGAACCAAACTATTGAACAAATGGACTTAATAGATGTTTACCAAGTGTTCCACCCCCACAAAATTAGAATACATATAGTTCTCAGCTGCACATGGATCATTCTGCAAAATAGATCACATGCTAGCTCATAGGACATATCTAAGTAAATGTAAAAGAACTGAAGTTATCCCCTGTATATTATCAGACCATAGTGCAATACAATTGGAGATCAATAACATAAGAAATCACAAAACTCCCACAAACACATGGAAATTGAATAACACCCTCCTGAACAACCAATGGGTCACAGAGGAAATTAAAGAAGAAATTAGACAGTTTCTACAAGTAAATGATAATGCTAGTGCAACATACAGGAGTCTGTGTGACACAATGAAAGCAGTTCTATGCAGGATATTCATAGCAGTGAATGCCCATATTAGGACAACAGAGAGAACTCAGTTAAATAACCTAATGCAGAACCTCAAGCTCCTAGAAAAAGAAGAGCATAACAAACCCAAAGCTCATACAAGAAAGGAAATTATGAAGATCTGAGCAGAAATCAATGCAGTGGAGACTAAGAGAATGATACAAAAAAATCAATGAATCAGAGTTGGTTTTTTGAAAGAATAAATAAAATTGATAAACCTTTAGCCAACCTTACCAAAAAAAGGAAAGAAAAGGCTCAAATCCATGCAATTAAGAATGAAAAAGGTGAAGCCACAACAAATCCAGCAGAAATCCAGAGAATCATCAATACCTACTTTGAGAACCTGTACTCTAATAAAATGGAAAACACAGAAGAAATGGACAGATTCCTAGATACATACAAATTGCCAAAATTAAATGAAGAAGATATAGAAATTCTAAACACCCCAATTACAATGAGTGAAATTGAAAATGTAATCGAAAACTTACCAACAAAGAAAAGCCCAGGTCCTGATGGCTTCAGTGCTGAATTCTACAAGACATTTAAAGAAGAACTATGGCCATTACTCTTTAAACTTATCAAGGAAATTGAAAGGGAAGCAAGGCTTCCAAATTCATTCCTGGAAGAAAGTGCTACTTTGATTCCAAAACCAGGGAAAGACCCAACCCAAAAAGAGAACTACAGACCAATCTCCCTAATGAACATAGATGCAAAAATCCTCAACAAGATACTGGCAAACAGAATACAGAGGGTCATCAAGAAGATCATACACCCTGACCGAGTTGGATTTATCCCAGGGATGCAAGGATGGTTCAACATCCATAAATCAATAAATGTAATACACTATATTAACAGAGTCAAGGACAAAAACCACATGAGCATCTCAATAGATGCAGAAAAAGCATTTGACAAAATCCAACACCCATTCATGATAAAAAATGCTACAGAAAATTGGAATAGAAGGTCTTTATCTCAACCTGATTAAGGCTATCTATGAAAAACCAGCAGCCAACATCATACTAAATGGTCAAAAACTGAAAACTTTCACACTAAAATCAGGGACAAGACAAGGATGCCCACTCTCACCGCTCCTGTTCAATATTGTTCTGGAAACACTACCCATAGCAATTACAAAAGAGAAAGAAATAAAAGGAATAAAGATAGGAAAGGAAGAAGTGAATCTATCATTATTTGCTGATGATATGATACTTTACATAGAAGATCCAAAAAACTCAGTCAAAAGTCTTCTAGACCTAATTGACAGATTCAGTAGAGTAGCTGGTTACAAGGTCAACACTCAAAAAACAATAACCTTCTTATACGCAAATAGCAGACCCAGTGAGACAGACACTTGGGAAATAATTCCTTTTACAATAGCATCTAAAAAAATGAAGTATCTAGGAATCACCCTAATAAAGGAAGCAAAAGATGTCTACACTGAAAACTACAGCTCTCTGAAAAAGGAAATTGAAAAGGATATAAGAAAATGGAAAGATATCCCTTGTTCCTGGATAGGAAGAACCAATTTAGTGAAAATGGCCATACTTCCAAAACTACTATATAAATTTAATGCAGTGACAATTGAAATTCCAACCATATACTTCACAGAACTAGAGAAAATAATCCAAAAATTCATTTGGAAGCAGAAGAAACCTAGAATAGCAAAAACAATTCTAGGCAGCAGAGACATGGTTGGGGGTATCACAATCCCCAAGTTGAAACTATTATGGGGGGGCGTTACCAGGGATCAAACTTGGTACCTTGTGCTGTCAAGGCAGGTGGCAGAACCACTGAGCTAAATCCCCAGGCCCCAACTTGAAACTATACTACAAAGCTACTGTGATTAAAAACAGCATGGTACTGGCAAAGAAACAGACCCAAAGATCAGTGGAATAGATTAGAAGATGCAGAAACAACTCCAGACACACTCAGCCACCTCATCTTTGACAAAGCAGCCAACCACACTCATTGCAGAAAAGATAGCCCATTATTAAATGGTGTTGGAAAAACTGGATTTCAACCTGCCAAAGATTAAAACTAGACTCATACTTATCACCTTGCACTAAACTAAGACTGAAGTGGATTAAAGAGCTAAATATCAAGACAGAAACAGTAAACTTGCTGGAAGATAAGTTAGGTAGAACTCTCAATGACATTGGCATAGGAAAAGACTTTATGAACAAAACTTCAGTAGCACGGGAACTAGCAGAAAGAATCACCAATTGGGATCTCGTCTTATTAAAAAGCTTCTGCACTGAAAGAGAACCCACCAACAGAGCTAGGAGACAACCTACATTATGGGAAGAAATTTTTAGCAGCTGTACCTCAGACAAGGGTCTACTATCTGGAATATATAAAGAATTGAAAAAAAATCAGACCCCTCAAATTCAAAGACCCAATTCAAAAATGGGCATCCAAAATGAACAGATATTTCTCAGACAAAGAAGTAAAAACAGCAAATAAATATATGAAAAAATGTTCAACATCACTGGTCATTCGAGAGATGCAGATGAAAACAACCCTGAGATTCCCCCTCACCCCACAAAGAATGACTGCTATCAAGAAATCAACCAATAACAAATGCTGGTGGGGGTGTGGAGAGAAAGGAACCCTTCTCCATTGTTGGTGGGAGTACAGACTGGTGAAACCACTGTGCAAATCAGTATGGAGCTACCTCAAAGAACTAGGACTAGAGGTCCCATTTGACCCAGCTATTCTCCTGCTGGGTATCTTCCCCAAAGAATTAAAAGAATCATACCACAACGATATATGTGCACCTATGTTTATAGCAGCACAGTTTGTAATAGCTAAGGTTTGGAAACAGCCCAAGTGCCTATCAACTGGAAACTGAATAAAGAAGATGTGGTTTTTTTTATAAAATGGAGTACTACTCAGCCATAAAGAACGAGAACCTAGAGTCATTTATAGCTAAAAGGATGCACATTGAGACCACCCTCTTAAGTGAAATAAATAGCACACACATGTGTAAATATTGAACAGTATCTCTAGTGTGAGAAACTGAAAGTGTAAATAAGGATGAAAATGATTAAAACAAATAATTGATAATTTGAAATAAGAAAAGGTCCAAAGGTGGAGGGATGGCGGGAGGGGAAGGGGAAAGGGAAGAAAGGAAAGGAAAAATTATGAGAAAGAAAAAAAAAAACGGAACCAAAGTCTATGTAAATAGGGAAGGGTGGAGCGGGTGAAGGGCGCATAGGTAATGGGGGAAAAATAAGAACTAAGATACATCATGTTCAGGTTCAAACACCCAATGATAAATGTAAATGTATTGTATACCTAAAATGTACAAACTAATACATAAATTATAAAAAGAAATATAATGTAGAATTTGAAAATAGAAGTTGATTCTATGATTCTAGATAAATTATCAAAGTTATAAAAGGAAAGAAATTCCCATTGCTAGATCTAGAATCGATGTGCTATATATGAAAATATTAGAAATTAATATAGTCATAAGGTTTGGGGATGTGGGTTTTTTAAAGCATCAAATTTTTATATGCAAATTATCATACTGCACACATGAAAGAAAGAATTTGAAAGAAAGCTTTAAGGATACTATCTACCACCACAGACTCTTCTGAGCGCTTATACTTGGTCTTCAGTTTCTACCAGGCTCTGCTAGTTTGCTGCCTACAATTTGAAGTCTATTTTTAAACAACATTGTTACCCTTTCCTTAAATTACAAAAGGAAACGGATACATTTACTTGGAGAAATCTTAGTACTTTGGGGGAACATTTTTCATTTAAATTGAGCCTGCTTTAAGAATATCCAAATCCAGGCACTCAGGACACATGCATTCTCTCAAAATATCCTTTTCTAAATGTCTATCAAATCCTGCACATCCCAAAAGCAACCTGAGTCTCACCCTCAAGGAGGAAGATGACACACAAGCATGATTCAGCCGAGAAATAAATCCAGAAATGCATAAATCAGCTCATAATCTGAACATCATATTCATTTTCAGAAAGCAAACTGTAGGCAACTAAATTTTCTAAGTTAACATTGGATCACTTGAGAATTTGGTGTATTATCCACTACTACCATGTGCGATTAAAAAATAAAAACTGGGGAAAAAAAAAAAGAGAGAGAGAGTAGGGTGTAGGGCTGGGGATGTAGCTTGGTGGTGCCTCACCTGCCTGTCAAGCACAAGGTCCTGAGTTCGATCCCTGGTGCTGGAAAAAAAAAAGCAAGAAGGGAGGTAATGGATTGTGGGTCACTGCAAGTAGGGAGGAAAATGCAGACCTTCATGTCATCAAGCAAAAAATGAAAGACGATTTAAAGTGATGATTCCATTCATCATATATGAAATCACCAAAAATCAAGTTCTTAAACACGGAAAATTACCACTGATTTCAGAGTAATTAAAGGTGGATTCTTCATAAGTCAAAAGAGAAAATGTGTTATTACTTGGAATGTTATAGTTTTATCAGGACAATGGGCAATAGAAAGAAATGTTACTCTAGCAAATGTTTTGAGATGTCTAGGTAGGTAGGAGTTCTTTGCTGTGTTAAACTACATGGAAAAAAACCAACTTACACATAGATATGTCAGGATACCATGAGTGCTGGGCAAGACAATGAGGCATTGCACCAATAATGGACACTCTCGACTCAGAGCCTCCACCAAGGTAAAGCACAACCGCTCAAATAAGAACCAAGGTGGATTATGTGAAGGTGCAAATCTCCGATGATGAATGTCATTAGATTGTATGCCTTAAGTGTACCAATAAAAGTAATTTAAAAAGCACATTTGTGAGCACAGCAGATTAATTTGATTAACATAGAAACTGACTGCTTCTAAATACCAAAGAAGATACTCATTGATCAAAAATCACTTGGAATCCAGAGACTTTTCCAAACAGGACCCAATAAAACTTTGCTTCAATATGAGGAGAAATAGAAATCTGGGGGAGTCTTTTTTATTACAGCCCCAGGAGAGTTCCCTAGGAACTGGAGAGTTCCCTAGCTCTGGCTCGGACTCATTTGATTTAAGGCACTACTATTGGAAATATTGACTTCTCAAGTCAGTCAAAGAGCATTGCTCCCGCCTTCCTGTCCTAGAATGTTTCTTGGAGAGTTCTCCACCTAAATCCTCAGCACCTCCGCCACCGACCACCCAGAGAACGGTCACACCATGTTTGTTCCACCTTGTATCCATGTCTAGCATGACAGCATTATGCACTGTTATATGTTAACACCAAATATATAACAACTGGAGTAGATTGGAAGCTCTTTGGGACCAGTGATCATTATATCCGAATTATCCTAAACAGTGCCCTCCTCTAACAAGGATACAAAACTATTAATAAAGGAAAGAGAACGTGTAAAGTTCCTCTCGAACCAGTATCGCGCCTCAGATACAGTTTCTTAACTTGCTTCATAGCAACTTGGATTTTCTCTGTGTGTCCTTTAACATCTGTGTCACTGGATGCTTACCAGAGTGGGGCTGTGCTTGCTGAGCTCCTTCCCATGCAGTAAGATGCATGAGAGAGACAGCGCTCTGCCTGGTTCGCTGCCATGAATCTCTAGCTACTAGGCCAACTTAATAGAAGCTCAAGGAGTCAGTGAGTGGACGAATGAGTTACCAGATGAGTTAATATTATTCTTTTCAAACTGTCATCTGGTTTTCCTTACTTGACTCTCTATATACGAAATTATCAGCCTGGGCGACTACATAAATTGTGGGGCTCAGTACAAAATAGCAATGTGAAGTCCCTTGTTCTTAAAGCAGAAAAAATTACTAAAGACTTCAAATGTATAAGATTAAGTGATTTTTCCTTTATTTTGTGGATTTGTTCTCATATTGTCAACGTATTTTTGTTTCCCATTTAATGCCATTGTACAAAAATTAATCTTTTCAGTTATTAGCATAGATGTTACTGTTTATTTTTGTGTGATACATTGCCAGTTTTAGATGCAAATGTAAAAATATCAAACTTCTTTGCAGAATCGTCGAAATTGCACAATTGTTTTTGTGTAGCTTGCCCATCCATGTGTATTTTGTCCTCGTTAGAACAAGGGAAAATGTGCACAAACCCGACTCAGTTGTTGCCAGTTCACTTCTTGACACACACACATCACAGTAACCCTCTACCTCCAGCTTATCCCTGAGGGAGTGAGGAAGACAGGAATGGCAGAGAAGCGATGGGCTGTTTTTCCTCTCTCGCCCTTTCCTTCCACAACCCAGCATAACACGTTCACCTTAGACCTTCTAAGTCTTGCTACCTGCCCCCACGTCAGAGTCCTGCACACTTCTGTGTTTGGGGAGCCTCCAAGGGCTCTCTGCAAGAGGGAGGCTGGGCGCTGTGCACGCTTATCCTGCCCACCTTTTCTGTTCACTTGCAAGGCCTGTTCACTCATCAAAACTCACGTATAAAATCCAAGTCCCAGGTAAAGCGGTTAAGAATTTCAAGATGTTAACAGCAGAGCATTAAACCAAGTGCTGCACCTTTTGTGTGGAGAGCTTCGAGTGACTGCATAGGTCCTGTACACAGTCCCGAGGAGACACCAGTGCCCTGTGGACAAAGAAGTCCCAACAGACAACTATGTCGCATGCTAAGCACATTGTCTTATAAATGTCACCCAAGGCAGAGAGCTAAGTTCTGCCTTAAGTTGGACTTGCAGACTTTTAGTCTGAGTTCAAATATAATATTATCTTTCAGACTGTGGAAGGAATGCTAATAAAATGGTTGTGAAAAATCTTGAAAATTGGAAGTTTATATAGATGACCTTAGTAGTAACATGATCAGAAAGAAAGGCTCTGTCATACATTCATATCTGAAGTAAAGAAAGGTTTTCTAGCTGTGAAGTTATTTTAATGGTGCATTTATTCATTCATTAATGCATCTTGAAATCTAATTATTAGGTTGTCACCAGTATTTTTTAACATAATAAAACAGACTAAACAAGAATAGAAAAGATGATAATTATTCACATTTAGGAAAGATATGGATAATTTTATGAAACTCTTGTTTCCTACATATCTAATACATACACACATTATGACACATGTATCCAATAAACATATATAAACACATACATATATGTATATATGTGTGTGCACATAGTATAATGGGTTGCAAGTTATGATGTATTTCTTTCTGTGAGTCATAATTTTACAAACAAAATCAAAATCTAAAAAATAAAATTTGTGTTCTCAAACGAATTGTATAGATTTTGAACTGAGGGACTGTATTTTCACAGTATAATACAAATTAATTTTGGAAAAATACAGCACATTCACATAATTCATCCTTAAAATTTTTCTGCAAAATATTCCCTTTACAAGCTTAGCTTCCTATGGATGGTTATATTCTCTAGAATGTATAGATAATGTACTCAGCAACCTTTAAAAGTTTCTTTTTTTTTTTTTCCAGTACAGAGAATTGAACTGAGGACCTTGCACATGCCAGGCAGGTGCAGCAACACTGAGCTAAATCCCCAGCTACATTTAACAGTTTCAATACCCACCAAAGTATGGGTATTCCAAGCAAAGAAAGGAAAAGCACATTTATTCATTTCTTTTCTTTTTTTTTTTTTTGCTTAAATTCTTTTATTGGGAACTTTTAGGTATACAATACATTTACATTTATCATTGGGATCTTGTACCTGTACATGATGCATCTTGGTTCTTATTTTCTCTCCATTACCAGTGCACCCTTCACCACCTCCACCCTTCCCTATTTACAAAGACTTTGTTTCCATTTTTTTCTTTTCTCATAATGTTTCCTTTCCCTTCTTTCCTTTCCCCTTCCCCTCCAACTTCCCCTACCCCCTTGGACCTTTTCTTCCTATTTCCAATTATCAGTTATTCATTTTAATTGTTTTAATCCTTATTTACACTTTCAGTTTCTCACACTAGAGAAACTATTCGGTATTAATTCTCAGTATACGTTCTTAGATGGATAGGATCAGGCCTCTTTTATAGGTAAGGAAGCTGAAACTCAAACTGGAAGAAAGTTACATATCTCATAGAGGCAAAATGGGACTTGGAACATCAGTTGCTTATGTGGAAGTCCAGTATATAAGTCTCCTGAGGTGTTATAATCTTATAAAAAATGCTGAAAAGATTAAAATTAAAAAGGGAAATAACATAACTGGTGCACCAAAATCAAGGTTTGATTGTGTTACAGTCTAGTGAAATATAATTTAATTTTGGACTCCATTTTTCCACTGAACCATACCGTAACTAATAGGCAATATTCTTGTGTGAATCAGAGCCTTAGTGTTTGCGTTTTCTTGTGGTTACATTATAAGAAATAATGTGCAATGTTTGGATTTCTCTGTAGCCACAATCTAAGCCATTCAAAAACAACAAAATTCCACAAAAGAGGAGGAAAAAATAAATCTTAGAGAATTTTGGAGAGAATAGTATCAACTTTTTATAGCAATCATAAGAAAATCATCTACATTCGTATCAAATATCAGGTTTCCAGCACAGGAAAAGAACACTGCAGTACCTGCCATTTTAAATTACTCCCTGTCATGTTTTTATTCCTCCTCCTCCCCTGGGATGTTCACGTCTTGAAGAAATATGTGTGCACTCTGAAAATATTTCCTGAAGTCAGTGGATTCCATATGTTCCTAGGGAAACAAATTATTCACTCCGTGGGTCATTCCTGGAGACATTCAGATCCTCTAATCAGTACATTTAGACCCTATGCACTTTGTATTTTCAAAGCTGTCTTATGTAGACCTAGATAGAACTCATGGAACATGTGCATAGGATCAAACCCTCCTTTACCCTAAAAGAACACACTTATATATGCACTTCTTCTCATGCACTACATGCTCACACATATACACACACATACACAGACACATAAATATGTACTCTTTGTAGTTTAACTACTACATTTGATACTGGTGTAATGAAAATAAGATATTTTCAAATAAGTGAACCATACTTCCAAATCCAAAGGAAAAAATTTAAATGTGCAGGAAAATGCATTCAATATTCTTTGTTCACAGAGTTGAACATGAAGAGAAGGACAAAAATAAATGATGAGGATTGTCTTGTTTAATTTATGTTTATTTTTCTACAAAACTAAAGTCCAAGAATTGGAGTGTGACTTTTGCTTTCCTTTGAATGAAACAAACAAAAGCGGTTCTTGAAACACTTGCCTTACTGGGTTTCTCCCTTTCTGCTCTCTGAAAAATCCTCTAAATGATTCTTCTATTTTTCACCCTAATGGTGGGGCAACGCCAGATTATTTCATTGGTTCTGTTCTTTGTTCAACTTAGAAATTTTATTAATATTCCTGGCTTTGATTGCAATCAGTATTCTTTGAACTCGCAAATATATATCTCATTCACTTATACAGATTTGTTGATGATCACTATGTCTCAGGAATTTGTTGTTCTGGCCATAATAGTCATAGTCATCACCACCTTTTAATTTACAGTAGAGTGGTACAGCTGTAAATTTACTATACAAACACACCACCTAAGTAAAGAAATAAGAATGTAATGACAACAGTGACACAGTAAGGAAAAAACAGCCTACAAAGTAGGTAAGAGAACAAGGTAGATGAAGGGAAAACCACTAAGAAGGTGACATTTAATTTAAGATCAAAAGTAAAAGATACAGTGTGGCAAGGATTTTGGAGAAAATTGTTCCTTGATTTTGGTCATGGAACCCCTGCCTTGAGCTCAAGATAGACTCCAACAATTGCCTGCTAGGCATCCATGTGAGTAGTCTCTAGTGACTTCTGTCTTCAGAAGTGTGAGACAGAGCTCCAATTTCTCACACAAACACAAACACAAACAGCAGTTAATTCTTCACTGCTATTTCAGTCTTGGTTGAAGGGCACCACGACTCATCCAAGCTAAACACCTCAGAAGTCTTAGCAAGAGTCTTCCTTCTCCTTCACAATTTACATTGCCTCTCACTTAATCCTGTACATCCTACTCCACATAGAAGATTTTTAAGTGTTTTTCTTTATGAATTAATGAATAAACCAATAAATTCATGAATGAAAATGTCTTTGTGCTTCTGGTTACCGGTGAGAAAAATTTCTAAGTGCCACCATCAGATCTCAATAAAGTAGTACATATTCTTTCCTCACTCATAATGCATACTGTCAAAGGAAATTAAGCTAGTTTGTGGTTGTTGTTGTTGAACTCATCACAGTATTGAAGAACTGGAGGAAGAAACAAGTTCTTATCCCGTCACCCAATTTCACTCAGTTTGAAATCAGTGCTTGATAAAAGAGATTGGTAGATCCTATATTTTTATGTGAAGTGTTATTGCTGGTAGAGAATATCAAAAAAGATAAAATAATGCTTATCTTTTACTATCTATGCAAAGACAGTGCACAGATTGATGCTCCTGCACATGGCTCTTCCCAAAGATACTTGGCTGCAGACGAATATCCAACTACATAATTGGCATTTTCACTTAGAAGTCTATTAACTTCTTAATTCTTGACAGTCTCCCTCGAGCCTGCTCCTCTGACAGTCTTCATCAACTACATGAATCATTCCATCCTTCTAGTTACTCTGGCCGAAACTTTTGGAGTCACCTTTAATCCCTCTCCTGTCCTTGTATCACGCACCCACTCTTGCACAAAGTCTTCTTTTTGTCTCTACCTTCTCAGTGTTTCCAGGATCCGAGGTGTTATCATCACCCCCACCCCACTGCCTTGTCCTAAATCAACACTGTCTCACTCTTGGTTTATTGCGAAAACTTTCTCAGTGTTCCTTGTTTCACAGTTGTACCTTCCTATTCCTCTCTTACAAATAGCCAGAGAAAGACTTTTTTTGGCTCAAAACTCTGCAATGGCTCCATCTCACCTGGAGTAATATACCAAGACCCTATAGTGCCCGCCTAGGCCCTTCTGAGCCACCTGGTGACTGGCTATGTGGTAATTGGACCTGTCCTCCAGCTTGGATTTGCAAGTCCCCCTGGTCTAACCTGGCTTCCACGCCATGTCAACGCTCTCAACTCATGGTCCATTGTCTCAAGAAACCCAGTATTCTCAAACTCTCCTCCGCTAGTCCCATTAGCAGCATACTTTGCACTCCCTTCAGTTGATGGCTATTTCTTCCCCTAACAGTGATGAGGTGAATGTTCTCTGTGCCCTTTACTACCACTTCTGGACGCCTCCCTCGCTGTCCTCTACACCCAGCCACATCAAAGCACACACTGTCAGGCTCTGACCTGTGATAAGCCTGCCACACTGCAGGTGACTGTCATCCTTCAGGTCATTCCCTCTTAGTCACTGAGTACTTAGTCATCCGGAGAGCCCTGTACTATGTGATACTATCACCAGTCACTGAAAACCTCACTCATCCTCTGCTGTTCCTGTCCTACACCCTTAACCCAAGCTGAACCATGTAATGGACATCAAAGTTGCTCTGTGTTTCACTGTCTCAGAATATTTGTTCTTTTTTGTTTTTCTTTTGTGTTCTACAACAATATTTTTTTATCTCTACCTAGAAAATGTTTACTTACCATGCACTTTCTGCCAGTTGTTTTTATGCAGTTTTTCCTTGATTAATTTAAAATCTCAGATGAGAGGGCCGGGGATTTAGCCCAGTGGTTTCACCGCCTGCTGTGCAAGTGCAAGGACCCGAGTTCAATCCCTGGTACCAAAATTAAAACAAAACAAAAATCTCAGATGAGATAATTTTAGAATTCTTCTTACTAGGGACGTAACAGAATTCTTTCCTTTACTTGACAGGGGATATGATCTCAATAATAAATCCATAGTGAGATATGTGTAGTTGAATATACCCTTCTAATTGAATAAGCTTTAGGAAATATGATTGAAACAGAATTGGACAGACCTGCAGATCAGTGAATTGTAGGGGAGTATTTTAAGATTTATTATTAAATATGGATCAACTTTGTTTAAAATAGATTTATATAATGTATTTATTGTGATTTGGATAAATGAAAAAAGAATTTTCTAAAATTGTTAAATACAAAATAAATAAAAAATATTAATGAGTGCCTGGTATTGTTTGTGTCATATGAATAGGTTCAAGCCAACTTAACATTGTAAAAGTAGCGTGACAGCTGAGGAAGATTACTTAAGGTCATGAAAGATAGCCAGGTAGAATTTTTGTTTGTCAGTCTTGGGGTTAATCACAGTAGAATTCTAATTTTACTTAACAAATCCATGTTTCTTCCTTTCAGCAAAAACTAAGAAACCACAACTTGTTCTCAGAAAAGATTTAATAATCAAGAACTGAAGAGAGATTGAAATGCCAACTGATGCTTCTCAGACTAAAATTAAAAACACTGGACAAGAGGCAAAAATACTGGGCATTGTTGAATCAAGTTATTTAAGTTCTTGTACTAATTCTACCACCGAATTACTATAGGGAAAACAAAGGATATCTTTTATTTATTTATTTTTGCTTAAATTCTTTTACTGGTATATTTTAGGTATATACTATGTTTACATTTATCATTGGGTGTTTGTACCTGTACATGATGCATCTCAGTTCTTTTTTCCCCATTACCTGTGCGCCCTTCAGCCCCTCCACCCTTCCCCATTTACATAGACTTTGTTTCAATCTTTTTTTTTCATAATTTTTCCTTTCCCTTCTGTTTCGAATTCTGACATTAGAATCCAATAATTAATAATTAAAAAGACTGAATCCTTGCTTTGAATGATTTAAGTATAGAAAACCCTGACCTACAAAACAAAAACAAAAAGAATTCACTCAAAAAAGTTTGAGTATTAAAACATTATAGCAAGGGGCCGGAGATTAAGCTCAGTGGTTTTGCTGCCTGCTGTGCAAACACAAGGCCCTGAGTTTGATCCCCAGTACCAAAAAAAAAAAGAGAAAAAAACATTATAGCAGGGGCAGGGATTTAGCTCAGTGGTTCCAACACCTACCTCACAAGCGCAAGGTCCTGAGTTTGATCCCTGGTACAAAAAAAAAACCCCCCAAAAAAACCAAAAAACACTATATGGTACTTAAAACCACCACTGTTCCTTACCACCCCCCTACAAAAATCAGCCTCTCCCATATTTTGGATTCATGGCCTGGTTGTGAAGGCAGAGACATTCAGAGATCAGAATGAATACATTTATTGAGCATCTATTTTTTTACTCCTAGACACACAAGATGACATTTCACTGTGGGCTTTTGTACAGAAACTTCTTTAAGAGAGAGAATTTACTTGTACTTGAAGAATAAATAGAAAGACAAGGAGGCACAGGAAACAGTCTAAGAAGTGTTCTGAAATGACAATTACACTGTTTTCACAACTGTAAGATTTTGGGTCCATTGAAAGCCAGGTGATCTTTGCAAACCAGTTATCTTTCTTTACCTCAGGCTTCTCAGGTGTGAAATGGGGAAAATATAAAAATCACAGGCATCTTGTGACTGTCAGTACTGCCTACAGCAGTGCTCTGGAAATACAATGAACCATGATGGGCTGTACGTGATTTGAGCAGGGGAAAACAACATGAGTCAAGGTGCAGGGTACCCCATGAGTCCTGTGTATGAAAACGAAAGTGCTGACAGCAAAACGCTAACTTAGCTGGACTGAAGACTATGGAGAATATTGTGAAATCAAGTTAGGCAGATTTAATCTGATCACATGATTTGTTTTCCATCACTAAAATATGTTTGGAGTTGATTTTAGTAGGTAACATCAGGTACTCTAAGCTTCTGTAGTTGAGCAGGAGATAATGCAAAGCACAATGTTTTTCTGCTAAAACTAGGCACAAGTAGAGGAATTATAAAAGGACAGATCAAATAGTAAATATCTTACATTTCTGAAATGATTCTATCACAGTCTGTGTTAGAATATTGTTTACAATGATAGAAAGAAAGGTTAAGTCTGAAAGCTTTGCAATGACAAGATTAATTTGCCACTGTAGCTAATATTGCTAAAGTCAGTATTCCCAGAGAGCTCTTAAAATTTCATAGTTTTTAATGTACCTGAGTAGAAATGGAATATAGGAAAGTAAGATTATTTAAAACATTTGCAGGAATTGTTTTCATCCGTTTTCCATTGCTATAGTAAAATACCTGATTCTGAGTACTTTATTTTTTTAATGTTAATTTAGCTCACACCTTTGGAAGGTGAAGCTGCAAGACCAGGCTGCCCTATCGATTCATCCTCCTGTGGGGACCTTCCTTGCAATATCACAGCATAGCAGGCGGCTTCCTGAAAAAAGCACCTGAAAAGGGAAGAGATTCCGCAGTGAGGATCGAAGCCAGAGGTGTTGAAGGGGATGGTCCTGCACTTTCTATCACAGCCCACTCTCCCAGGAACTAATGCACTCGACAAACCAGCCTGCATCCCTTCTGAGAGCAGCCCCTCAGTGAGAATCACCCTTTCTAAGCTCCGTTTCTCAAAGGCTGCAACCCTGCTCTGTATCACCATGCTAAGGATCAAGGTCCCAACACAGGAGCCCCTGGGGCGCAAACCACATCCAGTTCAAGGCAAGAGTAAACCTAGGAGATGGAGAACAAGGAGGATAGCCAAATGGCAATGTTGTTTCAACACATGAAACACTTGGGAAATGAATGCAAAGTCTGGGTAAAATAGCAATACTGAAGTATTGAGAGCCCATTACATTGGAAATGTCAGGAAACTTTGTGTGAGAGGCACATGTATATTCAGTGGGAATTAAGCATAATGATGACCCAAAATAAATGAAGGGTGGGAAAGGTCACAATAGGTAAAACTACTCCTCTTTCAGTTATTTTAATAATTTTAAACTTTAAAAAATACTTTAAAGGGCTGGGGATTTAGCTCAGTGGTTCTGCCTCCTGCCTCACAAGCAGAAGGACCTGAGTTTGATCCCCCGTACCAAAAAAAAAAAAAGGAAAAAACTTTAAATGCTAATAATTGATAAAAAGGAAATTTAGAGTGAATACAGTGACTCTTTAAAGATATTTGTACAAAAAATGAAAGCATCATTTTGCAGTTTATTTGCAGGCAAAGAGAAAAAAATCAAGAAAAACATGGGATGAAAGGAAGATTCCTAAGAGGGACTGATTGAAAGAATGGGATCAAGAATTTTTTATGATATAAAAGTTCCTTAATTATTTCTCTCTTTCTTGCTATGTAACACCCATTTATCCATAGTACCCTGCACCTTGAGATGCGGGGAGGTATCTGAGGAAGAAAGAAAACCGGGCGCTGCAGTGCTCCTTAGGCGAGTGGGCCTCATCTCTGGCAGGCAGATGGGTGGAAGGGGCTGCTGCTGACGGCGAAAGCTGGAGGGATCCAGCGAACCTGGTGGAGCGTGTTTCAGGACATTGTCACAAAGGGCCACATATTTAGGTGGGAGGAGGACTGATTTTACTGAGTGCTATTGGACACCCTGAGTCTCTCCAGCTGCCCTGCATATGTACCTTAGTGAGGTAGGTAGAACCAAAATCTAATAAAAAAATACAAAATCCGAAATGCTCCAAAATCTAAAACTTTTGATTATGAACATGCTGCCATAAATGGAAGATTCCATGGCTGACTTCTTGTGGTGGGTCCTAGTCAAACTACTCACACTTATTAAAGGTGTTGTGTTACAGTTATCCTCAAGCTATGTTTATAAGGCATCATCAATAAAGATTGTATTTAGACTTAGGGTCCTTCTTCCAAGATACCTCATTATGTGTATGCAAATATTTCCAGAGCTAAAAAAACCTGAAACATTTCTGTTCCCTAGATTTTGGCTAGGGGATACTAAGCCCGTACTATTCTCACTTTTTTAAGAGTTTAACAAGTTTAATAATTATTCAAAATAAAATAGGTAGGAAGTAGCAGTACAGAAATTTATATGTGGATCTGTCTAACTCAAAGCCTGTGAGCTTTCCCTGTTATACTTTTTAAAAACCTCTTCCCTCATCTGAAAAGTGATGATATGGAGAGAGATGTTTCCCAAGTTACCTTCCAACTCTAACATTCTCTGCATCTGCCCCATGTGAGTTCTTTTTTATTGGTCAACTCCCATACCCAAAGGGCAGTTTTAAGAATTATGTATTGTACAAAAAATTTTAAAAATGAGTCAAATTTACATTGATAGGGTTTGCAGTGTCCTTTATAAGAATCTAAGCCAAACCTTGTACTTTACAAGTTAAATAACCAAGACACATTAAGGCACTAGAGTATTCAGTAAATATATGTGCTGGGAATATGACTGTCAGGACTAAATATTAACGGTGATAGTTTCTGGAACTGATTCTCTGTCATCTTCTTGGTAAAATGAGGACAATTATAGCATAGAATTTCCAGAGGATTTGGTAATTTCAAGCTCACAGCATAGTGTCTGGCCCAGACTAATTACTCAATGAAAGTTTCATTGTTTTGGCTATGATCTGCATCATCCACATGTTCAAAGCCATCTTTACTATGATCCTTGTTGTTCCATGCTAGTCAGAGGCAACAGTGAAACTCAGGCCTCCTGAGCCCAAACTCCCTTTACTTTAGTTTCAAGCACCCTACAGAATTTTAAGTTAATGAACAGGACCAGAGTTTGAAAAGACGTCTTTCTTGTAGTGGACTTCTTTTCACCCTGGAAATTCTGTTTCCACCGTGCAGGGACTTTCCCCAATCTTCACCTTGGCACAGTTGATTAGGATGAATGCCCTGATCAAAAAGGCTCTCTACCATCACTACGGACACTACATACACAGTCATTTGGAGGAAAATTGAAGTTGATCTTTTCACTAGTCAGGCTACTTGTGAAACAACTGTCCTTTAATTCTCCCAGTCTTTGGGTAGTAATGGTGAAAATTCCCATTTGTGTATCAGTACCCATTTCATAGAAAAGCATTCACTTGCATTTTTCCATTTGATTCTTCCAGAGTTGTCCGCTCTTGATAGGTGATGACACTGAAGCAAAGAAGTGTCTCGTTCCAAGCACACAGGAAAATAAGCAGCTGAGCCTTAACACAAATTCCAGAATTCTAACTCTACCTTTTTACAGAAAGCGAACTCCCCTGAGGTTGCCTTCCTGCGTATAGAGTCTGTTATTTAAGAGATGATGAAAGTTTTGTTTTTTTCCACATCAGGTTAAAATATGAAAGAGTTGTTAAATGACCTCTAAGAGTGATTGAAAAGGATTTGCATCCTTAACTAAGTTACTGAGCCACCAGGGAGAATCAGTCTGGTCACCGGAAGGGTCAGGACTTGCACCCCGCCAGAGAGAAGCAGACACCTGTGAAGACGCAGCTGAGCGACTTTCCTCAATCCTGGCAGGACAGATACTTCACTCTCTAGTAAAAAAACAGCCCCGACAGAGCAAGCAAGGCGTGCTCATCCTTCTAAATTGTTGTCAAGACTTCCGTGAAACATCTGATTCTGCAGTTTGTCATTACCAAGCCAAGAGAGGGAGTGAGAGTCGAACACTTGTAGAAAGTGGTAGAGTTGCTGTGGGCTTTGTTCCCTTCTTTGTGCCAAGAGGGATGGGACTCTGGCAGCAGTGCTTTCAATAAATCGTGAAAACAGTTCTAGGGGCCAAGAAATTACTTCATAAGGGAGAGGGAGGGAGGAAGAAAAGAGGCGCTGACTCCCTGGAGCAATCAATTTATGCACTGTGCTATGAGATTTGATTATCTTTATCTGATTTGTAGAACTTCAAATGCCATTGGTCACAAAATACCCCACGTTTTTAAGATCCGTGACTCACTTTTTAACCTGGTGACCCACCTCTGCTTACTGGTTATGAGTTCAACTTCCTCAAGCAATTGAGTGTGAATTAGCTTCACATTCCCTGAGAATAGCATCTTGGCTCAAGTAACGGGGGTTTTCATTTTTCAATGCTGCAATTCTAATTCATTTTTCAATATCAAGCTAAAATAATAACATCAGCTTATATTGAAAACGTTATGGAGCTTGATACAGAGAGATATAAATCGAAATCCTGGTTTTGTCATTATCCAATTGCATGACACTGACCTTGTTATCTTCACCCTTCAGGAGCTCAGTTTCCTCCTTTGTTAAGATGTTTATTTTTAATGTCTAAGGCTTAATGCATTCTAAAATTCTACGAATTTCTGACTTCCACACAATCCACAGGGATTTCCATGGTGCCAAACACTCAGGTAGTATTTTCAAGCACAGAATATGCTTTTTGCATTCTGAGATGAGTCAGAAAAATGTTGGAACTATAAGAAATATAGCAAAGGTCAAATTTTTTCCAAAACATTTCAAACCAGCTGAATTAAATTTTATTTTTTATTTTTCATTTCTATTTTTTTGGTACTGGGGATCGAACTCAGAGCCTTGTGCTTTCAAGGCAGGTGGCATGACCACTGAGCTAAATCCCCAGCCCACGAATTAAATTTTAAAAAAGAAATCAGTAAAGATGTTATGTGTTTGTGAATAACTTGCTTTAATTCACAACCTGTAAGAATAAATAAAGTGATATAGAAAAAAACAAAATATTGAAAAATAAAAATAAAAATTTTGGAGTAGAACAGAATTTTAAGATCGTAAGGAAAGATGGACAAAGACATGCACAGGTTGAAGTGTCTAGTGAGGTTACTGTTACCTTCAGATCAGTCCTCATACTGTTTTCCCCATGCCTAAATATCAGAAACTATGTATGGGGCAGAAAATTATACTTGTTATTTACAAGGCCATATATTTGCAAGTATTTGTAGTCTTTAAAGTAAAATATGTCTGATCCAGGAAAAGATCTGTCTATTACACACTTTTGTATTTACTAGAACCCTAATAACATAATTGGAGCACTTGGGATTGGGCAATTCTGTATATCTTATGAAAATAATAATTTCTTCATCATTTCTTTTCTTTTTTTTTTTTTTTTTGGTACCGGGGATCGAACTCGGGTCCTTGTGCTTGCACAGTAGGCAGCGAAACCACTGAGCTAAATCCCTGGCCCTCTTCATCATTTCTAATGTGTGCACCTGAGCTGTCCTGAAACAGGTTTCAAACCCAGAAGCCAAAGTCTGGGTTTTTACTGAAGTAGCTTTCAAATACATCTCCAGAGCGTATATTACAATTCCATATTTGTGAGTGCACTATCAAGCCAGAGATACACAGCAAGCAGAAGCTGGATGGCCATCTGCTGAGGGCCTGTATTGGCAAGGACTCTATTCTAGAGGAACAGAGTGAGAAAATGCACATCAAGTCATGCGAGGGGCTTTGTTAGGTAGCTTACAGGATCAGAGGCAGGACGGTACACGTCAGCACCATCCGAGCACTCAAGAACTGGAGGGTCCAGGTTTGAAGGAACAGGAAGCAGCAGAACAGGAGGGGTCAAGGATGCAGTGCCAGCCCATGGTCAAAGGCCAGAAAGCTCCTTGTGGAGTCAGCAGTGTGATTCTGCTATTTGAAGGCTGAAGAGACCGGAGACCGATGCTCAAGGTTACGGCAAAGATTACAGCTCTTCCAAAACAGGCAGGCTTGCTTCTTCTTTCCCCTCTTATGCCACCCAGGCTGCAAGCCTAATGTGTGCCACCCACCTCTGAAGTGGGTCTCCCCACTTAGTGTGTTGGCCGACATGGAAATCATCGAGAGACTGTGCTTCACGATGTGCTGGGCATTTCTAAATCCACCCAAGTTGGCATGCCGCAGTTACCCATCACACTCCACCCTGTGTCCACTGGACAAGCAGGTACTTAAATTGAAGCACAGTTAAATTCTAAATGCAGTAGCAAGTTTATAACTATACCTAACAAGATACGAATGCTCTGCATACAAATGGAAGAGTACAGATTCCTCCTCCAGAACAGAAGGCAAAATTTTACTTCGGGTGATGTTTACTCATGTCCTGACATTCCATAATTTAGGTATTATAATGCATATTTAACAATATTTAGATATCAATATTAAGTTATTCAACATTATGTTACAGAGAAAGAAAGCAAAGATGTCTGCTTAACACACATGTATATATACACAAGCATACCAACAAAATAGAAAAGAAATACTCATGATAATTATAATCCTCACTTCCGTAACTGGTCATGTAGTCATAGCTGATATGTATAATTACCTTCTTCTACTACCCATTCTCTATGCCCTTCGCACCCAACAAGTACTTCAGCAAGTCTTATTTCTTTACCTGGTGAGGTGAGGCATACTTTCATTCCTAAAGGTTCTAGGCTACTTGTCATCCTGCTAGGATTGGACTGGGATTGTAGTTTCCCATTAACCTTAACAGCAGGGAATAGTAATACTAGGAGATGCTTAAGGGACTTTTCACACCCTCAATTTCCAAACTTCCTTACTGCTGCTGTGGAGTAGCAGTCCTTTTTCCTCTTGGTAGTCTGGATCAATCACCCCTGACAACACCATGACTTTTTTTTTTTTTTTTTTTTTCAGAATTTCTGCAACTTTAATTGTGGGGATAAAATCAGGCAGCCACTGATGATAAAATACAGTCCCTGGGAGCAATCAAATGTTGTTCTTTTGGTTGGGTTTTTTGGGGTGTTTTTTTTTAGTAAAATAGACATAGTAAGAGTTAAATTTTTATTAGCACATGTAGTCAAAAGTTGCAAAAGTTGTCCTCATTTCTCGATTGTCTCTTTTTTGCCAGTCTCCTGACCTTCAAAGACAGGATACCTGGCCTCCACATCAGCCCTTGTGATGCTGCCATTGGCCAGATCTCGGACTATGCCAGGCAGTTCAGAGACCTCTGCTCGGATCTGCCGCATGGAGTCCCGTTCCCTCGGGATTGCAGTCTGAGGGTCTTGTTCAAAGTCACTGGTGATGCCAAAAGCCACGCCAATCTCATCAGTCCTGGCATAGCGTCTTCCAGTGGACCCAGAGGAGTCATCTGCTTTGTGAGACACGCCATCCCTGGTCAGAGCTTCCGATAATTCCTTGACAAATGGCATGAGCTCCTGGTTCTGGCTGAGCAGAAGGACGGAACATTTGAATGGACCAACCAGAGCATGGAAACTGAAGAACATTCTTTGTTCATCTCCCTCTCATACATGGAATGTATGTTCAAGTATAGTATACATGATTCTGCCCAGGCCAAAGGAGGGTTCAATTACACTTGGAACAACTTCTTGCACATGTAGTGTTTTCTCGAATGTCTTCACACTGACCAGGTCTTTTGTTAACTGAAATGTTTTTTCTTCAATTTCAATAGTGAATTCCCCTTTCTCATTCAGAAGCATCTCCATTTCTGCAATGTAACATTCATCACAAATGGCAAGGTACTCCATTACCAGCTTTGCATCCTTCTTATATGCCTTACCAACTGCTCCCTTATTGGGTTCAAACTGAACAACATTAACTGTTTTGGGTTCTTTCAGGGGTTTCTCAACTACAAGTGGGACTTTGGTGGCTCATGCCTGACAGGACAGGTCCTAACAGGAACGATCAGCACATCCAACAATCTCAGTCCAACCATGGGACGTTTTGGATTCAGCATCCCAACAGTCACAGGCATAATGAGCCATCCCATGCTCCGTGTGCTGTCGGAAGTGGAGCTTGTCTGCAGATATTCCAACCTTCACAAGATAGAGGTAGATGCAGCCAATGAAATAGCCTAACACTGAGTTGTTGTTCACACCCTGTTCAACAGCATCCCCTAGGCGCATTTTCCGAGCAGACTGCCCACTGACCTGGGCTTTTGTTGAATACAAATAAAGGTAGATGTCTGCTACATTCTGGAACTTAGGATGGTCTTTCTCATTGGGATCTACAAAGTGCTCAATTTCTGCCATTGTAAATTCTCTGACTTGGCTCAGCCCAGACCGAGGAGAGATTTCATTTCTAAAAGAATTTCAAATCTGGATGGCAGCAAAAGGCAACTTCCCTTGGTTGAATTCCAGAAGTCATTTGAAATTCAGGAAAATCCCCTGTGCAGTTTCTGGTCTCAAATACCCAGGCATGTTTTCTCCAGGTCCAATGAAGGTCTTGAACATTAAGTTAAAAGGTACTGGAAGTGATAGATCATTTCCAGTACTTGGGGATTTTACATTATAGTTCACAAAAAGATCCCCAAGTTCTTGCTGTCCATAGTTATCAAGCTGGGCCAAGACACTTTCCATCTCTGATTTCTTCTCAGCAGAGCACTTCTTATCAGACATCAGTTTCTGTAAATGAGCTTTTAATAGATGGTCAGCATGAAAACACTCTCCATTTTTTACATCTTTCACCAAACCATGACTTCTTTTTAAGCCTGTTGACAGAGTCATGAGGAGTCCAATATGACCAGGGGCAAGTCTTAGCTTTCAGTTCATAGGATCATTTTTGTACCTCCTGGTAGAAGCTTTCCTCCTTCTGGAACTAAGACTTCTAAGTCGAGAACAGAAGGCCATGGGAACATAAAGCAAAAATTTTGGTAGCAGGTCACTAAGGGTAATGTTGAGTGCCAGCATTCCTATTTCTACTCCTTGATTCCTGTGAATCCTAGCTATAGGAGAAACAGTGCCATACAATAGATGCCAATTCAGAGCATATACAGCCTTGTGGAGAACCATCCCCCAGTTCTGCAATGCCATTCCACCATTCCATTAATCCAGCTGCTTCTGGACAGAGAGGAACATGACTAAGACCAGGGAATTCCATGAAGTGCATTCTTTGGTCAGAAGCAATGCTGTGTGGAATATCCAGTGGTGGTTAAGGCATTCTATAAGTTCACAGATGGTATATTTGGCAGAAGCATTACATGGAGAGAAAACAAATCCCTACCTGGAATAAGAAAAGATAGAGTGCTGCCCTTTGCAAGGTACTTCAATACAATCAACCTCCCACTAGGTTGCAGGCTGGTCACCCTCAGGAAGGATACCACATCAGGGACTTAGTGTTGGTCTCTGCTGCTGGAAAATTGGGCATTTAGCAATGGCTGTAGCCAGATTAGCCCTGGTGAGTGGAAGCCCATGTTTTTGAGCTAATGTGTAACCTCCATCCCTGCCATAATGGCCACTTTGTAATGACAGGAATGGATGAGGAAAGAGACTGACTTTTGTCCACATAATGGATCATCCTTTCTGCATGATTATTAAAGTACTCTTCTGCTAAGGTCCCCTTTTGGTAAGCATTTACACGGAACATAAATATCTTTATATCCTTTGCCTGTATTGGCAAGTTGATCCACACACTCTTCCCCAGATGTCTTTGTTACCAAATTTTCTGTCATGTTCCTTCCAAGTCCCTGACCATGCAGCCAGACCATTGGCTGCAAACCCTGTATCTATATACAATCTCACATGTGGCCATTTTTCTCTTTTAAGCAAAATGTACAAACAGGTGCATCACCCAAGTCCTGCCCACTATGAAGATTTCCCATCACCGCTGTCCAAGAATGTCCTGGAAAGCGGCTGTAGTGCTGCAGCTGCCTACTTTTGCCTGGTGCCTTCATAATGAGCAGAACCATCTCTAAATCAGGTCATTGGCTTCTTTTGCTCTGTCAGCAGATCATAGGGTGCAAACCATGAGGCCACTGTGGGGACACTGGGGGACGGAAGGCAGTACAGCAAGAGAAAAAACCACGGCCATTTGGGACTCTTCTTCATGTAAGTTATGTGTACTCTCAGAGCTTTCTTGGGCCAGGTCATGTATACACCACTGCCAAATGATGATCAGCTGTCACAGTGCATGTCCACCTTTATGTCTCAGTGGACCAGACAGCACCCAGTTCAGGCTGCACGGTAACCTGGTGTTTTATGGTAGAGTATTTAGTTTCCTTAAAGCCTAGTAGCAGGTGAGAAACTGTTTCTAAAATGGAAAGTAATTGTCTGCAGATGATGGCAGAACCTTTCTCTAAAATCCTAAGGGTCTCCACTGTGGCTCATATATGGAGGCCTGACACAGGCTCCAAACAGCATGCCTACTGCCACTGACACCTCAAGTACCACTGGGTCAGCTGGAACATAGAAGCCAAGCCATAGAGCAGCTGCACAGCAACATGGACCTGTCACAGAGCCTTCTCTTGTTTGGGGCCTTATGCAAAACTAACAGCTTTCCAGGTCACTCAGTAAGTGAGCCAAAGTAACCTGCCCAAGTGAGGAATGTGTTACCTCCCAAATTGAAATAGACCCACTAAGCATTGTGCCTCTTTCTTGGCCGTTGGAGGGACCAGACCCAACAAGTTATCTTCCACCTTAGAAAAGATATCTCTGCATGGCCCAAACACAGAGTAATTAGAAATACCTCTGGACTCCTAGAAATGTCAGATCAATTCTCAGGCATGCAATGGAATCCAGGAAACCATCCGCATCAGCTTTGTTCTGCAGAGCACTGAATAACAAATGCAAGCCAAGGAGTGATAACTAGTACAGCTACAGGGATCACCCGTCACTGTCAGAGAAATATTACTGAAGAGAAGATGCAAGAAACAAAAGTAAAGACATAGACAGGAAATGAGAGAAAAAGTCATAAACTAAAGAGCTCAGGAATGAGCCAGAATGCAGAGTGGGAGGAAGCTCACCATGAGGTGTTCATGGCAGTGCTGTCAGCTGTGAGTGAATGAACAGAGACTGCTGGAATCACTCTTGGCTTTGTGAGTGCTAAGGAGATTGGTCAGGTTCAAAGACATTAAGCTGGGTATTTGCCACACAGAAGAGACATGCAGGTGAAGCTTTACCCCAAAGAAAAGTGTCAAGGCCTCTTAACTTGTCCTGGGCCCACTGCAGCACCACAGGCTAGTGGAGTATATAATAGACCATCCGCTTGAGCACTCAGTAACCACAGTGTGGGACATCTAGAGGAGAGGAACCTCTTGGTGACTGTTGTTTCTGTTACTGGTTTTTTTCCTTGCATTACATTCCCAGGGTGTGCTGCAGCCAAGTCGCACTGGCTCATCGGAATCCATTTGTGCGTCTCTTCCCACCTTCGTGTTAAGTGATATCACACTGGCAGCTTGAACTCAAAAGGGGTCATTTACACCACAAACATTAGCAAGTGCTACAAATCAGGGCTTTTTGCTTTTGGAATTTTTAAATTTTTTTATTTTATGGAGAAATAGTTACTAAGCATTTGTCAGCATACCGCTACTGAAAAGGACAAATAGTTTCTTTTTGGTTATTGACCTCATAAATACAGAAATCAAAGAAATATCATATTTTCAGTTTTAAAAATATGAGTTTATCTTTCCTCTTTTCTGAAATCACACACATACACACACATACAGCATAGTAAAGGAATGAAAGAACAGAAAGAAAAGGAGAGTAAGTAAAACCAGAGAGAATATGTCCAATTTTTCCAAATACACAAAGCGGAGGGGTGGTGGTATCTTTCTAGCTGAGTGGAGATGGCACACCTAACCACAGTGAACCTGAAGGCTGACCCTTTTGTGCTGCCCGCTGTGCTGCTGGCAGTACCCTCACCTGAATGCTTTGTGAGACCCACTGAACAGACTTGGTCCCGGCTTCTTCCGGTCAGGCTACTCAGTGGCCAGTCAAGTTGCCTGCTCATGAGAAAATCCAACAGAGGCCCAGAGAGTATAAAAACAAGGTAGATATTCTGGAAGACAATTCCCCAAAGGCTTTTTCATTTTTCCACACCTGTGAAGAGAGGCACTTTTGGTCTTTTCCCCAGACTACATTTTTAAGACTATTTATAAAACACAAAAGATTGGAAGGTAGATGTAATGTTTCCCACGAATGGAAAGGGGAAGTTTGCTTACTGCTCTTACAGTAGAAATTCTGCCTTTCATCTGCAGAGTAAAGAGCAGAAATAGATACTGCCTATGATAAAGATTCGGGTTCCCTAACCTCAGGACGACTCTCCTTTAACGTGTCACTGTATGTGCAGGCACTACCTGTATCTTATTGGTGTTGTATTTTACAAATTGGGGCACAGGAATTCAGCATGAAGGGATGCTGATGCCCAAGCTATGGCTAAAAACAGTCTGTGAAACTGGAGTCTTGTATGTCCTGCCAGCACCCGTGAAACTGTGGTAGACTAACTTGGTTGCTTCTAAGCAGCTCCAGATTTCAACTAGGATTTTTAAAAATAATTACAAATAGCTTGCTTTAAAGGAGCTATCTTAACAAACACATTTCTATTTATTGCCTCCAGGTGACAAAAGATATGTAGATTTATCACAGACTTGGGAAAACTTAAAAGAGTGAACCAGTGTATGCGTGTACTTCTTGTGATGTTGGTTTATTATATTGTAGGCACCAAAAATATTGGCTATAACTTTACTTTTAAAAACTTAGCCGGGGATTTAGCTCAGTGGTTTCGCCACCTGCCTCGCAAGCGCAAGGGCCTGAGTTCTATCTCCAGTACCAAAAAAAACAGTGCATATCTTCTAAAAATTAATTTACTCATACCTAGAGACATATTGAGGACACTATTTCTATCCTAAACCAGGTTTTCTTAGTTGAAAGAACTATGTTTAAAAATCCTATGAATTGGGGTGGAGATTTAGCTCAGTGGTTCCGCCAGCTGCCTCGCAAGCAGAAGGACACGAGTTTGATCCCCGGTGCCAAAAAAAAATAAAAAATATAAATGAATTCTATTGACTTTTTTTCAATTATCACATCTACAACATTTAACTTATTGTCCCAGGTCAGTACTGCAAACTTTTGAATTAATAAATGTAGGCAATACGAATTATTTCTTGATGGTTCTCCTTCTAGAGATTTCTTGGAATCTTCTTCAGAATTGCTATCAGCAATGTGTATTAGATTGGAACAGTCATGCCAGAATACAGCTTGAGAGAGATACATATGGAGATAAAGGAGTAACACAATATGTAAATATTAGAGGGGAAACAAAATGTAAGGACTCAAGTTAAATATTAGGCAAAGAGGAAAAGATGTGCATCAATTCCAGAAAAGTCCCGTTTTATCACTGTAGTTTTCAGCACAACTTTCTCAATACAAATACACCAGCCTATTTACCCCATCAAGTCTTTGCCAATGCTCAGTACAACACATCACACAAATTTTTGCATTCAGTAAAGAAATCTGAGAATTTTTACCAGGATGTACACAACTGAGCCAGGAAGTCTGTGGTCTAACACGTCCTCCTACTCAAAGCAAGAGCATGACTGGGGCAAAGGCTGCTCGAGCTGGAAAGGGCTGAGACGTCTCAGAGACAAAGGCACATGCTGCACCCACCGAGCTCATCTGCACTGCAAATCAAGCCGCCTTCCTGGCCACACCAAATTGACCAAGACCAGACTTACGTGCTTACTTGACTTAGAATTATAGGGGGAAAAAGAAAATGTGTTTATTTCAATGAATACACACTGGAATTCCTGGTTATGGTATTTTTCAGGGCTTCAAACCGGGACCCTGGGTAGGCAGGGTTCTTATTTCTGTAGATGGAATTTTTTTTGTTAGAATCTATGACATTTTAAACTGTAATTTTCCTTTTAGTTTATAGTTTTTCACTCCCTGCTATTTATGCAATAAAAGTCATTGATCGTCTACCATATTTACAGCAGCCTGCTGAGCACAGGGTACAAAGAGATGAATAACACAAAATCCTTGCCCTAAAGGAACTCAGAGTAGGCAGTTATCTTTGGAAACAGACCATCACAGAAGCAAACACACATTGCCACTCCAAGAAAAATATTTAGGTTGTCGGTCGCTTTAATTTGCCATATTTATTAAGTGATTTGACCTATCAGAATAAAATGTATTTTATAAATATACATATAAATATATATCTATATATCTATATATACTATATAGATGCATATTTATATATAATTGTAATTATTCTTTTGCAAAGCTGAAGGTGAAGCAAAAGTATGTGACTAACTTCATTTGTATTAGCCATTTTTATTAAATTATAAGCTATCAGAATATAAAAAAATTCTGAATTAATATCAATAATAATCCCTGGATGTGGTGGCACACAACTGTAATTCCAATGCTCAAGAGGCTGAGGCAAGAAGATCACTGAAAGTTCAAGGCCAGTCTGAGTTACAAAGTGAAAAACTGTCTCAAAGATTAATAATAATATTTATGATTCCCCTAAAACCACTCCATCCCCATTTCCAGTCACATATCTACCACTTTGACCAATGAGGTCACTCATCTCTGCCAGTGTGAAAGAACTCCTAAGTTGATCATTTTTTATTGCAAATTCACTGCCATCACAAGGTCTGCATTTGTGAAGGAGGAAATCCAAGGCAAGCTCCAACATCATGGCCAGGATAGAAATTGGTGCTGACGGCCCATCTTGCAGCCATGAAACAATATCTGACTGCCCTGCAATGTATTTATCGCTGCCTTTCATCCTTCTCTGTCACACACAGGTCAACGAGCCTGCATCGGATCTATACAGGTGATAGGCCTCGTGGACAGAAAGCCACTTTATCTTCATTCATATATATTCTGTATTTACTATCTGGAGCAGTCCAAGAGGAGCATAAAACAAATAAATGAGGGGCTGGGGATTTAGCTCAGTGGTGCTGCCACCTGCCTTGCAAGCACAAGATCCCGAGTTCAATCTCCGGTATCAAAAATAAATAAATAAATAAATAAATAAATAAATAAATACAAGTACCTTATTTCCAGCCCATTTGCAGCTCTTTTTATCTCCTCCTCGCTTATTTTACAAAAGCTAGGACCCTAATTTTTCCACCCAATTAAGGCCCTTTGCCCATCTCTCCTCTAGAATGTTGCTCCTCACTCCCCAGGCATTGTTTCATTTGCTTCTCTACATAGCCTATACCTCCATAGCCCAAGACTTCCACCACGCATTTGCCATAGTCCATAGTCCCTGATCTCCCGGCAGTGCCTATTTAGGAAACTTCTAAAGTTGTCTCAACAACAACAACAAAACTATCATCTGCTTTTTAGGGTCAGAAAGGAGAAAACCCTTTGTTGTAAAAATCTCCCCTACAGATCTATGGTTTCCAGCCTGGGCTGCGCCTGTGATGCCTCACCTGACTCAGGTTGTAGTCCCCGCCTCCGAGAGCTCAGACCCAGATCTCTACAGCTTTCCCTGCCCACGGGCTCTGTTGCCTGCTGTCAGCCCCAGCACATCACCTTCTCCTGACCACCTCACTTCCCTGTTCTCAACTGGACACTCACCAAAGTCCTCCTGACATGTGATCCTCCCCTCACTTTCCTTGACATCCTGTCTTTTCTGGGTTATAGACATTTTTAACTTTTCCCGCCTACAGTCTCGCCTTTCCCTGACACCTGTCCTTGCTCATGCAGCACATCCATTCACCCTAATGCTCCTCTCAAATCCGCCTCTTCTTCCTGATGACCTAACCTGCAGGCTCATTCCTAGAATTCCCTCCTGAAAACCTCCAAAGGGTCATTCTGCAGACCCCACATGTCTAATTCATCAAAATTAAAAATGTTAAGCTCCTGTCCGGCAATCAATCTACTCTTCCCCCGAACTAAGTTTTTGAGTCAATAGGAAAAATGACAAGCTGTTTGTCTTGTAGGCTTCTTCCCCTCAATCACCAATCTTTCCCAGATAGCACATGCCGTTATTAAATATTGTTCAGTTCTCAACTATCTCTCGAGTACCCTATCTTCTTCTCTGTTGTCTCCTCTTACCAATGTTCATTGTTTTTGGTTAGGATCATTAACATAACCTAATCACTATCTATCCTTGCTTCCTCAACTTCAGTCCCCACTGATGCATTTTCCTGCATGACTTCAGAGCAGTATTCCTAAAACACACACTCATGATTCAGTATCAAAGGCTGGAAGTCTATGATTCATCTTATCTTTGCTGACCATCTCTTCAAAAAAAATGAAAAGATGACACTGGTAATTAGAGCTGACAGTAAATCAATACCAGAGTTTAGGTAATAATACTCATGCAATACTAATACTAGTGCAAGGTCAGTGGCACTCCCAGAGACTGAGTATGCCCACCCGGCAGAAAGAATGGAAAGCAGGGATACACATTTGTTGAGAGTCAACTCGTTGTTTAATAATCCAGTAGAGATTTTAGACAGGAAGCTAATTTATCAGAAGCATACAATCCAGAGGGAAGTACAGTATATTCCTAGTAGTTGGTGTAAGGTTTTGGAGATGGCAGGTCTCTTCTCACACTTACCATCCTATCTACCACTTGTGTAAGTCTGCAACCTCTTGGAAACTGGGTGGAAAATAGACTGTGAGCATAACAATAATGGCATGTTTTATTCTAAAAGGAAAACTTCTTACAAATGTGTCACTACATTTGTAGATAGAAACAAAGTTTGTGCAAGAAGAGAATATTGAAAATTGTAATGTTTAATGTAGGCAGTGGAATGGAAGCGTAGATCACATCTTAGATGTCAACATCAAACAGTTGCAGGCAGTGGAAACTAGGAAGGACCTTCACACACAAGCCGGTGACTATTGCCTTAAGTCTAAGAAGCACACTTAGCCATGACTAAAGGCATGGACTCTGACACCAATGAGGGGCGCACAATGCAGGCAAACATCGTCAGAAGTAAATGGCTAGAAAAATACAACAAAGAAGAAAGAGAAAAGGCTAGAGCTTTGGAAAAAGGTTAATAAAGAATTAACCCAAGAAAAGTTATAGCAAATTAGTGCCCAAAAGGAGAAATAAAATTTTGAAAAAATAAATTTGCTTGGTATTTTAATTAGAATACAAGAAGTTACAACATTCACAGTAGAGGAGAAAGAGGAGAAAGCCATAAGAGTGAGAAAACCAGACATAGGAAATGTGGGAGGGTTGCATTCTTCAACTAAAACTCAGTAAGAAAATTCACATTGGAAGACACAAATGACACCATTAGCACTGTGGGAACTTTTCAGAGCACGAACAATCCTCCCACTGCCTAGAAAGGGGGACACCTAGGGCTGAATAAAAAATGGCAACAGAGACTTGTGGGATTTTAAAGTATATGGGGGCACGGGAGGTCAGTGCCTCAGAGCAGGCAAAGACAGACTTTCCGAGCTGGCCACTATTCATTGGATGCACACAGCAATTGGAAGGAGCTTCAGGTGACTTAGGGGCTGTGGATCTTATGCTGATGAAGATCTAAGGTCAGTGAGGATCTTATGTTAATGAAGGCAGTAAGGAGAGCATTCTCACAAGAATAAGTGGGAGGAGTTAAGCTGATAAGGAATCTGTCCTTCCCCAGGTGAAACCTTTCTCCTACTTCTGGTTCTCAAGGAACCAGGATATCTTTAGCTGATGTAATCTTCCCCTTGAGTATCACAGCTTCATGGACTGTGGAGGTCTCAGCTGTGACTTGAGCCAAAAATAGAGTTTTGGGGCTGGGGATTTAGCTCAGTGGTTTTGCTGCCTGCTGTGCAAATGCAAGGACCCAAGTTCGATGCCCAGTACCAAAAAAAAAAAAAAATGGACTTTTGTTTGGGCGCACCATAACTGGCTCATGGGCAAGGCAACATTGGGCTTTAGATAGCTCTAGTCATACTTTAATTATGAAATGATTTTTCCCTCAAAATGATGTAGAATGGCTCCTGACAGGAACTAAGCTAATTATGCAGTGAGTATGGTTGAAATATCCTAACAAAATACTGTAGAAACAGACAAAAATGAAATGGTAACTATGTCAGAGAAATAGCAAAGATCTAAAATTAAGCGATTATAGTTAACATGGCATCTTTCAAAGCACTTTCTATATACTCACATATTTAACTTCCTCAACACCCATTCCCATGTTCATAGATATAGAAACTGAGTAGGGCACATTGTGCAGGGTACAGGGACTTGCCCTGAATCCTGTAATGAGAAGAGAAGGAGAGAAGACGATGAACCAGGTCATTTAACATCAAAGTCTGCTGGGCCAGGGATGTAGCTCAGCAGTGCTACACCTGCCTGGCAAGCACAGGGTCCTGAGTTTGATCCCCAGCACCAAAAATATAAAATTAAATAAATAAAAGTCTGCTGTTGGTCACTATGCCACAATGTCCCTCAAAAAGAACACCTAGGAAGGAAAAAGTCAAGAAAAAAAAAACTAAACTGAAAGGACTTGAAAAGTCACATCAAATATGAGTCTAAAATCTATAAAAATAAACAAAGTAGACAAAATTTTTACATGATGAAAATAAAGGAAACGAATGCTTACATAAGCTTTTGTCCTGCAATCATAATTGGCAAAAGCAGTTGAGAGAAAACTTTTTGACCCAATAATTTATATTCAGCCAAGTTATTATTCATCTGTGAAGACAACTGGAAAACATTCTTAAACATTCAAAAGCTCATAAGTATACCGCCCTCACAATGTTTACGAAAAAATCCTCAAAAAAGTTCATATTCTTCAGCTAAGTGAAAAAATAGATTATAAAATAATAAAATTAAAATATCACAATGTAATATATAGTTGGCAATTTTGAGCTTTTAAAAATTAAAGACTAAAATTATGTATTATTTAAGCCATGTTTTAAAAATATGTCTTTATAGGGCCGGGGATTTAGCTCAGTGGTTCCGGCGCCTGCCTGGCAAACTCAAGGTCCCTAGTTTGATCCCCAGTACCAAGAAATAAATAAATAAAATAAAATAAAATAAAAATATGTCTTTACAAATACATGCATAGACAGTACCTAACAGGCTTTATAACAAAATTTAACATGTGTCAAAAATTTTGTTTTCAGTTTGCTTCTTGTTTGCTTTTCCAGCATTTAGGGGATGAATTGATATTAGGTACTTAAGAACAGACAATCACAATATTATCAATGATAAATGCTAAACACTAATAAGCAGAGAATCAAGTGAAATACTCAATAGTGGAACTGAATGAAAAACAATAATGATGTGCTAATAATAATACAGCATAAAAACTAATTTAAACCAAGTGCAGTGTCATGTGGCTATAATCCCAATACTTGGAAGGCTGAGACAGGAGAATCAGCAGCAAGTACAAGGCCAGCCTGGGCTACATAGTAAGTTCAAGGCCACCTGAACTACATAGCAAGACCCTGTCTTTAAAAATAAAAACAAATCAAAAAAGCTAGCTTAAAAAAATCAGTACTTCATTGACATAAAAAACTAAAGAGAGTAAAACACTCACATATTAATTCATGTGGGCCCAAAGATACCATGAGCAGAGGATAAAAACAATCACCCTTTTTAAAGAAAAAGAAATTTCATTCCTTCTATTCTCTTTTTTCTTTTCCCTTCTTTCCTTTCCCCCTTTGGAAACAAAATTTTTGTAAATAAGAAGGGGAGGAGGGGTTGAAGGGAGGGGAGGGGAGTGGGGAAAAAAGAAGAACCAAGATACATTATGAACAGGTACAAACTCCTTAGGATGAATGTGATCATTATGCATATCTAAAATGTACCGATAAAAGTAATTTAAATTTTCAAAAGAAAAAGAAATTTCAGTGGCCAGTATACATGGAAAGGTATCGGTTTTCCTTAACTAAGGAACTGCAAATTAAAACAATGGAATGTCATTTTTCACGTATCACCTTGGCATTAAGTAAAGATTTATAGTATCCAGGGGCAGGGATTTAGCTCAGTTGTTCCGCTGCCTGCCTTGCAAGTGCAAGGACCTGAGTTTGATCCCTGGTACCAAAAAAAACAAAACAAAACAAGAAAAAGATTTATAGTATCCAGTTGTCTGAGGTACATACGTGAAATTGATCACAATATAAATTTGTGGAGATGGTGAGAGATACAGGACTTGGCAGCACCTAATAGAACAGATGTGTATAACATTTATCTCCAGAAATCTCATGCAGGGTATTTTCATTTTTTTGGTAAGGGGGATCGAACTCAGGTCCTTGCACTTGCGCACCAGGTGGCAAAACCACTGAGCTAAATCCCCAGCCCCATGCAAGGTATTTTCCTATCCCCAAGATACTTCAGCATGAGTACATAGAAATATTTATAAAAGTACTTATTGCAGCATTATTTGTAAAGGCAAAATATTGGAAACATGTAAGCACGAGTTAGAAAGCCAATGGATTAAATCACTGTGGCCCATCTTCAGGATACCCTCTTGATGTTCTGTACCATAACATATTGTACCTAAAAGAACGAGAATACTGTGGACTGGCATAGAACGACCTCCAAGAGCCAGTCAAATTGCTGGAAAATTCATACAAGATTATTCGATTTATAGAAAAACTCCACAAGCAAAAAAAAAAGAAGACATATATTATTAGCTGTCCTGTAAATACAGAAATTCTATTAAAATTCTGGAGGGAAATGAGAAAGAATAAAAGAAGAACTTTCTTAATTCCTTTTTATAATTCCAGATGCAATTTACTTTAAAGCAAGTAGATATTTGTCAAAACTTGGGTTTCCTTGAAGCAGAAGCTAATATAAATCGTGGGTCTTAATGCTTCCTTGGAGGGTAAAGGCAGGCTAGGAAGAGAGCATGTGATTCTAGTCTAGCAAGAGTAAGATAAATAGGACAGTAAGGCTGGGAAGCCAAGGGGAGCAGAAAGAACCTTGGCAGCAAGGAAACAGTGCTGGGGGTCACCATGGCCGGCCGTGTGAAGGCCGTCACCATGGAACTCTGGGAGTGCAATGGGGAGCAGCAGGAGAACCAGCTCCTGATCATCACTTATACCACCGCGCCCCGCCCTGGCAAATCTTCCCCATAAGGTAACTTCCCTGAGCTTCAGTCTTCTGTTACTCTCTCCTGCTGAACAGTTGGTAGGAAAGGCGGATCTCATGCCCAAGGTTCAGTTCTCATCTGAATGTAGAGCCAGGGAAAAGAGAAATACCAAGCATTCAGTGGGGTGGAGCCCAGTTTAGATACTGCCACAAGTCGCCCTTCACTCAGGGGCAATAAAGCCTGGCATCTCACCAGGAGAACCCAAGAAAGAAAGTGACATTTGGGGTGTGGTGATTATGAGGTGAGACAACCCCAAATCTCCACTGAGCAGACCAAGACCCTGAGAAGCAGGTGAGACCAAGGGAATTTGCAGAAACATTTAAATGCTTAATTTTACAATTTCCTTATTAAATTATGTAAATATGCTAATCATTGAGTTAAAAATGAATAACATAACAAAAGTTAATGAGACACATTTTACCCTCAATAATAAGGGAAGTAAAGAAACTAAAGTGTTTTGAAAGAAATGAAAGTTTATCACTAGTACAATAAAAAGTGAGGTATTTAATTAGCAAATTACTAAACAAATAAAAACTAAGATAGTTTACAACAGAAATAAAAGGAGACTACAAAGAAGCATAAAAATCAGAAAGCATAAAACAACATAACCAAAAGAAATATCATATATTTCAATTATGATATATGGTTAATAGCCATTAAGTGACAAGGAGACATAGCATTCAGTCAAATAAACCAATATCCAAATGTTTATTAGCAAAGCATCCTTTCTCATCAGTTCTTAGATGTCTCAGCCCACAGATATTACCTTCATCGAAAGTAAAGCATTTCTATCTAGCTTTCAATACAGAGTCCCCCAAAACTTTGTAGATACATATGAATAAGTATTCTTAGAGCACATGCATGAAATTTGATGGGCAGGGCTGAACAACCTGGAAGTCTGAATTTAAATGCTTAATTAAATAATTTACAATGACATACAAGCCACCTCTAATAATAGAAATATGAGGCTGCTTCCTTGGATTCTAGCATAATGGAACAAAAGTATCATTTTTCTAAGTCACAGAAGTGGAAGCATGGAAAGAGGCAAAGTGGACAAAGAGCGAGCAGCCTTCGCTGGTGAAGGAGCTCCCTTGCGAGTACCAATTCCATTTTATTTTATTAGTATTGAGGCACAGGGCTGAGCATGTAGATATGGCCACAAGAGAAATCCATCAGCAATCATTTCAGTAAGATTTTCATGAGAGTTGACCACAACAAAGGTAAGTTATTTATTTCTGTGCTTCTGCCTACCACATAGCATTTTTATTATTCTGCAAATCTTTTTTTTTTTCATTTTTTAGCATTATTGTAAATAAAGCCTACCCTTTTCCTTTATAGGTTAAGGGCATTTAGTAAATTTTCCAAAGCCAATGTATAAAGTGTTTGAGATAATTAGTGCATTATAAAAATGCATACCTGCCTTCAAAGTCCATTCCCTTAACCATTAGGAAAATGTGCAGTTAAAATGAAATGTTTCTTTCTATCATTAAGAGCTATGCCCAGGAACATGTAAAATATGAGGAACAAAGGCCATGTACCTAAAATAAAGATAGTAAAGACTATCAGAAACTGTCATGGCTATGAGTATTCCATAAATTACTATGAAGACTACTTGTAGCACCAATTTTTCCCTAAGGAATGATAATAGTCATGACTGCATATGAACGTGTAAAGTCAAGAGCTATGATGTGTTCAGTTCTAGAGTCTCAAAATATTTTATGACATTAATGTTTCTATTCAAAGATACTTAAACATTAGTATTCAGTTACTCATTTTAGGCGCTTTAAAAAAGATTTCAAATCAGTATAAATACACACACACACACACACACACACACACACACGCAGGTCAGTTAGTCTGTACTTTCCAGGCACTGAAAGAAAAAGAAAAATGAGAGGAAGAATTCCAAGTGAAAGAAATAGAGCAATAAAAGGATTAAATGTAGAAAAGGCAGAGGAGAAAAGACATGTTGTACATATTAGTGTTGGAACAATTGACCTAAGAACAGAATGGTAAATTTCCGGTTTTTCTAGGAAGTACTGGCTCCTATGCAGGTTTCCAGGACATTCCTCTATGCAGATCACAAATTATCTTCTGTAAAAAATTTACATAAAATTTAGATCAGAGACCTTCAAGCTCCACCCTCCATTTTAGCGGAATTGGAAGCTGGAATTCCAACAAGGCTAAGTGATGCTTCCATGTTCACTCAGCTAATTATTGATCCCCATACTGTAGGTTATTAATCTGGTTGAAGAGGAAGCATTTTCCTTGGCCCTTAAATACTTTTAGTCCACTACCTCCTTCCAGCTCTCCCTCCTTCCTGCCAAAGTGTAGTGTCTCAAGCTGTCTCAACCAAGGGAGGGGTGTTTCCCTGTAAGATGCTAACTGTTCACACTGGACTCAGTCTATCCATGGCTTCATTAGCTCTAGTTTCTAACCAACTCTCGGACAGGTCTTTGTTAACTGAGAGGGTCAATACGGACTGTCACCATGAAAAGGAATTCATATAAAGAACCAAAAGCTCTTGAAGTGCATTAAACATAACTTTCTTAGACTTGACTCCCTCTAGAGTATGCTGAAGGAAAAGACTTGACCAGTAAATTCTTTTTTTACACACATTTTAAAATTCGGCAAGTTCCAGCTGCAAAACTACCCTTCCTCCTCAGAAAATTTTACGAGAGAAAAAAGACAAAACAAGTATGTCTTTCTTAACAGATAGAGCCCAAATGTTTCTGCTGGATAGACTACCGATCAATATATGAAACTCATTCCGCTACCGGTGCCAGAATCAGAGATCTCTAAATAAGCTCATTAAATACTGCCTCTGTGGTTCGAAGTTTTAGAATCCCAAATTCTCAATAACTACTTTTGTATGAGGCAGAGTTTCTTTTAATGAGTACATATTTAATAAATGCTATCAAAACAACCAACCTTATCGTGAAGCTTTTATTTCAACAACTTAAAGTTCATTAACCCAATTCTGTAAGATTCAGCTGTTCATATCTACAATGAGCACACTCTCTTGTAAGTGTATAAATGTCACATAGCCCTTGATAGAAAGATATATAAGGGGAGATAAAAATATACAGTTAATCTTTAAAATATTATTACAGTAAAAGACGCATGCCATGAATCCCTCTCTATACACATACTCCCCCTCACTTCAAATACACTTATCCCATCACTGTTGCCACTTTCTGAAGCAGTTCTGCAAGTCCTCTTCATGAGGGTCTTTATAAGGTTTAATTAAAATTACAGTGAAGGCTCTCTCCTGCCATCCAATGGAAAGGTGGGCCTGTAAAAATATTAGTCTGTCTTTCTCCATCTCATTCACTGGGTGTGGTACTGTGCAACTTCCCTTTCCCAAGTCAAAATGACCATGAAGAGTAAACATTTTGAATTGTCAGGATAACAAGGCGGCCACAACAGCACGACTAAAGACACTTACCAAAGAGGACTCCTGGAACTGCTTCAGAGTGTCACAAAAGATGAAAAAGGTGTATTCAAATGGAAAGAGGGAGAGTGTTTCGAAGGAGATGAATGGTGATGTGTCTTTTTGGGTAAGAAATTTAAAAAAATTTTAACATTCACTGTGTTTTGGATCACATGTTGTATCCCAAACTTGCATGAGTTCCATATTACTAAAAGAAGGTAAAGTTGGGACTTGCAGGTTGAAGATAGAGTTCAGTGGCAGAGTATTTGCCTTGCATGCACAAGGCCCAAGGTTCAGTCCCTCCCCGCCAACAACTGGGGACTTGATAATTCTCCTAAAATTTTAACACCGAACATATTTAAAAGAGTTCTTCATTTGCTTTGTATTTTCAACCTCAAGTAGACCTAGTCAACATCCAATTCTCACAATTCAATCAACCGTTATGTGTGTCAATTTTAACAGGAGTATGAATGAAGTCCTTCATAACAGTAACACTCATGCTGGGTCAATCAAGTTACATCAGATCCTTTTGTCCTTTCCTATTCTAGCAGAAAACCAGCACATACACACACACAAGCTGCAACCACGCATGCAGATGTAATATTTTAGTATTTGACCTATAAATACATATTTCATATTTTATCTATAAATACATATCACATGTTGACAGACTCTATTACTTCATTATTCTAGTACAAACAGCTCAAAACTCAATATCAATTGATTAATCAAGTAACTTGGTTTGTCTACTAATAGTAATAATTAACTTGATGGATTAATATACATTAAGGGGTAGAGGAACATCACACTGGTGGGGACCTGTTGCAGATTGGTTATTTATTTGAACACTAAGGTGCACTAACAGTTCGTTTTCATTTCCTTAAAGGCTGCAAGGCAGAGAATTGCCCATCTTCTCCAGAACTGAGGAAAAAGTCTTGCAGTTTTTCACAAGTTGCAAAATGTAGTGACTAATCCTTGTAATATGGCATTACGCAGTCATGGGATGACTCCTGCTATCAATAGACCATTTCCCACCCCACAGACGGTACCAACTGGACCTTCTGTTTATTTCAGTGACACTTGTTTGTAATGCCGGGTGCTTCTTATCCCCGTGAGTCATGCTGGTCTGAGCGCCTCTGCTTTGGCACTTTTAGCAGCTCGTTAATTACTAACTGCAGCAAGGTCCTGCTGCTCTGCAGCTCCCACCCTTGGTTGAGAAATCACAACCCCTTGGGAGGATGAAGAGGCAGGCCAAATGTCCAGTTTGGATGCCTATGGCAAGGGCAAATTATCTTAGAGTCTTGTAGTTTCTCTGGATATTCAAACCAGATAAGATAATTCATTGTATCTCTGAAGTTCTTTCAAGTTTAGCACCAGAAAAATCCAGGGAGCACTTTCTTTTCTACTACTATTCAGAGAGGTTAAATGCAGTAGTGGTTAAAGATTCGGAAAGGATGGGTGGTAAAATAGAAAATAACCTCCTCATTCACTTAGGAACAGTATCTACATGATAGCACTTTCAACTTCATTAACACTGCCTGTCTGAATCACCCATAAATTGGCTCTCAGTCTATGCTCTGCTCCATAGTTGTTTCTGTGAATCCAAGTCCTGTCCTATACTCCAAAGAAATACATTTTATTTATTTTATTTATTTATTTTTGAGACAGGGTCTCGCTGTGTAGTTCAGGCTGGCCTTGAACTCACTATGTAGCCTAGCCTGGCTTCAAACTCACAGTGATCCTCCTGCCTCAACCTCCTGAGTGCTGGGATTACAAACATGCACCATTACACTCAGCCAAAAAAATTTTAACCCCTTCAGAAACAAGGACTGTTCTATAATATTTCCTATCTGTACCACTTACTAAAATACTTCACATATTTTACGTGTATGTGCTTACAGTACATGATATTTCTCCCACTAAAAAATACAAATAAAATTAGTAATAGGGGCCAGGGATTTAGCTCAGTGGTTTAGCCACCTGCTGCACAAGGGCAAGGACCTGAGTTCGATCCCCAGTACCAAAAAAAAAAAAATTAGTGATAGTTCTATAAATGAATGTAAGAGCTTTAAACACATTCTTCGTGACAAGTAACATATTTTTATGAAAACAATCTGTCAAACCAACCTGGTAGTCTATTTCAAGGCAGTAGATATACTGAACAGATGTAATAACTGCAATCCATATCACTCTTAGAAATGTGTTGTCTTTTATGTTGAGTTTATCAGTAAAGAAACTATACATTCTTGAAATCAGTATTCCTCAATCTAAGAACATAAAAGGAATCCAAAGGTAGCTTTCCACGGTCTGAAGAACATCTACTCACTCCCTTTATATTGAAGCATAAGACACTCAGTTAAGCATTCTGATTAACTCTCCCTCTGCCCTCAACCCTGGTTATCTTCTCCAAAATGGACATTGCAACACCAGCTCTTTTGCAAACAAAGAGATTTAGAGTCCTTGAGAATCACTCACTGATCTAGGCGTAGCCATGAGTCTTGACAGTAATAAAGCCCTGACGGCTGACTGGAGACCTACCTGCACCTCCGACCACATCCAGTAGAGTATTTGGGACCTATTTCTCATTGCACAGTTTCTCCCTTCAGTGTTTGTCTCTGGTCACCTGAAGAAGACTTCAAGGACACCAGCGGTGAGTTCTCCCAAGGTCACCAGACAAAAGGAATGGAATCCGAGTGCTTGCTCCATATACAGATGAACAGCCTTCTCCTCAGAAATTCTGCTTTGTGATTCAGTAATCCCACACCTTCATTCTGGAATTTTTTTTCCAACAAAGACCTTAAATGATTCTTATCTTTGGGGCCATTTGGGAGAGGAGAACAAAGTTTCTTACTCCTGGGGGCACACAAGACCTTCCAGGGGAGTGTTTAAGTCCCATCGATGCCCCATCACTAGCTTTTGATGCAATTATGTAGAAATGAAGCCCATGGACCAGTGCATCTGAATGCTCTCTCAGATGCTAAGGAAGCAGCTTCTCAAGCTTTAATGTCCATATGAATCACCTGGGAAAAATGGTTAAAATAATTAAGTACATTGTGATTAGCAGTTCTAGGGTGCAGCCTGCATTTTTAACAAGTTTCCCTTGTAAGTAGCCAAGAATTCTTAACAAGTATTGGGAATGGAGCCAGAAGTATGGCTGGTGCTTGTTCACTCATCCTCCTTCACACACACACACACACACACACACACACACACACACGATTTATATATTTTAGGTTCCAGTGATGAGTAAGATGGGCAGCATGGAAGAAAAGGTTAGGAGTAACCTGCTAACCTACACAGATGGAAAAACTATTTAGTAAATGCAAGGATTTGCCACAGTGCCTAGCTCAGGGCCTAGCATCTGAGCTCTCAGGAACTGTGGCTGAATACAAAGGGCATTCGCAGAGAGTGATTGTTCCATGGCTCTAGAAGAAGAAAGAAAGAATTTCTACATAAGTCTCTGGAGCAGTCAAATTCAACACCTGTGCTGCCCCTTTCCTATTTCATCGTAGATTTAGACTTCATTTGCTCTGCTTAACACTCAAGTCTGCAAAGACTGGAACTTAAGTTGAGCCAAACTCATCCATCCACTCACTTCTGCATAGCCTAAGAGTGACTTCCTTCCAGTGATCAGAAAAGTATACACAAAACAACACTTATGCGAATGACACATTTCTTCAGGTCTTCATCACGAATGAGTCACGGGCTCCTGAGGACCTTCACTCTGTTGGTGGCATTCTCACTACTTGTAATGCATTTGTATGTCACATAGCTGAGCATGTGACCTCAGCATGCTTCCATGATGGGCAGCATGGAAGTCGAATCCAAGTGACCATTCTACATTGCAGTAATTTGAAAATAGTAAATGAATAAATTTCATCAGCACAATAATAGAATAACACATAAACACACTGATTTATTTATTTGAATGGGCTATTATTTTATTTATGTATTTATTTTTTGGTACCAGGGATTGAACTCTTCCTGTTTGTCTTGTGCTGGGGATTGAACCCAGAGCCTTGTTAGGCATGTGCTCTACCACTGAGCTTACATGCCCTGCCCTGTTTGTATCTTCAGAGGTTTTGGAAGAAGATTCAAAATTCTCTGCCCAAGAACTCTTCTGAAAAGGCACACCTGTGAGGGTCTTCAGAATGGTTTAGATGTTCTCCTACTTTGGTTCAGGTAGCAAGTAGGTCTACCTAGGGTAGTCTCGTGGGAGCCAGCTGTCAAGGACTGGGCAAAGCTTCAGGTAAGGATTCAGAATCCCTTAGGCAGTGAGGTCAGCAAGGTGGACTTCGAGGAAGGAGACAAGGCACCACCATAAGGAAAAACTGTAATTATACATGCACTCAGACCCGAAAAAAGAAGGAAAGCAAACTATATATTGAAACAATTATTTGGAAGAGTAATTCTCAAGGCATTATTTGTTAGAAACTAGACCAGACCTGAATTTCTAAATGTTATACTATGTCTCTCAGTCTATTTCTGCCTCTATAACAAAAAACTTTAGACTAGGTAATTAATAAACAAGGTGAATTTATTATACACAGTTCTGCAGGCTGAGAAGTCCGTAGTCAAAATGCCAGCAGAGTCAGTATCTGGTGAAAGTTTGTTCTCTGCTTCAAAGATGGCACCTTCTTTCTTTGTTGTTGTTATTTGTCATTGTTGTTGTTGTTGTTGTTTTAGACAGGCTCTCACTATGTAGTTCAAGCTGGCCTCAAACTCACTAGCCCATGCTGGCCTAGAACTCATGGCAATCCTCCTCCCTCAGCCTCCTGAGTGCTGGAATTACAGGCATGTGCCACCATTCCCAGCTCCAAAATGTACCTTCTTGACATATCTTCACGTAGCAGAAAAGGCAAGGGAACTCCTAGAGCCTCTTCTATAAGGCACTAATCCAATTTATGGAGACAGAACCCTCATTAATCAGTTACCAAAAGGCTCCCACCTCTTAACACTATCACACTGGGGATTAAGTTGCAACATATGAATTTTGGGGAGCCGCACTAAGGGCCATCGCACCAAGAGTCTTAGTCTATTTTCTGTTACTATTACAGAATACATGAGACCAGGGATTCATCGTTGAAAAAGGTTTGTTTTAGTTCAGGGTTCGGGAAGTAGAAAAGCAGTCTTGACATGTTTTGTTGTCTTGTGAGGGCTTATTCTGCATGACAGAGGCAGGAAGAGGAAGCAGGCAAGTGCAGAAAGAACACAGGCGTGAGACAGATCAGGGGAGGCTCCAGGCTTGCTTATAACCCAGCAGCTCTCATGATAACTAACTCACTCTGTGGGACCTACATCAGCCCCTTCAGGAGTTTGGGGTCCTCAAAACTCAATTCCCTCTTAAAGGGCCTCCCATCCCACCACACTACCTCACTGAGAACCAGTTTTCTCACACACGAATGTAGGGGTACAAACCATATTCAGCCAGAGAAACATGTATTTTTAATGGAAGATTCCAGATTACATATGACTTACAATGTTGCTTTTTAAAATGCTGACTCATGGGCCAGGGATTTAGCTCAGTGGTTTCACCACCTGCTACACAGGCACAAGGACCTGAGTTCGATCCCCGGTACCAAAAACAAACACACAAACAAATAAAATGCTTATTCTTAAAAACAAAGTAATAAAAATTAATAATAAAGTCTCTCAAAACCAGCATGTCACTCTTTTTTTTTTTTTTTTTTTGGTACCGGAGATCAAACTCAGGACCTTGTGCTGTGAGGCAGGCAGCTGAACCACTGAGCTAAATCCCCAGCCCAAACATGTCATTCTCAAGTTGGAGAATCGAGTAAGACAAAGAAAGTAAATTATTCATTGGCTTACCTACCTCCTTTCCTAAACCTTTAAATTTATTTTGTAGGGGAAAATGGTTGTACCTTATTTCATTAAATGTTGGAATTATGGAATTTGTATGTTCCTATAAGCTACAATGATAAGCCCTATTAATGTCTTCTGGCAAGGAGGTATTTAGATGGGGTTCCTGACAGTGAGGAGCCTTCTATGTTATATTCACAAACATTAAGGAATGCTATAATGCTATCCTAGCTCCTGAGACAAGAAGAAAAGGAAGGAAATAACATGCTAAAGTTAAATCTCTATAAGGAAAACTTACGTGATTTCCCCAGGATGAGAACGTCCTCAAGTTTTTTTTCACGAGTTCCAAACCATAAGTGCTCTTACCTATGAGCCTAAAGCCAAAAATCTGTCCCAGAAGTGTCCTGAAACTTTGTAGTTTGATATTTGGAGACTTCAAGTCTAGAATGGAAATTCATTCCGCAGAAAGAACTAGTCTAGAAACCGAATACCCTCTGCTGGTAGTCAGATAGGGTATACAGTAAACTTGTTTTACTTTTGTTTCAAGTCAACGTCAATTTTCTGATGGGTAAAAGGCTTAGCAAGTTTGACTTTACACTGAGGTCCCTGCTGTATACCACACATCAGCTCTGCTGCGGCTTAAAGATAGACCACAATTGTTTGCACCACCTCCTATCAAGAGACAGGTTCTGCTGAGTGAACCCTGGAATCAAGGCTGCCCCTGTATCTTTCTTTGACCAAGAAAATGTAGTAGAAATGAGTGGAGGACTTTTCAGGGTCCTTTAGGCTTCCTCTCCCAGGCTCCTAGAACCCAGAGAGCCCGTGCAGTGAAGACGAAAAGCCTCCCGGGAAGACGTGCCACCTTACCATCTCAGCTGACCTGGCTGACGGCGGCCTAGGAAGGGCCCCGGGAGAGTCCAGAACGGCGGCCCATTCAACCATGAAACTACGAGAGCCCACAGTCGACATTTTCAGCCTCTAAGTTTAGGAGTAGTTTGTCACAGAGCGTTACATAACTGATATAAACTCTGTGGGAAGAAAGTGCTTTGTTTCCTCTTTCTCTTCTTGCCAAATGCTTCTCACCAAGGCTATCGTACTTAGAAATACAGAATACCACACCCAAAACTGGAAAAAGTGACAAGCAGCTAGCACCCAAATATTGGGACCATCAGCCAACATGACTTCTTTTATTCCTCCTAATAGCTTGAAATTTCCCACATCCGGGACATACCTACTGGGACCATGTGAAATCAAAACGCGTTTCCAGGGGCCGGGGATTTAGCTCAGTGGTTTCGCCGCCTGTTGCGCAAGGGCAAGGACCCGAGTTCGATCCCCAGTACAAAAAAAAAAAAAGCGTTTCCAGAGAGAAAAGCTTATATGGAGGAAGAGAAGCAGGGGAGAAGGGACTCAGACTATTTGTAAGCAGGCCAGGACTCAGTAGGGAGCTTCAAGCATGGGGAGGGCCGGAGAGTCAGCGGGAGGCCCAGCTGTGCCTTGTGCTAAGTCTGGGAGAACTTGCCCCAGAGGAAGGCACTGAGAACAGGAGAACAGAAGCACTCAGACACTCACAAAGCTCCACTCTCCTTTCTTTGTTGGCTACTCTCACTTGACTCAAACCCTGCTAGGAAATAGGAGAAACGAAATGTCATTCTTCTCTGCAGAGAGGACTCTGCCCATATTGCAGCTGCGGTAAACCAGTCAAATCATTAACCTACACAAACCCCCACATAGGTATCAGCCATTAACAACATTCCCACTCAGTCAACACAGACACAGTGAACTGCTGGAGGAGGAGGAGGAGGCCTGATAACACTTGGCATACGGCTGCCTCCCTAGCAAGCAGGCAGCCAACCGCAACCACTGACCTCCACAAAACAAGACAACAGGGCTTAGCCTCCACCTCCCAATCAGGGCCAGTCAAAGTAAAGGAAGTCTTCCTTATCCACAGTAAGATTCGCCATCAGTGCCTTTAATGTTTGCATCCCAGACACAGCTTATCTCCTTCCCACCGCCCACCTCGAACTACCGTCCTTTCCCTGTCCTCAAAGCCACACACAGCCCTAACTGCAAGGCCCTTACCACACGCAAGCCCAAGCGTGGATGGCTGACAGGCCTACCTTGCACTTGCAAGTCGTTCTCCTAAAAACAGAGTCCCAGTTCTCACAGTCTTATCTTCCCAAGGCCTAGCACGGGGCTTGCCAGACGTTCAGTAAATGTTGAAATAAAAGTAGTCCATTGGCCCAAGTGGCTACCCAAATGCACCAGTAATAACAAATGTAAGCCAGAGAGGTAAGTGTATAGTAGAAACAGGTTTTAGTTCCGTTTTGTTTTTAAATATAAATGTCTGGAAGAGATGCTTCCCAAAACTTCTTGTTAAGCATGTTCAGATGTGTTATTTTCTTTTCTTTCTTTCTTTCTTTCTTTCTTTGTTGGTACCGGGGATGGAACTCAGGACCTTGTGCTTGTGAGGCAGGCAGTGGAACCACTGAGCAAAATCCCCGGCCCTTATTCTCATCATTTACAATGACATTGCTTTTCATCAGAGCACCAATATAAGCCATAAAGTCATCCTTTCAACATTCTTGCCTTAAAGGGATGCGTGAAACTCTGCTTCAGTGTCTAGCCTGGCGTTCCGCATAAAAGGCACCATCAGCAGATATGTGTAGGGTGCATGGACGGCTAATTGACCAGAACTGCCACCGTTTATTCCTTTCCAATAAGGTACTTATGGATTTGCAGGGAAAGAAATAAGGTGCCCATGAAGGCATTCCTGAAAATCACTGTCCGCTTTCATTTTTTTCCGCTGCTCTTTGCTGGCTGCCTTGCTTGTTCCCTGCCTGTGCATCTGCTCGTTTCTGATTGCCTGGTGTAGCTTTGAATCTGAACTCTGTTTTGTTCCTTGTCCTTCCGATTCTAGTTGTCAGTCTGGCTTAGCCAGTGTCCTCGCTCTGGCTTCTGTCGTGTGCCAGCTTCCTCACTTCCCCTCCGTTTTACCCACAGGCAGGCTGATGTGGTTGGAAAAACACTAGCTTTAAATCAGGACCCAGCTTTGACATGTCTGTGTCACTCGTGAACCCACAATAACTTTTGAAGCACGCTTTCATAAAGGACTATTTTTAATGGTGGGGACACGGTAAAAGACAGCAATAGACGGTGCTGAGGAGCCCATGCAGTGGGTGGAGCAGGATGCCATTTCTACTGCCAGGCCCAGAGAGTGATGGATAAATGATAGCTTTGGAAAAGACCACTGCTTGTTGGACCTGCAGCAGTCCAGGGATGCACCCCCTTCCAGAGTGACAGCAGCGAGGATACAGCGTCCCTCGTTGTGGCCATGCTCTTCGTTTCTACAGGAACCCCCTCTGGAAACCAGAGGAAGGGTGCTCCAGGGACCTAGTCTTCCAAGTCAACATCCTGAGGGACACAGAGACAGAGAAAGGGCTGGGGATGTCGCTCAGTGGTGCCGCACCTGCCTGAAAGCACAAGGTCCTGAGTTCGATCCCCAGTTCCGCAGAAACAAAGAAGGGAGACAGAGAAAATACATCTTGGGTTATTCAAATAAACATAATACTTTCTCCATGAGTTTGAGTGACTTTTCTTTTCTAACTTCAGTTTTCTCATTTACAAAACAATGTGTTTTGAGATGATGCATGCAATGCAAATTCAAAAGTTTCTCATCTAAAATTCTACACTGCAGGACTTTGATGTCTTTCAGAGCAATTCCTCAGCCTAAAGCTGTGACCACTGCCACTCCAGCTTCACTCTTGACCTTCTGAAGAGCTTTCTGGAACAAGAGACACGGAGATCAATTCTTATTTTTAAAAAGGCATGACTCGGAAAAATAAAAAGTGAGTTTCTGCCATAGCATTCTAAAAAAGTAAGGAGTTACATGAAATAAAAGAAAAGCCCTCATTCAAGAAAGCCCCCTGTCTGTAATTCTGACAACAAAGCCAACCCAGTGGTATCTCCAGAAGCTGGAGTCCTGTCCCCTGCTTTCTCCAGGGTCCGCCCATATACAGGGCCTAGTTTCTTCTTCCTTGACATCTCAAAGTCTACAGATATGTAGAGAGATGAAAGTAGTCCTGGATTTACCTTCTTGGGACAAAGTTATCCAGGATTCTTGTAATGGGTTAGGCATTTCCAGAAAATCAACACATTTAGAAACATATTTCTAAATCTGGACCTGTTCAATTAAACACAACTCTGTAAGTGAAAGTTGTGATGTCACACAACTAGAAATAGCACTGGCGTTCGCAATTACAAGTCTGTCTTTCTTTTTTTGGAGATAGTACCGTTATTTCTGGAGCTAACAGGGACTTCAGACATCACTTAGTTGAATTTCCTCATTCTTCAGACGGAGAAACCTGGAAAGCAATAAAAACACAGGAAAAGGGGGGCTCACTGTGGTCCCCAGATCCCTCTAGTTCCTTTTTACTGCAAAACACAGCCTCTTTACATTAAAGCACAACTGTAATCAAACACAACTTTGAGGAATTAAATTCTTTGCAGTGAGTATTATTGGATATTCACTTTTTAACTGAGGCCAGCAATCAACTGATTTGTGAGAGAAAGAAGTTTAACACATAGCCATACCCAGCAGGGCTTGCCACAATTTTATAAGTGTCCTAGAACTTCGTCTGGGAGGAAGAACACTCTTTCTTGTCGACAGAAAGTAATCCATCATGGCTCTTAATTTTCTTAATGCTATATAACCATTTAATCACTTTTTAAATGGCTACAATCATTCTACGTCCTTTTGTTCTCTAAAAATAGTAGCTGTCTCTCATCCACTCATCTCGATGGCTTTTCAGATCTGTCTGCTCTGTGTTTCCGAGATGCCTTTAGCTACATCAGTCACACAGACCCGGCCGGCAGTACCTCCCTTGGCTTCCTCCGACAGAATCTGCATATTAGCTCTGTGCTAGAATGACTGATGTCAGCTCTGGCCATGCCAAACATCTCTCATCACTACTCGTTATAGCCCATTCCACACCGTGGGGCTTGTGCTGCTGCGCTGGAGCCCGCCCCCTTCCACATATTTGCTGTATGGATTCAACAATATGACAATCATTTTCTTCCCTTAAAGCGCCACTACTGCAATAGATAAAAATAACTTGTTACTGTTGTCACTGCCTGGTTGGGGGAGGTATAGAGAAGAGACTAGATGTTACAGTATCCAGACTGGACAAAACCCTTTCTCTTTATCCAAGCCATACTCCTAAATGCCAGCTTACCCAAATCCCCTGGGACTTTTTTTTTTTTTTTTTAGAAAAACAAGAAGAAACTGTCCACTTCCACTCTGAGCCTATGGCTTTTAACTTGCTTCAGATTTGAGCCCTGAAATCCACTGCCAGCTACAGGCTTGAGTGTTGGTTTCTTTATTGGAAGAAAAAAAGGTAGGTTCTATGTTGCACCAAATAGGCCATAACGTGCGTTCTGTGAGCTTCTAGGACAGTTGAGGGAACTTAAGACTCACCCAGGCAAGTAAACACACTTTTGATAGTACAGGAACTCGGGTCAGAAAAAAGTTATTCTAAAGCACAGCGACAAGTTGGTTTAATGTATCCCTTATGTTTCCTCCGCACACTGCCTATTCCTTGACAAGCTTTTCCTGCCCACTACCTAGCTCTGCTTTCCTGGGATGGCCCAAGAACTGTAGCCTCTCACAGAGTTGCTTATTTATTTACACTGTCATTCTTGTTCTCGTCTAAACTAACGTAAGTCTGCAGAGCACACGGTAAAAAGTGTCTCTTTTCATGTTTATTTCCCCAAAGCTGTTCACCAAATTGCTTTTTTACATCCCTTTTGCAGTCTCATCCCATCCAGCTTGTCAAGTAACCCAGATTAGAAGGAAGTCTCTGGAGTCCTTTTCAAAGGGAGCCTCCCATGGCCTGAAAGCCTCCACATTTTATGGAGCAGATATTCAGGACCTGCGGTACTAAGCACCAGGGCCAGTGAGCTGATGCAGACAGGCACAGGAAAATGGAGTGGCCTCTTCTCAAGATAATCATTACTGGGGTTGTCTGCTTGTCTGGTTCAAAGTGATAAACTCACATCACTCGCAGCTAGACACTGTGCAACAACAGACGGGGGCCCTGTGTGTGTGTTTGTGCATTTGTGTGCACGGTGCGGTGTTTACAGGACAGTTCTCCCACAGCAAGCGGAATGTTACAAATGGGAATCCTCACACGCAAAGGAAAAATGGAAAGGTAACGGTGATGGTGATAACTTTTGTTTCTTTTCTAATTGGTAGACTTGTGGCCTTCCTTGAACTATCAAGCATAAGGAAAATCACGCCTCCTTTCACAATTCCAGCAACACAAGTATGCAAAATAGTAAATGATATTTACCTAAGGAATTAGCATCACAAGGCCAGTCTCTCAGATTCTAGTTTTTAGCACCTTGAAAAGAATGCACAGTTCAGATTCCCTTCTTTTCACATTCAGGTCATCTCATCTTCTTGATCAATAATAAATACACCCCCAAAGGACTCCAGGGACATATAACAGTCAGGCACTTTGCAAACCTCAAAACGGGGTGGGAAAGGGGATGCCCTGTTTCTCTTCTGACTCATTGTCACAAACAGAAGGCCATCCTGAAACTTAGTTGATTTCGGCAAGGTTAGTTTGAGCCATCCATCTCCTGACCCTAAAGTAGCTGGGTTTGAGAATTAGCAAGGTGTCTCCGAAGTGGCCTCCCTCAGGTTTGGCGCTGCATAAACCCGTAGCAAGGCGAAGAGGACTGTGTTCCTTCAGGGACTGTCACATACACACAGGGCAGGTTTATATTTAAAACGCTCTGGGAGCTTGTGATCTTCAGCTACATACTTCTCCAGTTACTACTGAGGCTCATCGGCTGGGCTACTGGGGAGGAAAGGAGGGAACCACTCTGACTCATAAGGGGAGCAGCCTTTGGTCCGGGGACCCCAGCGTGAGCCAGGGAAACGTGCTCTCTCCACCACCACCGGCCCCCTCATGGAACTTCTCCTCCCCTGGGACGGAGGAAATCTGCACACAGTACTCGCAGTTCTCCAGATGAGAAACCAAAATGCATAACAGATTGTCTAAGGCACATTATATTGGGAGGTCCAGGGGCCCGGAAAGGCTCCGAGCGAGGGCGAGGGAACTACTGAGGGAGTCGCCTGCGGGGAGCAGGCATCGCCCCGGGCCTCGGCTCGGCAGAGGCTGCTTTGGGGGAAAGCCGCGGCACAAAGCCTTCCCGAGAGGACCGTGCAGGGCGCAGGCGCCTCCCTCGGGCCCTCGCCCCCGCGCAGGTAAAGCGCGGCCCCGGGGCCCCGCCGCGCCCCAGTTCCCTCCGGACCCCCGCCCCGCGCCCCAGCGCAGCTACTTTCCCTGAAGAAACGGGAGAGGGAGAAAAGCGACGGAAGCGAGGCTAAGGGACCAGGGTGGGAGTCTGCGGCCAGAAACCCTCCTGGGATTTGCCAAAGGGGCGAGGGGCCCGCAGCCCGGGACCAGGCGCCCGGGTGCAGCAGGGGCGCAGGACGCAGGGCCCCTAAAGCGCGGTTCGCCCAGCCTGAAGCTGCGAGTCCAGCCGGACTTGGGGGTGGGGCGCTCCATCTCCGGGACCGGGGACCCCACGCCTCAGCCGCCCACAGCGCCTTTCCGAGGGGCTCTCGGGCCCGCGGGCTGGCCCTGCGCCCCACACCCGACTCCCATTTTCCCTGCGGCGCCCCGAGATGCCGCGCCGCAAACCCGGGACCCCTTGGGCGCCTCTCGCCGTCCCTCGGCCAAATCGCAGCGCCTGTACTTTTCCAGCTCCCTCTTTCCCTCTGAAATTGAAAGTTATTGAGGTCGCTTGGGGTTGCGGCTCCGGCAGCTTCCTTCCCCGCCCCCGCAGCCATCCCCCTCCCCGCCCCCCTCCCCTATGGGGTGCTCCCGGGAGCCCGGCCCCGCACTGCAGCGGCTCGCGCTCGCCCTCGCCGGCTGCAGCTCGGGGTCTCTCTGCCACCCCTCGGCCATGGCCGTGCTGCCCGCGGTGCCCGCGCCCCTGCGCTCCCGGGGCCCCCGCGGCCGCCGCTGAGACTCGGGCCGCCGCCCGCCGGGACCCCGCGGCCGCCCGCGATGCTCCCCGAGGCCGCCTCTGCTCCTGCGGGGTGACAGCCGCCCCCGCGGCGCGGCGGCCAGCGCAGTGCGAGGAACCGCGGCCCCAGCCCCAGCCCCGTCCCCGGCCCCGTCCCCGCCCCCGCCCCGTCCGGTCCGCAGCGCAGACGCCGAGCCCGCCGGTTCGCTCCCCGGACGCCCCGGCCCGCGCGGCCTCGGAGACGCGGCGTCGTCAGCAGTCAGAGCCCTCGGAGACAGCGAAGGGAAACCTCACTGGGTTACTATGCGCTTGCGACTGCTTCCCTGGTTTTTCATCATTTTGAACTTTGCGGAATACCTCGGCGGCCAGCACGCCTCCCGGGGAAGGCGCCAGCGGAGAAGTAAGTGCGGCCGCGCCCCGAGCCCTCCCGCCGTCCACCTGCCCGGCGCCCTCACGCCCGCGTCTGCTCCGACGGCCACCGGCGCCCGCTCTGCGCCCCACGCCCCAGAAGAGCGCACGGGGCTCGGGTGCTGGCGGTGCCTCCCTTTCCCAGCATCCCGGCGGGGCCGGAGCCGGGGCGCTGGGTCCCCACTCCGCGCGCGTCGCTTTTGGGTCTGAGAAACCCCGGTCCTCCGTTAGACTTGCTCTGGGGATGGGCGCTTCGCTTTTGGGGTGCAGAACGGGACCTCGGGCCCCAGGCAGCCGGGATGCCCGGCTTGCGGGACCCCCTGACCGCAGGGCGCTCCGGCTGGGCTGCCCGCGCTGCCCTCGGGTAGGAAGCGCCCCGCGTGGCCAGGGACGCGGGGCTAGCGCCGCGCTGCGGCTGCCCACGCCCCGCGCTAGAGGAGAGGGTGTCAGCGCGCGGAGCTCCACGCCGCGGGTCTGTGCGCGCCCGGGTTAACCGGGGCGCAGGGTCCCCGCTGCTCTGGCTTCCCACGTGAGCGCGATGGCCATCTCAGGCCCTTGCAAGTGGGTCCCCGAGTCACACTCGGAGGGAGGAGTCCCCTGGAGCCTCTCGCTCCTGTGGTCCTTGGACGCTTGTGACAGCTCCCCCAGCGTCCTCCCCGGAGGCGGGAGCCCTGAGCGGGGCGTCTTTCCGATTCGAGGGGCAGCGGCGAGAGGGCCCCTCTCTGCTCTCGCGCTCCGGCGTGGCGAGACCTTGGCAGGTCCCGGAGCCCCGGCGGCGCCGGCACCGAGTTGGGGGCTCTGGGGGGAGCGGGGTGCAGGGATGCAGCAGTCGCCTTGGCAGCTCGGCCTCGGTGCTCCGGGTCCCCGGGGCGGATCCCCCGCGTCCGCCCCGCAAAGCCCCTCAGGGCAGGCGGAGGACACAACCGGGCTTGTGTGCCCTGGAAATTTGGTGATCGCTCCCGGCGCAGTTTGTCTCTGCCCTGCCCCTGGGCGCGAGGGTCCCCTGAAAGCTGCCTTTGTGCCGCTGGCTCAGCCAGACAAGGTCTGATTCACCTGGAAATTGCCTTTTAAAAAGGCTGTGTCCGAGCGCCAGGGGCCCCGGCCCGGCCTCGCTGCCTGGAGGACCTGGCGGGGTGCGCGTCCGGCCCACTCCTGGCCTCTGGCTGCTCGCCGTCCTCGTGACGGCCCCACCCACTGCGGCGCACCCCAGCTCCGATCCCGGCGTGGACGGTCGAAGGCATCGCGTTGCAGGGTCACGATGGGGAAACCGAGGCCGGGCGGCGCGCAGCCTCTGGCCTGTGATCGGCTCAGCCCTTGCGGGCCGGGCGTGCACCGCCCACTCCCGCGACCCCTCTCGGCTCACACTTCCCGGGTGGGGCGGGGTCCGAGAGCCGGGGCGTCCCCACCTTTGGGTTTGGGGCCCTGTGTCTGACGGAAGACACCAGAAAGCTCGGTCGCAGCCCGTTTGTCCCCTTCCGGCCCGAGGAGCGGGGCGCGGGGGAGCGGGGAGCCCTGCGGAGCCCAAGAGCGGGAGCTTCCCGACCTGCTCCACCCGCTCAAGGCCAAGTCAAAAGCGCCTTCTGGTTGCATCGCGGAGATGGAGAAGGAGTGGGAGGAACTGGGTTCGAATTGCAGGGCCTCGGGCGGAGTGGGGCTGTCCGGAGCCGCCGGAGGCAATGCCCCTCGCGCCGTCGCGCCGGGGCCTGCGCGTGCGGCTGGGTCCGCAGCGCGATCCTGGGAGAGGGGCGACCCCTGGCGTCCCCCGGAGAGACCGACGGGCTCCCTTGGCAGGTGCCTCGCGGCCCCTGGGAGGATGGGGAGGAAGCGGAGGGTGGAAGACCCCTGCCCAGAGCCTCAACGTCAACTGCATGCGCGCCAACCCAGCTGGGCCATTTGGAAATATCTGAAAAAGAGGGAACAAGAAAACTTTTCTCTAATAAGAATTACACTAGATCTTAGCCAAAAGGCCGAGAAGCGATCTCTCTAATAAAAACTAAGAAAAAGGATTTATTAAAAGTATAATAAGGTGGTGATCAAACATATTTTAAAAGGATACCAACGTTTACTAAAGTGAATTTTTAAGTGTCCCTTTTGGCTTGTAGATAACTGCACTTTCCTAAATCTTTAGAAAGCACCATTAAAAATAAAGGTAAAAATTGAAGGTGTAAGAACTGTTTTTCCAAGTTTTCTTTTTTAATGGTACCTTAGATGTTTTAGTAGCAGAGTTTATTGCATGCAGATACACAAGAACCATGGCCGAGAAATAGCTGGTAAAGCCAAGTTAGTATTCTTTTGTTTCCCTAAAACAACCACTGTCTAATTACTCTCTACTTTATTACAAACCAGTGTTTCCATTTATAAAGAAACAAACTTTTAAAACAAGAGTCTACAAAATATCTAATTAGAGTCGAATAAAGACATAATAACATTTTCTCTATTTGGATCCATAACTCCTAGAGATAAAATATTGAATTTATTGGAGATGAAAATTAAATGCACTCCTCATTGAAAACTCCCCACCCAGCAATGTATTTAGAGGTAAGCCTTAGCTTTAAGTATAAGATGCTAAATCAAGAAGCCTGAACTAGGTTTTTAACTCATTTTCAGTGTGCTAGTAAATTTAAAAATTATATCTGACAAAATAATAATAGTAATAATAATAATACCTTACTAGTGCATTCACATTTCACTTGGATTTTGTACCTGGGCCCCCAAATAGTCGCTTGCAATGGACAGGCAATGATTAATCTCTATTTGACAGAGAAAGGGCCCGAGAAACAGGAGCTAAATAACCTGCACAAAGCCCCAGAGCCAGGAAGCGGCCCTTGCTCTCTTCCGTAAGCCTCACGATGATTCGTAGATTTATCCTATTTGTTGACCCAAGTTTTAGATATCAGGCTTATTAAGTAAACAACTAAATGAGGAATAAATTTGGTAGTCTCTTAGACCATCATTTTCTCAAATGTTTAAAGAACAAGCTGTTCTGCTGGGAAATTTTGAACTGATATTTATATGCATTATGCAATGATGACAATGTTAAAAAATTAAATACAGGGGCTGGGGATTTAGCTCAGTGGTTTTGCTGCCTGCTGTGCAAGCGCAAGGATCCCAGTTCAATCCCTGGTACCAAAAAAGAAGAAAATTAAATACATAACAGTAATAGTGAAACTTGCTATATAAAATGCTATTATTTGATTATCCAGAAGACAGCATAGGTTCATGTTATGCCAGAAGGCTTTTGTTAGAAACAATAGATAACCAATTAGTACCTTTTTTTATTTGTCCCCATCTTTAATTTGGGTTTTAATCATTCAGATTGTAGATAAATGCAAGTTTTGAGACGCCATTATGTGTGTAATAATTATAATTTATCCTCCTACACAATCTATGACATGGTTTGAAGTTTTCCATAAAGAATTTTGAGAAAGGAGGCAAGAGTATGAAGAAAATTTTCATGGCAATAAAATAAAAACAAACTTTCTAGAATATATTGGTCATTGCTTATGATAATGGTGCAGAGCTTGAGTCATTCTTTGAGATTCAAATATATTCTTAGTAATTGCTAATATTGGAAAATAAGTTAACTGATGACACAAAAAAATGTAATATTAATTTTGAATGAAATTTGGCTTGGATGTTGTCTATAATACACATTTTCGTCTGTCTACATTTGTCACCAGATTATCTTGTTTTTGAGGAAAACGTTCTACAGATAGAGACTTAGACAGATTTTGCTAGAAAGCATATTCTGTGACGCATCATGTAATTTCTTTATATAGTTGTCTCTTTTTTTTGGTACCAGGGATCGAACTCAGGTCCTTGCACTTGCGAGGCAGGAGGCGAAACCACTGAGCTAAATCCCTGGTCCTGTATGTAATATCTTTATAAATCAAAGAAAAATTCAAACTCATAGGCAGTAGTGGTAAAATCTATATCCTTTTTTTTTTTTTTTTTTTTGGCACTGGGGATCGAACTTGGGATCTTGTGCTTGCAAGGGAGGCAGCAGAACCACTGAGCTACATCCCCAGCCCAGTAGTGGTAAAATCTAAATGTAAGAAAAAATCATTTATCTTTGTGTATTCTAATTTAAGCATCATTACACTATCAGAATTGTTTCCTAAAATACCATCCTGTTGTTTTAATTGTCGCTTATTACTTCTATAAGATTTTAGTAACCACATTAGAAATGGTAGTTTGAAATCTTGTCATTTTAACCCCGTTACTCTAAGTAACTGGGAAGATAAGAGTGTAAAAGTGACTTTCTGTGATTATTGCATTATTCCTTTAAGCATATAATATGAACAGCATTTCAACTTTTAAATAGATAAGCTTTGCTAAGTCATTTCTCCATTAAAGGTTTTCCTGGTATTTAATATTCTACAAATTAGTTCCCCAGAAAGCAATGAACAGAAATTATGACATGTAGTAAAATTTGATTTTCAAGTTATTATGGGCAAAGCCTTGCTATACTACTAGAGACTGAGGTTATTAGTCATGTGATCATTTCAGATGATTGGAATCAGATAGAGCTCTCAGATTGCTGCTACACATCTACAGTGTTTTCTATGAATTGCCTAATCTTTTTTAGCTGCAGTGGTTCTTTTCCATTCTCTATAATGTAGAGTTGTCAGAACCTCTTGTAGAGGTTGAAACCAAAAGATTCCCTCTGCAATTATAACACTGAACTCTTCAAAAAAAATAACAAAACTATTACACAGTGATTTACCAAATCGTCTTTTCCTTTATCTCATCCAAAAATAATTTTCATTTTAGAACATTCATCTGATCCTCTCTCTCTACTTTCTCACTGCTCATTCACACGCATCCCATCCCCAGCTCCCAAATATCGTTTTCCAAGTCGTGAATTCTTGAAATGCCACCACAGTGGATATTGTGTTTCATGAAATGTAAGAATCAACTTTGGTTACCATAAGGAAAACATCATTCAGTTTTGAGAACATGGAAAGGATCATACAAGACAGTGTGTTGAAACTGTATGTTTGACTTGGTTAGGGAGATTTCTTCTAATATTGTGTTGTGTGTACATGGGCATGTACTGGATGTACAATGTTACATCATAAATCACATAGGTTTATTTTTGTCTTGCTCCTGATTTTGAGGCAAAATGTTGATTGCTTTCTTTGTTGTTGATTTTTCACAAAGATTAACAAGATTGGATTGTTTTAAAATTTACCACCTGGGCCAAGGATTTAGCACAGTGGTTTCTCTGCCTCCCTCGCAAGTGCACGGTCCTGAGTTCGATCTCCGGTACCAAAAAAAAAAATTTACCACCTATTGGATAAAAGTAAATTTGAAGTATTTTGCAATTTATACCTTAAATAAAATATATAATGTATAAAATGTACACTTATGAAAGGTACTACCTATATTTTCTATTTAATTCATTCCATCATATTCTTTTCACTCAGGACTATTACTAGCATTCTGGTGAAAGTAGTCATCTAGAAATACTATGAATAATGGAAATGATCCATTGTCCAGGATTATGGGGCTCCTGAGAATGCTAAATATCCAGGTGCCACTGAGTGTTAAGAAATCCCATTTTCTGCCCTCAAGATTTCAACAACGTGGAACTTTTAGCCAAAATACCTGAATACTTACATTTGATGAACAGTTTCAGTAATTTAAAAATTCATTTAAAAATATTGTATATTTACAGGTGCCTCTTATCTGATAAGAGCATTTCTCCCTTATTTGTAGTCTTGGCAAGGGATGTAATTACCATCTGTAGTCACTAAAATTCTTTTGCAATTTAAGGAAAATTCAATGGTACTAAAGAACATGATTACCCAATTAAGTAGATTTAATAGCTTGTACCTGTCTTTATATTTTATGCAAAAATGTATTCTTCAAGGCGCTACCTTATTAGTTTTCCATCTGACTTTTAAGAATTTGATGAAGAGCAAGTATCATAAGTTCTTGGTAAAGTCTGAGACTTGAGAAGGGCAGAATTGCAGTGTACGTTGGGAAGAGGCCACGGAGAAGCTGAGGGCCTGGGCTCTAGGTCTAGCACTGTTCCTGATACCAGAAAACCCAGGCGAATCACCTTGCCGTGGTAGGCCATATTCACAAAGCCAAATGAGGAGGTTGATCAAACATTTACATCAAAGCCCTCCCAATAGTCTCCTGTACTTTCCAATCTTTTGGTATGAGAATATGAGGTACGAGTAGACCGTTAAATAGTCCCACTAAACTGATTTGTCTTATCCAGCTAAGTTCAGGTAAAGATGGGGAATGAAAACATGTAAGCATTCATTTATCATAAGTAAATTTATCACCTAAGATTTATCACATAATGATGCACTAACATATAACTCATAAAACTAGAGAATGAGGTAACTGCACTATGTCTCATCCACAGTTTCTAGTGTCTGAAAACCCTAACCGGAGCACCAATCAGCACACTCAGTCTACGGCAGGTCCATCTTGTCCTTGGGCTCAGAATCACAGGGAGCCAGCTTCCTCCAAGTAGAGGAAGGCTTCGTAGCTTTCCCACTAAGGCAGGCTTTCAGGGGTGACTTGAGCTGAAAAGGAAAAGCCACTCTGATAGTCCAGGTTTTCGGCAGTAAGGCCTATGCTAAGAAAGTGAATAACTGAACAAGAGACTATATGTGGCAGATGATTTACTTTGATGAAGTCAATGGTTCTTGGCAATCAATTGGATGTAAAGGTCACCTTGAAGTATAAAGACCAGGGTGGGATGGTGGTGAGTGGAAACACAAGAGACAAATGTAAGACAGGAAGGAAAATAGAAGTAGGTTTGGGAGAAAACTTATTTTTCTTTTGAATTTTCTTTCATTAAAGGATATTTAGGGAGTCAAAACCAGCTTCAGAGAGTATCAAGGGCTAAAGCCAGGAACTTTAGAGTCACTCACATAAAGAAGAGGCTTTGATGTATGAGACAAATGCACTGACGCCTTGTTGATGATCATCCAAAGTGTTTGCATTGCCAACACTGACACTCATTCTTTCGTGGTAGCATCAATTTAGATTAATTACAGTGAAGCACTTTGTCTGTTTTAAAGAGTTTAATATACCATTTGTAACTGTAGTTTCTCATTTTTCAAGCACTCTCTGTGTTATGTAAGATGATGGTGTCTGGCATCATGAGCTGCAGTTGTAAATCTTGGAGTTCGAGGTTCTACGTGGAAGCTCATAACCCATGGAACTGTTACTTTGCCACAGATCATAAGGAGTCTTAAAACACTTTATGATAACAAAAATAACTTTTCATAAGGTGTTAGAATGATTTTTAAAACCATAGCATTTGGGCCTAGTATCTATGTATATAGTAGAATTCTACTTTCAAGCAGATTTTGCTATAAAGTTTGTTGTCTTACAGTGAAAGAATCTAAGGATGGGATAAAACTTGAAGGAATCAATTCCATTTACACAGTGCAGCACCCTTACTAATTCCTCAGCATGAACAATTGCCAGTTCCAAGCTTTCTCTCTTTTTTCTTTGCTCTCTCTCTTCTTTTTCCACTCAGGGCACTGTATCAGAAGTAGTGTGTTTTCCTGTTCTTCTGAGTACTTGGCATGGGCACAGTTTAGATTTAGTTACCTTTCAACACCTTCCTACAACAAATGTGCAATAATGCAGTCCATTACATACACTCCCAAAATTGTCCCCCCTAAATAGCTAGTACGCATCCTGAGAGTAAGTGGTGAGGCAGCCCCCATCTTATAGCCACGTAATACAAACCACCACCACACAACATAAAACAACCGAATTTGTGAGCTGCTTATTTTAGAACACTGTTTTCTTAACATAGGCTTTATAATGCTAAGAGAAGAATGGTAGTTTCTCACTTCTCATCTTAATATGTACTTAGAGTTGTTTTGATAATTGCTGAAATAGCTTCCATGAATACCAAGCCCTTCACTCGATACTTTTACAAAACTGAGTGCTTCAGTCCTCACACTCACACTCCGTCCTCACACTCACGCTAGAGGGGATGAGCCAGCAGTCACTCCCGTCAGTCACTCGTTGCGATTGGACCACTTGGATTTCAGCTCGGACTTTCCTCACTGCCACACTCCACCGCAACCACTGGGATTGGGATCTGAGGCAGCTACGGGGCCATTTTGTCAAAGCCCTCCTTACTTCTTTCTCTTGCTCTCTCTTTTGCTCATTTGTTGTTCACCATATGAGGAACCACAAGACTTTTTGAACCACTTACTATGTACTACTCATCCCTGCATCTCTTTCTTTTCTCTGCTCTTCATGCTCTCTTCACTTACATCTGCCCTATTGATGGTTTTCAAACATCAGCAATTGCTGCTTGTTTTTATTAGAAGCAATAGAATTACAAAGTTCATTTGAAATATTCTAAAACTATTTCCCCCAAGTATGTATGGAGCACACAACCAGGCGAGGATTATTAGCTTGGCCTGAGAATGTGGGCAAAGTCTATAATTTTGTAGTTAAAGTTCAAAAACCTGCTCTGTAATTTACAGCCACAGTAGATATTTCACTGGCTAGTGTATGTTATCTTTATGATGCTTCACAAAAATGTTATTTGTATTGCTCTTATATTCTGAGCCTTAATAGCAACTGCCACTCTGAATTTTTCTTGATGGCCCTGAGCTCACAATAGAATCACCTGGAGATTTTGTTTAATGCCCAGCCCCCACCCTATTTGAAATGAAAGAATCTCTGGGAACAGGGCCTGGGCAGCCTGAGCTTTGAAAGTCGTGCTGGTGACTGACATCCAGCTGAGACTGAGAATTAGGGTCAGAGCCTTCATTCAAGAATAACTACTGCAGCTCAGCAAGTGTCGAAAACAATGCCAGTTTTATAAGGGATAAGCAGACAAAATAAATTTGTGTAGAGTGTGATAAAGACATGTATCAGACATGTATAAGACATGTATCATCTGAACAAATAGTTGTTTAAAATATAAAGCAACTCAATAGCCCTGTAGGGTTATCAGTCAGTGGAGGATGGACAGACTTTTGCAGACAGGAATCATCTCCATCAGAGTCCAGAAAAGAGGGCAAAGTGTGCACAGTAGGACTCGACAGTAAATTTAACAGATTCTGGTTCTGTAGAATAAGAACACTCACTAGGAGAGGTGTAAATCATGGTGGGGGGACTGTGATTGCTACTGTGCTTGCTGTGGTGAGGAGGAAAAAACACAGCTGTACAGGAAAGGGCAGGAGCCATACTCGAACATTTTCAGAGCTACTTAATGATAAACAACTGGGTTTTTAAAAATGTCTTACCAGGGCCAGGGATTTGGCTCAGTGGTTTCGCCGCCTGCTGCGCAAGCTCAAGGACCTGAGTTCAATCCCCAGTACCAAAAAAAAAAAAAGTCTTACCAGATGATTGGTAATGCACCAGTTTCCTCCCTGTGAGGAAAATCATAATGGTTAGTAAACTGCCTATGAAGAAATAAACGTCCCTTTCTTGTATAGTTTCTACAGTTCCTAACTTTAGATCCACTACTGGTGATCAGTAACGCTACTATAAATAGCATAGTTTGGACTCTATCTAAATGTGCGAAGTGTTGTGGTAGGGTCATTGATTCATGAACCTACTGCCTTTATTTCACTCCTCATGTGCTCGTCTTAGAGTAGCTATCTTCATTAAATCTTCTTTATTATTCTGTTCTACTTCATGGGAGAGTTTTTGAACCTTGCCATAAACTGGGGGAAAGCTTCTTGTAAGAGTGAGGTGGAAGTCCAGGCTTCCTATCAGATTTAATTTTGCTTGTTAAGGGGGCTCTTTGGGAAAATTTGGGTTCCAGCGAGTCACTAGGCCAAATCCTAATAACCACAATTGCCAGAAGTAATTAGACTGAGGAAAGCCAGGTTCCTTGGGAGGAGGGTCATCAGAGCACGCCTGAGCTATTGCTCTGTGGTCAGGCCTAGTTTCTTGTCCCTAAGGACTGGGAGCAATCAGGAGTTACAGAGAGCAGGAAATCGATGAGAAAACAATGCTTTTCCACCAATTTTTCCCCCTCATAGGTCATTCACCCGTAAGCAATGCAAGAAATGGGAATGGGCCATTCGTATGTGCACAGTTCACGTCACCACCCTAGTATAAACCACCTGTCTGCCTGCACGAGTGCACAGCCCTCTGCTCTCAATACCAGTTCTCTCTTCCTGGGCAGATAAAAGAACCAAGGAATTTAGCCCCAGCCTTCATACAAGAATTATCTTACTAGGAGGGAAAGGGAAGGCAATGAATCCTTGTAAACATCCTTGAGTTAATTTAGATTATGGAGGAAACATTTGACAGTAAGAAGATGGTGCTACATTAGACGAGAGTTCTAAAATCTCCAGAGCTAAAAAAGGCCAAGAGTAACTCACTGGAACTTAAAATGACACCTTTTAGAAATGTGGTGTTGGAGGTAACTACCTAGAAATTATCAACAAGTAATTGTGATTGTCACATGCAGCTTTCATTATGTGAGCAGTTAAAACATTATTACATCTTTCCACCAGAATATATTCAAGAAACACAAATACAGTTTATCTGTGCTCAATAACCAAGGTGAACAGGTTTCCTTGGAAACCCATACCATTTCTTGGAATTACCAGAAAGGATATTTTGTTAGCTTATTCGATAGATCTTGAACAAAAACACAAAACTTCCACTGGTCACTGTCCTTAAAGTTTCTAATTTTTTTGTGATTCAGAATGACTTCACTTTATTTCCATACTACTTGAGCTTAGACTATTAGTTCTCTTGTTTAAACATATTTTTTTTTGGTACCAGGGATCAAACTTGGGTCCTTGCACTTGCGAGGCAGGCGGCAGAACCACTGAGCTAAATCCCCAGCCCCATTATTGCTTCTTTTAAATACACAAAGAGGAAGTCAAATTCTTTGGCCAGTTTCTTCCATCAACTGGCAATCTCCAGGTATCAATTCGCGAATAAACCCTTACCTCCCACAGTCCATACAAAAGCATAGAAGAACGATATATCTGGTTTTCTTTTAGTTTTTAATTTGACACTAAGATAATGTAAGATTAGGAGAATCCTAATTTTCTGAAGTTTAACAGCAAAACTTTGATCTGTTTCGCTGTCTTACTGCTTTTATGGTATATATATAAATGATATAGAAAAAAGTTACTCGGTCATAAATTAATTGCATACAGGGGCCGGGGATTTAGCTCAGCGGTTCTGCCGCCTGCCTCGCAAGCACAAGGTCCCGAGTTTGATCCCCAGTACCAAAAAAAAAGAAAGGGAAATTAATTGCATACATATGAGCAGTTAGATACTTGCTTCTTATATAGTTTTGTTTCTCAATTTATGATGATTTTTTTTTTTTGGTACTGGGGATCGAACTCCGGTCCTTGTGCTTGCAAGGCAGGTGGCGAAACCACTGAGCTAAATCCCCAGCCCTATGATGATATTTTTGATCCAGAGTTTAAAAAGACATGACGTTTTTAGAAGAAGAAATAAGGACTAAGGATGGTATCCACAGCCTCCTTGGCCTGAATTCATGTATTCATTTTTTGCCAGCACCAAAATGAGAACTCTTAGCTCTTCCATGGAGAGGGAATACAAGTTACAAAGGCCCGTCTCTTTCTTACGGACAGAGCCTACCTCCCAGTTCTCCCTAGAGCTTGACGGAGACCTGATCTTTTAACAGAGTAGCCTGGGCTTCCCTCAGTGGCCTGCTGGGCTCACAGAGCCCGTGGACGCACCCTTGGTCCCGGCACGATCACCAGCATCTGCCAGCTCCTCAGGGCCATGCCTCTGGGACGCGGCCTCTGATTCATGTGTCTTCAGATGTGTGGGCACCAGGTGCCCATCCCTTAGTCTGATCTGTAGGGTTTGGAAGAGAAGCCCCACACATTCCAGCTATGACCCTCTTCAGTACCAGGTGCACATGCATCCTGCTGACATTCCAGGAGTTTATGGAAAACAATTTATCTCTGAATTTACATTGCTTATGCTCTAAATGGGGTTCTAAATGGGTTTCGTTCAATCCCAGAAAAGCCTATGTAATAGTTTTAGCCAAACTACTGAATTCATAGGCCACTGGGCAGAAGCACTGTAGTTCAGGAGATAAGAACATGTTTCCAATGGATATTGCCAAGATTTCCCAATGCAGGATATTTTCTCCATCCTTCTTAGCCCAAATTCATTTCCTCATCCAAACCGCTGCTAAGATGAGCTGAACAGCCTTAATTTTAGAATCTTCCAAAGAAAAAATAAACACACAGACAGCTGAGTTAATTTATAAAACACTGCTGCATTTATCTTGGCAGATTTCACTTTTCTCTCCAGCATACAACGCTTGTGTGCTGACTCTACTTAGCAACTCAGGGAGGAACAAGTCAGTTCTATTTATTAAGCACCTAGAGAGTCATCACACAGATGACTGTGTGTCTCTTTATGCTCCTTACACAAGTTTCTTTCCTCAGAGATAATTTACTTGCTGGATCTCTGAAACCTACCTAATACTTTTTTCTTTAAACCTGAAATAAATGCGGAGTCATTTTTACAAGAGCAATAAACTAAAGTGGCTATTCAAATACTTTGGATCTCTCTGCACCCTGAAGTGCCTTTTTGTTAGTACAAACCCTTCGTGTTTTAGAAGCGGCACTCTGAAAATCTAGGGCTGCTCAGGATTATATGACGGGAATTTCCTGCCCCCAGCCCCACCTGCCCTCTGATCCTGGGACGGAGCCTGCAGTTTTGCAGGATTCACTTTGACAACTGTTCTGCTGTAAATATTTAGAGAAGTCCTTTCCATTAGAGATTAAACAAAGTGTAAGTAACTGTTCCACTGTTCCTAAAGGAAAGATCTTACGAACGTTAGTGACAGCAGAGCTTATACTATCTGAGGCACAGATTAGGGTACTGTACACCAGATGAAAGACTAAAGGAAAACGAATCAAAAGAGGAATTAGAAAGGACTGTGTGTATTTCGAACTGCAAAATATTACTTCTAAGTTACCACTGTGGAGATGGTGCTGTGTAAAGTGAGTGGGATATAGAGAAAATGAGTTCACTTAAATGGGAAAATACTAAACATCTGATCCCCAGCCCAGTTGAGAGAGAGTCCTTGACTATTTCTCATGTGCTCACCAAAGTGAAGTCACATATCTGCTATCCGATCTGATCTAAGTCTGGTCTCTGTATTATTCCTATTCACGAGCTCTGTATTATTATTTAGCAGTATGACTGAACTCTAAAGCTTGTGTCAACACCACTTGTTAAATAGTGTGATCCCCAAGTCTCAAGGGCTCCACCATCACCAGTGTCCCTCCCTGTGCCTTCCTGATGGCCTAGCATTCACACACACAGTCACCCAGCACCCAATGGGGCCTGCTTCCAGGACCCAGCTCACAGTGACAACTGCCACATTCAGGTCCCTTATTGAATGTGGCCTAATAACCTCCACACATCCTCTCCTACTTAAATTATATCTACCTGTGTGTGGTCATGCACACCTGTGATCCCAGCACTCGGGAGGCTGAGGCAGGAGGATTGCTGCAAGTCCAAGGCCAGCCAGGTACATAGCGAATTCAAGATCAGCCTGAACTATGAAGCAAGACCTGATCTCAAAAATATAAATACATAAATAAAAATTAAAAAATTAAATGATGTCTAGATTACTCATAATCTCTATTTTTGTGTAAATGCTAATGAGATCACTGCTATACTGTATTTCATTAGGGAATTATAATGAAGAAAATGTCTGTAACAAGCTTTTAAACATTTTTGATTCTCAGTTGAATCTGGATGTGCAGTCAAGGGTTTAAAAGGCTGACTGTACCAGGACATTACAGGCTGAGCAATTTAAAACTCAGACTTCACTGGCTGAATTACAGATTAATTTTAGTCTTAGTAATCCCTGTGATACCTGATTAGAAGAGGTGTGCATCCTTTCGACTATGGTAGTTGTTTTCTCCTTCTCTGGATGACTTAGCGCTTACCTTAAAGTATAAAAAGCTGTGAATTTAATTCAGCTATTCATTGACAAGTCACAATCTAAGATTTCTGATTGGTATCTATAGTTTTCTTTTCTTTACAAAGAAACGATTTTTTAAATTTTATATTAAATATTTTTCCTGTGAAAGCACATGTTAGAGAAAAGATTCTATATAAATAACATTCAAACATCTACAGTGGGATTTTATTCCTCCTTGTTTTGCTTCAAACATATAATGGAGATCATTCATTGCTGAGTTTCTAATTGACTTCCTTGAATCATGTATATGGTTGAACAAAGACAATGATGCAAATGATCTATGGGATAGAATGAAAACTTGATCATTACAGGAGTGTCTTAGTTACTTTTTTGCACTGCTGAGACAAAATACCTGACACCCACAAGTTAAAGGAGGAAAAGTTTATTTCAGCTCACAGTTTGCAGAGGTTCCAGTCCATAGTCAGCTGGCTCCAAGGCAGGGTGGCGTGGGAGAGGGAAATCTTGGAGTAGAAACAGTCCATGTTGGGGCAGGCAGCAGGCAACAAGCAGCAACAGCAGCGGCAGACCTGTCTTCCCGGTCTCCCTTTATAGCCCATCAGGACAAAAGCCTGTTGATTGGTCCCACCCAGACCCAGGGTGGGACTTCCATTATCCACATTATGGTAAACTCATTTACTTATCGTACATTCTTAATCATAGTGTCACACACCATAGATCCAGCCACCTCCAAAAAGCCCCACCTATGAGCCCATGAGGCTCTGGAGGGACATCTACAAGCCGTAGCAAGATACAAGCTGTAACAAGGAGACTCATGTATTTGGACTCCACCTCTCAGAATCTGTTTTCTTAGTTTAGACTCTAATGAGAGAAATCTCACACTAGCAGATAAGGATATTGATCTCTACTTTATACACTGCTGTATAATTTAGACAAATTATCTGGTCCGTGATTCTCTGTAAAATGGGCCTCCTGCTCTTTAGTTTATCTGAAGGCAGGAAACTGATCTTGAAGTCCCTCCAACAGCAAGATCAACAAGCTTTTCCTTTTCCCTCTTGCAGCATATTCTAACCTTAGATAGTTCTCTGTAAAAATATCAAGAATGTGAAGTTAGAGCTTGAATTCAAAACTATAGTTGCTTGTACTGTCATAGAATGTTAGGCCATACTTTAAAAGCTAACAAGCAAAAAAAAAACAAACCTTGTTGGAGAGAAAAACATGGGAAAAAACTGAACCTGAAAGCTCTAACTAAAACACCATAAATTCATTAGTTCCTTGCAGAGCTATTTATTGGACATTTATTATGTGTTGGTATTACAAAAGTGAGAAAACATCCCTGCCCATTAAGCACTTCACAGTGGTGAAAATACGAAAAATATAAGTGGAGTTAAAAATTACCATCTGGCAACACATAGATACCATTTCTAAGCTGTGGAAGACTTGTATTTTAGATTTGTTTGAATAGAATTGGAAATTAATTGCATGGTTTATCATGGGCCTAATCCATACCCAGATTTTTCTCTGGAAAACAAGGGCACTGACAGCATTGTAGGATAAAGCAAGAAGGTGAAAGGAAGATCAACAGAAAACACGGAAATTTATTAGGCCTCCCAGTATTTTCTTGTCTTGGGATTTATGAGCAGTAAACAGCAGTCATCGCTTAGGATAACGTGTGTGACAGTCACAGGAAGCGTGCCATGCGGACTATAAACGATGCTGGCATTGTCAGGTACAGCTTGGCATGGAGTGGCCCAGTTGGGTAGAGCCAATTTCCACTTTTGGCACATTGATTAATTTCTAAAGCTGAACTTTCACACTGGTTCATTAACTGGAATTACTTTACCAAACAAATACTGAAACATTGTATGTTTAAAAATAGTGCATTTTTGTTCATCTCTTGGAGGCAGTTCTCAAACCTTTTATGGTCAGCCCTGGACCGCAACATGGAATATACAACTGGATCTACTTGAAGCACCAGTTTGGCTGACACAGGTCAACAAGTTATTTGGCTTTCTTCTGTAAGCCTGCTGATAACCCCTCCTCACAACAGTTGGTAACTTTGAAGATGTCTGCTACTAAAATTCAGAGCCTTCAAAGTGACATGATTCAGTTCTCTTCTATATGTTATCATTAATTTGTGAAGGGTTTTGAGTAGAGAAAGGCAACTATTGGCTAGTTTTACATGTGTTATCTCATGTTACCCTCACAACAATTGAATGATACATATTTTTGCCATTTTATGAATAAAATAAATCGTACTCCAAACACTTAAGGAACAGATCAAAATGACCCAAATAGAAATGATGTACCTAAAACATTTAGTGAGAACTTTTGACCTAAGGAAGATCCTTTCTTGTGATACTGTTGTTCATTAAGCCCATTAAAGAGGATGCCAGAGGAGATTTAAATGAAAGAGAGTTTATGTAGGGGAGACAGAACTACTATGACCTCTTCACACAAAAAGTAAGGTGAGAGAGAGAGAGTACACCAGGCTAATCGGCAGAGTGGCTACTTGGGAAGTACCACGAGCTTTTACACTGTTTTTAAAGCCAGGAGCCCAACAACTGTCACTCCTCAAAGAGTCCTCTGGTTAGTAAATGGTAAAATAGTGTGGTAAGAGGTGAAAGATGTGAAGGAAGTAGAATCCACCAGAAGAGGTAATTGGAAATGAGCATAGAGGAAGCTCCTAGGTTTTTGGCTTCGGCAACTGGATGGTGCCATTTTCTAAGACAGAAAATTCTAGAGAAAATGCTAGCACGTGTTCAGTATATACAATATGCTCCAGCAGCCAGGATGGGTTTTGGAAAACCTGTATGCAGCATAACCCCTCCTGTTACTCAAGTAGGAAGAGGGTGGCCAGAGAAGTGACTCAGCGGAAGTCATGTTGCCATGGAGCCGAGAGGACCTGGACTCTGGTGGCCATGCTGTAGCCCCAAATGCTGCAGAGCAGATGGCTCCAAAAACTGACATTCCAGACAAATGCTCTGCAGGTTTTCTGGCAATCTCATTTCATGTTTGCTTAATTAATGATCTTTTCAAAGAGAATTTTCCGTTGATTGGCTAAGAATTTATTTCACAATCTCTTCATTTCCTTACTGCCAGCGAAGTCAAAACGTAAAAAGTTACAACACTGTTGCCCTAATCTAAGAAGGTGCAAAATAGGGCACCATTTAAAAAATGAGACACATTTTCATCAAAAGGCTACTAATTCCTCATCAAATGTATTCTTACTTTTGGGTTAAAGGAGCTTCCAATCTTACCTCCTGCAGATTAAGTGTCATTATGCTCACTACTCACAATACTTTGTGTCAATATAGTTTTGTACCATGTATAGACATTTGCTTATCATGATTGTTTTCAATACTCTTTCAAAACAGACAGGTCTTACCATGTCATTCTATGAATAAAGCTTAAATATGTTAGGTTATCTGTGTGGTATCCCAAGGTCACTACGTGATGACAGTAGTGAGCCCCCCAACTTCTTGTAGGGGGATATGTGTTTTGTTTTCCTATAAGAGTCCTTTCTTCGGATTTGATTATACAGGCAAGTAGAAATCTCTGTTAGGAGTGAGACTTTTACTGGCTGACAAGCCAAAGTGGTGGACCCTTCAGGACCTGTCCCACTGAAGACCCCATTATAGGGAGGAGGGGATCCTGAGGTAGGAGCAACAAGTGTTGCTTGACAATCCTTCTTGAAGAAAAAGGAGACAACTTACGGGGTGTTCTCTATGGGAGTAGAACTTCTTGAGAAACAGGCTAAAGTTCTCTGGAAGTGGGTATTTTCTAGTAAGTATTGCTATAATTATATGGGGATCCCAAAATATGAGGACATTTGTTTTACTAGATGTGATAGAATAGACTGTTTTGGGCAAACAGACTGAACTAAATTCAAGAACTTCAGGATAAAACTCCAAAGGTTTCTTATCCTATCAGCTGGGAGCTAATTAATGGTGTGGATCTCAGTATTCTCATCTGAAAATTTACAGGGATGAGGAAAAGCTTTAAGATTCCTGTAAGTTCCATAATTATAGGCATCATCCTCCCATATATTCTTCAAGTATTTCTACATATTTTGTTCTTTATACTTCCTCTTTCCCCCTTTACATTTATCTAAGTTCTTCTTCCCCTTAATGTCCTGTAACTGTTCCTAATTACTCTGTGCTCTTCAAATAACTCAACCATCAATAACAGCTCCTACCTTTTAATTTCTGTTACATTAAATGTCTAGTCCATATAATTATGGCCATTAGCATATGAAACAATTATTTTATGAACTCTATTGTAGGCTTCTTGAGTCAGACCCCACACTATTTCTTAGTAGGATCAGTCCCTAGGAAACTGCTTCATGCCATTGCTGAAAAGGCCTTTATTCGTGAAGATGATAAAGATGTGAAACTGAAAACGTGACGTTTATGTCACTTGCATCTGGTTCACCTGGAGTGTTTCTCATACATGCAGCCACCTAAGCCCACCATCTCCATTCTTGAATCAAAAGCTCTGCAAGTGAAACCCATGCATCTGTATTTTAAACGAGTACTCCAGGTCACTGTTTCACATAGCTAAGTTGTGGAGCCATGGGTGTAGACATTTGGTTCTCCATGCCATACAGGTATCATTTCTACAGAATGTCTGGAATGTCTAACCTCTTTCACCCTGTTCAAATAGGTATTTATCGCCGGTGGTCTCACGGGGTTCCAGCCCATCACGTTGTGTGGGGTCACCAGTGATATCCACTGCAGTCTGGATCTCCAGTCCTTAAAAAGTAGCTTCTTTCTGTTCATGAGTTTTGAGCTTCTCAAGTTACCAGATCTCATATATTACAAAGAAGCATCAGCATCTGCCTCCTTTCCAGACTGCTTGCTTAGAGATTCCTGAGAGGTTTTTTCGGAGAAGACTGCCAGTTGCCTTGATTATAGATGGAGATAATGCAGGATGAGTGAGTAAGGCAGAATGTCTCTCATCTATTGATGTTTAATGAGTGCCTGTAAGAGTGTTTGGTGCTTCACACAGCATCTCGGTGAATCCTCCCAGGGTGTATCAAGTAGCCATTCCCGTGTTGCAGATGGGAAAGCCCAGGCTCAAAGAGGCTAAACCGTGTTTTTCTAAATATTCAGACAGTAAATGCCTTGACACATGTAATTGGCATTACTCATCTGCTCTTGGGATAAATGTGCAGGGCTCATCTCCGAATGCAGAAGCAATGCAGGGAGCTGTGTACATAGCACAAATGCATCAGACCCAAAAGCGTGCTTACAGAGTCCTCTTCTGTTCCATGAGGAATTCGGTAAAACTAGCAGAAGTCTCCACTTTTTTCTCTGCTCTGAACTTTAGATATGACACACACTGCTGGATTTTTTTTAATGGTATACCCACTATTTGCACATCTTCTTGTTCCTGTTAAAATACCAGGAGCCTCCACCTGCTGTTTGTTTATGCTAGGGCTGCAGTCATCAGAGATGCTGCTGGAGCATGCTCTGTGGCCCAAAGATCCAAGTTACTCGTAATACATCAAAGTCCAGTTTGTTGTTAGCACAAACTGAAGTTTGTTTCATTTAAGAATGTGAAGTTAATAGTTACAGACTCACACCCATGCAGATTCATTACCATGAAACTATCACATTTTCTGTTTATGTTGATTTCTAATTATTTCTCCTCCTTAAAAAAAAAAAAAAAAAAGAGAGAAATAGCTCTCTTGGCCAGACCAGAGCACACAGTGATTCCCACTGTTGGATGAACACGGTTGGATCATGTCTCATGGAGAAAGCTCCTGTTATCACCCACGAACTCGTCCACAGGTCCTGGCTCTCGGCAGAATCTGGGTCTTCATGACCCCTGTCCTCCCCTTCCTGTCCTCTGCTCACCTCCACTGGGGAACACGGCCACTTGGAGAAGGGAAGCTTCCCTCCCCCAGCAACAGCTGGAGGTCCTGATCCAGTACCTTATATGTACCCTGCAGTGGAGAGCATTAACTCCAGGACAGTTCGTCCATGTGGCTAAAGAAGAGTCACTTCAGTTTCGATCCTGCAGATGCCTTTGTCGCCTCAGCAGCACTATCAGTCACCACCACCTGGTTGGCCACAGGAGAGCTAGAATGGGGTTCATGGCTTCTTAAAAATTAACTTTGAAAAAAAACTGAGCTGGGCGTGGTGGCAAACACCTGTGATCCCAGCACTCAGGAGGCTGAGGCAGGAGGATTGCCATGAGTTCTAGGCCAGCCTGGGCCACATAGTGAGTTCAAGGCCAGCCTGCATGACATAGAACTTGTCTCAAAAAACAACAACAACAAAAAGAAACTTTGAATTTACCCTGTGGATTATTAATTTATCTAATGAATAAAACAACCTAATGTTGAGATTGTTCAAAAAAGGTTCCATTAGAAGTGAAAACCATAGTGTTATTGCTCTGAATTATTGGCACGTTTCAATATGTGTTGCTAATGGCAGGAATTTAGAAAATGCAAGAAAAGATGATATGCAAGATTGTAATTTTTTAAACTTTTTATTCTTTCTTTGTTCTTATGACCTCTTATATGTTTCATAGCTTTGCCATTTCTCTTCACCCACCCCAGCCCCGCACCCTGCACTAAAAGAGGAATGAATATCTAAAACCCCAAAGTAAACTAAAATTATTGCCGGTGGGAGATGGGGAGGAACAGAGGAGAAATGAAATGTTCCCAAGAGTAGAGAACATGGAGACTGACGCGTGGTCTCTTCAAAGACCAGAATCTGAATGTCAGTTCCAAGTTTGCAACTGGTTAGGACATTCTCCTCTAATATAAAAATTAATAAGAGAACATATTTCCATGGAATACAAGATGCTAGTTCTGTTCCAAGACTCATAAAATTAACAAAACTTAAAGTGAGTAACTGCATTGGGCCGCAGTGCTCTTTCCTCCCCTTCTGATGCTACTTACAGACGCAGGGTTGAAAGGTGCTGAGGCACTCGCCTCGTCGGGAGGGTCTCATCAGGAGGGTCTTCCAGACTTGGCCTCAAGTCCCTCAGGGCGCTGGGCCAGCTTCGTGGTGCTGGGGTCCACCCTCGGGCTTGGCCCTTCCTCACCGCCTTAAAAGTCTGCCCGAGCTGGTGCTCTCTCTGCCGGGAAACCCTTCCTCACGTTCAGAGCTGAAGACTGCTCGGTCTCCATGTCTCATGAAGGCGTGACAGCAAAGTCTCCCTTATTTCTTGGAGTTGTCCTCGCCTTACCCATGTGTTATTTCATTGACAACACCCCTCACAGTGCATGATGACAACAATGTTTTTACTTATTAATTGATCAGCTTCATGATGCTAGGAACTGGATGTCTCATTCAAGCCTGTATTTTCTGCATCATGTACTTAGGTATATAATGGGCTCTCCTACTTTTGTTGAAAATCTTAATCACACATGATGCACTCAGACACAATGCAGCCCTCTCCATTTATCTTCCATTTGTAGTCTTGATCCTATGGCATGTGACCAGGCAAAACATAGCCCTTCCCAATCACATTCATATCTAGCCACCACCTAGTCATCATAACTTAGATTTCATGAGTTCCACAGATGTCATCATTTGCTAGCTATTTTCATAGTATTTTAAGAAATTTTAATATTTCATTTTAGTGGAAAGAATAGCTAATTGATATTTAATGTTAGGTTTGCCTTGTTGCTATGGTTTTATTTTAAAGTATTTATAGAATATAAATATTAGACTCCCTTCAGGAAACTATTATTTGGTAGGAGAAAAAGAAAGTTTTACCAAATTCTCAAAGAAATTGTTTCCATTAAAAACAGCAAGTTTCCCCACATAATAACAAGGGTGGAGCACCGGCTAGGTTGTATTTGGCGGCTGTTGAGTAGATTCTTCTCTGAGACTGTCAGAAATTCTATGAACCCACTGGTGTAGCACAGACTTTCAGATTAGAGGTTGATGTGGTGAGACATAGGTGTGGCAGTCTCTGTTATCCTGTCCTTGTGAGTCATGCTTACTGGTTCAATTAATGTCTGTGGTGTTCACTTTGATAAAAGACCTCACAACATATGTGTATGAGTGTGCATGCACATGTGTGCATGTGTGTACATACACGTGTATACATGTGAACACAGGTTTGTGCACACATGTAGATATTTAAATAACAGGTGAGTTTTACTTCATTTAAAGATTAAAACATTGATACATTCAAACCACTAAAAGACAAATAGGACTTCAGAAATAACAAGGTCTGTATATATTTGGATATATAAACATGTGGCTCTTTCAACAAATTTTGTTTTGTTTTTTGAGGCAGGGTCTCCCTATGTAGTTCAGGCTGGCCCTGAACTCAATATGTAGCCCACGCTGGCCTTGAACTCGAGGCGATCCTCCTGCTTCAGCTTCCAGAGTGTGGGGATTACAGGCGTGAGCCACTGCTCCTAGCTAACAAATTATTAATAATAATAGAGGTCTATGAGTAGACCTGTGTTCATGCATATATCATAGCTTAGGAAGGTAAAAGAATGTTGTGTCCTAAAATGTACATATACTTATTCAGAAAATCTTTTGTGCTTATTTTCTTATCTATATCTAACTTCCCCAAATTGTTTAAAAGATTGTGGGGACCTAGCCTTTGTAATTCTACTTTGGAAGCTTTTACTTATAAGTAAGTAAAACCAATTAATTCTCAATATTTTCTTGTTTGACTTAACAGAACTTGAAAGAGGTTGCCAAGTCATTCAACTTTTTAACATTGGGTTTTTCTTAAAGTAAACATTGCCAAGCATTTCAGAGGAACCATGAAACATCTCTTAATTTTCAGTGACCGTAAAGTTACTCTAAATAATAATTTTGTAATAATCAAGACCCGAGATACAATAGAAATGTGTTATTCTAATGTAGGCAAGAAAAGAATCACATTTTCTTTAGGTGAATGTATTCAAAATAAACGACATCTAGAAAAGATTCCACTACTTAATTTCAAATGATTTATGTCATATATAAATATCTTTAAAGTATAAGTGATTTGGAACTTCATTCTTTTACCAGATAGTCGTAGGCAAAGCCCCCTGAAAAGCAATTATTATAGATACTTTCTGTTAATTACTTTTACATCTTTATTTTTTTAAAACACAAATAGCTTATTTTTATATTTATTGCCTTCATTCACTCAATTATCAAAAATTCTTTATTAAGAACTTATTCAATAGGGCCGGGGATTTAGCTCAGTGGTGCCACTGCCTGCCTCGCAAGCACAAGGTCCTGAGCTCGATCCCCAGTACCAAAAAAAACCTTATTCAATATATAGCCACCCTATGTTGGAGTTGCCAATTACCAGGAAATTATCGAGCCACATTATCACCTCCTGCCCCAGGATTCTTACATTCAATCTGAGCATCTTGTGACAGGAGCAGGCCTGGGGAAAGGACAAGTGTAAACTAGCCCTGATGATGGAATGCCATCCTCTCTTCTCCATGTGCTTTGTTTGTTTGTTTTGTTTTGGGTACTGGGGATCGAACTCCGGAAGAGCAGGCAGTAAACACTGTGAAGACTGGAATGCCTTAGGGAGATCTGATTATGTCTTTTGTTGGTTGCTTGATTGGTTGGTCAAACATCAACTTTGTGGATTAATTTTTCATACAATACATTATGAAATCAGTGTGTTACTTTCATGTATTGAACACCTCCTTGGTACTCAAACTTGTTTAATTAAACTACAGTTTATTAAATTTTGTATTTCTGGAAAATTTCTAGCCAAACATAAATGACATCAGAGGTACCTGGCAGTGTAAAGAATGGGTTTCTTTTGCATAGCTATCTACAGTACATGGTAGTATATTTACAATTGAGCTGTAGAAGGGGATTTGAGTAAGACAAATCCTGAAAGCTTGCCTCTAAATTATTACAGAAACAGAATTTAGTTTTCAGTACTCTAACTGGTTTAGTTCTTCATAAACATTGGAAATACATAGCTAAATGTTGTATATTTAGCAAATGCTCTGGTATTATTTAAAATTCAATTTTCTAGATATTATATCAAAGCTGAATTAACTTTCATGACAATAATAAGTTTCTTAGAAACTGTTACATGAGTGATATATCACAAGTTTAAGGCTATCAAGTAGAGGTAGTAGGAAGAATAGCTTAACAACCAGAGAAATAAGTGATTTACCCACTGTGAGTACTGTTCCTTTTTTCTAGTGACAAGGTCCCACTAAGTTGCTCAGGCTGGACTTGAACTTGAAATCCTCCAGCCTTAGCCTCCCCAAGTTCTGGGATTACAGTGTGCTCTACCAGGCCTTGCAAATTGGTGTTAAGTCATTCATTAACAAATACTCTTTTTTTTAATATATGTGCACTCCAAAGTTAAGAAGAGCTATTTAGCTCCTTAATTTGGGGGAAAGTCTTAAGTAAAAAATTCAAAATTTCTAGGTCAAGTTTCCATAAAGTCTACCCAATTTCCTTTTATAGCTAACTTGTTGGTGCCAGATATCAAAGATACGAATTTTAACCTTTTTCTAAACTTGCTATTAGTTCTGTCACAGCATTATTTTGAGTCCCAATTTGAGGTTTCAAATTAAACAATTATAACAGCTTATAGTATATTCACCATACTTATCCTCTTTAATGTATGTGCTTTGAAGGCAGAAGTGATATAGAAAAACAAAGTATTATTAAATATCCTCATAATACATTTTTTTTTTCCGTACCAGGGATCGAACTCAGGTCTTTGTGCTTGCAAGGCAGGCAGTAGAACCACTGAGCTAAATCCCCAGCCCAATACATCTTTTTCTCTTTCCAGATGTCCTACATTTGACTATGGTTCCTTTGTGTTTCATTCATTCAGAGTGCTTTTCCCTTTCCAGATGACTTCTTTAGCCATGCAGCCACTCCACTCCCACATGCATCTCCAAAGTAAGCCTCATCCTGTAAAGTAATGATGTCAGCCACGTTTGTATCATTACAACTGAATCCCATGCATCTTGTCCTATAACCTCTTACTCCCCTAGTAGCTTCTCTGCTTTCTACTCATTGGCAAGAATTAGAAACATCCCTATTCAAATCCCCTTTTTTGTTGGTTGACCATATTTGATAGATTCCACTTCCTAAATATCTTTGGAACATGCATCCTTTCCCTGTCACGTTATAGTGTCTTGGCTGTATTGTAAGCTACATCACCCTCTTCAAACATTACATGAGTTTTCTCCTGGTTTTCATGTCTGCCATGCTGCCAGGGAAATACTTCTTACTGTTTCTTTGGTTTTGGTTTTTTGGGACAAGGTCTCACTATGCAGCCAAGGCTGACCGTCAACTCACTATGCAGCCCAGCTGGCATCAAACTTGAGACCCTCTTGTCTCAGCCTCTAGAGTGCTCAGATTGCATTTTCTAACAGAAATCTAACCATATCACACACAGGATTGGCACACTTTCTATTTCTACAGAATAATTTCCTTGGTACATCCCACAAAGGGTTCCATAATCTAATACTACCCTGTGCTTCCAATCTTGGATTGAATTCATGCCAATCTCCTTCTCAGTTTGGATAACTGTGGTTTTTCCTCTTCTAGCTCCATGCAGCCATACATCTACTGATAAACTCCAATTAATTTTCTGATATTAAGTTAAGCAGTATTCTATGAAACCTTACTTATTTATATCTCTACCACCAAAATCTCCATTGCTTATATAAATAACAGTGGAAACATTCTTTGAAAAAGAGTGATTCAGAAATTCAAAATGAAGTTATGATTAGAGTAGGAAAAAAGAAGCATGACAAAATGATTCTATTTTTGACTTAGAATCACAAGATTTTATGGATGAAAGACTTCTTAGAGTCAATCCAGACCAAAGTTTTTTGTGGTTTCCATATAAAAAGTAAAAGCTCTTGCCTTAAGATGAAGTTTGGGAAATTTGTATCTAGTTGTGTAATACCAACTGCATAATTTGCGTGATCTTTCTACAGTATTCAAGAAATAAGTCACTACAATATTCATCCATAAAATTTAGAATCATAGAATCTGCACTTCATAGTCTCAATTTCTCTCTATCCTATTGCTAGAACTTACACTTTCTTAAAGAAATGAAGTTGGCATCATTTTGTATTAAATTCACTGCCCATACTAAAAATTCACTGATTAGAAATGAATAAACCAAAATTTTCATTGCAAGTTGAGACAACTGGTCTTCCTTTATTTTTCAAAACTTTTTATCAAAACCTTTTGTAAAGGCAAATTATGAAAAAGGCAAAACAAATTATTATAGTCCAAGGTGGACTACGTTGCATTTCATCAGTAAAACTTTAAAAAACAGAGGGAATTAGGTGAGGTCTTTTTGGCACATCTTACAGTTTCAGTGGAAACCGTTACCAGTCATGAGACCCATACACAGTTCCCTTATTTATTTATTTTTTTTCCGGTAGCCGGGATCAAACTCAGGACCTTGTGGTTGCGAGGCAGTCACAGTGCCACTGAGCTAAATCCCTGACCCAATACACAGTTCTTTTATGTAGAGGTCTCCAAACATCTAAAACTCAATTTTTCAAATCCAACTCATTTTAAGGAATGTCTGTCTGAGAGCCCAAATATGAAAGTCATGTTTCTGTCATTAACTGAACTATTTAAAGTGATAGTCATAGTTGATAAAAGTTTCATGGTGCATAAAATTATAATTGTGTTCTATTTTAGCAGCCACATTTCAGAGACAGGGAAAGAATGGATGGACCCATCTGACCTATCTTTATCAAACCAAGTCATCTAGGCCTTGAATTTGGGGTTACTTTCTTCTAAAAAAGGTCCCCATTTTCATAGACAATTCTCCTGAAAAAGGTTCCACAGCAGTTTGTTTTCCTTTTTTATCTACATCTCACTTCTTGAGGTTGATTCTGAAAGACCTGGAACTCAGAGCTCTTGATCCCTTCTTGTTTAGGGGGTTTCCCTGTTTAAAATATGTACAATCTTAAAATATGTAAAATGCCCCTGAGTCTCCAGTGCTGAGTTACTGGCATGAGAAATGACCAAGTGAGTTACCTGGAAAGCTGTTTTTACTTGCAAGTCCCCCAGGCCCTATAAGCTCTAAACCCCCTGTGCCGCTTTATCTGACCAGCTCCGCCCCACAAGAGAGATGTACAGGAAAAGCAGGCTCCCCTCAACCCCGTTCCCTCAGTTTCTTTACGAAACATCTTCCATGAGAGTGAGCTGTGTGTGGTTCCTGTGGTGGATTTGGGGATGGTTTCCTACAGCAGAGGACAGGGCAGCACAGTGGCCTCTCCACAGTTGGCCTTCACACCTCTGCACCAAGGCTCTTGGGTCCTACAGGTGCTCCTTCAGAACTCGGTGTGGACCAAACATCTCTGTGAGGACACATTTAATCACAGCAAGGACTGTGAGAGGTGATCCCTTCTACCACCAGCAAAAGAAGTGGGAAGTATGTTGGGATGCCTTTGGACTCCTGTGCCTCAATCTTAGCTTCCCAAAGGAACATGACTTTCTTTCTGGCATCCTGAAAGGACAATAAAGCTATTAGCATTACATCCGTATAGAGACTATGTTAGGAGAAGAAATCATCTCAAATGCCAGCTACAGGAGATGCCCTTTAGTTAGCAGTTCCTATCAGATCATGAATAGAGAGGAAGAGCTCATGAAAACATGAATCTCCCTGATGTTTGTTCACTTTATTTAGATTTGCTCCTGAACACTCACCTCATGCATCGGTGACTCCTGGCAGCCCGGGAGTATGTGTAACAGTGATGTTCAGTCCATCTCTCCAAGTGTGCCTTTCCCTTCAGCAAGGAGAAAGCAAGGACACTGAAACTAAGAATTCCCTCCCCAAAGACAAAATATTGAACATAAGCACTCATATATTTTCCATATGGAAATACTGGTAAGAAAAGTCACATTTTCACCATTATATCCATCTGATCTGCTAATTATTAAAACTATGTGAGAAGAAACATTTCTGGAAAGCATTGAGGGGTGGTGAGTAGCTAACTTACTTTCAGAATTAATTTGCACTGGATCAAAGGGTAAAACTGTGTTCACTAATAAACTGTAATTGAAAATAATATTCCAGAACTTAGCATTCTTGTTCAAGCTATGCCCTGGTGTATGTTGCTATACTGCTGAAGAAATAAGAGACATGTGCTTACTATCTACTACAGAAATGAAAAGCTGAACTCGCATGTGCTGTTTGCAAGGTGTATGCCAGCACAAAATCACCGGTCTCTGATTTCCCAGGGTGCTAATTAAGTAAGAATAGCTTATATATAAACTTTGTAAATCATGTGAGCCACATATATTTTTACTTTTCCAAAGCATAAGTGTTATGAACTCTGAAATTAAAATAATATACGGTCTGTTAAGGGAAATATCAGATCTCAAAATATGTAGGAGAAATATCCCACCTCGTTTACTCAGGGTCACCAAGTTGCAAGCTAATGAGAGAAATGTATACACCATGCAAGATGTCGCTTAACTTCTACATCCAGGGTTTAACCTTCACTGTTCACTGTTGCCTTTCTGCATTTGTCTCCCCAGTGCACCCCAGCGTCAGTCAAGGCTGCCAAGGGGGCTGTGCGACGTGTTCTGATTACAATGGGTGTTTGTCGTGTAAGCCCCGACTGTTTTTTGTTCTGGAAAGAATCGGCATGAAGCAGATAGGAGTGTGTCTCTCTTCATGTCCAAGTGGATATTATGGAACTCGATATCCAGATATAAATAAGTGTACAAGTAAGTGCCTACACAACATTATATTTTTATCCCATCCTCGAGGACTTTTCCTCACTGAATATCTGTGATATTCAATGTTGAGTAAATAATAATGTTGACCTGATAATTAGGCTAAACTATATTTGGACTTAACCACCTGTCAGGACAGGAAAATTTTCAGCCACTACTGTAACTGACAAAATATAAAGCACTTAAGTTTTTATGGAGGGGTGTTGTATCGTAAAAGCTAAAGCTGAGGATGTGACTATTACTCACTGAACCCACAGAGAAGTTCTGCAAGCATCAGTACCATCTAAGGTCTTGTTACTGTCGCACAATCCAAGTATTTAATAACTTGAAGAATCATTTTAGCTATCTGGCTTCCAGAAAGGCTCCAGTATGGCAAGTGAAACATTTATTTTATCAGTTGGAAACAAATGTTGGAAGCACTCTCATCTGGACCCTGAACCTGCTCTCCATGCTGAAGATGAAGTGACCTTTCGAAACTGTAAATTAGGAAATCTCGCTCCTCTGTCCAAACATGACATGTTGCAGGGCTTCTCTCTCCAACCTCATCTTGCCCTGACCTCCCTGTGAGATGCTCCCAACACAGGCCCTGGCAACCACTGCTCTCCTGGGCGCCTCTGCCACACCTCAGCCTGGCTAAGCCCTCTCCCTCTCAAAGAGGCTATGACACCTCACCACATTAATCTGCCTCTTCCTTTCATCACTCACTTCCCATCTTTTTTTCCTGCATTTTTCTGTTGTCGTTTTCCAGAGCCCTCCTTACTCTGGAACCAAACTGCCTGGGTTCAAAAACCATTCTGCTTTTTGTGGTTCTTGGCTGGTTACATAACCATTTCAAGCCTTGGTCATTTTATTATTTTATCGGTCTCATTATCAAAATGAGAACCATCATAAAGGGCACTTTATTGGATTCTTATAAACTTTAAAAAACCTTAAGATTGTGAATACTTGTAATAGTCCTGGTTTATAGTGTTTGCCTTTTAAGATCAGCGATTGCTATTTATTATGTCTCCTTGAATTGAGTTTGGGGCAGCCTCTAACTGCCCAAGCTGCTCCTGTTAAGGTACACAAAAATAATGCCTGGCAGTTAGTGGGTAATCAGATGGCTGCTGAGTGAATAAATAGTCCTAAATAACAGCACAAAGTTCTATTGGGACATCAACGTCATTTAATACAAATAGTGACTTGGTATTATAACCATTCTTGGCTGTATACATACAGGTAAAATATCCCTTATCTGAAGTCCATTGAACCAGAAGATTTTTTTAAGTTTTATAGATTGGGGAATATTTGCTTAGATTTTATTGGTGGAACATCTCAAATCTGAACACCCAAATATGAAACTTCTGCAGAATAAAGTCACATTCCAAGTGTCTCAGATTTCAGAACATTTGGGATCTTTAGATATTTGAAAAATGAAAGCTTAAGTCATATTACCAAAAATTTTTCATAAAGCACCCAGTGCACTGATTTTGAACGCAACAACTGATGTACATCAAGGAAACGACTGGAAGAATCCTTACTTCAGTTTAGCAAAATAACTTTGAACCCCAAGTTTGTTTGACACCAAAGTTGCGTGTGCGTGTAAAACTGGTTCAACGATAAAGAAGTTAGTAGGTAATGAAAGCATATTTTCTCCTTTCCTTTTCTTTCAGAATGTAAAGCTGACTGTGATACCTGTTTCAACAAAAATTTCTGCACAAAGTGTAAAAGTGGGTTTTACTTACACCTTGGGAAGTGCCTTGACAATTGCCCAGAAGGCCTGGAAGCCAGCAACCACACCATGGAGTGCATCAGCATCGGTGAGAAACTCTGGGATGTGGAGTGGATGAGAAGCACCCCCGGTGGTAGCAGGCTCCATGCACAAGCTGCTGAATCCAATTTCACAAGAACATGAAGGTGTCTCTAAGGGATTACCCATCCCTTTTACAAAGACAGCATCTTAGAGATGTTCCCATACCCTTACTCAGCATATAGCACAGTACAATTTTATACCTAGTGAGTGTGCCGTTATTTCTTAGGGATTCTGCTAATTGTTTTGATTATTCTGATTATTTTGTAGTATGAAGTCCTACTTGTAATAGTGTGTGTGTGTGTGTGTGTGTGCGTGTCTGCGTGCGTCTGTCAGTCTCTCTAGCCACGTGTGTCTTGAGCCAAACTCTGCTCTAGGGTAATTTTCACAGAACACCTAGGTCTGACCTCAGCCAGTCACCAAAGCTGTTTTCCGAGGAGAGAGGGCGTATTTTCTGAAGCAGCCCACTAACTCAGCAAAGTTCTGCTTGTACCGATATTCAGCAATAAAAAAGGGAGGATTTTGAACTTACTCAAACTGACCAAGTGAGAAGGTCCCAGGGTCTGATTAATTGCAGGCTGAGCTTCCTGGAGGGGAGGTCCTCAGACAGCGTCTGTCTAAATAACATCACTGTAAGGCTGTATTTTCCTCTTACGTGTTGTGCAGCCACTAGAGCACAAAGCTGATGAACTCTTGGGGAGCAGATGCTATCCCGAAGGGGAAAACAGCATAGGAAAACTCAGAGTCCCCTGGGCAAGAACTGCAGGAGCCTTTGATGCTGCCGTGACTCTGGCGTGGCAGGAACAGCCCTCCCGATCGGCCCGACAGTCTCCAGAGCTGCCCCGGGTGCTGCAGCGTGGAGCCATTAGGACCCCAAGTGTTGGAGTAAAAACTAGAAGGTGGTGCTTTAACCATTTCAGTTCCAACCCAGAAATTCTACTTCTAAACAACACTTTAGGTAGAACAGATTAAATGCATAATACTTTAAAGATGTCTTTAGAAGTAGCAGGAAAACAATCTTGAATCAGTTCATGATGATTTTGGTTAAGTCTTTTCTTGTCCAGTCAATAAAACACAGAAAAACAACTTAGGAAACGGGTAAAAGGTACATGAGAAAGTACTTCACGTTCATCCGTTTATAGGTCCCGAGGGCTATGATTAGAGGTAATAAGTTCCAAACAGTGGAAAAATATGGGAAACACTTTTGCAGAATAGGCAAGCACAAAACTTCAGGACAAACTGCTAAAAGTTTATGGGATTTCTTTATCTAGTGAAAGGACACATATTTAAATTTTCTAGGGTGTTGAAAGTGCGCCATTCAGTCTTAGAAGGCTATGTATACTAAATTTAGACAATATTCGACACTGATACTTTCGGATTAGTCTTTAAAACTCAATAATTTTATATCAGTAAAACTAAGATTATTTCTTTTTTTCGGTACCGGGGATCGTACTCTGGTCCTTCCGCTTGCGAGGCAGGCAGCGGAACCACTGAACTAAATCCCCGGCCCTAAGACTATTTCTTGAAACAAATGTCAGTAATTTATATATTTTAAAGTGGGCACTAACTGTCTAAAGGCCCTTTAATTAATCTGACATATTTAGCAGGTATAAATGACACTAGTCGTACGGACCAGAACTTTGTTTTTCAGGGCCGGCTTTCGTTTTTTTTTTTTTTGCTCTGTGACAGTGGTGGCAAACCTGTGGCACATGTGCCGCAGCAGGCACATAGAGCCCTCTGTCAGCACGTGAACCAAGTCACCCTGATGTCACTCCAACAGCACCCATGGGCGAAGTGTTGGCACTTTGCCATAAATAAGTGGGTTTTGGGTTGCAGTTTGGGCACTGGGTCTCTGAAAGGTTCACCATCACTGCTCTAGAAGCATGTTTCCCATCATATGGCACCTAGACTACAGGTAGTAAGTACCCTTGTAGGGTCATCCCAGAATTACCAAGAAAATGATGACCTATACAAAGGAATATGAAAAAGTCGATTCCTTTAACAAAAAAGAAAACTGAGACAAAAGGAGCTAAAAGGTTGGCCCCAAGGACATAATATAAGCTATCACTGCTACTATTGGTACCTGCTCCTCACTGGCCATCCAGCAGAAACTGTCTCTCCCCTTGCTAAGCTCGAAGCACCTCATGTCTTGATTCCTACCTAGATTTTCGATCGAGTGCAAAGACCATGAACAGAGAAGATACTGCCCTGATATAAAGTTGGGGTGAAAGACTCATGTCACAACTAATCTACTCTCCATGGTTTTCAGGCCAAGTTAAGCATAAATAAACATCCACCAAACCCAGTTTTGTAGGAGGATATAATCTTTCTACTTTGTGCTTGAGGTACTTGCTTCCTGTCTAGCTGTCATCTGTACTCCTCAGTGTTCCTCTTGGAGAAGTGGACTTGCTGAGGGAGTCACCAAGGAAAGACATACCCCTCTAAACTCCGAGTAGAGAGGACCATGTCCTTGCCATGTTTACCATGGAAACATGTAGTAGGTCAGCAGGAATTACAACCAAAGAGAGTATGGTGTGGAAAGGCCATGCCTGGTAAGACATCACATGCCATCTTCCTCCCTATTCCAGGACTGTAATCACTCCTTTTTTTTTTTTTTTTGAGACACTTGCTTCACTAGTGAATAGCTAAAGATTTCTAGGATTAACATTGTTAATAAGGAAATAGAAAAAACACAGATGTTGAGTAGTTCTGCTTTTTCTTAATTATTATGTCTTAATACAGTGGTGCTCTAGGTCTATACTGTTCACTAATGACCTGATATAACATACATCATCTTTGTTGGCCTTAGGATTTTTGCAAAGTTACCATTTTTTGGAAAATATTATTTGGATGATAAAATTATAGCTTTATTCTACACTATTTCTATCAAAAAATTACCTTGTGGCTTTTTAATCTAGAGTTTTTATTGTCCCATCTTATTAGTTTGAAAGTATTTCTTGCTCCAGTGGAATTATCCACAATCATCATTAGAATTTCATTTGTAAAAACATTCATCTTCAGACTGTAGGCAATAATACCTATGCCCTAAGTTTTTAGATCTAGTTTTCTGAGGTCTAAAGTCTATGTTTCCCCTTGCCCTCTTTACTAGTATGAAAGACTACCAAGGTTCTGGTTACTTCCACATTAGATAAGTATATGCTAATTGAGCTCTCTTAATTCTGGCACTAAATTAATATTGGACAAAGTCAAAACTCACAAAATTTCAATTGTATTTTTCCAGTATGACAAGTGGATTTAAATTTCTAAAACATTTAGGTTTCTGTTTCTTGAGGCTGTCACCAGAGACAGCATTCTGCTATAAAAACAAGGATTCATTAAACCAGAAATCACCAGGAGAGGGGCTGAAAGCTTGTTTTTGTGAAGGGTCTAGTATCTCTCTGAAAGAATTAGTGTTGGAAGCTGCTGCTACTGTTTTAAGTTGGGAAGTTTTATAGTCATAAATATAAAAAAGCACCTTCAGATGTTTCTTTTCATCAGAAAATCTGTTATGAAACCTGGGATATCCATTATTGTAAAGATTACTACATACCAAAGAAGGAAACAAAGCTTCGGAAAGGATCCACTGTTCCTCTTGGGGACCACTTAGTTGAGTTAATTCTATAAGCAGATTATCAGCTGAAATTGACCCAGAATTCACTTAAAATAAGTGCTACTGTGCCTGAGCCACATCCAGTAATAAATATTATTTAAGAGCTTCACAGCACAGGAAGTAGGAAAGGCAGTGAATGTAGAGCAAAGATCTGTATTCATTTTCTGTTCAACCATAATCTGGCATAGAGGCTCACAAAACTGTCCCCGGGATCTGCAAATCAGCAACACCTGTGTTGACAATACCTGTATTTCTGACAAGAAGCCAAAAACTCTAGGGTTGTGTCTAGCATTCTGTGTTTTATCAGGCCTGCTAGGTGTTCTGATGCATACTGAAGGTTTAGAATCAATTCTCTAACAAATAATGATTTCTTTTAAGTTCTGATCAGGATCAATCAATAATTGTAGCAGTGCTCGAAAATTGTAAAGCATTGATCCATTGTAACTCTAGTAGTGGCAGGGATAAATTTAGAACAAAAAGTCAACCCAACAATGTGTTTACCTGACAGAATAAGGACAAAAAAACTTGAAAAGACTCTAAGTCTGCCTCTCTCATTCTCTTTGTTTTATATTTGAGCAATCTTGTCCAACATTTTTCTACAGGACTTACCCTCAGAACTTGGACTACTTTATTTTACTTACCGTGACTGTGTTTGAGAACCAGCTGAGACCATGTCTGCCACTCTGTTTCAGTGCACTGTGAAGCCGGTGAATGGAGCCCTTGGAGTCCATGCACGAAGAAGGGAAAAACATGTGGCTTCAAAAGAGGAACCGAAACTCGGGTCCGAGACATAATCCAGCACCCTTCAGCAAAGGGTAACCTGTGTCCTCCTACAAGTGAGACGAGGAAGTGTACAGTTCAGAGAAAGAAATGTCAGAAGGGAGAACGAGGTACAATCACTTTAACAAAATTTGCTTCTTTCAGTCCTTGTAAGTTGATGCATAATTCACTTTTTTTTCTTAGGGAGCAATTTGACAATATTGCTCATGTCTAAAACCCTAAAAAGGATGATATAAAGGATATGTTGGCTCTAAGATACAGAATATAGATATAGTAACTTTTACAAATGGGTCCCTTATCAGAAATTTACTATGAAAGTGTACTCCTTGAATTTTGAAGCTTCAGGCTGTATTATAAGCATGCAGGCCGCTGTCTCTGCTAGGTTCACCGAGAGTGCCTGGAGGTTCTGGGAAATCCCATAACGTGAGATCCAGTGCCATTTGGTACCAGACCACGGCAAACATTCAACACCACCAACCCGCTCCTTTCCTTGCTGCCTACAAATCCAAGTGGCACAATTAGGTTTGAAACTTTATTAGCCAAATATGTATTTACTTTTAATACTGACTTTATATTCAAATTAAATGACCAAGTCCATATTTTATAAGGATAATACAACCATTAATGACATCCTATGACCAAGTTTGTAACTGTTTTCCATACTGCACTAGTTTTATATGTTAGACTACAGAACCTGATGTATCAGTATTAACTGTGTCGGGACTTATTCTAAAATCTTATGAGTGCCAAGAGAAATATACTATTAAATATGATGTCTGAGGGTGAATAAACTTCCATTTAGAAGAATCACAGTTGTTGACCTTTAAAATGGCACTTTCCCATCTTTCAAACTTACGTCCCCTAGCACCTCTGCATACTAATATGTTGTGTAAATTTAAATTACTCTTGGTAGTTATCTAGTGAGCTTACAGATGATCCCCTTAATTATTTAACTGCCTTCAAAAGAACCAGCAGCCTGCGAACTTGACCCACTTCATTTATTTGATCTATTCATTCAACACAGTTTATTGGGTTCTTCCTTTATGGTTACACATAGTTCTGAGCCCTAGGGTTTGCACTCAGTAGAGTACCGTGAGAGGGTACTCGGAAGGTCTCTTCGGAGCCTAGTGAAGGACTGAGATGTGTAAGCAATGAGAACAATATCAGATAGTAAAAGAGCTTATAGGTATTTATGAACTATGTTTAATGGCAACACAATAGAGGACTGATTCCGTGCAAATGTGAACATTGCTTCTATAAAATAGAATTTGGATCACCCATGCTTCACAAAGTACTTTTCTTTTTATTAAAAGAACTGGTTATCATCAGAATGTAGAAAGCATTTTGTTTTAATAATCAGGTAGTGTGATAAAACTCTTGAAGACATGGGTTACTTTAAAGAAAACTTCAAACTTTTGTAAATTTGTAAGAGGTTTTGATTAAAATTTAATTTCAGGAATGAAAGTTGGCCAGTGAGAAAGGCCCTTCTGGCATTTGTTACCAATTAATTTAAAACATCTTAGATTTTAAAAGTTGGATTTGGAAGTCAAATATTTTATCACTCTGCTTGTTGGTATGCTCCCATAGCCCTACATTTACTTATGTTTACTGAATTTTCTTAAAATTTAATGACTTACAGGTGGTCTCTGTTCATATTCTTTCCACCAAAATTCTACAGTTCTAATCAGTATTCAGTATATTTTCCTTTTTAAAAATTTAAGTGACAAAAGGCTGAGCCAACAGAAAAATTAAATTTTGATACAAATTACATTTTATTTCTCTGATTTGATAATATGGTCTTCTAATTTTTTTTTACTAGCACTTCACTTAAACATTAACATTGAAAATGTCAGATCTTAAAACTAGCAACTTATAACAAATAATGCCACAAGACATTTGAAATAGTAAGATTTGACAAAAGACTAGGCTTCATAGTTTCTTTGTGATCTTTTTCCCTCCTCTCTGAGGATACAATAACTTTTTACATTTATGAAGAGAACTTTATACAATTAGAAAAATTTAAGTGTTTAATGCTTAAGTTTGATAATGCATAGACTAACAGCAGGAAATGTAAATCACTTATAAGTAAATTCCAGATCTAGTTCCACCTTTATTTACTCATCTATAATGTGTTTCATTTTTTTCAAATAGCTTAGAAACTTAAGGTAGGAAGAAGGCTGTCTCTCTCTCTCTCTCTGTTTCTCTCTCTGTTTTTTTTTTTTTTTTTGCTACTGGTGACCTTGTGCTTCCAAGGCATGCAGCGGAACCACTGAGCTAAATCCCTGGCCCACTGTTTCTCTTTTTATTCATTTACTCTTTACCCTGAAGAGAAGATTACCCTTAAAGATTACTTACCACATATCCTTATATCAACAAAAAGCTTTCAAAAAGATGAGTAATTATGACCTCTAGACATCTTACTTTATCGACAACAACAAGCATCACATCGAACAGTATTACCCAAGTCCTCATTTAGGTTCTGATATAGATATTTTATATCTATAAATATGAATATATATGTATCTTAAAATTTAGTCATTATCTTAAATTTTTAATCTAGGTGGTAAAACCCACAAACATACATGGAAAGAAGAATATCGCCAGGTCAAATGAAATAGATTTTAATTTCTATTTATATTTTTAAATATGTGCTGATATTTCTTATTTTAACTAAGGTAAACAATTTAAAAGATAAATAAAATAAAATGAGAAAGACATGATTTCTCCTACCATTCAGATACCTATTATTGGGCCGGGGATTTAGCTCAGTGGTTCTGGCACCTGCCTCGAAAGTGCAAGGTCCCAAGTTCGATCCCCGGTACCAAAAAAAAAAGATACCTATTATTTAAATTGCTTCTAAATCCTTAGAGAGGCATAAAGTAGGAAGATTGATTGCATTTTATAGCTTGAACATTTATAGAAGAATGAACTAAAAGGTAAGATTTTTTATTATCAAGTTTAGCTTGCTAATCTTGATTTTAAACTTAGCATCTATGATTCCTGCCTAACAGCTTAACAATACATGGTTAATAACTCAGATTTGGAATAAGTATGGAGCCTATGTTCATGATTTTTCTTCTAGTATAATCACCAAAGGCAGAGTATCCAAGGAAGAATGATAAGGTTCAGAAATGACTTCCCCAAATGTACACAAAGAAGCAGTTGAATAGAGGGAGATGGTTTATAGGAACAGCTTGGATCATTCTGGTCATGAGATGATTTTTCATACATGTGCTGAAGAGACAGGCTGCAAAATCTTACATGCACACATTTTTCTTTGCTACTATTCTTCTCATGCTTAGAAACATGCAAACAAAGGAAGGAGAATGAATGTAACTTTTGTAATTCCAAATCCAAATTTTTATCTAATGTACTATTTGTGTGTACCATTTAGGGTTATTTCCCTTTTCCTGACATACTACTTTTTTTTTTTGACATACTACTTTTTATTCAGCTTTAACTTATTCATCAGTTACTAGCTTTAAGAAGTTATTTTCATTGCAACTGTTTTTAGTTTAAACTTATCTCAACTGAATTATATATTTGAAATGGCAAAAAGATATGAGATATATTTTAAGAGGTTATAAAGGCTAATAGGTAGACTAGAGCCAAACAGGCATTAAAACAATTTACTGAAATGAAAGTAAACAAAGAGTAAGTGGACTTGTAGTGGTTCCATTATTGATTCTTTTAACAGACTAGTGTGACCATCTCAGATAAGGAGCAGTGAAATAGGCCAGATGAGGTGTGTGTGCGTTTTAGCGGAAAGAGAATGAATATGCTTCTTATTCATATGTGCATTCCCCTGATATACTGAAGAGAATTTCCTATGGATGGTTTTTAGGGCAATTTATAAGGAATGAAAGAAATTTCATTCTGGTTAATTCATGAAAAAGGTTTCCACTAATTTTGGTACTGTGTGGTCTTGGGGTAGAAAAGACAGAAGAGTCATGAAAGAAAGGTGTGGAATCTGCCTTGTAGGTATACAGATCAGCTAGTATGCATTCCACTGGAGAAATACAAAAAGAATCAATTAAAGTGGAAATAAATAAAATGTCCAGGGATTCTCCAGGGAAGAAATAAGTGGGAAAATTTTTATGTTATTATGTTATTTGAATATATAGTACATTGCCTATGTATCTTATCAAAATTTAATGTAGAAAATGTCTACTAGGCATAAAATAAAGGAAAATTTCAAAGTAAATTATAAATGGTTGCTGAGCATGGCACACGCCTGTAATCTCAGCACTAGGGAGGCTGAGGCAGGAGGACTGCATGGGTTCGAGGTCAACCTGGGTTATATAATGAGTTCAAGGCTAGCCCACACTACATACCAAGACCCTGTCTCAAAATAACAAATTATAAATGGTTACTAATCATACTCTGACTCCTGAAATTATAAATATGCATTACATTTACTATGAGTCCTATATTTAAAATTACAGCAAGATTTATTTTTAAAAGTATAACAAAAAATGATAGTGCTTGCTTTGCTTCTGGGTTTTGGGCCTCCATCCTTTAGTTGATGTCTTAAATCTTTTTAAATATTCCGATGACTTAGAGTTGAAGTTCCTACTGCAAGGATTTATATCAAATAGTCATTTAATTCAAAACAAGATATTTAAGATTTACTGAGCAATTCATCAAAAGCAAATAGGTGGATTTATGGGCTCAATATTGCCAATGCCAGTTGGTGGGGAGTATTCGGTTCACACCTTCTCCCAGTTTTCGTATCATGGAATGCCAGCTGTTCTGAAGATATTCATTCTCTTTACATACTGAAGGATGAAGGATGATTTCTGCTTCTTCCTCACACCTGTTGGCAGACTGAACCCTGGACATGGGTTGGAGAAAAGTCAACCCTTTACAGAGCTGAGACCTTAATGGCCCTGGAAACCGTGGCTCTTCCTCAAGGGTGATTTTGGTGCCCAGAGGACATTATTATCTAGTAATCATACTGAGAAGAAACTCTGGTGTAAACTCAACAATCCCTTTGTTATCTTTCTTGGGCCTTAGTCAGTTCCCACCCTAAAGCACTGCATGTTCAAATTGCAAGGGGGGAGGCCCACTTGACACCCATGGAAACCTGCACTTGATGGGAAGCCGCAGTAACTAGGACAAAATCTTGGATCGAAAGGCAGATTTTGCTCCTCAGTACAAAGTGAGCAGTCAGTTTTCCTTAACATTATATTATTGTGATTTAAAACATTCCAGGACTGTAGAATATCCAAGTATGTTTAAAACCCCCAAGAAAGGCAGTCTAAGGGGCAGGGATGTAGCTCAGAGGCACTACACCTGCCTGGCGAGGGCAAGGTCCTGAGTTTGAGTGTGGGTACTGGGAAAAAAGAAAAACGGCAGTCTACTGCAGAACATAACAGTCTTCACCCTCAGATCAGAGGCAGACTCCTTGCTGCAAATGTAGATATTTTTTCTTAAAGGCCTAGCCCCGCTTTTCACTTACTGTCCTCAGTGGAGAGGCCTTCCAGTTGTGCAGCCACTGATTAGCTTTCTATTCACCAAATACCCACACAATGGCAGCCGATTCTTATTTTGACAGTAAGTAGAGCCATAAGCCCCTGCCTTTTTCTACTGAGACATAATATGGACCCATCTTCCCACAGCACATTACAATTCAGTATATATGTACTATAGGTAGTTATCAGACCAAGGTAAGAAGCTCTCCTGTCTCTTCAAACACTAGTTAATGTGTCTGGAGTTTCATACTCTCCTACGCATTTTAAAGCACTTCGTGGGTTACCTCCACCCATAGCTAGCCTACTGTGCTGCAGAAAAGGCAGCTCACTCCTGCTGTTCGGATGCCCCTCCCTGAGTTCTCTGTATGCCCCCATCCCTTTCCCAGTTTGGAGACCTGTGTTTCACTCCATTCTTCCCTGAGATAAGCTTGTTTTTTCAGTATTGAGTGCAGGGCCTTTGCACTGAGCTACAGCCCCTATTTTACTTTTTATTTTGAGATAGGGTCTTGCTTTGTCACTAAATTAACCTACACTTGGATCAAGCTTGTCATTTTCCTGCCTCAGCTTCCAAAGTCGATGGGATTAGAGGTATGATCCACTATGCCCAGCCAAGAGAAATTTCTGACGCAGCTGTTTTTTCATCAGTCATAAATCGTCCAATATTAGCAGTTTCGTATGACTAAATGTAAGACTTTAAAATTTCTTTTTTTTTGTTTTTTGGTACCAGGGATCAAACTCGGGTCCTTGCGCTTGCGTAGCAGGTGGCGAAACCACTGAGCTAAATCCCCGGCCCTCTCCTTTAAAATTTCATCTCTAAATGTTTTCAAATCTAAGAACCAGACCTATAGATTACGTCTAAAGATGAAGATATTAGTTTGTGTGAGCTACAATCTATTTAAATAATAGGCTTTTAGTGATAGTCCCAGGGTACTATTGCCTGTGAAAGAGCACATGGGCACTATTAATCTCTAAAGATTCCCATAAAACGGGGTTTATCTTCAGATGCTTTGCAGTGATGTTCATTTGAGACTCGCTCTGTTTTCCCCTGAGCCATATTATATAATTCTTACTCCCATTTCTTTCCCTCCAACTCCAGTTTAATCATTGAGATATCAAATCAGCTTGCAAACTCAGTGGACACTTGTCTGAATTTCACGTCCATGCAGATATGAAATCTGCACGTGTTAGGCCTTAGAGCTTCAGTGGCAGGCCCAGCCTCACACTGTTCTTTCAAACACTGACAAGTCAGAGGCTGGATCTCTGCAGGGATTCTCTGTTGCCCGTGTTCGTGGACTGCGTTTATAGGGACAACTGAGTCTCCTGTGTCATAGGACAGAAGCACTACAACCAGCACTTGGATGGGTGTCGAAAGCAGTGAAATGAGTCACTAGGTTTCTTGTTCGGACACATTTCACAGTCCCACTGAATATTTTGAAACCTCTCAGTTTAAAGAAAAAGCTCGGCAGAAAATAAGAAATCTTTTACTTCATCAATTACAGTCTTAGGTATGATATCATTTTTATATTTCAATCAGCAATCATTACTCCTACAACTAAGGCAAAATTTATATTATATCATTTTATAGGGTCTCTAAGACTTGGGGAATATTATTCATGGCAGTCAAAATCCACGGGGGACAGTATTTCCATGGTGGGAGATGCTTATGTTACTACTGTTCATACAGCCCTGCCCCTACTACGTGGTTGAAAGGGTACTCATAGTCCTTGCTGTTCTGGCATGTACTTCAGCACCCCGACTCTGAAGAAATCACTGTAACCAGTGACCCTTGCAATGCCTATACTCACTGAGATTTCTTTTTTTGTGATGTTTCTAAATATCTACAGCTTTTCAGCCATTGGTATGTTTAACAAAATACACACTGGTCAGGTCACTGACTGGAGCTCTTGCTAGTCACACAAAGCCTTCTGTAGCCCCGAAGTAAACATGGATCTTGCTTCTGTTTATATCTCATGCAGGAAGGTTGTTTCTGTTGGCTTTTGCTGAATAACAAATAACCTCAAAAACATAGAAGCCTAAAACAACAACCACTCATTTAAAAATCTGTGGCTGGGGAACTTAGGCTAAGGGGAAATTCTGACCTTAGCTGGGCTCCCTCCTGTGGTCTGGTGGCTGAGGACTGAAGAAAGCAGGTGTTGGTTCTGTCTTCATAGAGATGGTGAGGGGTCTACAGAGCTCCAAACAAAGAACAGGAAGTGGCTCTTCTTTAGGTGAGGCTCAGAAATGGCACATTTTGTGTGTCCAACCTGCCATCAGCTTATGAAGGTGCAAGTTTATCCCAGACCTGATTCAAAAAGTTGAGAAATAAATCGCACCTGTTGGCACAAGGAGCTGTGACACTACTTTGCCGAATACCATGCTGGGCAGGGAGCAGTGGAAAGTTGTCATCGTTGTTGCGATCTACAATAAAGGTCTTCCCTTGTTTGCAGTGAGATGAGTATGATTGCCTAAAATTTCAACAATCTCTTGTCTGAGATAACTGTCCTTCCCTTTGTAAAAACAGTCTATGGTTTATGCAGGAGATGTGCAGCATATCAATTCTGTCCGCTTTCCAATTTGTAATGGGCAGAATAAGAAGAGAAAATAGAAAGCCAGGCCAAGATACACTCATCTACTCGCCAAATACTGATCAAAGCACCAGCTGTGTGCTAGGGACTCTAAGTTACTATGTAGCAGTGAACAGAAGACAAAAGCCCCTTTCCTTCAGGGCATTAGAATCACGGTTTACGTTATTCCAGAAAGTAATGACCAGCTCACTTGCAGCAGATATCTGTGTGGACAGTGTGCATTTCAAGGTTAGTTCCACCAGTATCTGTTGTCCTCATTAGTTTACTAGTGCATTTATGAAAGACATCTGTTTACATGGCGAAAATAAAATATTTCTGCCTATGTTTTGTTTGGGCCTTGAGGCGAATGTATGCATTTTTTCTGTGACCACTGTGTTGATGTGCTACTAATTGTTCATAAGATGGCAAAACGGAGTAAAGGTACAGCTTGTGGCTATGAAAAAGAGCAGACTTAATGGGGCCTTTGGAGAAATGACCCCAAGACCTTGGCTTCATCCACAGCCTGTTCTGGCCAACTGAGATCCCTGCCAATGAGAAGGGTTCCCTCGAGAGGCTCCAGAGAGCATCAGCATAAATTTAAATTCTGGACCCCCAAATATAGTTTGGAAAGGGCCTCTTGTCCTTTGCTAATTACAAAGTAAACATTTCTCAGCGAAAAGACACTTCCTCTCTCAGGTTGTGTCCTCTCTTTCCACACTCGGAACTTGGTCATTCTTGAAACTGCTGGTATTGCTGAAACCTCTTTGGCACAGAAGCCCCACATTTGAAGGCGTGAAAGAATTACTCTTTGCATAGATCATTATCTCAATCATTAGCTTTTTATCTACTCCAGCGACTCTATGGAAGCCTTATGGGCTAACTTTGTAGATGTTATAGTCTAGCAGACAGGAGTGGATACCTTCTTCTCTGGCTTCCAACAGGGGTGACCGAGAAAATGCAAGCAAGTTACAGTTAAGTTCTGTGATTTCAATGAGAAACATTCTCAAGCTTGATTACATTAAAATCATACTTTTTGAGCATTGTGAGAAGAATTCACCACTCCAATGGCTTAATCCTTCTACATGGCTGTCAAACCAGAATTTAACTAGAACAAGGTATATGTTTTACTGATGGACAAATCCAAGCATAAAGTTTCCAGCCTCCTGTCTTGTACCAATAAGCTATCATTATTAAGATGACAAAGTGGAGGTAAAGTTCTTCAAAACCTCGTAAGAGGTCTTCAAAACCTCTTAATCCACCATGCTTTCATTTCCCACCAGGCACTTCTCTATTTCATTTTCAATTCAGTCCTTTTACCTTTTGTTCAAAACACCCCTTTAGCATATCCTAAATTAAAAGTACTTATTTCTCCCTGATTTTGTTTCTCTAAAAAGATATTTATATGCTATATGCAATAATTAACATAACAGAAATCTATATTAACTTACTCCTCATTGACAGTTCTTTTTCAGCAATCTCACTATTACACTTTCTGTGGGTCTGTCTCCTCCATTCTCTTTCAACTCATCCTGCAATTCTCTTTTTTTTTTCTTTCTGGCACCGGGGATCGAACTCCGATCCTTGAGCTTGCACAGCAGGCACCAAAACCACTGAGCTAAATCCCTGGACCCCTAATTCTCTTTGTTTAGTGATTCTCTCCTGCTACCTTTAGGAAGAAATCTGGATCTTAACAGTAACAAGATCATATTAGCCTGGCTCTTTGTTGAAAACTCCTCTTCCCTCTTTGCCAGCGTCCATTCATCCAGTCAAACGAAAAAATTCTAATTGGCTCTGCTAAGGTCACATGATCACCCTTTGAACCAATCATTGTGGTGGGAAATTAGTGTACTGTGATCATACCATGTAAGTCACATGCCTACAATTGAAGCCTGGGACCAGTGGCCTTTGAGAGTAGAGTTTCTAGTTAGAAATAAAAGTAAAGGTGTAAATGATTCCCTTCCAAAAAGAGGCAAGGTGCTGAACCTCACAATTAAATAATGAAGAGTGACCCAAGTTTTAAAATGAGTTTCAGAGTAGATATTCATGTCCAATATAATGCTAATTATATTTTAATTTAACTATTTTTTCTAGTTTCTCTGGATTTTCTAGAAACATTTTTATGGGAATAAACTGGCTTCCGTTGTATATAAATCAAATCCACTACTCCTTCGAATGGTTTCTGGGACTGGTTTGTGCAGGCTTGGGAAGAGCCATGCCCTTTTCCACTTCTAGCTGCCGAATGCTATTTGCAGTTGCACAGTGTGGGTAATGACCTTTTGCTTGATTGTGCACCAGGCCAATGGAACTTTAAGATTAATTCAAGCCTAATTACTAAACTCTTGTGTTTATATTATGCATACACCACTGGGTCATAGCTCTGGATTCTGTGAGCCCAGGCTGCCATAATTGAAAAATATGCCTTGTAAAGAGTTGCTGTGTTTACTTGTTTCTGCTAGAAGATCTTGTTTTTCCTATTTTTGTAATGAAACAGATTCAGAGAAGAGTTTCTGAACAAAGTCCAATTATATTTTCCGTGTCAAGACAAACATGCACATTTTTAAATGAGATGCACGCTTTTTAATAATATCACATTTTAGGCAAAAAATATTATGGTGAAAGAATACTTTTTAATTCTAAAAGTAAAGCAGATACAGAAACCATGTATCATGCTTAATATTAGCAGTTATTATCTAATTGTAGCTCATGAACAAATGATATTCTCAGAGTAATAGTAATCAACTTTGCCATAGTGTCATTAGCAGAAGGCTTATTAGATAAGTACTTTTTAAGGAATATGTATGTATGATTGAAATGTCCCTTAGAATAATAGGTACAACTTATAAACATCTGATATGCTTCTTATCTGTTCTTTAATCAGCACAAAAACAATGAGGAACTTTGTTTTATTTCAAATTTTGTTTCAACAACTAAGATATAGTTTACTATACTTGATCCTAGCCAGAAGGCCACAAATACTGAAGTATTTCCTAGGCAAACCTGTAGTGCATTTACATTTGTCCACCTTGTCAAATTTTATTTTGAAATGTTCAAGAGAAAGGAGTTCCATATTTAATTTTACCACCTTAGCCAGTGGCTTCTGACCACATAAACCTCCCCTAGTGTCACTGCTCTGGCCTCACCCTTTCCTCCCATCTGGAACATTCCCTCAAATTTAAATAAGAAATATCTGCTCTTAGAGTCATTATTTCTTCTCATGTTCACCAAAAATAATCTTTAATATTTGCACTGTCTACCTAATGAACCAAAAAGACTACAGAAACCAGAACCATCTCAGTTCAACTATGAGTTTGTCAGTTGTTTTGCTTCATTGTTTAGATTTCACAAAAGCTATAGTTTAAAAGTATTGATAATAGCCTACATGGTCTTGTAAAAAAAATTTTTTTAAAGTAGAAAATAAATAAATAAAAGAATCATAATCTCATTATCTCTCAGAACAGTCTCATCCTGCAAGAAAAGCAACGTTAAAGGCTATTGCATATTATTCCTCTCCCTATAGGGATATACACATAAAAACATACTTCCATAGAGAATGAATATTTTCTTTTAGAATGCACTTGGCTTATTTCTCGACAGAGAAAAATGTGTATCCTTCTACCTCAATAGTGTATGTGTCACTTTTTAATTTGTACAACATGAGCATCTTTCCAATTCATGCTTTTTAATAGCTGCAAAATGTTACATTCTATGAATAACATAATTTATTCAACTATTCTGCTATTCATGGACAATAAAATTGTTTCCTGTGTTTCATTTACTACTACAATAAATATCTCAGTAGTGTTAATGAACTGATACATTCACTTTCTAGCAGAAGTAAAAAAGATGATACATCATAGTATTTAGAACATAGTATTTAGGCTTTGGAACTATTTGTTTTCAGATATCTATTGGATTGTTAACTAGCTCTGAGACTTTAAGTGAACCCGTTAGCCTTTGTACATCCTATTTTCCTCAACTATAACATAAGGGTCACAGCAATCACTTCCCAAAGTTGGTTAGGAGGTGTGAGTTGTGTATAAAACTCTTATACTTGTACCTAGGAAGTGCCCAGTAAGTATGAATTTTAATAAAAAATGGAGTCCCAAACCTTGGATGAATAAAGCAAAAGATATCTATCTTTTAAGTATTAATATATTTTGCCAGATCATTTTTCAAAAGAGTTTAAGTTCAGACTTGCAATATATCAGAAATGCCTGTGTCCCCATACTCTCACTGGACTGAATGGTATCAGTCCTTTAAGTACTTGCCAATCTGATGAATTAGCAAGTGATACCTTGTTTTATAGGGATTTTTCCACACTACTGATACAACTAAATAGATACTTATTGGTTATTTGGATTTTTACAAATCTCTATGTTTTACCCATTTTTCTATTGAGCTAAATATAGCAGTTGTAGAATCTCTTTGTATAATAGGGACAGTAACCTTGTGTCACATAGAAAGTAAATATTTTCTTAGTCTGTTATTTACCTGACTGTGTCTATAGTTGGTTTTACATATTTAAGTAATACCATTCCCTTCTGCAATGCTGCATTTTTAACTTAGATACTGTAATCTGATGTGTATCATTCAGCAAACATTTATTAGCAGTAATTATGTGCTGGACATACTGTTGTGCACACTGGTGTGACTATTTATGTGTATATGATGACCCTTATCCATATACAAGGGCTATATCTTCCCCTATATCCTGCATAAACTTACTTCTCCCTCTACTGTGGTAATTAAGAAGTCTTAGTTGGAACTAATATTATTCTAGATTTCCTCTTCTTAAATAGTAATAGCAACATATGAGAGATTGGAATAAGGATCAAAAAGCACTTTGGGGTGCATTGGTGTCATCAGTTTTATTTTTTATCTTTTTTGTAATAAATGACATTGAAGAGTGACTTCATATAATGTCCATATCACAAAGCTGGTAATAACAGAAGAAGAAAAGGAATCCCTGTCCTTTCCACTCTGTCATGCTGCTGTACGGCACATCGTTTTGCATTGCTTCATTTTCATTTGTTTCATGAACTACATTCATGAAATTGAATTGTTAATTCAATTTGTGGAGCTCTCTAGGTACTTATGAGTGTATGTATCACCATATTAACTTTACCTCCTTTCTCTTTCTCAGTCACTCATCATCATCCCTATTTTTAAAAAGTGAATGGACACATAATAATCATACATATTTATACAGTGATAATGTGATGAATGTTTCATTAGCCCTATAAAAATAGGGCTAAGAAACAGCAAAGAGAGCCACTTACTTGAACTACCCCTCACTGCCAAGTGGAGAATAGTTTCCCATCAATGAAATGGGTCTTGCCAGCAGTTTGTCCACACTGCCTGGGGTGGTGCGCAGTCTGGTATTCTGGAAAAAAACAGATTTAGTTACTATGACTTGTGCTGTTATAAACATAGGGATGCAGGCATCACCAACACACGATGTCTTTCAACTCTTTCAGAACAATGCCTAGAAATGGAATACCTGGGCTAAATGGAATTTCCAGTTTTTGCTTTTTGAGGAATCTCCATACTGATTTCTATCATGGTTGTACTAGTTCACATTCCCACCAACAGTACAGAAGGGTTTTTTTCCCCCTACAGCACCACCAGCATTTGTTGTTATTTGATTTCTTGATGGAATAGCAGTGTTGTTTAATTTGCATTTCTCTAATGGCCGGTGATGTTGAGCATGTCTTTTTGAATTTATCGGCCATTTGTACTTCTCATGTGATGTTTCTATTCATTTCACATACCCATTTTTAAAAACTGGGTCTTTTACTTCGGGGTCTGATATTTTGAGTTCTTCATTCTAGATATTGGTCTTCTAGCTGAGGAATAGCTGGCACAATTGTTTTCCTATTCTGTACATTTTCTTTTCACTTTGTTGATTTTTTCTTTTGTTGTGCAGAAGCTTTTAAATTTGATGTGATCCCATTTGTTGATTCTTGGGGAAATTTTCTGTGCAACTGGTGTTCTTTGCCTATGCTTACGATTTCAAGAATTTTACCTATTTAATCTTCCAATGGGTTCAGCATTTCTGTTTTGATATTTAGTTCTTTAATCCACTTTGATTTTGGTCTAGAACATGGTGAGATATATGGGTCTAGATTCAATCTTCCAAGTGTGGATAGCCATGTATTAAAGATTTTATCTTTCCGCTAGTGTATATTTTTGGCCCTTTTGTCAAAGATTAAATAGTTGAATGTTCTTGGGGTTGTTTGTGCATCGTCTGTTCTGTTCCATTGATCCTCTTGTCTCTTTTTATGCCAGTACCATGGTGTTTTTATAACTGTCACTTTGTAATATAATTTCAAATCTGCGATTGTGATGCCTCCTGCTTTTGCTATTCTGAGTCTTTTCTAGTTCTATATGAATTTTAAGTTTATTTTCTGCTGTTCTATGCATAATGCTGTTTATTTTGATTAGAATTGTATTAAATCTGTATGTCAATTTTGGAAGTATGGCCATTTTGATGACAGGGGTTCCATTTTCTATGTCTTCTACCATTGCCTTTTTCAGAGTACTGTAGTTTTTATTGTAGAGGTCTTTCACTTCCTTATGTTAATTCCTAAGTAATTTTTTCCTGGTGCCATTGTAAATGGTATTTTTTCCTAATTTTTTTCTCAGTGAGTTTCTTTCTACAGGAATGCCAGTGATTATTGTGTGTTGATTTGTATCCTGCTACATTATTGAATTTGGTTATTAATTCAAAGAGTCTTGATGACATTTTTTGGTCTTCTATGTAAAGGATCATGTCTTCTGCAAATAACGATAATTTGACTTCTTCCTTTCCTATACATATCTTTTTTATTTCTTTTTCTTGCATAATTGCTTTTGCTAATGGTTTGAGTACTATGTTCAACAAGAGTGGTGATAGTACACATCCTTGTTCCTGATTTTAGAAGAAAAGCTTTCAGGTTTTCCCCATTTAATATGATAACAGTAGGTTTGTCACAAATGGCTTTTATTAGATTCAGGTAAGGTCCGTCTGTACCTGTTTCTTTCAGTGTTACTATCATGAATGGAGGTCAAATTTTGTTAAAGACTTTTGCTGCATCTATTGAGATGATCATGTGATTTTGTCTTTGCTTCTGTTCATGTGATGTGCCACATTTATTGATTTATATATGTTGAGCCATCTTTGCATCTCTGGGATGAATCCTACTTGGTCACAATGTATGATGTTTTTGATGATTCATTGCATTCTGTTTGCCAGTATCTCATTAAGGATTTTTGCATCTATATTCATTAACAAGATAAGTCTATATAGTTCCCTTTTTTGGTAGGAGTCTCGCCTGGTTTTAGGATCAGCAGTCACTTCTCTTTTGATTATTCAATACATTTGATCTTAGCCAAAAGGTTGAGAAGCTATGACTATTAAATACATAACCTAAAACACTAGGTTGGCAACTAGATTTAAGTTGGGTAAGACCTTAGGAGACTACTCTGAACATTTTTTACATAAACTCTAAGGAGGTCAAATTTAGAAAAATCTCAGCTGCTATACTTGGGTTCCATGAGAAACTCACCAGTTATAAAATATTAATAAATGGCAGATGACAGATGTTTATTGCTTAACTAAAATATATGTGCAATACTAATTTTTTCTAAAAACTAGTTTGTTACCAAAGGACTTGAATATATATCTTGGAATATTGGAGAAATAAAACTATGTATATGTGATGCAGAATCTTCTTAACTGCAAGCACCTGTATTTCCACAGGAAACGGAACTATCTTTATTTCATCACATTAAACAGTAAATTGGCATGAAACTTTATTTTTTATACTAAAATTCCTGTTTTGTAAGCCCACATTTCTCTATAAAAGAGACTTATGAATCATTTTATATATAAATATACAACACAGCACATACACAAACCCACCCACACACTTAACTGTTGACCTCAAAATCTAAAACCAAATTGTTTAACAAACACAGTTTTTACAATCAGAATTTTAAAAAGAATAATAACCAAATGGTGAGTTGGTTTAGGTCCTAATATTCCATTTTACCCCACTAAATAATACACAGTAGTAACTACCAAGTATCTACTCACTTCTGGGTACAATAGTTTGGTTACCTGTTTATATAATTGTGGAAACCTGATAAGATGCTTAGAATAGAGATAACTTCCAGTTATTACAAGGGAAGTAAAATGGTTTTACAGGACAATCATCCATGAACTAAAAATCATCCCCCCCTTACCAAAAAAAGAGACAAAAAAATTTGCTTAGGTTTTCTGTGCTCTTCAACTATATTCATTAACTACAACCATATCTATTAACATAGATTCTTTTCCAACTGGGCTGTGATTTAATAATATTGTCTATTTAAATCTTGGAAGTTTTGCATAATTATCTTATTTAGTATTTTAAGTATTCTAGGCATGTATGCATTATTGTTATCAATTCCTTTATAAGGATGAGGAAATTGAGGCTTTAAGTATGAATAGTGGACTTAAAAATATGAAGTGGCAGTCACATGACCAAAATCCAGATGTGATTCCACATTCAGTAAGATGTCAAGTAACTGAGGCTGAAAAGCGTGCATAACAGCCTCATGAGTGTCAGCCCATAATTGAGTCAGAGTCATGACTGCAGCCTGGATCTTTTGACTGTTATTTATTTCCTTTTATTCTGTCCCCTTTTTTCACATGTTCCAGATGATGATTTATTTCTATTTGTCTGTCCTTTTCAAATTTTACCCATGTCACATGAGTGTTAGCATTATCCATTATGTCGTATTGTTGTTGGTGGTAATAAAAGTGAAAACATTCTCTATTTCTACCACTAAATCAGCTTAGTCTTTCTGTTTTATAACCATTCTGTTGTTCAAAGAACAAACTTGAACATAATAACCAAATTGGCCAATGTTTCCCCTTTTGCTTTAAGTCATGCTGATGTTTAAAAGCAAAATCGTTTTCCTAAATTGCGAACATCATGGCTAAATGCAGTAAGTGGTTTGGTTAGTGGTATCATGTTGTCTAAACAAAGACTGTCAGTCAACAGAGTCAGTGACCCTGAGGCTATAGGGACTTTTGTGCAATTTTCACAGGGCTATGATTAAATACACACTTAATAAAGATTCTCAGTGGCCTTTTTAAGAGGTTATGAAAGTTAACCCTGCATCCAACTACTATTAAATAACCCTCCAGACAAGAAAGTAAATTTTACTTTATAATGCAGTCCAAAAGTGTGGATTTTCTACTCCATTATGAAGCGTATACGGACTCCTAGAGGACACTGCAGACACAGAGCAAATCCCTTCCCCGGAGGCTGCTCAGCTCTTGCTAAGCCGGCTGTGAGTGGGTTCAGCCCTAAGAGAGAACACAGCGTGCATGTGCGAGGAGAGCAAATGCAGCACAACTTCGGGTTTGTTCTTTGGGCACGCAGGACTATATGGAAAAGGCACATGCTGCTCACAATTACTGCAGACATCTGCTGAAGGCACATGAGATTCAGGCTCAGAAAACGCAAAATTTCTCCTAGAATATCATAGCTTAACATTGGAAACAAGGGAAATTGTAAGTGATCAGAGCATGTTGCCTTGTAACATTCTAACTGAATAGCATGGTTATTCTTGTAGGGAGAAAGAAACCATTCAGCTGTTTATTTGCAAAAAGTATTTTTGCTCTAGTAGTATTATTAGATATGTATTTATGTCCCTTAGCTCAGTTAGCCAAAAGCAGCCTATTTCTAATGGTGTGTATGTTTCTCCTACCTTTATTTAACAAAGGCTTAAAATTTTAAAGCAGCTTTTAAATACTTTTTTAAACATGAAATTGAGCTCACAGAATAGGCTTAATAGCAGCAGGCGGTGAAAGGTGAAGATGTGATTTTTTTTTTTTTTTTTGGTACCGGGGATTGAACTCGGGTCCTTGTGCTTGCGCAGCAGGCGGCGAAACCGCTGAACTAAATCCCCGGCCCCTGGCTTAGTAGCAAATTACTCAGGAACACATGGATGTGTTTTCTTTAAATTATATACAGATTTTCAGAATTAAGATGTGGTAAGAATTTACTAGTGGTCATTAAGCCTTCTAAACCACTTGAAACATAATTAGAGATTTGCAAATTCTAGGTTGGCCTAATGGAAATTAGAACAAATTTTGTGGTTGCAATTTTGGCATTGCCTACATATCTTTATAAACACTGCATCTAGTATAGTTTTGAAATGGTAGCCTTCTTCCATCAAAGAAGACCAAGAGGTGTGAAGAGAGGGGGGAAAAAAAGATGTTCCAAAATCCAGGCAGTACATTCTTTCAGAAACTGCTTCTATGCTAGCTTTGATTATTTCACTGCTACTCTCCTATAAGGAGATAAGGACTAGCTTTCATGTGACCTCAGTGCAGTCATACTCTCCAGAGCTGTCAGCATGGAAGTAGTCATACTGTACGTCCCTCAGTTTAAGCACATGTGCTCTAAACTGATACTCCAGCAGTTAGATAACTGAAAGCGATATGCATGGAATCACAGAGCTGGAAAGACAGTCACCAACACACAAAAGCACTCAGTGCATACCTTACTCTCTTGCTTTCAATAATACACTTGTCACTTAACTTACACATCTTTCCCAAATGAAAGTTTTATATTAATTTCTATGGGTTTTCCCCCTGCATTTGTCCTTTGGTCTACTTTATCTTTGGTTTGCCAGTTTGTTTTGTTCATTTGTTTAACTTAGAAAATAGAGTCTTGGAGATAAAGTCCCAAAGCTCATTATTTTGCTTTTGTTTGTTGGAAGATAGTGTGTGTCTTCTTGAATATTAAAACCCAGCAAATCCAATGAAGTAAGAGCCTTGCTAGTCAGAACTACAGAATACGTCTGAAGACAAATTGTACTATATTCCTCAATTGCATACAGTTTGTTTCTCATTGACAAGTGGAAACTAGACAGAAGACAGCTTCACTTACCAAATACACACTCTGGTGACATTGATTTGGTTCATAAATGAGTATAAAGGGTTAGAAAACTGTATTTTTTTTTTTTGTTTTGGTACTGGGGATTGAACTCAGGACCTTGCACTTGCAAGGCAGGTGCCGGAACCACTGAGCTAAATCCCTGGCCCAAAAACTGTATATTTTTGATCACTTAACTACCTTTAAAAAGAAGTACTTGTGGAGTGGGGATTTAGCTCAGTGGCACCGCACCTGTCTTGCAAGCGCAAGGTCCTGAGTTGGATCCCTGGTACCAAAAACAAACAAACAAAAAAACAAGTATATGTTCGACATTAATTTGCTTAAGAAATTCTTGTTTCTCTTTGACAAAGCCACAAAGATTAACTTTTGCACAATTGTCACTTTCCCTTGAAAATCATGAATTCTATGAACTTTAGCTGACTTTGTTATTAGCCTGATATCTACATCTCAGATGGACCTCAGTCTGAAAGTCGGAACAACAGACCAAGGATCAAACCTGGGTATTCCTAAACACTACCTTCTTGAAGACTGGCTCAGAGAATTTCTAAGTTTAACAAGGATGTGTTAGACTGAATAAGGGCATGCACTGTTAGCCAAATTCTAAGATTCACCTTATGTTTTTTCCTATAAGGACTATATTTATTATCAAAAACAAGATTATTTTAAAAGACTCACAAAGTGCCCATATGAAAATAATATGCTATTGGACGTTCTGTAACATTAAACAGATCCAGACAAAGACAAAAGCAAATTCCAGGATATTTTTGCAGCCACAAACACCATAAAAGAAGGTCTGTGACCTTAATTTTACCTTAACATTGTCTTCAGCATTTCATATTTAATTACAGTAGATTACTCACCAATATAATAAATATAGATTTATGGCATAATTTAATGAATTTAATGTTCTGAAAACAAATGAAAACCACCCAAGAGGAGCGTCACCAAACCTGAGCTTGTCCAGATTGCATTGGCTAAGATTAAGTAGAAGATTGTCCATCCCCAGGGGTCATGCAATTAATCTCTGAGTGGGAGTTGAGGTGGTGACTAAGCAGAAAAGGAAGCCAGAGTACAAGCCTGTAACAAAATCGGGTGGAGCGCCAACATCAAGGAACTTGTTATTTTCTTTTTTTTTTTCTAATAGCTCTACAATACTCACTTTTACTATTGACTTCCCCAAATCCTCAAATCCCATCTGTTTGTGTTAGCTATTTTGCATGATTATTTTTAATATGGTCAAACATTTAAAACAAGAAGATTTTAAAAGAACACAATTATTTTTTAATGTTTAGGAAGAAAAAGAGGCATTTCACTTCAGTTGTCACCAGAAAGTAACTTAGGATGAATTTATGATAATTCAGGGTTTGAGCAATGAAAAACTTGAAGATATATTTTAGAAATATTCTACTGTAGGGGATATATATATATATATATATATATATATATTTTTTTTTTTTTTTTTAAATGTCAAAAGTCAGAGTTCATCTTCCTTTCGCTCAAGTGATAGATGTTGCAAACTACTTAAGGAAATGTTTGGCCATCAATTGTTATAGCTGAATTATCATATTCTTGATAATCCTAATTCTTTTCTGTGGCAGCAAATTTTTATTTGCAAGAGACACTACCTATTTTTCTTCCTCACCATACCAAGGCTCTAAGCTGTACTTTTTAAGCAGAGAATTCTGAACTCCATCCCTCCTCATTGAGGAGAGTTCTGGCCCAGGAGCAGTGGCCTTCGGTTTCTCAGTGTGATGTCCCATAGCGGACGGCCCACGAAAGCGACTGCTGAGTCTCCTGCTCACGTCAGTGTTCCCCCTGGGCATTTCACTCATTCCTTGGGAATTTGAAAGAACAACAAATAACCAACAAATCATCAAAAACCATAACATGTTACCCAATTCTTGCAAATAAGCCAATGAGACTAAAATCTGCGCAAGTGTCACAAATGTGAATTCCCGGTCGCTTTCTTAAGCTACCAAACCATGCCCAATGGTAATCTGTGGCAAAGCTGCACCTCAGCTTCCGGGAGAGGCACATCCCTCTGGTAGCTGCCCACAGAGAGGTTGCTCCCACGGGACCAGCTTGCCGTACATGCAGGCAGGGGCTGAGTATTCGACCCTGGAACGGCAGAGGGTAGTGCATTACTAGGAAGAGGGTATGGAGGAGGCAAATGGAATTGGGCTAGATCTGACCTTGGCACCAGATGTTCCATAGCAGTAATAAGTGACAATCACAGGATCTTAATTCTCTATTAGAATTAGTGGGAAAGTGTGGGCATAGTGTGTTACTAACTGTAAGGGTAGTAAGAGCAAAGTGAAAACCTTTGTGATGAAGCCAGTATTGCAGTTTTTAAAATGTCAGTTGAAAAGATTTGTGTCGACTTTCTTTTTATAACTTGAGTAAAAGGATTGAAAGACAAATGAGGAAAGGATTCACAAGAAGCCAAACTTTCTTCTTTGCACATCTGTTTGTTTTTCCTCAAAAGTCTATTGTAAATGCTGTCCAGAGAAGGGAGTCAGAGAAAGCCAAACAGTGAACTTCAAATTTTGTTTTTGTTATTGGAGTTTTTTTTTCCAAAAAGAGAATGGGATGGTGAATTAACTTTTATCACATTAGAATGGCAAAACAAGTCTTATCAGATTAATATTAACCTAATAATCTGTGGCACACAGTCCTGCTTAGGTTCATTTCTACTTCAGAAATGGGTGTGAAAAGTACTAATTCACTGGATATTGAAAGGTATACACGACTGCATCCCTAGGGCTAGTAACCCTATGCGAGTGTGAATAACTATAGTGAAACTCTTGAAATGTTAACTAATTGTATTTTACTGTGTGTATTTTTAAACAATAGATTATATATTATAGTTCACAGGGGGAAACATTTTGAATTATTTGGGCTGGACAACAACTAATAATATCATACACAACTCTCTGAGGATCTTTAAGTGCTATACACATGGTTCTTAGTTACTACAATCATAACAGAAGGTCTGTCTTCAAGCAGCTTTACCATGAGTTGTTTATCATAATCATGGAAATAAAAGATAAGGAAAATGATTATATTTGAAATAAAATAGCTTTAGGTATCTCTTTAAATATTTTTCTAACATATCTGGGCATGGGATGGGGGTACACACCTCTAATTCTAGCATGTGGAAGGCTGAAGCAGGAGGATATGCAGGAGTTCGCTGCCAGCCTGAACTGCATAGTGAGTCCAAGCCTGGTCTGAACTTCATAGCAAGTCCCTGTCTCCCCCGACCCGCGTATATACACATACATACATACATCCCTAAAATAATTGGGAGCCTGATAAAACATACTTTCCATGCTATAAATATGCTTGGTGATAAGTCAGAGTAAACATATAAAATCAATTTCCAAAGAAAAATGTGCTGAACTGAGAGTCAATATATGAATTTATTGCCTTGTGGTAAACTTAGGAATGAAATCAATAAAGTATATAGATACTGAAATATATATACTAGCTCTCTCCTACTCAGTTTCTCATATTTTGACTCTGAAGTATGGAAATACTGCTGAGAAAGGAGCACCTAGTCTCTCCACATAGAACTTTCCCTGATTATTTCTAAGGCAGAGTAAACATGCAGCTCTGACATAGGTGCAGCGTCCTCTGTTGATTTCTGCTTAACTCAGAAATCTTCACCCGCTGAAAAAAGCCTGAGAAGACAAAACTTTCTAACCTCTGGTGGTTCTGAGGGGAAGAACTGAAGCAGGGAGTCCTAAGAGTGGTAAGGCCCTGGAATAAATCCCCCGTTCTGTGACCGCGAAGTGGAGGAGGGCATCATTTCATTTTAGGGTCTCCCGTTTTCACATCCTTTCGTCTGCCTTAAAGCTGATCTTGCAGATGAGACAGTCCAGAAGAATTTCTGCTTAGTAAGAATTCTTGTTCACAAATTGACAAGAAAAAATATCCACCACATATGGGAAAATAAGAGTGTACCCAAATGTGCCAAACTACCTTCTATATAATTTAGCTGATATTAAATGAGATGATTTTTAGGAAAAGCAAACTGTTTCTTATAAGAATTGTATTGAAAGTAGAGGTATGAACTTTTACTAAAAAGTTAGAATATGGTTCCTTTTTAATACTCAGCTGGCTTTCACTTATCACTTTGTATCTTCAATAAATTCAATTTCTACAAATTTCCTGGAACAATGTTTCCAGAGAGAAAATTGAGACTTCTATTCTAATAATCTGTGTAGACAAATTGTTATTCAAAACCAAGATGATCTCATTCAGTTTACTCCTAAGCATTTGAATAGTTGGAATATGTGAATTGAAATATGGAAAAACCATGACTATGTTAGGCTTATAATAATTTTCCATGGTGGTCATAAATTATTAAAAACTCTATCGTAAACAAAACAATTGTACTATCTTATAGTTTTGTAGCTCAGAAGTCTGACACAGGTTTTACTAGGATAAAATCCAGGTGTCAAGAAGCCTGCATTCTGTTTTAATGGCTCCGAGGAAGAATCTGTTCACTTGCCTTTCCTAGACTTTCTAGGTGCACACATTCCTTGGCTCATGGCCCCTTCCTACATCATCAAAGGCAGAAATGGCAGGCTGAGTCCTTTTCACATGGCAAGCCTCTGACCCTCTCCTCTGCCTCTTGTTCCTCTTTTGAAGACTCCTGTAGTTAAACGGATCGACCTGGATAATCCCACATAATCTTCCCACCTCAAGACCAGCTAATTAGCAGCTTTAATGCTGTCTGCACTTCACACCCTTTTTGTCATCTGAAGTGACATCTTCACTGGCTCCTGGGTTGGCACATGGACATCTTTGGGAAGCTGTTATCCTGCCCACTCTATGACTGCTTCCCCAAAACAGGCCATGCTCCTCTAGAAATCCGAAGAGCCTTCCATTTGCATAATAGTGTCTTTTTTTGTTTTGGTACCGGGGATCAAACTTGGGTCCTTGTGCTTGCCCAGCAGGTGATGAAACCACTGAGCTAAATCCCCGGCCCTGCATAATAGTGTCTTACTGGACTATGAGTAGAGTTGCCAAGCCAAGGACAAACATTAGCTGTCATTGCTTGTTTTTCCAAAGTGGACAGAGATGGTGATGATTTCCTCCAAGAGAACTGATGGATTCAGCTGGATCTGGCCAGCTCCTTCATTTCTCTATTTTTCCTCTCTCCTTTTCACTGAATCAAAAGGGAAACTCATAAACATAGTGTAGAAAAATATGAATAAATCGTTCACCCCTCACTCAAGCATGACTGTGCCATGTGTATCAATCGGATCTCACTGAAAGCTAGAGGTTGGGAGCTGAATGGGACAGTATCTGAGGAAGCCCTGTATTCCCACCCCCTCCAGCTGGAGGGACACCTGATACCATGCCTCATACAGAAAAAGTTTATCTACTGGACCGCTTCGTCACCAAAAGCAAAGATTCCTTTACCATGAGCAGCACAAAGAAGCTGATAGAGCAATAGAATCATAAAGGAAAAGTAAGACCCATAAAATGATTTATGTTAGTATAAGAATTTGTCATTTTAAATAGAATTGTTATGAAACTGCTGTGTTCATGTAACCTGTGGTACCAGCACTCATCTTTCCTTGCATGGTTCTGGGGTTGAACGTTCTTTATATCATTTCTTCCATTTGATTTTTATGCACTATATGTAAATACTACATGCCAGGTGTATAGTAACAGTTACATTCCAGGAACTTGGTGGCAATAATGAAAATAACAAGATACACAAATGTGTATGAGGCTCATTTGGAAGTTCATAATTTCATGGGAGAGGTGGTTATACACAAATAGCAGAAGAGATGAAGTCTTCTGGATGTAGAGGAGGCAACCTTACAAGCTGATGAAGGCCAGATAGGATTTTTCCAGCTAATGAAAGAGTAAGAAATTTTTCATTAAGAAGTTTCATTTCCCAAGGCAAAAAGAAAAAGAAAGATGATGTGACCAAAAAAATAATGTGACCGGTATTTAGTGTGCTGAAGCAAAGGAAAGTCAGAGAAAAGGGGCAGTTCTCTGCAAAATAAGCTACAATTAGATTCTGAAGGGCCTTTTAGGTCTTGCTAAAAAGTTTGTAAATACTGTACTGGGGAGATTTAAAACAAGAGGCCAACAGGAAAAAGGAACCAGCCTGCTGCACCATAAGAGTGTAACCTGTGCAAAATACTTAAAGTACACACACACACACACACACACACACACACACTGAATCAGTTTTTCCAAAAATACATTCAAAAGATAAGAAACATGAATTAAATGAGAACAAGGAAAGAATGACACTTTTAAGAGATATACAAGTAGTCAAAATGTTTCATAATTTTATTAAAGCAGGTGGACTTGCAGATTAAGAATTTTTGCCCCAAGTTTTAAAGTAAATAAATTCTCCTGAGATTTTTTTACCCCAGCCAGATCCAATCTGATCTGTTTTGAAAGGTGACATAGCTACTTGCCACCTATTTTGTAGTTTCATCCAGACCATTATAATAATAACTATTTTAGATATATTAATATCAGAATCCTTTCTACTTTCTAGTATTTATATATTACTTGTTCCTTACATTTAGGCAAAATAGCGATATAGCAATTAGTCACTTCTATTTTATAAATGAGGCCACTGAAACAGAATACATATTAACCAAGGTCACACTGTTGATTAGTAAGATAGCCAAGTTTGCAACGCATATTTCCTAATACCTGTTTCCTATTTTAAACTGAATGCCATGCTTTTTTTATTAAAACAAAACATGATCTATTGTATCAAAAAGGTAAGACACAGATTTTACAAAACTATATTTCCAAATACAGAGGAAGGAAATCTGGAACAGCCAAATCAGACTTTATTGAGCTAAAATATGCAAAGGATCTGATAATGTTTAACTTTATCAGGAAAAACCCTGAAGATTCAACATAGTGTTTCTTTTCTTAGCTTACTATTTATTGAACCATTATTGAAGTAACAACAAAGGTCTACATTGTAAGAAAAAACAAGTAAAACTTTAAATTTTTTTCTGTTAATTATGACTTGAAATTTGATTCTGACCAAAAAAAAAAGAACAAAAACCATATAGCCAATACCCACTTAGATTGCAGAGAAAAAACATGCAGTTAATATGAAAAGTACTTTACTTTCACTCCAAATAAGAAAATGCATATGGATTTTACAGTTATTCTGGTTTAACAGATTTACTAAGCATAGAATTTGTAGAGCATTTATTTGGTGTTTGTCTTTGGCCTGAGATATTTGGAGATGCTTTTTTAAACACACGCTTATAAAGATGAAGTCTAGAGTGTAACTAACACCTTCCCAGAACAGACAGTGACTAAACGACTTGGCAGGATATCAGACTCAGATCTTTGACTTCAAAGTTCAAGGTCATAGAAACTCTCCTTTACTGTACCCCTCCTCACCTGCTGGCAAGTGAACAAGGAAGTGTTCACAAGAGGTAGCCTTTGAAATGTACCTGGAAAGACACATGTAGGCAAGGGTGATTTTTAATACCTAAAAGTTAGCACAATAAAGTATGTGAATATAGCAATCCATGCATGAATAAAAAGAATACTATTGCTTACTCACTGTTATATGCAGTAGAGCAAGTCATTTAAGAGGTCATTCAGTGATGGTTGCAATATTGGCTGATGTTCAGAAATCACTTGATAATTGTTTTCTGTTAGTTAGGGTGGATGCACCACCCATACTGCAACCTGTTCATTCTATGCATTCTGCCCATCAAACATTTGGTGCTTATTCAAGTCTTTGACAGCTTAAAAAGTTTCAGCAGAGTTTATATGGCCCAAGAATATGGTTGGTTAAGGGTGGAAAAGAAAGAGTTCTCCTTCTGTCCTACCAAAACTTCAGAAGTACAAATCTGCAAATCTTATTATTCCTCTCTTTAAATTTTTCACTCCTTAATTATTTTTAATCACCTTCTCACAACTATATTTTCTCCTAAAAATGCTCTGGAAAAAGGGGAAGAATTTGTATACAATCATGGATCTTGATCACATATCTCCTTTTCTACATTACCATGGTGGTAAGGATCATAGGGAGATTGTTCACTTTGCTCACAAAATAAAAACCAAAAGCAGGGATTATCAAAAGATATTCATCACTTTAGAACGTTTTTGTTTTATTTGGCTTCATTAACTTCCAGATCATTTTGTTTGATTCTTAAATGCTTAAGTGAAGCAGCAGCAATAATCTGTTTTTCTGGAGCTTGACTAAGGCAGAGTTTCTTCCAGAATTCCACCATCTTTAACTTTCAGCTCATTTGCTTCAGTCTCCCAGGATTTCCTCTCTCCCTATTAACTGCATGACACATGCTCTTGCCACACCCTGGTAAACGGACATTCCATTACGTTACACAATGGCATTTTGGTGACATTCTACTGAAAGCAAAATTCACTGGATTGCAACAAAAGCCACAGTCGTTAAAAACTCAAGGGGGAAGTCAGGATTCTGGGCCTTGCTCTGCCACTTTGAAGGAGCACAGGACAACCCAAGATCGGGGCAAGATGGGGCCAGAGATTTAGCTCAGTGGTTTTGCCGTCTGCTGCACAAGCGCAAGGACCTGAGTTCAATCCCCGATGCCAAAAACAAACAAAAACAACAAAAAAAATAAGATTGGGGCAAGATGAGCAAGGATCATAGATCATGACTTTAAAAGTCTGGGATCCCAACTCCACCAAATAAAGTCCCATTTGCCTGCTATAGCAGATAATTTAAGAAAGAAAAGTTGTTTTCGCAGGTTTAACTTTTCACAAGCATTCAGAGTCCTTTCCTGTCTTTTTCCATTCTCCTTTCTGTTGCTCTTTCTCCCTCACCATCTCTTTTTCTCCAAATAATCTCAGAAAATTTGTTAGCCCACTGTTTCTAAACCAGGGAAACTGAAGCCTTCAGATCCCCAAATCTTCTCCAGAATTTAACTGCTTTCCTAGAAGAGACCAGAAGCTCTTGTCACCTCACTGTCTTAACCTGGGCTTTCTAAGGCCTCTTCTTGACAAAGCCCAGGGGTACTGTAACATTATTCATCACTGACGTGGTCCCAGGGATATTGTATTAGAACATGACAAGTCAAACTAATTGTCTTAGGCCATGATGCTTCTGGCAAGGGCTGTGGCCATTTGAGGCCAATAATAATAACAGATGTGGCTAATTGGCTGAGGTCTCCATTGTAACAAATGGGGCTCACTCAGACAAGTTGTTTGGGACACTGGGTAATCATAGCATGCTTGCATATGAGAGAGATACACCACAAGCCTTTTTCTTTCCATCCCTGCCCTTCTCCAGTTCTCTGCTAATATGAGGGATGGCCATGAAATCAAGAAAAGGAGCATTATTCTTTTTCCTTTAATGTAGCAAACAAGTATTTATTGAGTATCTGTAGTGTGCAAGCTCTTGCTAATAGAAAAGGGGAGCTACCACTTTTTGGAGCAATGGTAGCCATGCTTTCCAAGGAATTAAGAATGTGGCTTCATATGCATCTCCTTGTGCATGAAATGATGTAAATGGTCAGGAAACTACAGCTAGAAGCTTCTAATATTATCCACCCCTCCCTACTCCTAAATACCTATCATGAGGACTACATTTCCTTTCTCAATATTTTAATAGGTGAAGCCAAATTAAGATTGGATTTCTATAAAGAATAAGTTCATTGCATTTACAGTTGTTACTACATTAATCTTCCTAATATGAAAATAGAAACAACATTCAAATGCTACTTTGACAAGCAAAAGCAATATAGATCAAAAGTCAGCAGCTGTATATTGTGATGAACATAGAAACCCAATAAAACAATTTAAAAAACCACTAGAACAGCAAAGAAAGAGTAGAAAATTTGGGCTGCTATTTATAATGTCAGTGTGGAGAGGGAAAGTCCATATTTAGAAAGCTGAGTATCGAAAGAATGAAAGAAGTTCTATGATTTCTTTTGCATCAAGCAGATGCATATTAGAAGGTCATATTCCATTTTCCTGACAATATTTGGGAAGCTTGTGAAGAAGTAAATTAGAGAAGGTATATGCTAATTTAATATATGGAATATATAGGAATATGTAGGTAATAAGAAAAAGTTAAGTTACATAAGGTAAAGAAATATCTTAATAAAATTTCAAATTTCTGAAACATGCTTAAAAGAGCATGAATGGAATTATTAAAAATTAAACTGGAACACAATTTGTGTTGGAATTCATATTTTTAAATCCAACCAAAATATAGAACTTTTCCATCTGTGGTGGGAAGAAACCAATAAATATGTGTGTACACACACACATGGATACATACACATTTGTTGCACATGTATGTATTCATCGAACCTTCCCCCACCCTAACACACATCATCAATACAATGACAAAGTACAGTGGAGAGCTGAAAATGAGATTCAGTTAAATCTTATGAACTTGCTTAATTATGGAGGATATTTCTATCTCAATGAACATCCAAGTATGAAAATATTTTAAAGCAATTAAGTCACTTGTATTCTACTTCAGTTTATGTAACTGCTATTGATGAAATACTTACTTGCTGGTGGTAGAAATGCATGTAGGAAATATTTCTAATTATAAACATATATTTGCCCAACACAAAATGGAAGAAACAATATTTAAAATAATTTGCATAAACTAATATAGGTAAAATATGCCCCTTATGGTCTTATTTACATTATGAATAAAATTAATATATTATACACTTACTCTAGCAGAGGCTGAGTATATTTTCTGGTTGAGTTTCTAGTGCTGTGGATAGAAACCTGGGTCTGGTGGATACTAGGCAGCTGATCTACTACTGCACTACCCTCCCAGTGCTTTATCTCTAGTTTTATCAAGAATTTGAAATGGGGTGCCCCAAAGAAAACAGAAAACATTAAAATACTGAAGCAAAGAGAAAAAATTTAAGAATAGGTTTGAAGATACATTTTAAAAATCAGCATTGCATAGTCAACAAATAGCTGAAAACTTTAAATAACAGTTATAAAAAGTGTGTGACAGCTTTAGGTAAAATATCATAGAGCAGTACACTAAATAAGAAACTTGGTAGTTGTTTTCCTCCCTATGATTCAACTCCAGATCAGAGTTACATTATTTTCCCCATACAACAGTAAAAGGATAGAAGAAAAAAAAAAAGAATAAGCCGTGATAGAATGAGACTGAGACAGCAGAGTCAGCTAGCACATGAAATGATGGAAGAGAGTAGGACAATATCAAGGTTTCTCATGTCATCAGTCACTACAAGCATGTCAGCAAGGATGAGCCGTGTCTGCCCATCACATCTACCCTGTACATGGCTCAGGTAAGGAAGGAAATGGGGCACCATCAAGCACGGCCATCAATGCTTCTTTTTTCTGTTTTAGAAAAACAAAATTCTGAGTCAAATTCTTGAAGCAAAGGGACATTTATCCAAATGAAAATCAAATGATAAGTGCCAGAAGAATATTCTTCTTTTGGAATTCTTTCAGTGCTTCAATTTATCCAGCTGGAATGAATTTTCAAGTAGCATTTTGTTCAGCCTTTTTAAATGGAGGCTTTTCCTGCTAATTGGAAAGCTATATTTCATTGAAGATGAAGACAGTGCTCTTGGCTAGTGATTTTCTGAGAGAGAGAGAGAGAGAGAGAGAGAGAGAGAGGCGTTTAACAGATATTTTCCTTACAGGGATCCCAGAACATCTATTTCAGGCACAAGACAATGTACCATAAGCCTACACACCTAACAAAAGTAAAGTAAAATGGGGAAAATACAAATACCATTTTGCAAAAATTGTCCCCATTCTCCCTATGGGAGGAATGTATAAACATAGAAGAAAAAATTTTAAATTAACTTAGAATAAAATGTGGATTCAATCATGGTTTCTGATCTTCCAATGGATTAGATAAGCTCACAAATGAGCTTGTATACATGTGCAAGGAGGCATTGTTACTAGAATGTGTGTTATTGGGTTGAAGGCAGCATAATAGTCAACTCAGAAAGATTTACAAGAAAATAAAAATTCAGAAGGAAAACTTATTTTGGTGATTCATATTTTCAAAGCAATCTTGTCCTGTAGGCTATACTGTCAACTTCACTGTTGATTAATGATCTAGATCTATTAAATGGAGTTGTTCAATTTAAACTGGCTCAAGTTAGGCAAATTATTTTATCATAAAGAATGAAGTTTTTTAAAAAAAGAATTAATTACAGTCAAATACTAAAATATTTTTCTCTCTTAAGGAATCAACTGGGTAGATGGTCTGAATGAGTGTTTTGTATTCTTGTAAGAAATAATTTTGTGGGATTCTGTTTACAAACTTTAAGCTTGGCGATAGTGTATGGTAGTAATGTTCAAAGATACTGTTTTTTGGTGTATTTAAATTATTGACAGAAATTTATAAATTGTACGATTGAAAAATAGTTATCTCTCTGTACTCATGATTCTGCATCCAAAAGTTCAACCAACTTTGG